>NC_137955.1:24755224-25503769 GCF_963924665.1 Micromys minutus
AGAGTAAAGGCCTCGGGACATGCGGGTCTGTCACTAATGGAGTTACATCATTTGTGAGGAAGGACTTTGTTCAATGTGTGTTGAAGCTGATAAAATGAGAGCCCCAGGATTAACTGTGACAACTAGGAAGCTTTTCTTACGCATCACAAAACACATACTCTCACACTACCTTTGGTCCCTTGTCAAAAACTACTGTTATTAGGCTTTCTCCCTTCAGCTTGGTGTTTCTGTGATGTTTTTGCTTATATTTTTGAAATAATGGTTCAAAATTATTTTAAAATCTGTTTTAAATCAGGATTTTAGTTAAGTTTTTTTCTTCTCAATTTCATTTGGTTCTGATTTACAACAATATACTAATATAAAATGAGTAAAATATAAGAAATAAGACTCAGTGTAGTAAACTGTATGTGCCTATGCCACGCACCCCAGCGGAAGACAATTCGAGACTGGGATTAGCAGTCCATCTTGGCCCACAAGCCCTTAGCAGATGGCCGAAGGAACCTGGTCCTCACACCTTGTTTTCAACAAAACTGAAAATAACACACTGCCATTACTTCAAGATATGCAAGACTGATCTACCCTCAACTTCACTAAAATAATAATAATAATAACAACAACAACGACAGGTCCTCAGAGCAAGGCACTTGTGTACACACCACTCTGAAAACACTACCACTAAAGCTGCATAAGAAAAACCACGTGTTTGAGAATTTCCCTGTTTAAGTCAGCAGTACCCAGAGACGATGAAAGCCAGTTACTAAAAGATTTACTGCTTGGTTAAAATTCAGTTTACAATTCAAAGGCATTTTAAAATCTCAGTGCTATTATGAAGCTTTATGGAGTTTACAATGGAGATGAAAACAGAAATAAAAAGATCTGACAAACAGAAAATGCCAAAGATATTTCCAGCACTATCAGTATAAAGTCCCTCCCTCCACCGAGTTCTACCTTATTTCAACACAACTGTCTGGACTCCGGAAAAGACAAATATGTTCCCTAGGGTCCTGTTCAGAATGTAAATGTTTGTGGAACAGAGATGAACAGTTTATTTATGTACACGGCTGTTTTGCCTGCATGTGTTTCCATGCCATGTACCTGATGCCCTCCACAGCCAGGAGAGGGCACTGGAGTCCCTGAAAGGAGAGTTACAGGCAGTGCTGAGCCACATGGACACTGAGAACGGCGCATGGGTCTCCTGAAGAGCAGGTGCTCTTCACTGCTGAACCTCTCTCCGGCCTCCCAGTACACAGTTTAAAAAAAACTCAAATGGAAACACATGGGCAGTGATGACCTGAGTGAAAATGGTCCCCAAAGACTTAGGGAACAGCATTGCTGGAGGGATGCCCTTGTTTGGAGGAAGTGTGTCACTAGGTTTTCAGATACCCAGCCCACTGTCACTTGCTCTTCTTGCTGCCTGGGATCCAGATATAGAAGTCATCTTCTCCAGTCCCATATCCACCTACACCTCACCATGCCTCCTACCATGATGATAAGGACTAACCTCTCAATTGTAGACAGACCCCAATGAACTATTTTCCTTTATTAAAGTTCCACAGTCATGGAGTCTCTTCACAGAAATAAAAATAACACAGGCAGAGATTTTCAATCAATACTCTTCAAAGTCTAGAATACTGTCTGGCTTATCATACGTATTCAGTAGATACTAATTAACAATTTGACAAGAATCTTCTATTTGAATAGTGAATACCAATTGTATTATAACACTAGAAAGAGCTGGTAAGATGCACATGGGTAAAGAACGTTTGATTGCTGGAACCCATGGTGGTCACATGCCCTACCACGCAAGCACGTAAGTAAATAAAATCTAAAAAGATCTCAAAACATTTGTATACAACTCTAACATTTTCCTTTTCCATCTATACCTAACACAGAGGTCTCTTTAAAGCTTCTTGTGAGACCCGCAGAGTGAGTCATGGGCTTTCACCCTCATTATTTCTGGGGACTATACGATACTTCCCCAGTCCAAAACTTATTCAAATATTTAACTATAACTATAAAAAGAAAACTTGAGCCTACTAAAACAGACTGATAAAGAAAAGACTAATAAAACAAAATGTATGAAAATTATAGAAATGATCACAAAAGAACTGACATAATTCTAGATTTTTCATAATTTTCTTACATCCTTTGAAATGTGTTTTCTAGTTCTCTGTTCAGTACTGTTTTATATTATTCCTAAACTTTTCAAACTGAAATTTCATAAAATAAGCTGTAGTATGCTTTTTAATTATTATATCAAGAGTGAATTTATTTTCAAATTACATTGTAAAGAATTCAGAGCTGGAATATAGGCAGAAGCACTGTTTACTGTGAAATCCCCGGTGCTTGAGAAATGAATGCTGCAGTGTAGGCTGCTCTGAGACAGGAGACAAAAACTCATATCTTACCAAGATGCCTGTCATTATGCTTTAGCTGTCCTTTGCAGAGAGACAATCTAAAAGCCATGGCCTCAATCAGGACATGGTGATACATGCCTTGGAATCTAGTACTCCAACTGCTGTGAGTTCAGGGCCAGCCAAGTCTACAGGGTGAATTCCAGCACAGTAGGACACCCAGAGCTACAAGGAGAAACCCTTCTCAAAAGACAAAGCAAAAAAAAAAAAAAAAAAAAGGCTTTGACTTACTGTCAGGTTCCGATCCCAGATCTGTATGCTTCCGTTTTGGCAGGCAGCTGCCACAAGGGTCCCATCTCTGCTGTATGTACACGTAGTGGGAATGACCTTTTTACCCTGCATTGTCCGGGGCTTAAAAACACTTTTTTGCTTCTTTGGATTTTCCACTTCCCAGAGCCTCACAGTCCTAAAAAAAAGAAAGGAAGCAATATTATTGATTAACAGTAGCTTGAAGGATCAGGCTCATAACTACTATATTGTCTTTTAAGGACTTTTTATACATTATAAGTCTTGTTTATTAATATTCATAGAAATAAAGTATAGAATTTGAACGATGTCATCAAATTGAAAGGCAAATTCTACTCCAATCTGTCAGTTACTTACAGTCAGTGCCCTACAATGCAATGGACTCCAAGCTCTTCTGTGAAGCTCGATAAGGAGGATATTAGACATAAGCCTCCTATTTAATGCACATAAATTTACAGGTGTCAGTGAATTTCTCTACAGTAGATACTAGAAAATGCTCTAAATAAGCAAACAAGACAAAAACAAAAATGAAATAAAAACAAACAAAGGCCCTCATGTCCCACTCCGGGTCCAGACAAAGGCTCGTGCCTCTGGGAGAGGAGCAGAGGCAGAGCTCTCTGACTCCAGGCTTCCAGGAAGGACCAAGTGACAGCAGCCCAGCCTGGGTGGGGGCACGGTCAACTACCCACCTCAGGGTGGTCATTAAAAGTCATTAGATACACAAAAGCAAAGATGAGGTCAACACTTCCAGATATAAACTATGTGACCAAGACACAAAAGGCTCACTCAAGTTCAAGGAGAACAAAATCTAATAGTTTACTGCCGATGAAAATATTGTTTAAAAAACAGCCTGAAATCAAGGCCTTTTCAAATAGATAAGCCTGAGAAAAATGATTGCTAGCCAATACGTGATACAAGATATGTTAAAGAAAGTTCTTAAAAGTTAAAGAAAATCAGACAGAAGTCCAAGTCCACACACACACACACACAATTTGAAGGGAAATATAAAAGACATTTTAAGAACTGTTTAAATCTCTTTTTTAAAAAAGCTAAAGTAAAATTAAAATAATATATTACAAGGCTTACAATGAATGTTTAAATAACACATACAACAGTAACAGTACAAAGGTTGGGAAAGAGGAAGGGAAGAGAGCCTGAAAAGCTAAAGATGCAGCTCATAAATCCCACCCCGGTCACTAACACTGATCCAGAACATATGTGACAAGGGAGACACAAGGCACATAAATGTCACTTCTGCTAGAACCGAGTAACGGCGGGGAGGATGAGGAGATCAACACAAAGCTAATGAGCACAGATGGCATGGCCACGCACATCATAAATGAAAGACGCCTCTCTATAGAGCCTGGCGATGCTAAAATGTCAGCTGTTAGGAACAAACTTACAAAAGCAAACTAGACACCCTGGAAAGCAGGGCTACAGCTTGCAGCAGTACTTAGCAGAGAGGGCTCTTGATTTTATTGAAATCCTATTCTCAGGACAGAACCCCAGAAATGGACTTAGGGGGAGAAGCTGAATCTTCTTGTCCTTCTTCCCAAAGTAGCTACACTAAGTCAATCTGCCTTTAGAGCATAGAAACAAATAGGTAATTAAATTTGACAATGTAAATAAAGTAAACAAAGTTTTCAGAAATAGTTAATAGTGAATGCTCACTTAAAAATCAAGAATTTGTCATTATTCATATATATATATATATATATGTATATATATATATATATATAAATTCAATAGGTATGAAAACTCAAAACTTCACTATTATTCATACATATTAATTCAATATATATGTATATGGACCCTGATATATTTATATAATATATATGTGAAAGCAGAATGTGTAATATAAACCCCCCCATTAACTGAGTGTGGTGGCTCATGACTATAATCCCAGAACTCAGAAGCTGAGGTAGGAGGCCTGCCATGAGTTCAAAATCAACCTGCACTAAAAAGTTAGATCTAGGTCAGTGTGAGCAAAAGTGAGAGTATTTTGCCAAAAGGAAAAAAAAAAAGAAAGAAAAAACAAAAAAACAAAAAAACAAACAACAAAAAAAAAAAAAAAAACAAAGAGAAAACTCAACTTTGCTACTGAAATCTCTCTAACAATTAAAGATGAAATACAAGTTATGATCTTTAAATAAAGGTCCAGAATCTATAACACTACAAAATTTAAAAATTGTTTGAAGTATATTTCTCCCAACAACTGCTTAAAATAATCAAAACTCAGTTATTAGAATTGTCAACTCAGTGTGTCATCTTATTTTATGGATGTATTAGCTAAAAGTGGTGGTATACACTGCAATCCCAGCACTCAAAGGCAGAGATGCATGACTGTAGGTTACAAGCCAGCCTGAGCTATGCAGGAGACCCTGGGGGGGGGGGGACAAAGAAAGAGGGAGGAGGGGAGGAGGGAGGGAGGGAGGGAGGGAGGGAGGGAGGGAGGGAAGGGAGGGAGGGAGGGAGGGAGGGAGGGAAGGAAGGGAGGGAGAAAGGAAGGAAGGAAGGAAGAAAGGAAGGAAGGAAGGAAGGAAGGAAGGAAGGAAGGAAGGAAGGAAGGAAGGAAAGAGTCAGACTACCTAATGTATGCTCCAACGGGGTTTGGAAAGAGTCTCAGAAAACCAGAGGGCACAATGGGACTACAACCCTCAAAGCAGTCTGCTGGGAAGTAAGGAGCCTCAGGTTACAAGGCACCCTGGCAGTAAGTCAGATGTCCTCAAGACTAACAGAAACTCCTGGTTTAAGCCTGTATCTCCCAGACTCACACACAGTCAGCTGACTGACCAATGGGGTGTAAATGAGAGGACTCTAAGGAAGCCTCTGAGGTTACAGTTCCTTCTTCATGTTCTTTACCCTTTAGTCTGGCAGCTATCTGAATATGACATTCATGAGTACTGTGCATTATGGATTTAATTTATAATTCCACACTGCCTTAGTGATGCAGAGGATTGGTCCACATGGTGCTTCTCTTCTTCAGTGAAGGAACTGTTCAAACGTTTGCCTGCTTCCAGTATTAAGTAGTTCATTTTCTTTTTACTAGATGCTGACAGCTCTTTATTCTAGATACAAATTTTGTTTCTTTTGTTGGTTGGTTGGTTTGGAGGGAGTGGCAGGAAGTGAGGGTGGGGATACAAAGCCAGAGCCTTGCACATGCTAGACAAACACACTGACTTAATCCCCAGCTCTGGATCTAATTTCTTGATGAGAAGGGTATTTGTAAAGTAGCAAATATTATCCAAGTAGATTATCGTGACCTTTGCATTTTTAAAAAGTGTTTCAATAACAGATTAAAAAATGTGGGTGGGCTGGAGAAAGAGCACAGCAGGTAATCACATTTACATATGTGTTTAGGTCCTCACATGAGGACCAGGGTTCAGCTCTCAGTAGCTACATAGCAGTTAAAAGAACTCTGTACCTCCATTTCTTTTTTTTTTTAAGATTTATTTATTTTATGTATGAGTACACTGTCACTCTTCAGACACACCAGAAGAAGGCATCAGATCCCATTACAGATGGGTGTGAGCCACCATGTGGTTGCTGGGAATTGAACTCAGGACCCATGTAAGAGCAGTCGGTGTTCTTAACCACTGAGCCATCTCTCCAGCCCTGTACCTCCATTTCTAAGAAGTCTGATAACATCTGAGATGCAGGCTCTATATGTACAACATAGAGTACAAACATTCACACAGGCAAAATAGACACACTTGAAATAAATGTGAACTAATATTTCAAAATTCTTTGAGATGGGATCTCAAACATCTCAGAAGACCTGAACTTCTGGTCCTCCTGCCTCCACCCATGTCCTTGAATTACAATTGTGTGCTATGTCTGGACTGCACGGCACTGGGGATTGTTCCCAGAGCTTTGTAGATGTTTGACCAGAAATCTACCAACTACACTAAATCCCCTCCTTATATATTTTATATATATTTTAATTTAGTAGTATTTGAGAGGCACATACCTAAAAAGTCTTACCTAACAAAAATAATAGAAATCCCCTTTATTTCTTCTCTAAGTTTTATAGCTTTAAATGTTATGACTAGATCGATCTATTTGAACCGATTTTAATACAGTCCAAGGTAAGGATCGGGCTAATGTTTTGTACATGGATGTCCACTGTGGCCGCATCATTTGTATTCCCTTTACTGCAGGTACCCTGTACTGTCTACTTGTTCCTTGTCTCTATTAGCTACTTCCCGTAATTAAAAACAAAGAACTGAGAAACACTACATGTGTTTGTATTTTTCTGGCACCAGCTCTGCAGTGGTGAGGATAAATTACAATAGTCAACTTCTCCTTTTATAACTGAGCATCCACAAGGACAGATGGTACTTTAGACTTATGGTGTGAAAGACCCCACACAAGCATAAAGAATCATCATGTGGCTTGTTTAAACCTCATCTTTTCTAAAGCTGGGATAATGATAGCGACACTGAGGGGCTGTGAAGGCAAAATGAGATTGGGGAGGTAAAGATATCTAGGACAATACTTGGAACATAATAGGCACTCAATAAATACTTGCTCCTTTCTGCATTTCCCCTTAGATCATAAATAAAAACCAAGCCTAATAAATCTAACAAATAAGTATTTCCATTTCTTTGGGTTTTTAATAGGTTGGATTACTTATCAAAATAATTAGAAAGTAAAAACTAATTCACCTAGAATATCAATATCAATGTGTGAAATACAAGTTCATACAACATCTGATAGTGACTAATTACACTGTGGTTTTATGGCCCTGGTTCTCTGAAGGTATGTCTAAAAAAATAAATGCTAAAATGCTGAGCCATTAGGTATCTGCCAGAACATTTTATGTTGAAGAACACATATTTTGAAACTTGGAGTGAGATCTGGTCTTGTAAAATTAAAACTGTGTTTCATAAGAAAGATTTAAAAATAGAAGAGGGACCTGCCTGGGCCTTTCTGGACATAAAATGAAAACATCCAGAAGACAAGAAAAAGACACAGGTGGGGTCATTACACTGCCCCAGGCACACATGCTTTCTGTCTTAGACTTCTGGACTGTGTCCAGATGCAAGTTCTAAACTTTCTGGCATCTGCTACAGAACTACAATACGGCCCTTGGCACGCGTCAGGGGAAGCATTAATTCTGCATGGAAATCACTTAGATCTTGGTTTAATTTTTCTCGAAAGACTACATAAGCAACTCAACTGATACAAGAGTCTGAAACGTATGCACTCTCTTGGTAGAAAAAATATAAGGCCTTCTTTTTAAACAGTAATAAGGCATTCAAGTTCCACTGAAATGAGGATAGTGTTCTAACTTTTATGTAAACACACAATAATCTTTATGAATACACACTGGACAGGAAACACATATACATATACTTAGAAACTACAGTGAGAAGACAATGGTTCCTTTTTTCTTTCCCAGTTTCTGCAGTCACTCCAGGATATGTACTCAAATCTTCAGATTTGGAGCTAGACGCCTCTAGTGGGAGAGAACACGGGACATTTGTCTTTCTGGGTCTGGGGTCTAGGTTTCTAGTTCGACCCATCTGCCTGCAAAGTTCATAACTTCCTCTTTATTTACAGATGAATATTATTCCACAGTGCAGATGTACATTTCCCTGTCTGTTCATCTGCATTGGTTGAGGACAACTCAGTTGTTTCTATTCCCTAGCTACTGTGAATAGAGCTGCAAGGACATGGCTGAGCACGTACCTGTGGCACAGGATGCTGAGCCCTTTCAGCACATGTAAGGAGTGTTATGGGTGGGTCATATGGTAATTTATGTTGGAATTTTGGGACTTGTCCAACACTGACTTCCAGAGTGGCTGAATCAGACTGCTATCCCATCAGCAGTAAATTGTTTAAGTGACATTTTCTTAGCTGGGCTAATAATGCTTCCTCCAAGAGCCAATGACTATCGCACAAAAACTTCCATCCCATGTATGAGAAGCCCTCCTTTGAGTTGTTGGTCAGAGGTGTCCCAGAGACTTCCAAAATAGTACAGGCTATTGTTATTTCCCTTGGTTGCCCCCAAGAGGTAGAAGGTCAACCCTTATTGACAAAGACACCATGTACTTCCGAAACAGAGCCCAGAGTCCCCTGTGCTGGAACCAACCTGAAAGCACCATGCAAATGTCCAAAGGAAGGAAGCAAGCAAGCAATAGTACTACCCAGATATAATGTCTATGATCCACAAGAACTAACTTGAACAAAACCCTAAGAATATAATAGTGACACACATACCTTAGTGGTAACCAATAGCTCTCTGATTGGACTTAAGACCTGCTTGACAAGAGACAAATCCTAACTGGTACTGGAAACCTAGACAACTACCCAAGGCTAATGAAGTCATGGGATCTTAAATGAGAATTTACCTCCATCACTTTACTAGACCAGCATAATCCTTAATTATCTTCTAAATATTTATTTTTACACCTATGAATAAATGTAATTCTCACCCCTCAAGGAAACTTCTCTTTGCAACATATAGAAAACATTACAGAAAACCACAATCAATCAAAATGCAGAGTTCTAGAGCCCAGTACCAGTGGATATCTCAATGATACAATTTCTACACCTGAGACTAAAGGATCATTGTAGAAGAGGGGACAGGACAGACTGTAAAAGCTAAAAGATCAGGAAGTTTGCTATGACATTATATTTCCTAGGAATATCAGAGACACATACCAAATCTCACCAACATGACTGCCTAAGCATGACCTGAGCAAAGGTAACAGTAGACAGGGAAGGCCATGAGGCCTGAACCCTACACAAAGACCTGCAGGCAACTAAGGAGTGCTGAGAGCAGGAGAAACAGTCTTCCCCAGGGAAGATCTTACCAACTGGTTGTCCAAAATCAAAGTCAGACCTGAGAATATCCATATAGGTAGCATTATACAGATAAAGCAGGTTGTAATCATATATTTAACAGGTAATTGTGCACATTTATGTATGTAACTACATTCATGAAAAAAAGGTATATGGAAGGGTTTGGAAGGAGACATTATAATGACATTAAAAAATCTCCCAATTTTTGCTACTGTTAGGAATTATAATGTAAATACATAAGGTACAGGATATTTGATATGTGACCCTTACAAAGGGGTCATTTGACTCAAAAGGGGTCATGACTTACAGGTTGAGAACTACTGTTCTAGAGAAAGGATACAGTTAAGAGTTAATTTTATGCCAACAAACATAGCATGCAGTGGGAATTGCAAGAGGCACATCTTGGTGGAGTCCTTGGAGAATAAACAACAACAAGAAAAATAAACTAGTCAAAAGACAAACACAAAATCTCTTGTCTATGCACACAGGCAAGAGACAACACTATAAGGAAAACCAAAGGTCAGAGTTTTTATTTTAAACTATTTTACTTGGTTTTTGTGTTTTGAGGGAGGGTCCCTAGGTTGACTTTGAACTCACTATATAGCTGAGGAAAACCTGAAAATCATGTTTCTTGTGCCTCTATCTCCCAGATGCTGGGATTACAGCTGTATGTTATAGCTCTGGAGGAAGGTAGGATTAGCAGCATCAGACCCTGAGGACAATGAAAAAATAAAGTCCGAAGGGTCTTCATAGAATCAAACAGACAAGTCACCATAGATGACTTCAGCAAGAGCAATTCTGGACAATGACGAGGACCTGAAGGGTGAGCCACAAGAATCAGAATGTTACTACTTCTCAGGCCTAATTTAATCACATGCTGAATTAGGACTGGGAAGCAACAAGAGAGACAACAGGTGAAACCTGTTTCCAGGTAGAGTGGGAGGCAGCTATTGTGGCTCTCTCGTCACTCCTATACTCAGACGCCAAGACAGAAGGACCACCTATAAAGCAAGGTGTCTCAAGCAAACACAACAATATGGCTAAGAGAAAGGGCAGAAAGAAACACTACAGAAAGGATGCAGCCTTCAGTTTGAGTCCTAAACGATAACTAGGGTTGGGGGGTAGGTTTGAAGGGTTTGGTTTAAGTAAAGTCAGGAGCCAACCCTTAAAAGAAATGCAGTGTAAATGTGTGTCTCTGAGTGAGGTGAGTATGACTGTGCTGTGCTTGTAGTACAGGATGCTTACATATCTGCATGTAAAGGTTTCTAGGCAGGCTTCATTGGGTAAGGCCTTGTAAGCAGAGTAAGAAGTTTGTATGGTAGTCTAAACCCTAGGGAGGCAAGTTGGTAAGACTGATGACTGGAGTTTGACCCCGGAGTCCACGTAGTAGGAGGAAAGAACTGATTCTCACGAGTTGTCCTTTGGATGCCACACGCATGCTGTGGCATGCATGACCCCCAGGCTGAGGAGATAATAGAGTAAAATCTAAGAAGACAGTAGAGATGTCAACAGCACAAGCTACAGTGTACTCTCATTGCTGCTGGCCTCAGGTTCTTATATTAAGCCTCAGCCTATAGCTGGAGTATTGAGCCAAGGTAAATAAGACAGTGTCACAGAAGAAAGGGAGAATGATGCTAGCAGTCACATCAAGTGTGGAACTTAAGACAGGAGAAAACCACTGCAAAGTAATTAAAATATTAAAGACTTCAAATAGTACCTATTTCTGACTAACCAGAAATGAAAGTGAGTAGGCCTCAGAGCCCAAAAACAGAATTCTGCAGTTTCCCAATGGCATCCCTAAGTACTCAACTGGACAATAGGGAACTCATGCCTGTGGGTCACAAGGCAAACCACTCAGTTCTGCTCCACTAATGACTTCCTCTTGTAACACCTTTTGAGCTAAGCAATCAAATGAAGGTTTAGACTAAAATGTGAGGGCTGACATGGTATGTCTGTGATCACTGATGGCTTTTAGTCACAGAAAAGAAGTGATCTTACAAGAGCAACAGCACTGTGGGCAGAGGACAGAGACAACGGCCAGCACAGGATAAAGGAGCATTACAAATCCTACCACAATGTGTCTTCACCCACTCTTTACTGCCAGGGCTCACCAGTAATGCTGGACCAACTACCGCAGAACCATCAGATGCCAACAGGCTGCCCAACAAGCTGTGAAATTTGAACATGATTATTGCTATTACTCTAATTTTTAAAGGCTTCTAAAACATAATATGTATACAAATTTTTCACTTAACCAACCAGATTTAAAAGTAGCAGGCTCCACATCTGCAAAACAGATTCTAAAGATAAAAATGCATTGCCAAAAAGTGATTCAGTGCAAATTTAAAAATGAGATAAATATTCGTCTCTCAGAAGGGAATAGTTTCTCCTGACTGAAGAACTAAACAATACTTAATCAAGTTGTAGAGTTAAGTAATGAAGTCAATGTTACTTTAAAAGTTTACTCGAAAAATAGTGAGTCTTTTCAATATTTCTAACAAATTAATCCCCAACAAAACTCTTGAACTTGCAGGATTTTTTTCCTCAAGAGTCATGAAAAGTGAAAATGTGTTTGATAGAAAACTCAAAATACCATGCTAATGGTCTGAATAGGAACTGAATACTAATTTAAGTTTAGACTCAAGGTCATGACAGCTGACATGTAATTGCTTACAGTGAGGCAGGTACTGAATGAGCACATCACCATTTAGTGCTCTGTGCTGGTTTGAATGAAAATAGCCCCCTCAGGCTCATAGGGAGTGGCATTATTAGGTGGTGTGGCCTTGTTGAAGAAAGTATGTCACTAGGAATGGGCTTTGAGGTTTCAAGTGCTCGAGCCAGGCCCAGGGTCTTGCTCCTCCTGCCATCTGCCAATCCGAATGCAGAGCTCTCAGTTCTCCATCATGTCTGCCCGTGTGCCTCCATGCTTTCCAACAATATGACAATGGACCAAACCTCTGAACTAAAAGCCAGCTCCAACTAAATATGTTCTTTATAAGAGCTGCTGTGGTCATGGTGTTTCCTGACAGAAAGGGGACACTGATTAAGACACAGTCACAACACTCTGAAGAAGCTTCTGTTTGTGTATCTATTTTGCAAGGGAAATTAGGGTACAAAAAGGTTAATAACTCTCTAACATCCATTGGAGTGGAGTAATTGAACTAACAGACCGGATGCCATGGTAACATCCAGGATGTTGCAGCCTCTCCATCACTGAGCCCAGTGCACCTGATCCCTGTCCTTCTGTATGTGTGTTTGTCTTCTCTTCACTCTCTCACCACCACAGTCAGGTCAAACCCGGGAGCCATGCAAGAACATGGTACTTTGCTGTGTTCTCTGACTACAAGGGGCCTTTATGGTATGCTGAGAAGTCCACTGTCTGCAGCATGACCACTGAACACATAAATTCTAAACAAATGTCAGGTCCATATTATATCACCATTATGAGGAAAACTGCTTTCAGGTTCATATCAGAAAGAGACAAAATCTGCCAGGGTCAAAGTCAGCTTTAACAAAGCTAGGATTGGCTTGTCTGTGATTGGATGTAGTTGTAGATTGACTATAGCAGGGTCTCAAGTAGCCTTAGCTGCATTCCACAGGCTACCCTCCCTCCACATCCTGAGTACCGAGATTACATGTGTGCAGCAACACACTGAGTTTATGTGGCACCAGGGTCTAAATCCTAAGTTCTGTACAAGTTAAGCAAGCGGTCTGTCAACTGAGTTGCTGTCTCGGTTTCAGAGGATAGACTTTTAACTCAGAACAACATAGACTCTAATATATAAAGTATGTGTAGGAATGTCTAGTTGTATGATCATGTGTAAAATTGGGCCAAATACTCCTAAGTGAACAGGACACTTGCTAGATGCTGTGACAAATAGAACTTATAGTTATTAGTTTCTAGGGACTAGAACTCATTTGGTCTTCACCTATCCTACAGCAAATTAGTCTAAATAAAGTGTTCTTACATTCTCTAACAGAAATGGGGTCCAGAATGTAACCATCCAAACGACCAACTCATCCTGTAACTGACCAGCCAGATCACCAAATGTAATGTCAAACATCCTGGTCAAACAACTACTACTTAAATAATTTTTGGCCGTTTTATCTGCTTTGCTCACTGCACTCCCCAGGAGTTATTTAAACTATTGTGAGAGTCCCTGGGTCAGACTGTGCCTTATAGTTTATTATTTATTATAGTCACTAGCAAATTTAGAAGAGGGGGGGGGGAGACCTTGCACGTGTGGGTGTGAGAGAACAGTTTCTCTCTTGCAAAAAATCTTTTGCATGCAGAGCCTTTTACTCAATGAGAGATCTCACCAGTCCTCAAATTATTGGAAAACAAATAAACAAGTAAATCAGTAAAAATGAATAGTATTGGCTTTGAGGTCAGTCTAACCTAGAGTGGGGAGGCTGTTTTCCTAACTGAAAGATATTTACTACACAAGAGAAAAGGGAAACACTTTCAAAAGTAGGATCTAGACTGGTTTAATCCCTTACAAAGCTGTTGAATAGAGAGAACATAAATCAAAACCCTCACGGGATATTTTTTAAGGATTTATTTTACTTTTTACCATGTATGAGAGCAGGGACTATGAGCGCATGGGTACAGGTACTCCAGAAGCCATGGGTGGAGCTGGAGCTCCAGGCAGCTGGAAACTATTCAACATGCATGTCGGGAAATGAACTCAGGTTCTCTGCAAGAGAGATGTGGTTCTTAACTACTGAGCTGTCTCTCCTGCACCAGTCATGAATATGAATCTTAATATGAAAGTAATTAAATAATGGGGAATACTGTAACTGGCTGTTACTTTAGGGTGAGTGTTTATATTATAAAAATTCAGTAATGTCTAGAAATCATAGAACAAGATGTCAAAATAAAGTTACCCACAATAATGTGCTCCTTTGTATCAATTCCTGGGAGAAAGAGAAAAACTCTGTCTTTCCTTTTTGGACCCACCACATGGTAGGTAATATCCAGGCTGACTTATAGAACATTATTTTCTGACCCAGATGAATGGAAACATGCCATAGCTGCCGTGTGTTAAGCAGATGGGAAACCAAAGAGGCTGAGCTGTTGGCCAAAGACAAAGGAAAAACTTTGCAAATGAGGTCCGCTGAAGCTTTCCATGGCTGCTTAGCAATCCTGCCTCCAAATAAACGACCTTAATTTGGTTCATATGTGAAGAGTAGAAAATTGAAAACAGGGAAGTGAAAAAATTAAGAGAATTTACTAAATAGATAGAATAACAAGAGTTCATTGTTATATGTTGATATCAGGAATGACTTAGTTTCTATGGATACTGTAACTCTGAACCCATGAGATGTTAGGGGTTGCTTTAGGCATGCAGCAGGTAAGAGATGCTTTTCCAAGACAAGCTTGACCTCCAAAGAATCTATAAGGCAGCATAAAATCCTGGTGTTTTTAACTTATTTTCTGTAAATCCTAGAGAATTCAGAAAACACAGGAAAATGATGATGACAGAGCAAAGTGATTTTCTTTAAAAAACATTCTATGAAATGGTAATTTCTCACTTATATAAGAGCTATTCTTTTATCACACACACACACCTGTCCATTATGACAAGTCTACTAAAAACCATAAGAAAATGAGATATTGTATAGTTAGTCATAATAATAAAATAGATAGAAGTTAAGTATATAAAAATTCAATTCCAAAATATCACTATTAGCTGATGACATGATAGTGTACGTAAGTGACCCCAAAAATTCCACCACAGAACTTTTACAGCTGATGAACAATTTCAGCAAAGTGGCTGGATATAAAATTAACTCAAACAAATCAGTAGCCTTCCTCTACTCAAAGGATAAACATGCTGAGAAAGAAATTAGAAAAAAGATACCCTTCACAATGCTCACCAATAATATAAAATACCTTGGTGTGACCCTAACTAAGGAAGTAAAAGATCTGTATGGCAAGAACATCAAATCTCTGAAGAAGAAAATTAAAGAAGATCTCAGAAGATGGAAAGATCTCCCATGCTCATGGATTGCATTGTAAAATGGCCATCTTGCAAAAAGCAATCTACAGATTCAATGCAATCCCCATCAAAATTCCAACTCAATTCTTCATAGAGTTGGAAAGAGCAATTTGCAAATTCATCTGGAATAACAAAAAACCTAGGATAGCAAAATCTATTCTTAACAACAAGAAAACTTCTGTGAGAATCACTATCCCTGACCTCAAGCTATATTACAAAGCAATTGTGTTAAAAACTGCATGGTATTGGTACAGAGATAGGCAAGTAGATCAATGGAGCAGAAGTGAAGATCCAGAAATGAACCCTCACATATATGGTCACTTGATTTTTGACAAAGGAGCTAAAAACATTCAATGGAAAAAGGACAGCCTCTTCAACAAATTGTGTTGATTCAACTGGCAGTCAGCATGCAGAAGAATGCAAATTGATCCTTTCTTAACTCCTTGTACAAAGCTCAAGTGCAAGTGGATCAAAGATCTCCACATAAAATCAGGTACACTGAAACTATTAGAAGAGAAAGTGAGGAAGAGCTTAGAACACATTAGCATAGGGAAAGGTTTCCTGAACAGAATACCAATGGCCAATGCTCTAAGATCAAGAATTGATAAATGGGACCTCATGAAATTGCAAAGTTTCTGTAAGGCTGTGAAGAAAACAAAATGGCAGCATACAGACTGGAAAAGGATCTTTACCAATCCCATATCTGATAGAGGTCTAATATCCAATATATACAAAGAACTCAAGAAGTTAGGCTCCAGAGAATCAAACAATCCTATTTAAAAATGGGGTACAGAGTTAAACAAAGAATTCTCAACTGAGGGATACTGAATGGCCAAGAAGCACCTAAAGAAATGCAAATCAAAACAACCCTGAGATTCCACTGCATACCAGACAGATGCTGTCCAAAATGTCGAGAAAGAGGAACACTCCTCAACTGTTGGTGGGGTTGTAAACTGCTAAAACCACTCTGGAAATCAGTCTGGCAGTAGTTCATCAGAAAATTGAACATAGTACTACCTGAAGACCCAGCTATCCCACTTCTGGGCATATACCCCAAAGATGCTCCAACATATAATAAGGACACATACTCGACCATGTTCCTAGCAGCCTTATTTATAATAACCAGAAACTGGAAAGAACCCAGATGTCCTTCAGCAGAGAAATGGATACAGAAATTTTGGTACATTTACACAATGGAGTACTACTCAGCTATCAGAAACAATGACTTTACGAAATTCCTAGGCAATGAATGCATCTAGAGAATATCGTCCTGAGTGAGTTAAACCAGTCACAAAAGAACAGACATAATATTCAGTCACTGATAATTGGATACTAGCCCCAGAAAGCTCTGAATACTCAAGAAACAAGTCATAGACCATATGAAGCTCAAAAAGAAGAAAGGCCAAAATGTGGAAGCCTCGGAGGGAGGGAGGGAGGGAGGGAGGGAGGGAGGGAGGGAGAGAGAGAGAGAGAGAGAGAGAGAGAGAGAGAGAGAGAGAGAAATAAAGAAAGAGAAATAAAGAGAGAAAGAAAGAAAGGAAGGAAAGAAGGAAGAGAGAAAGAGAGAGAGAAAGAAAGGGAGAAAGAAAGGAAGAAAGAGAAAGAAAAAAAAGGAAAAAAATTGTGTATTCATCATATATTATTATGTAACAAATTTTGTGAGCTATGATAATATCTTACAAAATAAATTAATTAATAAAAAATTAAAATAAATTTCAATTTCTTTTGGACTATATTCAAATGTCTCCCTTTAAATGTTTAATTTTCCATGATTATTTATTGTAGAATTGTATTTTTTTTTTACTAACCCAGAACTAAATACAAAAGCAAAACAAACAACAACAAAGGAAAAAACCAAACAACAACAAAACCACCACCCCTCAAGGCTTCATTCACTATGTAGCCCTGGACGGCCTGGAACTCACTACGGTAGAACAGGTGGGCTTTGAACCCATAGAGAGCCACCTGATTCCAATGCTTTTTTTTTTACTTCTTCCTGTCAGTCAGAACATACTTACACACTAGTAGAATGCCAAACACTGGCTAAGTGCTGAAAGTAAAACACTGATCAAAACAGCCACAGACCCACATCCTGAAGCTGTCAGTCGGAATCCATGCAGTGATCCATTTGCCTACTCCTTCATGACAACACCTCTCCAAACAGTCTAGAACACACAGAACTGAAGAGCAGCTTCTGGGCTGAAAGGATGAAAGAAAGCTAGATCCCCAAACAGCTATCTGAACAAGAACACATTATGCTGGGGAGCCTTTGATCGTTTCAGGTCCATGCCCGTTCAGGAAGCACTGGCTGGCTTCTCTGCCACATCATGTCACTTGGGTTCCTCGTGGCTTCCAAGCTGTCTTCCACCTAGAGCACGGGTGATGCATCATATTTTACAGAAGCACGCCTTTCTCCCCAGTGTTACAGTCTGAATTCCTTGTGGACAAAGTAATTTTATAAACCAAGAACTATGTTTTACAAATAAGTCCAAATAATTTAATTGAATTAATTGCATTTAAAAATTAAAATAATGTTTTAATCCAGAATTATTTTACTTGTAAATGAAACTAAAAATCATTGCAATAAAAAATTGTTTTTTTATTAAGATTTCATAAGTCCGGTGCAAGTTTGGCCACTGTCACTGAAACGCCGCCTCTTGTTGACCGCTGTGCCACCTACCACATCCACACGCACATCCTAACACTGGGTTTCTCAGACTTAGTGCTACAAGAGAAAATGAAAGGGCCCAGAGGTGGCGCCCCAGACAGACAGCATGAAAACCCCAGACCCTGGCACGTGCACTTGTTCCTCTGGGTGGCTTCATCCCTTCTCCAGCACTCCCACAGCTTCCGGGTACTCTTGCATTCTGTCTGCACCACTTCACTGAAATGAAATCCTGCACGACCTGGGCTGCCAAACTGAACAGTGTGCATGATCCTCCACCAGGAGGGCTCTTCCTCTTCTGCCCTTCAACGTTTTTGTCTCTTCTCAAGTACATCTGTGTTGCCTTTTAAAAGCTAGTGCACCCATGTTCTGAGTGACTATACAACTCCTTGGAGTCCAGGCACCACCTATATTGCAACTCTTCATGCTCTGTGTACTGTGTGTGGACCTCGCTAGTGCCTGAGACCAGTGCATATCTGTAGTTGTGGGGTCAAACACTGATGAATTCTTTAAGAGGGTGAACAGAAAAGGAAGGACACCAGGAGGTAGCAGTTGGGGTAGTAGTCACTATGACATGCCATGGGATATGCTGCTGAGATCTCCCTTCAGTAAACAGTCTGCTATTTAGCTATACAAAGTGGTTAACTGGCAGCCTCATCTTGTAGGCAATGGATCCACATGGCCTTTGAGTCAAGGTCATTCTCTTCCCCAGCCCATTGCTGAGTACACTGTGAATAGTATGGTCTGGTCATCTCTGTCATCATAAGCATCCTCTAGAGAACAACCTTTTCTCCCAGACACCCAGTTAGGTTATCAAAAAGTGGCAGATTAGTGTCATGGTCTTAAGTTTGCCCTGTCCAATCCTGCTTCCTCTTTACACCACACAGGTATCAGATCTTGACTGGAAGGCTTGACCATTCCTTCGCCCATGTCTATTCACAAGCAACCTCATCCCACTACCTTTGTTGTCATTGTTTGGTTGTATTTTCTTTTTCCAAGACAGGGTTCCTTTGTGCAGTCCTGGATGTCCTGGAACCCACTCTGTAGCCGAGGCTGGCCTCGATAAAAGTGTACATCACCAGTGCCAGGCTCCCACTTCCTCTTACCAACTTTATTCCATCTGGACGGCCACAAAAGCATGCTACACTGGAGAGTCTTTAGAGATTAAGGGGGGAATGAAGAACCAGTGGAGTAGTGAATGTGGCAGAACGTGTGCTGAGAGTCCTGAAGAGGGAACCTTCAGTGGTGCGATCTGAGTCAAAGCTTAACTGAAATGGCTAGTGTGGCAAATGACCAGTGAGGAAAAGGACAGAGATTAAAGACAACGTTGAAAGTTTTACCGTGTGAACAAGGAAAAAATGGCAATAACTGAATGAGTTTCAAGTATGAAGTACAAGTCTTCAGTTTCTTTCCAGGTCAACTTGACTGGCCTCAAACTCTGAGACTTTGCAGCCTCTGTCTCCTAAGTGCCAAAATTAAAGACATGCACCATAACGCAAGGCCATTTCATTTTGTGGGTGGTGCCATCCCTGGGCTGGTGGTCCTGGGTTCTATAAAAAAGCAGACTGAGCAATCCACAGGAAGTCGGCAAGCAGAACTCCCCAGTGGCCACTATATCCAGGACCCAGCCCTGCTAGTGTTCGTGTACCCACTGCTATTGATGATGACAGTTGTATGGAACAAGTTGCTTTGGTCATGGTGTTTCATCAGAGCACTAGTAATCCTAACTAAGACACAGGCTTACACAGCATACTTCTACAGTCTTCAACTATCTCATTTGAGGCCTGAGGGAAAGATTGCCTACTAGAATTGGAATCTGGTCATGCATATTAATGTTGCTCTCTTGACCTTCATATATAATTTTAGACATACTTCACTGACAGGCCATAATTCCTCAATCCAGCAATTTATTTACGGGGAGTTTCCGAGGCTGTTATCACTGCTTATCCTTTTAGCTTCCACAGGAACCAGAAACTCTCATTTGATCTGGGTAGATCCTTGTTTCTGTTGCTTAAGACAATCATTAAGCTACACAAGCCAGATGCCAATATCTCTTTGTCTTTTCTTTTTCACAACACAGATCCTCCTTATTGATATATAACTCTGAATATCTTTTACATAAAAATATACAAAAAATAATAAAACATTATAAAAGCATAGAAAAAGAACTGCATTAGTGTAAGCACGTTTAAACTGTTGGTCACAAAGAAGCAGCATTACCAACTTTCAAAGTCACCATCCAGAGTATAAAGTATGTGTCTTGCATTCAACATGATAAGTGCTTCATGCTAAATCAAAATAACTAACTTAACTAGTACACCCAGCAAAATTCTTATATATGTGTATATGTACATATGTGTGTATGTACAAGTGCATGTGTGTGCAAAGGTCAGAGGACAACCTTGGCTTTTTTAATTTGTTGGTTCTGCTTTTCAGACAAGGTCGCTCACTGGCCTGAGGACCATTTAAATGATAGGCTGGATGGCTGGACATTCTCCTCAGGGCTTTCCAAAGCATGTACAACCATACCTGGATTTTTCATGTGGGTTATAGGGACTGAACTAGGATCTTAGTGACTGCAAGGCAAGCACTTTACTGACAGCTATATTCCAGCCCTCCCTTAGTTTTAAGTGCGACTTTCTTCAGATTCGAATCCACTGAAAACCCAATTATTCTACTTGAAGTGGTTTTATGGACTTACCTCAAATGCTTATATGACCTTGATTCTCTAGCAATTATCAAATCTATTCCCAACATCCTGGCTAGAGCTTCTTCAACTTTAATATTCTAGCAACTCTCTGAAGGATCATTTCTGATCCAGAGACTTACTAGCGAGGAAAAAAAAAACTAGTCTATTCATAGCCAATGACAGAAAACTACCTATCATCCCCCATTTTTAAGTGTTATGTAATAATATATATTTGGAACGTGATATAAATGTATAATAAAGGATATTAGAGAAAGAAGAATAGAATAGTTCAAACAATATGTAGCTCAATTTACATATTTTGGGTTTGAAATTATTTTAATATAAATTTTGAAAAGTTGCTTTGTCTCAGATTATGTCCAAAATCAAATATTCGAATCTATAATCATTTACTGAGTACTACTTACTTACAGGGAATTCTATGAAATACTAAAACTTTTTAAAAGGTGTGTGATACAAGGGGCTAGTTCTAAAAACCTGAAGCCCCTGTTGTCAGAGCACAGACATGTGTCCCAAATCAACTACAAGGCTGGAGCCGTGAAAAACAGGCGAGGTAGTGATCCTGCTAGGAGACATTCTCATGAAGAGGAGGATATTTGACAAACATCTTTAAAAAATGAGGAGTTCAAAAGAAAATTAGGTAAAGGATACTCTAAGTAGAAAAAAATAAGGCCTTATAAAGGGTATGTATGTGTTTCTCCAAGCTAAAGATATTATTTTCCTCGATGCCAGAGTTTTTGACCCTTATGCATATTAACACATCCTCTTGAGTTTCATGACACTTTTATTTATTAACATATATTAATTGTAGAAAGTAATGACCAATTGTGACATTTTATACCTGCATACAAGTCACTCTAATTCTATCTGCCCGTAACTGCTCCTTTCATACTGCCAACTTCTTCCCAGGAGTTTCTTCTCCTCCAGGTCTTCCATGCTGACCTGAGTACAAGCTGGGACACAGCAACACTGCCTGGTTCTTCACTTGCCTGCCTCTAGCACTGATCTCATTCAATACTCGCTATGTACTCTTCTACACTGTCTCTTAAACCTTGTCCTTTTGTCAAACTTAACCTCTGGTCCTTTCTTCACAAGTGAAAAGCTTTCTGCCTGGTTGATTTGACCTTTGCCCATACATCCATGAATCTTGAACCAGTTTTCTGTACATGTTTTCTTAACCCTTAGAGCTCTAAATGCTAGCAGGCCCCTAGATGCTAACAACTTTTACATATGCTTAAAATTCAACACTTGGAAATATGTCTTCCTCGCAAACGTCACTTCCTACTATGATCCACACTTGCCTTACAGCACCATGAAGATACTCACAGTGATAACGCAAACACAGGAAGGAGTTAAATGATGCTTGCGTACTATAAGCAAGGGATGGGCTCTAAAATGTCCCACACAGCTAGTGTTGAAGATGTGCCTTGGATACCTCACTTTACTATAACTTTTAGTGACCTCAGAGAACATTGCTCATACTGTACATACTCTGCATGGACACCGAGTGCTCTGAATAAGGCTTGAGAAGTTAATAGGCTCATCCACTGTAAAATTTTTGAATGGTTCCCTTACGATAACAGGATAACCCAAAGTTAGATCTATAACATGCAGGGGAAAGTATCTCCACAGTTCAGGAAAAGGATCAGCCCATGGCATCATTCCCCAAACAACTGCCACACAGGTATGGCTCTCCAGAGGATTCACTGAATCATTCCCTAACACTGGACCTCAAGCAGGTAGCTGAGTGGGTCGATGGAGACAGATAAGGCATCCCAATGAATACATGTAGCTTGGCAACCCAAGAATTAAAATTAGCTGGAAATGGAAAACATGTTCATATCAGCAAACCGTCATTAGTGAAGCATTTTTCTGCAACCACAAAAACTGCTGGGCTTGAATAGGTAAACAGAAACCAGACCAAATTACAGAGAAGCTTAAAAGCTGCAGATCTTCACATCCAAGTGATATTACTGGGTGCACTTGATCCTTGGACTATGTGGCCTACTTTTGCTGGATGACCCTCTAATTTCTGAAAAGTGCTACAGGATCCTCCTGACAACGGCCTCTCCTAACTCCAGCATGGGAACTCTTAGCATTTCCGATGCGGATTTTAGAGACAAAGATAGAACACCGAGATCTGCCAAGGCTGAAAAGGGTATCACTTTCAAAGGTTAAAAAAAAATCCCCCTCCCTGTTTATTCTGATGACTACCCAATTACACAAGTCAAGCATGATAACAGGGCAGCGAAGTCCGTCTTCTACAGGCACAGACAAACCTGCATGTTCATACAGTGAAAACATGTGAAGCGTGAAATAAAATGCATCCTTCGGAGGTTACTCATGGAGGTTACTCATGAGTGAGTAACCTAGCATAAAAAAGAATTTAGCATAAAACAAAAAAATTCCAAACATGATTATAGTGTTATCACCTTGTGTCAAAACCTATTTTGTCAGTTTTTAAAGTAGCATAGCTTTTCGTTTTCTCATTTTACATAAAAGCGTCAAGTTATGCAATCAATTTATTCTTAAATTCTGTAGGCAGAAGAAAATTTTGTAAAGTGAAACCCATTCTTCCTCTGAGAGCTATTATAAAATCCAGCATGTGTGTCTATATATAAGCATGCTCCTGCGTTCGTGGGTTTCGGTTATATTTGTGTGCCTCAATCAAAGCGCAGAGTGATGTCCACACTCACTGCTCATTCTCCACCTGCCCAGGCCGCCCCGGCTCTCAGCATCTGTTCTCGATGGCCAGCAGTGCTAACGTTTAGCCGTCCTGGTTATCCCCAATTCAAAACAGTATTTTGAGTTTTAAATCCACAGAAGAAACCTAAGGCATTAATTCTGGAGTGGCATCTTTTCAGCCTGTGGGTTTCCGTAGCTGTTGATGGTCTGTCTGTTCCGCTATCACTTCTGCAAAGGCAGCAAACCTAGCCATTGGAAATAGTCACACAGTAATGACATAATTAACACTTGGGACCCTACATTGCATCATCACTGTCAAAACAGAGCCTAGACTCCTTAGAGTGATGCTCTGGAGCATGTCTTCCTCCTAGAATTGCTTCACAACATCCTCTTCACTACATGTGTGAGCTTTATACAGTAGCGGTCTTAAGATGCTTCTGACAGTTCTTTCCTTATTCTCTCTCTCTCTCTCTCTCTCTCTCTCTCTCTCTCTCTCTCTCTCTCTCTGTGTGTGTGTGTGTGTGTGTGTGTGTGTGTGTGTAAGTGCAGAAGCACACATGTGGAAGTCAGAGGACAGCTTATAGGTGATGTTTGGAGATGTTTCTTTCCTCCCATCATGTGGCTCCCAGGGATTGGACTTAGAATTGCTGTCAATTCTGGTGGCAAGCACCAAGAGTAAGTGTGATGATTCTCACCCGAGCTAATGTCAGGGGAACGATAAGCAAACTTCTGTGCTAGAAATCCTCTACTCCAGACTAAAGAGATCAATGATTAAAACCGCTGCTGTTTCCAGGACCCATGCCCGAGAGCGTGACTACTGTAACTGTGGCTCCAGGGGCCCAGGCCCTCTGTGGTCTTCATGAAGCACCTGCATACACATGGTATATACACTATATACACACACAGAAACACACACACAAATAAAAACTCCATTCTATTGTTGAAGTCAAGAATAATTACTTATCTTTCACTCTTAATCCTTGGATTGAACTAGGCAAAGTTCAAAAGATATCCAAAAGTGGGTTAGCAATTGCCAGAGGTTGAGAGAAAGAGGAAACAGGAAGTGACCCGGGTAGATGACATTATCAAGATGATGAAACTAATCTAAAACGTAGATGGCCGCACAGCTCAGAGTATGTGAGAAGCTACTGAGCAACTGTTTTAAACGTTAGTGTATGAATTACGTCTGGATATGAGTATGTTGTCAAAAGCCAGTAACACAATGCTTTTATTATGTTCCTCTCCAATAAAAATAATTACTTTTCGAAAGCAATATGATAAACATCTTCAAATCTTATATGAATTGCACTATGCATTATTTTCCTAAAAATTATCCTTTATGGAGTTATCCAATTTACCTAAATACCTATAGAATTGTAACAACTTTCAAAACCTTTAAGAAAATGACACTAAATAACTGAAGACTGTGACATCTTGATTATTAAAAAGAAAAAGTCTAAGTTCCAGTGGCTCCATAATATAAAGACACCTGTTTTCCTGCGAATTAACAGCAGTAAATACAGCCAGGGTAAGTCATTTCACACATCAAACTGATGTGTAATAAAATAGATCGACTCAAGGCTCTCCTTTCATCAAGATGATAAATGACTAGGGTTCATCTTGTTAAGATCAAAAGAGAATGACTTTTACAGCAAAATATGCTTCCCAGCTAAGCTATTTCGCCAGCCCAGTTAGTAATGACACAAAAGCAGCTTTGGAGCAGAGCAGCAGAAAGAAGAAACAGCACACACCAATGGAAGACCTGATTTGTCAAAGCTGTAGTCAATAGAATACTACGTATCCAGAGAAACTGCCTGAATGCTGCTCACAAAGAACATGACAAACTGTTCCTTAGCTTCAGATTGCTGCAAGACACTTCAAGTTCTCCAAAAACATGGTGTGACTAATGGCTCCTGCTCATTTCTACCACTGAGAAATCAAAAAAGGGCATGATCTACAGGATCTTCTTCTCTTGCTGCTAGGTACTACATTCTCAAGAAAGAAAATAAATAATTTTTAGAAAAGTTCATTTCATGATGCTATTATTTCTAAAAAGGCTAGAAAGTTTTGTCATGGGCACTACTTCAGCGTAAAAAGTTAAGAAAAACTTTCCAAGCAAATGGTCCCAAGAAACAAGCTAGAGTAGCCATCCTAATATTGAATAAAATAGATTTTCAACCAAAAGTCATCAAAAAAGATAAGGAAGTACACTTCATACACACCACAGGAAAAATCTATCAAAATAAACTCTCAATCTATGCTCCAAACACAAGGGTACCCACATTCAGAGAGAGAGAGAGAGAGAGAGAGAGAGAGAGAGAGAGAGAGAGAAAGAGAGAGTCTCTATTAAAGTTCAAAGTACATATTACATCACACACAATAATAGTGGGAGTCTTCAACACCCTACTCCCATCAATGAAAAGATCATGGAAGCAGAAACTGAACAGAGACACAGTAAAACTAACAAAAGTTATAAGCCAAATGATTTTAACAGACATCTATAGAATATTTCATCTTAAAACAAAAGAATATACCTTCTTCTCAGCACCTCACAGTACCTTCTCCAAAACTGACATTGGTCACAAAACAGACTTCAACAAATACAAGAACATCTAAATAATCCCATGCATCCTAGCAGATCACCATAGACTAAGGCTGGTTTTCATTAACAACAAAAAGTCCACATACACATGGAAACTGACCAATGCTATACTCAACAATAGCCGATAACTTGGTCAAGGAAGAAATAAAGAAATCAAAGACTTTTTAGACTTTAATGAAAATAAAAGCACAACATACTCAAATTTATGGGACACAATGAAAGCAGTACCAAGAGGAAAACTCATAGCTCTGAGGACCTCCAAAAAGAAACTAGAGAGAACATATACTAACAGCTTGACAGCACACCTGAAAGCTCTAGAACAAAAAGAAGCAGATACGCTCAAAAGGAGCAGACAGCAAGAAATAATAAAACTCAGAGTTAAAATCAACCAAATAAAAATAAAAAGAACTATACAAAGAATCAACAAAATCAGGAGCTGGTTCTTTGAGAAAATCAACAAGATTGATAAACCCTTAGCCAGACTACCAAGAAGGTGCAAAGAGAGTATCCAAATTAACAAAATCAGAAATTAAAGGGAAGACATAACAACAGTAACTGAAGAAATTCAAGAAATCATCAGATCCTACTACAATAGCCTATACTAAACAAAACTGGAAATTCTAAAAGAAATGGACAATTTTCTAGACAGATACCAGATACCAAAATTAAATGAGAATCAGATAAACCATCTAAACAGTCCCATAACCCCTAAAGAAATAGAAGCAGTCATCAAAAGCCTCCCAAACAAAAAAAGACTAGGACAAGATGGGTTTAGTGCAGAACTCCATCAGACCTTCATAGAAGACCTAATACCAACATTCTCAAAACTATTTCACAAAATAGAAGCCCAGGGAATACTACCCAACACATTCTTCAAAGCCACAATTATGCTCATTCCTAAACCACACAAAGACCCTACAAAGAAAGAGAGCTTTAGACCAATTTCCCTCATGAACATTGATATAAAAATACTCAATAAAATTCTTGCAAATCGAATCCAAGAACACATCAAAAGGATCATTCACCATGATCAAGCAGGCTTCAACCCAGGGATGCAAGGATGGTTCAATATATGGAAATCCATCAATGTAATCCACTATATAAACAAACTTGAAGGAAAAAAAAACACATGATCATATCTTTAGAAGATGAGAAAGCACTTGACAAAATTCAATAATCCTTCATGTTAAAATTCTTGGAAAGATCAGGAATTCAAGGCTCATACTTAAACACAGTAAAAGCAATATACAGCAAACTAGTAGCCAACATCAAACTAAACTTCAGGCAATCCCACTAAAATCATGGACTAGACAAGAGGTCCTGAGTCTGAGGCCCACACAGTAACCAGGTGTGGTGTCCAAGCCTGTGACCTCAGCACTGGAGGGACAGGAGCAGAAGGATGAGAAGTGCAAGTCATCTACACAGCAGCCTGGTGTCATAGTATAACTTTCCCAGGTCCCAGCCAGCAGTGGTACCAGTGGCAGGCTCACAATTTCTTATCTTCAATTAAAGGACTGAGAAGCCTCCAAAAACCATCAGATTTGCCTACCTGGACAGAAGAAATCACACCATCAAAGACATTGGTTGATATATAATTTCACACTCTAATCTTTAGATTCTTCTATAAAGTTATTAAAAACAACAAAGGAAGTCACCCACCAAACTATCTAGGATCTTACCATGCAGTTGACTGGTGAGACACATCAACCCTAAGACCTTGAGCATTGAGAGAAACAGGATACATGTGTGCCTGTGTCAGCCTCCGGTGTTGTACTCAAGAGTCTGTCAAACTGGCCTGGAACTCACCAATTAGGCTAGTCTGGCGGCCAGCAAGCCCCCAAATCAGACTGTCTCTACCTCCTAGGCTCTAGGAATACAAGTGCTTGGGACTGCACTCAGGTCCTTGTGCCTATACAACAAACATCTTAACAACCCAACTTCTCCCTGGCCTTGGTTTTTCTTAAGGGTTCTTGCTTTGGTTTAGTTTTAGAAATGAAACAACTGAAGCACATCAGTGAGTTATAATTTGAGTTCATAGCCATAAATTTGAATAAATTTTTGCAGGAACCAATAATAATTACACACAATTTGTTCAGTGAGCAAAGGACATGAACTTTTAAGGATTAGAACTAGGAGTTGAAGAGATGGCTCAGCAGTTAGAAGCACTGGCTGTTCTTCCAGAGAACCCGGGTTTGATTCCCAGCACCTACATGGTGACTCTTAACCAGCTGTACCTCCAGTATGAGGAGATCCAGAGCCCTCTTCCAGCCTCTGCAGGCACTGCACACACATGGTGCACATACACATAAAACACTTATAAAATAATAAAAATAAAATTCAAAATACACTTAAAGCCATTTTTAAAATGGATGTTTGTCTGAAATGGTCAAGATGTTGGTTTTTATGTAGATTACCCAGCAGAATGTTCCATTGATTTTCAACTGCAAGTCCCACAAAGGGATGTCCATATCTTAGAAATGGTCCATGTTCACAGAAGCTCAAGAATACTGGGGCTCAAAAAAACTATACCAAAAAAACTGATACTTTGACAGGCTAACGGGGTTTTAGAACCTACTTCAGAATTAAGATCCCTCTGGCCTTCCTTTGATTCTCCTACTCAAAACAGAGAGAGATTTTCTATAAAGTTCACAGAAAAATATAATTATTTTCAATCTTCTTACTGAAATTTTAGTAGACAGAAAGCCATGACTGAATAGACATCTGTCACACCATTATCCTCTATTTCCATCTCATGGGAAGTCTGCACATCCATTGTCTGCTCAGCAGCCCAAGAAACTTCATCCCAAGCCACTGTACAGTCTTTTGCCCATGTAAACTGCTCCAGCGAGTATGTGGAGGGTAGAGGGGAACTTTGCCCTTTCCTCCACAGTTAGGTGTTCTAACTCTCAAAAGAAATGCTCCACCTTGAGAAAAACATATTGCAAAGAGAGCAAAAGTGGTGACTCGCTCAATGGTAGTGCAGAGTCACCGTGAGTGCACAAGCAGCCCTCTGCCCACTAAAGTGAATGGAGCAGCTGTCTCTATACCAAGTTGTGACCCACACTAAGCGCACTCAGTCAATATAAGTCTATCACGACTTTAAATTCCCATTATCACTAGTTTTAGATTGGCTAATCAAAATGTCAAAATCTTGTTCTAGCATCAAAGACTTTTTTAAAGATTACAAATATAAGCAATAAATGCAAAGAAATTGACTTTATTAGTCAAAGCAGAAATAGAAACTCAAGCAGATGACACTTTTACATGTAAAAAGAAAAAAGAAACTTAAGGTCACTAAAAGTTACCAAAAGATAATTTATAATTTTTCAAGAATTTTCAAAGAATTTGTATTCATATTAATGAACATTTTTAGTAAATAACAGTCAAATTAAAATGACCATTCAACTTTACAGAAGTTGACTCTGGATCCATATTTGGGGTTAATTAAGAGATAAAGGTGAAGAAAGAAACAGAAACCAGACAGAGAAAGGTGAGGAAGGAGGGAAGAGGAAAGTACCAGAAAGACAGAGGTAATGCAAACCCATACCATAGAAAAGCTCAACTCATCTCTCTTAATGGGAAAAATCTAGAAAATCAATATATGTAATTATGAAAACATCAATGGAAGATGAGCTTTTAATATTCTTGCTAATATTCTTACCAGATAGGGCAAAGCTAGACACACCACATCAAGAGCAAGATTTGTGTGGAACAACCTGGTTCTCTCTATAGAAGACTCTATCTCTATAAATACGTACAAGTGGAGAAAAGACCAAGAAAAGAAACTTTGACCATGAAGGAGATATTTATAAACACTGCTCTTACCAAGGTTCTAGAAAGAAACGATCCAATGTGAGCCGTTCCCTCCAATTGCTGTAAGCTATAGTGAACCAGTAGTGCTCAGTGACCTCTGGCAACTAGGAAGCACCCCATATAGTAAGGGCCATGGAACATTCCTCTCAGTGCCTTCAGCTCAAAGCTTGGTGCCGCCAAATGCAGAAACAAAATAGCTGAAGGCTGCGTTTAACTGAAGATGCCAGGGAAAAAGTATTCAGAAAGCGCTACTATTTGGCCATTGACATTGTCCTTATCACCATTCCCTACACAGTGCAGCAGAACTATTCACATGACATTTGCGTTGTTTTAAGGACCATGTGATTCCAAACACACAAGAAGATATATCTGGGTAACCTTAAAGACAACAGCATTTTTATTAATATTATAATAATGCAGAGAAGAGAAACCTTCAACAAGGAAAATTTTTAAGAGTTGAAGTGAAATATGATTCATTCAAACACATTCAGCCTAAGGGGGTGAGATGACTTAATAGGTAATGAATCTGCCCTCTACATGTGACATTCTGAGTTGATCTGTGATATCCACCTAAAGATGAGAAGAGCTGACTCCAGAACATGATCCTCTGACCACCACATACGTACTGTGACAAACACATATGCAAACACATATACACATACAATCACACACTCAAGAAAATAAATAAGATTTAGAGCCAACTACATATACAACACAGAAATTTAAAAGTACTTAACAAACTATGTCAGAAATATACAGATACCGCAGTCAGTAATTTAAACAAATGATATTTCTTTTGGAAAGTACGTTCACGGGAACTTTTTCTGAATCCAGAACCAGAAATTCTATAGAGGTTAGTACGACTGGAACTGGGGCACAGGACAGTGGTGACATTTAATCACAATACAGCAGCCATTCGTTCTTAGTGCATGTAGATTATTTAATAAAGAAATATTAGTGACATCATATGATTATATTCTGTATATTTCATAATATACTTAGTGAAATACTTAATAACATATTCAGAATTGCCACGAACCAGAAGAGAGTATTTCATTACAAGAAGCCAAGCACTTAAAACTACAGTTTCCTGTCACCGCCACCAACACTGAAATGGTCCTCTTTTCACTGAGTCTGACCCACCTTCCACCCTTGCCTATCATGTGTCCCAAAATGAAGTTAAAACCGTTGATTTTATCTGGAAAAGAAGAGGCGAAACAGAAGCACTAGGAATTCTCTGCATTTTTTGAGAGAATTAAATGAGTTAATGGGAAGGACGTAGGAGGGTGCACCTGGCGTGGGACAAGTTCAGTGACACTGGCTAGCACAGGAACTGCCCAGTGAAAAGTCTCGGTCTCCACACACCCACTGAGAAATAAATAGCCCATATTTGGTAAACTCTTGTTTGATTTATTCAGGGTTTGTTACTTGCCAGTGCTCTTCGGGCGCATCACATTAATCGTGATAGCTGCTTGGGTGGCCATCAGCATCAGTGATGTCGTTAAAGCTCCTTTAAAATGAGCTTCATAAATGTCATGTGCAGTTGTGCAACAACAGCTTACAGTTCCTCATGCTGACAGACCACACATTTCACTCCCTGTAACACATTACACTCTGTAACTACCACCGCCAGAAACACCCTGTTCAATTCAGCTGATTTTCCCCCATCCCCAAGTTACTTATATTCTATTAAAAACCAGAACCTCAATGGTTTTCCTTCTAATTATGGTTCTAATTCAAACAGAAGATAAAAATGTCAAATGTTGAATCGGCAAATGGTTCCTTCCACCAATAATGGCTCACCCCAGTCATTTGATCCATTTCACAAGGACCCTGTGTTTAATATTCTGTACTCGAGACAACTGAACATTTGAAGACCCTTCTATACTATGATGGCAGGGTTTCGCTGTATCCATAGCTGAGCGACACTTGGATTCCACATAGAAAAGAAATTCACTTTGACTAATGTTCCATTGCCCTCACCTTGATAAGGGCTCCATTTATTCTGTTTTATAAGATTAACTGCCCCATCCCTTCCTATCATCCATACACTGCAACTATAATTTCCCACAGCCCCAAGACATCTTGTCTAGTTAAAAAGAATATTAGTAATTTAGCAGAGGTAACATCTGATTAAAATTATAAAATAAATTTCAAGATCATGTAATGAGATAAGTCTGCTGAAAAATGAAATAAAACAGCAATCCAAACAGCATTGGCATATGTACCTAATAGTATAGAAAAGGGGGTAGAAAGATGCTCATGAAGAGCACTGATTACTCTCTACAGTTCAAGTCCCAATAACCACACAGTAGCTCACAACCATCTATAATATAATCCTACATCCTCTTCTGATGTGCCTCAAGATAGCTACAGTGTATTCATATACATAAAATAAATAAATAACTCTTAAAAAAAAGAAAGTATACAAGGGTCATGGGTAAATAAAGGTAGAGTCTGTGTGTGTGTGTGTGTGTGTGTGTGTGTGTGTATACCATACATATATAAGATATAGCATGGCTTTGCTTCTTACATGGGTATGTATATTTAAATTTTTGGTAACAATAAAATGCAAAGAAAACCAGAGAAGTATATTACTAACATAAAGCTTCAAAACCTAGAGAAATCTGTCAACACTAAAGAACTCCGCCTTCTATGTAATTGGGACACTGCTGCAGCTGAGGATAAGAAAATCTGCCTGATGCCTACAGCTATGTTAACACTGACAGTTACTGACCAAGTGCTCGAGGGCTCTAGGAAAGAACAAAAGATCCAACAGTACTGATACATTCTGTGACACAGACTGGCCTACCCCATAAAGGCCTGGGATTTCTCAATGCTTCCACTGTCTGCAAGTTCAGAAGCTACATACTAACTGGAGCTCCGGTCACATGAGAAAAGATAGAGCAGACAAATTTTTAAAATACAATCTTCTAACACATATTTAAACTATGTATTTGACTTCTGTTTCTCTTTTCTCTGTAAGTCCTTTTTAAAATGAAAACATACGTACTAAAGAGATGGCTTATAAGGTAAGCCCACCTGCTACTCTTGAAGAGAATGAACTTGGGTTCAGTTTCCAGCACCCACATGCCTGTAACTCCAATTTCACAATGTCTACGATGCTAACTTCTGGACTCTGCAGGGACCCACATCTACAACATTTACACACACTCGAGCAAAACACTCATTCATATAAAATAGTTATAATTAGAAACTTTTAATGTAATTGGTTTTTTTCTGCTTATTTTTCTCTACTTATGAGCACTCTAAAGTTTGTGGGTTTCACAGCTTGGTTTGTAATTTCATGGGTACCTGAAATTCTTTTCCTTCAGCCACTTTCCTTCAAAGAGTCTCATCCATCACTCAACTCTTTTTTTAATTGAACAACTTTATTTTAAAAAACAAAGATAAATGTACAGATTTTAAGCATTTTTGCATAACAGTATATGAATACATTTTTGTCAGTACTTGATTTTTTAAAGGTTTGATGGTATGCATTAAAATCTTACTAGTTACAATGAGCATAAAGTACATGTAAAACAAGATGTAACCTGGAAATAGTCAAAGTTTTCTTGGTGTGCAAAGATTAAGCATAATGGTGTTTCATTTTCTTTTTATTTTAATTTTTTTTTTTTTTTGCCTTTGTTTTTCTTGAACTTCATATAGTCTGTGAGTTGTTTCTGGGGCATCACTCAACTCTTAATTCAACTATTGTGCCCACTGTGAAGACTCTTGGTCATCCAAATCACATCCCTCTGCAGACCTCTTTTGAAGCTTAGGTCCCAGATATAGGCAAGGGTATAAACCTTGGCAACGGTGAACAAGAAAACAGTGCTGTGTCTGATGAGTCAGTAATGCCAGCCTGTGGCCACCATGAGACTCAGCTGTATGCCAGTATGAGTCAATCAGGCTTACACATTCCCCTGTCACTGCTAGGACAGGATATATCACTAGTGAAGTAGGAAGAATCTGGCTGTTTTGTAAAACAGACGGATGGCCTTCCATTAAATTAATGCAAACTTAGAATTCCTGCAGACAATGAAGTTTGCAATAAATAAACAAGCCGAATCAAACAGCTGCGTTGTTTTGTGAGCCTGACACTGAGGCCCTGAGTGAGGCCATCTAGGAGAAATGAAAGCCTTTCAGTAATACTCACACCCAACGCAATGACAACAGCACTCCATAAAAGTTGGCTGCTGTGTCTGAGTGTCACACTCTGACAATTTTTACTCTGTTTGTTTGTTTTAAAAACAGGCTGATCATGACTCCCAAAGGGTCTTACAACGCAGTCTGAGCAAGGGTCTGCTTTCCTGTACAGCCACGGAGTCTGAAGGACGATGATATCCTCAGGCAGATGCAGACAGTTATGGGCTAGACGGACTTAGACGTGGGAGAACATGTGGTAACGAGGAGTCCCAGTTCTCACCTCCACCCTGAGACAGGTAGTGATGATAAAGCAAACCACGTCCTTCTTTGAGCCAATTAAGCAAACAGAGTACCTGAAGTTCCTGACGACCGCACCAATAGGAAAAGGCTATGCTCTTCCCTGTGCCTGTTTCAAGTTTACCTTGTTGGTTAACACAGTTCTTATGGATTATTTTGAAATGGGAAAGGATCCAGAGCAGACACTGTAGCTTGCTGAGGCCCCAGCACCATTTTATCTAAGAGGAGTGTCTTCTTTCCCAGATCAGTTTGGCTAACTCCCAAGCTGAAGAGCAGCAAAGGGAAAACACCGCTCTTAACCTGTATCCCTCAAGAACTACAGGGTCCCACCTAGGAAGGAATCAATGTCAGCCAGGCCTGCCACTCTATACTGCAGCACAGCACGGCTCAGATCAGGTGACCAGGAAGCATCCCTAGAGCCCGGAGTATTCTCCACCCTGCATTCAGCCTAGTACTAGTACATGGTGTGACGCGCAAGAAGACAAGTAACATAAGTGCTGGCTGTGTTTGCCTGAAGACAGCAACCACAGAGAGAAGGTATTCAGAAAAAGCTATTTAATCACCATTCCTACGCCACACAGCTTAACATTTATACGACATTTCATTGTTTCGAAATCATATGTAATCTAGTAATGATTTCAAATACATAAAAGGTTGTACATGTTACATTAAAATAATACACCAATTTAAATTATGGGACTGAGCAACTGGATTTTTATGTTTGGAAGGCTGGGGTAGAAGAATGCTAGAAGCATTCCCTGCAAATACTGAGGAATGACTGAATTTCTTATAAATCTTATAAGTAACATGAAAAGCATAGAGACTTGAAGACATGCACACAGTTCCTCTGCACCTATTTATGTAGATATACGTTAGCTTTAGTATAGTGGGCCTAATATTAATGACTAAAATGTTAAATTACATATCTTAAAGTCAAGTTAATAAAGAGCCTTCAATAGCATACTGCCAATATTATCAAGCTATATGCTGCAACAAAGGAATTCTTATACAACTAATGTTCACCACAACAAACGATTAAAAATTAAAATATGTATTAAGAATACTAAAAAACTAGTTAAATGCTCAATGATACATTTTATAGAAAAAATTGTTTAAAAAAAGGTGGTATCTTACAAAGATAGAACAGTATAAGCCCCTTTGCACTGAAAAAAAAATGGCAACCTTTTCTGCACTTTTATTAATAGATTTGATGTAGAACAGCCAGATTCTTCGGCTCCCTTCAGTCCATGGCAGCATGCTGTTTTCTTACATCTCATGAATGACGTCCCTCACACAGAGATGTGGCCATGTAAGACACTTGTGGATTCTTTCAAAGTGGCAGTTTCTTGAGTGAGGGTAGTGTGGGATCCTGCACCTTGAACCGGACCTCAGCTGTCCATGACTCTGAGCTTTATGCATTGCTCATGTAAAAACTGCTGCAGGCTAAAACGTTCATCATAGTATTACGCAGCTATCAAGTTCAAGACACAGATATAAATTCTGACATTTTGAAATTCAGCTTAAAAAAATAAGTGGGCACAAAAGCCACAAAACCTCCCGACTATTTTCCTTAAAATGGTATCTGATATCTTTCTTTCTTTTTTTTTTTTTTTTTTTTTTGGTTTAAGAAAAAAATCTCTGACAAAAACCTGAAAGATTCTTTAAAGGAAAAAAATTCTATGTTTTATATATATAATATAAACAAGCATGTAAATAATTTTCCTGCTGGCAATCATCCTCCTTTTGGCTTCATCAGAGTCTTGAGTGTCCTTCCGCATCTCAGAGAGAGTGATAAACCATGCACGCAGGACTGCCATTTAATAGTTTTTTACTGTTTTACCAAGGACACTATTAAGTTCAGCCGGTGTGCTTTTATGCCTTCTGTTCCATCTCAGTTATAAGTGTACAAAACAGTGACTCCCAGTGCAAGTTGCTTCTACCACCTGGATATAGTCCAAGGTACCAGCAGGGTTTTACACTGCGTCTCTGACATCACTGCAAAGGGCAATGCAGTGGAGAAAATGGAAAATGAAGGCTTAATGTCATTATGAAAATAATTCTGACTTTAGGACCTCAGGGACAACACTGATACATTTAAAAAGCTGCTATACCAAACAATCTTCTTCATCACTGTCTCCTACATATCTTCAGACAATATTACATATAGTTAGCTATCTGTTACCCAACTCACAGTATGGAGAAAAAGACATGAATTGGTAATTTTAGTCTCCTGAGTTTGAAACAAATTATCTAAAGGAATTGGGATGATCTCAGTTGTGACCAGTGATGAGCCACATCTCTTGGTACCAACTGTTGGCTTTCTATTAGGAAACCCAGGTAATAGTTAGACTGGCTTAATGATTCTGGCCTCATACATCAGCACTCTACAGATAGATCTGCGCAACTCCACAGGCAGGAAAGAACCAGGGTAAGGCCACAGCTCAGCGGTACAGTGCATGTCTAGCAGGGAGGAGGCACTGGTTCAACTTCTTACAGTCAAAGTAAGTATCGTTTTAAAAAGAAGCAGCAGCAACTGGGTCCTTGGAGGGCTATGACAGGAGGACAGCTGTGAGTTTTAGGACAGGCTAGGCTACGTAATTGGTTCCAAGCCAGCCCGGGTTACAGAGAAAAATCCTGTCTCAAAAAAGAAAAACAAAACAAAACAGCCACCAAAGACAACAAAAACAGACTTAACATACAGATGATTCCTCTCTGACCAAATGTATCATACAAAAAGATGCTGGAGCATTATTCCTGTAAATTTGATCAATCATTTCCCCTTGTTAAAAACTGCTATAGTTGAGTTGTTGGAAAGCAAACATGTAACATGTCTGCCAAGAACCTACCTCATGCTGCTCTCCATTTTGTTCCCTCTTATTTAATAATGTCAGAGTTCTATGTTCCTAAAATATGCCTGTCTAGGTTCTGTAGCTGTTTCATCGAGGAGTTTTTGTTGTGGATCTCACACAAGCCAAGGCTGGTCTGGAACTCACTATATAGCACAGACTCACTTCGAATTTGCAGCAAACCTGCTTTAGCATCTCAAGTGCTGGGATTACACATCGACCACCATCACACTCATCTTAAAATGTGTCTTTTGTAATACTTTTTACTACATCCAGAGAGGTATCCTCTTTGCTGGGTGGTGGGGGAGCACTCGGGGAGCAGAGGCAGGCAGAGCTCTGTGAACTCAAGGCCACACTGGTCTACAGAGAGAGTTCCAGGACAGCTGAGGTTACATAGAAAGACTTCATGTCAATTAAGACAAACAAACAAAAAGCATCTTCCTCTCTCTGAATACAAATAATCACTCTTTCTCCACTCTCAGGATAAGCACCAATTCCTCATAAACTTGCACTCCAGACCACTCTAGGCACCTCATAAATCTTAGTAACGCACGGCATGCTTAGATCTACTGCTTTTTTTTTTAATGAGTATTTGTGGATGCCTTCAGTATTATAAATCCTCAGAACTATTTCATTTATCTAGTTTCTAGCTAAACCCGTGCAATAGTAGGCTGTCAATAAACATGCTAGTTGACAAGCAAGACAGTTTTACAACAAAAGCAGAAAGGAATTGAAGAAGCTAAAAACTGTATTTGCAAAAGCTACATTACTCTCTGAAAAATAGCAAATTGTGTAGATTATGGAGAAAGATTTGTAACATGGTGTCTATTTAGACACATAAGTAAAGATGCCTGGGTAAGGTTAAGTAGCCATTACTACACAGTTACATAGTATGCACAAAAAGCTGGTCCACTCCATCAATTTCTGATGGACAGAACATAATCTGTGAATCTTGACTCTTCCAAAAGATACAATGTCTGCGTGTTACTGCAGGACACAAAGAACTCCATGATGTGTAAACCAACCTGCATAATGCAGTATGTGTCAAGATAAGCTGATATAGAGAAAGCTTGTTTCATTCTAATAGGTCCCAGCCCACTACAGAAAAGCCTGCAATCAATGTTCCTGAGACCTTCCCATTTTCTCCTACTTTGTTTTGTTACTATGTAACAGGAAAGATTTCTCCAGGCAGGAGCTGCTAGTCTCACTTGGAGCACTTTTTTAAAGGCAGTAACAAAAGCTAACACTTCCATCAAGATAAATTTCAGAAGCATTATCACAAGGGACAATTTACAAGACAGAAATAGCTTACCAAGTTGTATAAACTTACAAAGTTTAGGGAAAAAAAGTAGTGGAAAGGTCAACTCATCCTTCATACTTCCTTAAACAGCATGCCTGTCACCCTGCTAACTCATGGCATCAAGAAGCCAAATGATAAGGACACTAGTCCAAGTTAGGATGGATTCAGCATTAGAAAAAAAATGGATTAAGAAACAGAATGCAAATAAATTTGGTAATTTTGATTACAAAATAATTCTCATTATATCAAAGTCTTTGAGAGGAAAAGTCAGTCAAAGCAAAAAGAACATTTTATCTTTATGAGTTTCAAGAATTACAAAGTATATAATATGTAAACACCTTTAACATAAGAATTCATGACAACTGTATGAATTCTCTCAGGAGCATTCTTCTTCCCACACTACCACCCAATAAGCAGCTAACATAGCATACACCCCAAAAGTCCTGTGAGCACACATATCCACTTAGAAATACAGGGCCTGCGTCAGTTGATCTGATACTACCTTGCCTGAGAAATCCCCAGAAGAAATTCAAACTACCCTCTAAAAATTCTGTTAATGAGATGCTAGTAAACAAGTATACCCTTCAATTCCTTGTAGACTTCTACATTCTTCTTTAAAAATTAAATATATAAATGAATGAATTTAAAATAAGCATATAAAAATAGCTATTCTGAAGTCTTAAAATTATATTGACATTTTTCATATGAATCTCAAAAAATAAAGAAAAATGCTAACTAGCATTTCCCCAGTTTATATCCTAATATAGGAATTATTATCCAGTTTCTTGGTCAAAAGAAATTGTTAATTAAAAACTGTAAAGGTACAGTGAATTGAAATTTATCAAGCATTTCTCCAACATTTTCAAAAGTATAAATATATTATGCTGGCTGCATACAGCAATGCAAAACGTGTGAACATTTCCTGAACGCATTGTATAAAACACGTAATGGTCAGTGTGGGGTTAAATGCTTTATCCCTGGACATATAAGGCAAAATCTTATATCATAGTAGAATCTTGAAAGTACTAGAAAAAGTATAAATTAAACAAAAGCTATTCGAGTATAATGGGGTCAGCCATGTACATGGTTACTTCTCAATAACTCTGATCTGCTCAGAAATTCAATTTCTCCACAATATTTATTATCTCTTTTGAGTCAAGAAAAAGCATGTATGTCAGTAAGAATTCTGCATCTGTTTTATCAGTGACTGTGAAAAATAACATTATAGGTTTTGAGTTATTACATAGTAGATTTAACAAGCAGCTTCAATTATGTCTCTAGTGCTAACCACACTTGTCAGCTTTAAAGTCGGACATGAAACTCCTCTCTGCCTGGCACTTCAAAATACTTTAGATTCGCCTTTATCTTCTTTAAATCACTAAAAATCCAAAATGCAATTAATAAGTGTGCAGACAGTTCTTCTTGGGTTTTATGTGTGGTGTGAGAACAGACCCAGGGCTCTGAATATGCAAAGAAGATTCTACCAAAGAGTTACCTCCCAGGATTCTGTTCAAAGAACTTCAAAATAACTGAATGATTAAATCCCTATTCGATGTTCTTACCAATTCCTAACAAAACATTTACTCTAGAGTCTCAACTTCTCAATAAACCGGTACTTTTCCAGGAACCTAAGTTTCATAGCAACATGTTTTTATAGAAACTTTATAGTTTTCCTTACAAAGTAAAGTAATTTATAATGGGGCTAGGAAGATGCCATACAACCAAGGGGACCTGACTTTGGTTGCATAAACCTACACTGAGGGGTGGGAAGCCAGGCAGAGGGGTACATCAGAGACAATCTCGTTCAATCAGTTCAGAATTCAGTTAGAAACCCTGACTCAAAAACACAAGAAAAGAAAGGGAAATGGGGATTCATTCCCACTAAAGGATAAAAAGAACAGAAACACATTACTTCGTAACAGCGAAAATAACGCATGTCTTCCTGTGAGTATGGAAAAATAAGATGCAAAGGCCATTGAAGAGATCTCTGGTCTCCACGTACATTTATCCACATACATGCTATTCAACATTCTCATTCATGCTACATTACAAGTAAAAGTATATCCACGTATTGTCTTCTTTATAGCAAATCAAATCATATATAAACAAATAAGCTGGGCCAGGAGAGGTGGCTCGGCAGTTCAGAGTTCTTGCTGCTCCAGCATAAGATACAAGTTTGGTTCCCAGCATCTTCAACAGAAGGCTTGCAACTGCCTACAACTTCAGCTCCAGAACTGTAGTCATGAACCCTAATTATAAGTTCTAAGTACCACCAGATTAAGGATTTGTATTTTCTGATCTAAGGGCTGCTCCACTGTGGAGAACCATGTTTGGTACTATAAATCCAGAGAAGCCAAAGGTCCTAGGAGAGCCTACACTCTCCTACACTGTTTTGCTACATGAACATGCACTGAACTGCCTTCGAAATGCCTATGCTTACACATATAGATTAAGGCTACTAGACTTTGGTCAAAGGACTTCTCTGTGCAGCAGGCAGCAGTGAATGGTCACGATATCGAGAACAAGTAACTTTTGAATGCTCTGCACTACATAAGACATTTATATCATCCCATTGCCAAGGCTTCAGGGAACATCACGGAAGACAGTAGATGAATGGCAGAGCCCCAGGACAAAAAGAAATGATGTACTTTGCATCCATGAACATCACAGCATCTATGTTTGCACACAGAGAACCTGCACAAGACCCAGACTGCCAATATCCCATCATGGGCTGGGGAGGGACGTGTGAGGACCAGCTGAAGTTAACCCTTACAAGATAACAGCTGCTGAGGGTGTGGAGTTGTTTTTCATCAGCGTGTAGACACTGGTAAGTGCATCATCCAGTAAGCAGCCCCACACATGTTCATACAAGTATTTAAATTCAGTGGTTATAAAACATAAAAGACAGGACAGTGGGAGAAGGATATTTGGGAAGGGGATTCCGGAGGCGTGGGAGGATGATAAGTGAGAGAATGAGGGCTGAATATGATAAAATATATGGTATGCATGTATAACACTGTCAAAGAAGAGCTTAAACATGAGACAGATCTGTTCTGTTGGCTCTGCAGCATGTTATGGTTGTCTCCAGGATGCTGACTTTGTGTCTGCTGAGCAGTTCTCACCATAAGACTGAGTAAAGCAAACTATTTTGAAAGATACTTTTAACTTATTAACACATTAATTGTAAATGTCCACGCCACTTAGTCCAATACTGCACCCTGTGCATCTGTGTAAACGGCACATACCCAACACTGGCTCTTACATGGACCAAATAATTAATAGATTGAAGATCATCTACATCTTTGTTGTTTAAACCTTCAGTTTGTCAAAATAATACCGGTATGTGCACATTTAAATTGTGGAGTTAATTTGCAAATAGGTTCTCATTATTGCCAGAACTCCTGCAGTGAAGGAGCTTTATAATGTTCCAGAGTAGCCAGGGACAGCACTGAGTTGCTTGACACCTGTAGTCCCAGCAACTCAGGACTAAGTCAGGAGGGATCGGTTGAGTCCAGGGATTTGGGAGCATCCTGGGAGATACAGGAAGAATCTCATCTTACCCTTCCTCTTTTAAGAAAAAAAAAAAAAAAAAGCAGTGTAGAATATCTCCTATTCTTAGACTAATAAATTTGAATGAAAAATTTTAGGCTCCAGAGGTAAGCTGAACTAATGCTTTCCCAAAATTATCTAGTAATTGTAATTTTTTAAATGTCTATATATCCAAATAACCCAGTGAACAAGAAAACAAAGGTATTTATTTTTAAATGCAAGGAGCTGACAACAGCAAAAAAAAAAAAAAAAAAAAAATCTTAGTTTTAAATTATAAAAAAGCAGAGTATGTTAGGAATTAGCTGAGAGAATCGATGAATTTATGTAGCAATAAGCTATGCATGACATGACAGGGCCATGTTCTGAACTGTGCCTTTTCTGTCTTACTGACAGCCTCACACACAGAAGTACTCTGAGTCTGACTCTATGACTCGCTCAGAAACCGAGACAAACTTGCCACAAATCCAAAAGTCGGCAAGAAAAGCTTCCTAGTGGCCAAAGAGGATGGCAAAAGCCCATGTGCTAAAAAATCATGTTATGTATAATCTTTGGTTTGCTTTAATTTTAAGAAAAGTGGGGAAGGAGAAGGAAGGGAGGGAGGAGAAGGAGAAGGAAGGGAGAGAGGGAGGAAGGGAGGATTAGATAATCCAGCTCTAGCCTTCTTGATAGAAGTAGAATACTAAAGGACAAGCAGGTGTTTCTATAGATCTAAAATGACAGGCAACAACAGAAATAGGGCAGGGGAGCAGATAAGAACCCAAAACACTATAAACCGGTCTACACTGCCAAGGCATTTTCCGGCATGGCATACGATGAGATAATAGTGTGTAAGTTACGAAAATGTTAAGCTATATTCAAAACACTCATGAATAATGCAGAAAAGTAATGTTTTTTAAAGTTTCCCTCCAAAATACTTGGAGTAAAAAAAAAAAAAAAAAAACTTTGACTTACAGGAAATTTACTTTTTTGAACTCCATTTATGTGAACCACCATTCTTTAGAGAATTGTACAATTATGTTTACATATGTTAGTGATTGTAAAAGCCAACTGAAATCTGCCTAGCAGCTTTCCAGAGGAAAAAAGTCTGTACGATTCAACGTGTTCCACACATGTTCTAAGAGGAGATGCTCACCAAGCTGTGTAAGACCGTCACAGTCACATTAACCGGAAGGCCTGTGCATAAACACAGGCTCTACAGACTTATCCCGGGTTCAGATCTGGAAATCAGCATCACCCTATTTTACAGAATCTAATTTTAAGAGCAAACTCCTTGTTCACAGAAACTTGTAGGATCCCTGGCTTCCCTGGTTCTCACTACGAGTACATAGTCTTTCCACAATGCCATGCCAAAACAAAACCTGGTAAATTTTCTACTGTATAAGTCATCTCTAGTGCCCATAAAAAATTTAATATTTATGATTTATTGAATTCAATCATCAAAATCATTTCTTATGGCTGGTCTTCATTTCCCAAGGTATGTTCCAGGGAACTCTACCCCAGGAGCACAGTCCAGAGGAAGGTTGTGAGAAAGACAAAGGCTGCATTGCTATGTTTAGAAAATACTGCAGGGTATGGAGGGGATTTTCGTTTAATAGTATTTTCAGCTCTTTCATGTATTTTTTTCTTTGGTGCTGGGACTTTGCACATGAGGACTAGAGATCCTTTCCTCACAGACATCTTACACACCCAGCAGTCTGAGGCACAGAAAGAAAAAAAGCTCTAATATAAAATTCCAATGTAGAAGAAAATCCCAACCACTCAGATCTCATAATCTATACAATATTGATTTGCAGAGCTGAAAATATGTAAAAGAAAAAACTTGATTAAGTAAAAAAAGGTTGGGTAGTTAGCTATACATCTCATGAATCCCCTTTTCTACATCTTAAAATCAGCTTCTATAAAGAGAAAACAAAGGTGTGGGGGTGGCATCTATATATGCAGATGTGAAGAAAGACCACACACTAATGCACTAATGGCTTTTTTTTTTTTGAAAGCTTCAAAGGGTTTTTTAAGGTAAAATGGCACAGTAAACAGCCTTGGCACATACACTTCAACAGTGTGTTGCACCTGTACACACAAGCTCATTCATGTTCTACTTCCACTGTGCCATGTAAATCTTGTATAGCTCATTATACTTTACTTCTAATGTTGTATAGGAATAAACATTTTTATAACCACAACCCTGTATACTGCATGGTTTATAGCTGATGCATATTAACTCATTCATAAAGTTTGAGGCTTTAGAAGAACAAGCATGTAATTTCCCACATGACTTCTAGTCCTCTGGGTTAACAAGTGTCAGCCCTGCCAGGCTAGCCCAAGCTCTCCCATGGGTTTGAAGTTGGCTGACATTCTAAGCTGAGACTGAACTCCTCTCCACCGGACCACTCACCCTGCAGAGGGCTTGATCAGACAGATGCATTGCCATAGCGTAAGGGACTAGAAGCCTACACTAACTCTTAAGAGGTTTACACTGAGAACTGTTACACTTCTGCGATGCAGGCATGGATAAATGTGATGGAGTGGCCCCACCCTCCTAATGGGAGTGACTACACAGTCACTTTGCAAAAGGATGGCATAAGGAAAGATTAAGAACTGGGGCCATTTTTGCAGTCCTCTGACCCATTATTAAAATGTCCTTTTCTATTGTTTTTTTTTTTTTTTTTTTTTTTTGAAGAAAAAGAAAAAAAATCAAGATTCATAGGTTACATGATTTTTTTCCTTCAAAACAAACCTGCACCTTTTCTTTTGTTCAAAACACTCTCTTTTGAGGATGGAGGGGGAGCAGAAATTAAATTAACTAAGTTGTCGTGTCTCTGCTCATTTCACAGTACGTGAAATTAGACTTAGGGCTGGAGTCAGTAGGTGAGCTGTGTGTAAGGCATGCACACAGCCGTGTACAGGCATTAGATGGATAGGTAGATATGAATGTAGGTAGGCAGGGCAGATCCACGCTTATGTACATCAATGGTTAGAATAATAAATAGAACCTACATATATCTTTTACATAAATAAAACCATCCTGGTTCTTTACATATTTTGCATGTATTAGATAGTAATATCTTTATCTGAGATATGACTTCCTTTCATCTGTAGTAAATCCATTTTCTCTCATTAATTTCCATAAAGGCAACGTATAGAATTTGTTATCAAAGTGCCTTATGAACTTTCCCCAGGCTCCCCCCAAACCACAGAGCTGGCAGAGCTCCACCTGATTAACGTTGCACGTGTGGCCTGGCTCTCTGCAGACCACTGCAGCCTCCGGAAGTGCACTTTGATCTGTCCTGTGGTTCTTAGCTTCTCCCGGTGCTGCAGCAGTCTAGCCCTCTGTGCCCACTGTTTTTTCCTCACTGCATTACTACTGCATGTGTGCCCCCAGCCATTCTTCCATATCCCCTCTCTCCCATGACTGTGGGTCAGACATTACTTCCCAGCTTAAAGGCCCTGGGAGTCCTGGACAAACATTTCACAGTGACTTACTACAGAAAAGTAGGCAGGATTAGAGAGGAATAACAAACACTGGGAGATGACAAAACCTCATGAAAAAATAGACAGTAAAATGCAAACACTGGAAAGCTTCCTTCACCACACAGCCCTCTACTACTGCTCAGAAAGCAATTTCCCACTGAAACGTTTGCCAGTGTTCTGCTGTAGAGGGACTCACAAATGCTTAGCTCCAGCCTTTGCTTTACCCCTTCACACTCATTAACTCTTCCAGTAAGGCTGCCCAGAGTAGGACACAGTGAACAGGGGCTGTTCCAAGTGAGGGAATGACAGCCACACAGAGGCAGACCAACCAAAGCTCTTCAGCTTACTTTACAGCAATATATACACTTAACTGTGACCTCTGAGGTGGTCTCCACTGCTAAGATCCTGTGACTGTCAACTAGCATACAGAAATGCTAATAACAGTCGGCTACTTTAACTGCTGCTACCCAGCAAATACAGGGATTGCGTTTGAGAGCTAGAGGTGCGTGAGCTTTAATCAACATGTTTTACACAAACTCCTTAGAGAGCTTTTGAGTGATTCTTGCATTCATTTATTGATTGGCTGATACCCTAGTGTGGGAATGTGTATGGGTACACAGGCTATGAAGGACATATGGAAGCCAGGAGAAAAGAGTCCACTCTCTGATACCATGTAAACTCCAGACATGGAGCTCATACCTACTGAACAATCTCACTAGCCCTTTGTGAGTTTTGTTCTAAAAAAATATAGCAAAATAAAGAGATTCACACACAAAAAAGAAGGAAAATACCAGTTATTTCATTATCATTACAAAAATCATCGCAAAATACTCTCAACTCTAAGAACAGGCAAGAATTTGAAAATTATATTTCAAAAACGTCTAGAAACATTATATGAAATGGGAGGCAAATCTAACCATTTTAGCTGCAAGAATGCTTTTTAATAGATGACATATATCAATCTCAAGATAAGGAGAGGCTTTGAACAGTGAGTTAGTCTTCACAGTGGGGTGGAGAGGTAACTCAGTAACTAAGAGTAATGCTGCTCCTTTAGAAAAGCAGAGTTCTGAGATCCTAGCACTCAAACCAGGCAGCTAATGGTCACCTGTATCTCCAGTTCCAGGGGTCTGATGCCCTCCTCTGGCCTCTGGAAGAACACACACTCATAGTAACAGACAGTCACAGACTCAGACACACACACACATACACACACAATTAAAATGAGATTAATCTTTAACATGTCATATACTACTAGATCACATTCTACCTGTGTCACATTCCACCTGTGCCACACTCTACCTGTGTCACACTCTACCCTGTGTCACACTCTTACCCTGTGTCACACTCTACCTGTGTCACACTCTTACCCTGTGTCACACTCTACCTGTGTCACACTCTTACCCTGTGTCACACTCTACCTGTGTCACATTCTACCCTGTGTCACACTCTACCCTGTGTCACACTCTACCTGTGTCACACTCTACACTGTGTCACACTCCACCCTGTGTCACACTCCACCCTGTGTCACACTCTACCTGTGTCACATTCTACCCTGTATCACACTCTACCTGTGTCACACTCCACCCTGTGTCACACTCTACCTGTGTCACACTCTACCCTGTATCACATTCTACCTCTGTCACACTCCACCCTGTGTCACACTCCACCCTGTGTCACACTCTACCTGTGTCACACTCTACCCTGTATCACATTCTACCTGTGTCACACTCCACCCTGTGTCACACTCCACCCTGTGTCACACTCTACCTGTGTCACACTCTACCTATGTCACACTCTACCTGTGTCACACTCTACCTGTGTCACACTCTTACCCTGTGTCACACTCTACCCTGAAAGCTACTACAAATTACAAAATGGCTCCCCATCATATTTTATCAACCCACAAGTAAAAATGAATTTCATCTCATAAGCATTTTCATCTTCCATGTCATCTGGTCTTCATTACCATTTACTTCTAGGAAAATTTTATTAAATGCAGCTTCATTGTGCAGTCCACTCTAGTAAAGCAGACAAGACAGAAAAGCCTGTTATCTTTTCTTCTTCCCTTTTTTATTTCATGCCTGGATAAGATATACCCCGGTCTGTGTTCATACTGAATCTTCTGGACTGGAATGAGAGAACACTAGCATCTGCGGTCCTCACACATTCCAAGGTCCTCAATGTAATATGATAAACTCTGGGCCAGAACAAAACTATAAGTGCCACCTTTGCCTCCACTGGACCCAGTTCTCACAAACAGAGAGATTCCTCTTTCCTATTATAGCAAAGTTAACTCACAGTTTTGTTCCTTCCATGAATAACTGGCTACAGCTGTCAGAATTCTACCCTATACTCCAACACTGCTGTGAGCCACAGGCTAGCAAACATTCCTGGGTGTGTTGAGCACTTGGTGCACAGCACAGTGACAAGAAAGGAGGCTGAGGTCAATGGCTGCCTATACCATGTTCTCTTTATAGAAACTATGTCTAAATAAGTTGTCCAAAATGAGACCAAAAAAGAAACCAGCATAAAAGACGAATGAGATCAAGCAAATCAGAATATCACTGATGGAACCAGCTCACATGTCTTTACTTAAACCCTAAATGCCATTATTAAAATCTCCTAAACATGGGGCTGGAGAGATGACTCAATGCTAAGAGCTCTTACTGTTCTTCCAGAGGACATGAGTCAGCTCCTAGCACCCACATCAAGTGGTTAGGGGGATCTAATGCCTCTGGCCTCCAAGGGTATCTTCACACACTCAACACACACACAAATTTTAAAAAATAAAAACCAAATAAATAGAAAAGGTCAGTCATAATAGTGATTTTAAACTAAACAAAAAATAGTGCCAGAAGAAAAAAATATACCTTTCACTTGTCAATACAAAGTTAAAATCATAAATAAAATGTAAGTTTGCATAGAATGGTATTTTCTTAAAATTAAAAAACAAAAACAATGATACCTGAACCTTGGGGAAAGAAGGGATGCTATCAATGTCGCATTTAAGGCTCAGAGATCACTTTTAAAAGTTATTTTATAAAAACTTTTATTTAGTTACAAGAAAGAAAGACTGTTTTCTTCGAGAATTGTTGAACGGTGGGTTGTTTGTGGTCCAGTGGGCAGCTACACACACACATGAAAGTATATCACCAGGTAGACTCCTCCTGCACAGCCAGAACGTCTCCAAACCAATCTGAACCACACAGAGGGTCTAGTGACCCTCTGACTGTAAGTGACCTTCCATGACCATCTTCACATTCAGGTAATGCAGCAGAAGGCATCACATCACAATGACGCCCTTGAAAACGTTAAGGCAAAGTGAATCTGTCCTTCCAAGGAGAAAGACATTCCAGTGTAAAGAGACTATCTTGTACCTGAATCTATAAACTGATTACCGTCACTTTGTGTGTGTAATCACTCACAGTAGGTTCAAATCGTAGCTCAGGCACTTAGAATTATATACTGCTGGTAAAGTCATGGTCAGTTCTCCATTTGAGCTCAGACTAACTCACTGTACATTTTCAACGAATGTTAACTACTAGCCCAATGTCACCTCACTTGAAAATATTAGTGTTAAATTTAGCACTTGTTCAATTTCTTGGTTTTTCACTGTATCAAAATTCTGGTTCTTCAGTTTGCTTAAAATACTGATTTGACTGACTCTTGCCTTCCTTCTTAAATTTATTTCCTATCATCCTCATCTTTCCTACCAACTTACAAAATGTCAACTAGGTCATCTTTCTTTCCCTCAAGCATGCTCTACTGTCTTCTCATCTCAGGATTTCTAAATATAGGAACACTTTGGCCACGAAAGCTCCTTCCCTTATAGCACCCTCCTCTGTAGGACTTACGTCTCAACTAAAAGAAAACTTTCTTGGGGCCAGGCTGTAGTTCAGTGGTAGAATGCTTGCCTAACCCTAGGCTTAACCATATACCTTAAGAAGAACAACAGCAATGGGAACTGCTTTATGTGTGGTAAATCCTTCTATGTTCTCTCTTTGTTTTACATGTGTGCGTGCATGTGAACACATACATGCCAAGGTATCCCTGAGGAAGTCACTTCAGTACATGGAGCCCACGAATCAAGCTTGGCTTGTCAGGTATCTGTACGCGCTAAGCCCTCTGTACCAGCCCTCTGTACCCTTCGTTTCCTTTTGTTTCACTTTATCCAACAATAATCACCACTCATAAAACTGTTTATCTTTGAGCATTCCTGTACTTTCATCTTACAGCGCTCACTTCCAAGGGAACAAAGGGCCCAGAATGGCAGAGCCTCAGAGCAGAGTATAATGTTCCCCGCCTCGGTTCAGAACTAACTACTAGTCTAAGTCAAAGGCCCAAAGTGGGTGGGGGGATAAAAAGGTCAATCAGATTGCAAGTAAATTTGTTACTGGCAGACTTCTCTAGGAAGTGGTAAGGGATAAGAACAATGGATTCTGTACTTCAAGGCTAGTGATCCCCAACAGACTGTGCCTGAGAATAGCCATCTCGTACAGTGATAGAGTCTCAGTTCGGATGGAGACAGTCATGACTGCAGAAATCCTAGTCACACATGCAAAGCCATTTGGGTCCTCTACTAACATCAGTCTAATCCGGTGCATCCCACGATAAACTCTACAGGAATTTACAAATCCTCATTTCCATAGCATCCATATTTGTTTAACTAAACTACACAGCAGGCAAAGCAAAGTCAAGAATAGGAACACATAAACATCAAAATTCCTTACTACTCACTCTACTTCTGACCCTTTTACTAGGGTTGCCATGATACAACTGTCAAGACATACTAAAATCTATTGAAGCATTCAAAAAGATACCAACAATACTCACGCGTCATTTGAGCAAGTCATAAATTCTCCTTTTATTTTGGGATGCCATGAGCCAGTATGAAGCATTGCTGTATGGCCCTTAAAGAAAGAGGAGAGGGTGTTAAAAGGAAAGGCACACTGACACCACACAAGGCACCCTGGAAACAGAGGCCTTACTTATAAACTAGTACTGTGCTGCGCCAACTTCTCATGCGCACGCTGGATTCCACTGTTTCCTAGTTTCTCACCAGTCTGGGAACCGGCAGTGTTTACCTGTCACAGGTTCCTAATAAAGAGGAAAAAGTAATCGGTATGTTCTCTTTAGGAAAATAAAAGGTAAAACCTAAGGCAGACAGGCCCCTCTTGAAAGTCATGATCTTTCATTCAATGGACAATAATTAAGAAATCAGAAAGCATTTACAGGCAAGCAAAGCCCAAGGAAGGAAATTCTTACATCCTAAAACTGTTAACAATATTGATTCTACAACCTAGCTGTAAGAATAAATATGAGAAAAGAAGAAATATTTCAAACTAGCAGAAAAATTCTCTCTACCTAAAATAGAGAAAATAAAAATACTAGATTCAAAGAAACATGATAACAGTATCAAGTTAATATACAACCCAATCTAGCAGAATCCACATCAAATACAGACGCACATAGAAACACACCCCACGGAGTGCAGTGAGAGGACTCTTACACAGTGAGTCGGGATCAGGAGAGGCAGAAAACAGGCTAACAGTTCTTATGGAATAATGGCAGTATCTCTAACAAAGTCCAAAATAAAGCCAAACAAGAAAAATATCAGTGCCTCTCTGGAAAGAATAAGTTCGCAATCAAAACCTGAAACTGATTTCCAGTCCAAATTGTCTACAATACTTCAAACAGTACATCGTCCTAGCGGAACACACAGGGACCACCAAGGTAGAGTGCAGTAAGGAGACATGAACTGAAGCAATACTTATGGGACTAGAGAAAAGGATGGGGACCTCCTTCTCTGTATCTGACCTCGCAACCATGTTTCTAATTCTCCATTTGCCATGCCTACCTGCACTTCAAACATATATGTCCAATAAGGAAATCTTGATTTATAGTCTCTAACTCGTTTTCAGTTTGCTTCCCAGCGAAGCTATAAACTAGGAAGTCATCCTTAAATACTCCCCTACCCTAATCCCCCAGCATTCTAGATATAATCAAATTCCATCTACCAGCCATTCTCTTGCCAAGCCTATCAAAAATACTCCTCAAGTCGACACTTCACTACCACCACTCCTCTAGAAGCCAACATTATCACACGCTTCATCAGTTATTTTTATGTTTTCAGTTTCTTTAACTCTCATTCTATTGCATGTGTCCATGTAGCAATGGAGGTCCATTATCAGTTCTGTAGTAGCTGATGCAGAGACTCAGGAGTACCACCAGAATGTACTGCATACATAAGAAACTGTCAAAGAATGAACTAAAGGATACAGTTCTAATGCCACACTCCTCTGTTTCCAGTCCTTTACTAGCTTCCAACATCTTTCAATAAGCCTAAACAAATTACATTTTCTGCCTATTAGTTTCTTCACAACATTACTGTGTTCCTGCCTGCCCAACATGCACCAGCTGCTACCTGCCTTCTGGTGCCTCCCTTTTGGTGCCTGCCTCTACTACACAAGCTCTTTCTCCAGATAGAATTCTCTTCCACCTGCTGGAAGCCTTTTTATTTTCATTTTCTCATGACAGCTGTTCATTCTTCCAGCTTCAACTGGAAGTAACCCCCAGCCTCTAAGTAAACACAGCTTAATCCATGGTTCTTTTCCATGGCCCCTATTTCCCTAATAACAGCAATCATAATGTGTTCTAGTTGGGCCTAGATCTTCCTCCCAGCCCCATGATCCCAGAAATAAAACTCAGACTGAAAATATATTTACAAATGCCTTGACTAAATAGCTAGACTCTTTTCTGACTAGACATAGCTTAAAATATCCCATTTGTTCTAGCCTGCATTCTGTTGCACGGCTGTTTACCTGTGCTCAGGTACCATGCCTCCAGCTCTTCACATCTTCCCAGTGGCTCTCCAGCCTGACTCCATCAGAGAATCCTTTCTGTTTTCCTGATGTCCCACTTCTATTTCCTGCCTAAGCCACAGGCTTTAGACTTTTGAATAAACAGGTAATGTATCTATACAATACACAAGATATTTTCTCTACAATATTGTGAGATTCTTAATTCACTAATTTGGCTTTTGAAAAAAAATGTGAAATTTCACATATTCACAAACAAACATAGATGGGACAATCTAAAATCTAACATAAATGGAAACAAATGAACCTTGCTGTGTTCCCAGTAAGGAAGACATATGAAAGGCTAAAAGTAGTAGAGAGAAGAATGCACCTGCAGTGGGCTGGATGCTGGCCTCCAAAATATGTTCATAATCCCAGGTCCTAGAATCTCTGAAACAGTATTTTTAGAAATATATAGGAATCTCAATAGGTCTATCTACAACACAATTCCCAAGACTCAGAGAAAAAAAAAAATCACAAAAAACAAAACAAAAAGCATTTGAGAGCCAGAGCAACCAGGATTCTGCACAGCATCTTCTAGACATGACAGAAAAGCTGTACCCCCCAAAAAAAATCTCAAAATATAGTTGCCCAAACATGACCTGCATAATGACAGCCAGCGTGCCAACCTGGATCAGAGAAAACATCATAAGGTGCTACCTAGATAAGGGCTACGGGCAACCCATAGCTGATCAGAGAGGGAGACGCGAGGGAGGAGCTCCCTGATGGGATGTCCCATCTCAAGAGTCAGCCCTAAGCACACGGGTGAGTGCATGTGTCTGCACACATATTCCTGTCTGTCTGCCTGTCTGTCTGTAAACAGTAATAAAGAGAAAGAAGTCATGAATTTGAGAAAGTGGAAGGGACACTGGAGGAACTGTCAGAGGGGAGGTGAATATTATATAATTATAGTACTCATAAAAATTTTTAAATCTCTAGATAAGTTATCCATGTAAATCCTACCCCAGTGGTGAATGTTCTTCTAGAAGAACAGAGTAGAGGACACAAAGAGGAAACTATCTGAAGCTGACAGTAGAATTATCCGGCCACAAGTCACAGACATCCAGAATCACTGATGGAGAGTGAAGCAGGAAGGATCCAGCCCTTACAGTCACTGTAGGAAGTAGAATCCTGCTATACTGGCTCTTTCTCATGTCTGGACTCAAGAATTGTGAAGGAGTTAATCATGTTTAAAGCCACAATATTTGTAGGAATTAGTTTCAGTAGTCTATAGAAAGTAGAAAATACTCAGCTTAAGACAAAAATAGCATTGAATTCTAATTAATACGTTTGTTTTCTGTTTGCAGTGGCATGCATTAACAATTCTAAACTGCTTTCAATAAAATAAAGAATTAATCTCATGAATAAATATGCTGAGGCTGATGTAAATCAGGTTTCTCACTATTGGAGAAAATAGCTACAAAGATGGAAAAGAAAGGATCATAATGAACTCTGTAGTGTTCTAAACCTATATGAAGATACAAATAAATGGGGGTGTTTATGTGTATGTGGGCACACCATGCTCTCACTCCATATGCTGAGTATCTGGAAACTATAGCGAGTCTGGCAAAGAGACCCTGAATTCTAACAACAAATTTCCAACTAAAAGAACCAGAGCTTCCTGGAGAAATGACTGACCACAGCACTGGAAAAGGAAGAGGAGCCTGAATCATCTCACTGTGCCGAAAAGACAGCTCTACAGAGCTGATAGGGCAGGTACAGCACTAAAGTGCAGGCTGGAGGAGCTTCAACTTCTGGGAAAAACTACAATATCAAAGCAAATAATGATCGTAAACTACTGTAAGCCACTAGCTACAATAAGAGCCTCTGAGTGCATATTAATACAATGAGCTAACTATTGAAAGTCTCAGCTGTGGTGATACATAACTATAATCCCAGCACTCAAAATAAAGTAAAGAAAATTACAAGTTCAAGTCTGCACAGTAAAGAGAGATAGAAAGAGAGAAAGAGAGAGAGAGTGGGAGAGAGAGAGAGAGAGAAGAGAGAAATCTTTCTTGCTCGTTTCCTTATGATATCAATTGATAAATATAAAATGATTTGCAATCATCACAGAAATAAATTTTCAGGCAAGAATCATCAATAAATGCAAAGACTGGTAGAGGAAAACTTGAAAATATTTATAGGACCACATACTCCTTCTGCAAATTACTCAATAATTACAAACAAGAGAAGTTTATACTAGAAAAACCTCATATACATCATCTTATACAAGTATCCAAAGTCCACACCCTTAGTATGGTGCATACAGACACGGTACTATTTGGATGAGCATCTTAACATACAACCTGACACTAGGCTGGGGTCAATGCACTGCTCACCCTCATCAGAGAAGCATCTTTGTGCAGTAGATGGTAGTTATCACAGAGACCCACACCTGAACGGTGTGCTTTGGAACACTCAGCCTTGCACGGGGTATCTTTATCAAACCCCTCCATTCAAGGCTCGGGGATCTATGTAGAAGAGAAGACAAAAAGTCTGTGAGAGCCAGAGGTGCTGGACTCCAAGGAAACACTGTCTTCCAGACAGGCCTGGCACACATATCGCCTTGTACAGGGTCAACCCAGACAAAATCCCAGCACCGAGAAGGAGAAGAGGACATAAAGTCCCACCATAACCAAGAAGCTACGTGCAATTGATAACTGCTGAGAAAGGGAAAACAGTTTTCTCCAGTGGAGTGAACTGGGTATGTCAACCACACTCTAGGTCAGGCCCCACGCCCATTACTAGTAGGTCAACGAAAAACAGACTCAGGGTTTTTTCTACCTCTATGTTGTGTTTGTGTTATTGGCTTTGTTTTCTTGTTTTGTTTGCTTGCTTGCTTGTTTTCTGAGAAAGACAGACCATAAGAAAGTGGAACGGTATGGAAGTGGGAAGGACGTGAAGGAATCAGGGGAGGAGAAAGAGTCTCATCTGCAGCACGCAGCACTGCGTCATTGTTTCTCTACATTGGCATCAACTGGTACACACATGCTCTTTCACATATTAATTCACATGAAATGAGAATAATTAATTCCATGTTCATAAGCAGCCTTTCCAGGCTTAAAAACTGGGCAACATGGTGAAGCACCGTATATCTGAATTTTTCCCAGCTCATCCTAGGAAGCCTGCTAACGTGTCCACAAGTTGCCCATCGCTGCACTTCCATTTATGTCTTCCCTGGTGGCTCCCAGGAATTCAGACAATACATGCCAGAGAGAGAAATAGTTGAGAGCATACGTCATGAATCAAATGAATGAGGAAAAAAACTATCAGGCAAGTACTTTATCTAGGAACTATTTGGGTTTTTATTGTTTTAGAATTCATATGTGCAATGATATGTTTTGATCAAATCTATCCCCATTCCTTCAAATTCCCTACCAATATTCTTTTTTTTTAAGATTTATTCATTTATTTTAAATATAAGTACACTGTAGCTGTCTTCACAGAAGAGGGCATCAGATCTCATTACGGAATTGTTATGAACCACCATATGGTTGCTGGGAATTGAATTCAGTGCTCTTAACCACTGAGCCATCTCTCCAGTCCCAATATTCTTATATACAAAATAAAGTGAGAAAGCCCTAGCCCTCGGTTGATCAAAGATAATGTATTGAGAGACACCGCTCCATTTCCATTCAGAGAGAACACACATGCTCTCCTATCCTTCATCTGATCACAGCAAAGCCACTGAAGAGATCATAGAACGTAGCTATCCAAGTAATGGACCAGAGAAGAAAGCAGAATGGCATGGAACACAAATCTTGAAAAACTAATACTACAGTGGTACGTCTCTGGGGTGACTTTTAACTTCTGCAAATACACCACAGCTGACGAGTAAGCCAGCATGGAAAGGCGTGGCTCTCCTGGCTTGTTCTAGGTGGAAAGCTGAGGGAGAGATAAATCACTTTTGTGGCAACGCTCTAGTAACTGAAACCAGAACTTTTCATTTCCTACCTTCCTTCCCTCCTTCCTTCCTTCCTTCCTTCCTTCCTTCCCTCCTTCCTTTTCTCTTTTACCTTAGTCAAACATCATTATTCTTCTGAGAATACACTAATTTGCATCAATGATTATTTTAAGAAATTCAGTAAGTCAGCAGAAAGGACAGGTGAGGCACTGGCCAAGGATCGTTACCACCCTGGGACACAGCACTGGTGGGTAAGTTGCCCAGTGACAGTAGGCAGAACCTACTAATTCTGAAGCTAGTGAGTCTTTTCCAGGAAGGCCTTGCAGCTCCTGAGGCACTGTGGAAACATGAACTAGAAGTTGGATCATTAGTGATTGTTTCTGTTTCTAGCTCCCATACAGCTCAGTTTTTACCTTTGCAGTTTTTATATGCAAATTTCTCAGACTGCAGTCATTACTTTGTAGTCAAATGGTCAGAGATCTACTTATAGGATAAGAGGGAAAGAAGTCAAGGTCAAACTTTTTTTTTTGCTTCATCAGCTACTAAATGGTGATGTACGTCACTGGTAAGATAAAAAAACAGCTGCAGAAGGCAGAGGTCCATAAAGAAAAGCCTTAGTTTTCTCTTTGCTGTTAGACTGGGGCTAGTATACACTAGCTGAGTTTGCTGATCGGGTCAGAGGGGACGAGGAGAGAGCTGTGTGTCTCTAAGATGTCAGTGTCAACGCAGGGGAGCTAAAGCTATCTGACCCAATGTGAGCAGTCAAATAGCAGGTATAAATACTAGACAGGGCTCCTCGATAAACCTGGGACACCCCAAAATTTAGGGGTTGAGTTGAAAAAGAGTGAAAAAGATACTTAATGAAGCAGGAAGAAAACCAAATAGGTGCGCTGCTATAACATCAAGGAAAGATGTCTCAGGAGGCAAATCAAATACGCTAACTATGCTAGTTAACCAACATCAGGTCACAGTGCTGTGAGAACTGAGAGAGACCACGGATAAGGACAGACGGTGGAAACACATGACTGATTTGAGCACTGAGAAACAAGTAAGTGATAAGTTCATCCAAAATGTAGGCTCCTCGGCGAATGAAAGTAATCTACCAATTATTAAAGTGAGGAAAAGAAAATTTTAATGATTTCCAATTAGCAGGTATCTGGTCCAATTTGGTCCCATTAGGAATAGCTTATGAATTACAGTAAAAGGAAGCACCTCCCAACTCAGTATTACCAGCCTTTGAGAAGGTAGGTACTCAACTGCCCTGACCTTTTCAGTCTGGCACATTACTCCACCCTTCCACTGTCCTGCTGCTTAAATGAGTCCACTGCGTTCACGGACAGCCAGTCCGTCAGCCACAAGCCCACATGTACTGCATGACAGATAGGAATGAGGCCGGCATCAAAATCACTATGAGGTAGGTTTTTGCAATTTATTTTTGTAGCTTAGTTGTGCAGATTCTCCATGTGAACTTTGTAGGCAACTTGGTATCTCAATTATCAAGAGGTGGACTGGCCTGATCTAAGCAGAGACCAGCCTGATATCACAATCTGAGGCACAGGTGGCTTTCTGCTCAGTGGGCTGCAAGTTCGCTGCCCCTATTTCTTGCTCTCAGACTCAGGGATTCTACAGACAGCTCCTAATCATTTCAAACCTTTAAACTGCCCTTTCTTGTTCAAAAAGCAACCTAACATCAGTCCATGCAGGTATTCAAAGCAGACCAAAAAAAAAAAAATCAAGATAATTTACTGATAATTGTTGATTACAGTTGAAACAGCATCTTAGAATATTAAAAAAATAAACCAATAGAAAATGGCATTCATTAGTTAACACAGAGGAACACCTTAGCTGTTGAGCAGTCAGAACAAGAACACAAATAAATGCATTACATTGAAAAGGCTCCAAAGACAGTGAATGTTATTTCTTGTTTGTAAAGACAGAAGCGTGACAAAGGCCATGGGAATGTTAAGTGTTCTTGTGTTCAAACAGAGACCAAAATTAGTCATAACAAAATGAAGTTCAACTAAGGATTCTCAATTGGATCTAAACAGATGCAGGGCCACAGCCATCACTAGTGGAAAAGTCTTAAAGTGACACCTATTAAAGAACCATTAATGGCTAAAACACACCTTTTTGTCAAATAAGTTGGTTTTTGTCTTTCTGTCTTTATCTAAACAGTAGGCCTTGGGAGAGGCAAAGATATTCCTTTACTCAACAGCCTTAACAGAAAATTGCATATAAAAAAGAATTAAGCTACTTCTTGTCTCTCCTGAAACGCTCTACACTGCATAGAGAATATCCACGACCAATACTGTATCATGTAATCTTGTATCACCTACACACACATACTGACACACTGATCTATACTAATCTAGCCACTCTTGTGGATGTTTCAAAGGTAGCAACTATAAAGGAACCCCCTGATGAAGTAACATTTGTTGTCAGAAAATAACAGGAACCTCAGGATCCACAAACATATAAGTGCCCTGTCATTGGCAGGGTGAGCTAACAGCTCGCTCCCACGAAGACATGAAAGGCAGCAAAGATACTGTGCACTTACCCTAAGGTTCTTAGCACAGCCTGCTCATCTTAAACATCATAAATGAAATGCGTGAGAATGTGTGCTTAAACGTTTCTAATTTGAGAATTAGAATGCTTTTTCTCTAAAGAGTCACAGTAAGTATTGTAGGCTTTTTAGCCAACCTTCTCTGATACAACTTCTCAACTTTACAACTACGACTACAACACAAGAGGAACTACCGGTAATTATAAACTTCCAATAAGTGTTACAGATACAAAAACAGGATGGAGGCTAGGTTTGGGACAGGTTCATCCGTTATCAACCCAACCTTCGTAATCAATCACACCCAGTCATTTCCTTCCATGAAACAAATGCTCTAAGGCCCATGGCTTTCAAACATCCGAGAAACATAAATAGCCATTTGAATACATGACAGAGAAATCCACCCTCCCTCAGTGTCTACACTGCAGTGACCTAAGGTACTCTAGCAGCGCTAACTATGGCTCGTTCATGGATACCACAAATGGCTCCTCTTCTGAAACCATGAAGTTGTAATGTCCACTGATTTGACAGTTTGCATCAGATATGTGATCAATTCTAGGCAGGCAAGGATAGTCCACATAGCCATTTGCATTTCAATGTCTTAGCTTTTCTATTTTCTATATCCCAAACGTTACTGTCTCAGTCTAGCCTTGAGTGCTCTCTTTTATTGTTCCTACAATAAAGAACAAACTGCTATCCCATTACCCCTCAATCAGAATATTTCATCCTAAACCCAGAATCCCAAACAAAACTCAAGAATATCTCATGAGGAAAACAAACAGAAAATGGGAAAGGAGAGGATGGAAGAATATGGACAAAGTAACAATATGGCTATGAAAATTCCTTTCAGAACCCAGTACGGTATACCACAATGTACCCCAATTTGTGTTTATGTAAAAAAAGTGGCCTCCCATGTGAATATACAGATTCATATTTTGTAGCCCTTATGTCTTTTGTACCCCAGTTCTTCTAGTACTTTTTCTCTCACACCAACAACAGCAAATTGTGTGTGTGTGTGTGTGTGTGTGTGTGTGTGTGTGTAATATGTACACATGCATTCCTATGGGTGTGTACGTGTGTGTATGTACTCATGTGTTGGCCAGAAGTCAGTCAGTATCAAGTGCCATCCTCAATTGCTTTCCACATTATTTTTTAAGACAGGGTCTCACTGAACCTGAATCTATCCAATCTGGCTAGAATGTCTAGAATGTTTAGCCAGTAAGTACCAGGAATCCACCAGTCTTGGCACTGAGATAGAAGCGGGTTGCTATACATGGCTTTTATATGGGTGCTTGGGATCCGAACTCAGATCCTCGTACATGCCTAGCAAACATTTTATCCAAGGAGCCATCTCCGAAGCCCCGAAACCTAGGTGTCTGTGGTCCTACTGAAAGCCCATCCTAATGCATTCCAACACAAATAGAGAAGGTTGCTCTGCCAGGAGATAGTGGCACTTGCAATTTCTAATGAGCCACTACTATGTGTAAGTGCCTTTTTGGATGAATCCTGAAAACACTTCTACCCTTTCCATTATTAATATAAAAATTCTCTCCTCACCTTCAGGGCTAATCTTTCCTTTTCAGCTTCATCACAATCCTACCACTTCTTTAAGGAGCTTTCTCACTACTTAGTATGTTTGGCTTGTATTTGTTTTGTTTTGCAGAATTGTATTAGGTTTCAATTGTTGTATAACATATGCCACAAATTTAGTGGCTTATAGGACTCCTCATTTATCATGATGTATTTCACAATGAGGCTGGATTCTGTTGAGTGCTTCACAGATTGGAGCAAGGATTCCAAGAGGATCACATTCCTTTCTTGGAGCTATGAGGAAGAATCGGCATCCAAGCAGATTCAAGTATTGGCAGAATAGACATTTCTTGTGGTTACAGGACTCAGACTCTCATTTCTCCGCTGTTCATCCAGGGGGAAGGGAGTACCACTCTGAACTACTAAAATACATGCTCATTCCTTGCATTGTGTAACTTCAGGGACAGTTAAAAAAAATCTTTCTTATATTGCATCAGACAAAAGTCACACTAAAATTTTCTACAAGCTTATCCATACTTCCTGTTGAAAGAACTGAGAACCATTATCTTGAAACTTCTAGACTTTACCTGATTTGATTGAAAGCATCATGGAAGAGTTTATTGGAAGACTGAGTACTCTAATCTTCTGGTCTTTCAAGAATTCACAGCACACCCTCGCTGTTTTGACCCCCACCTCATATCCTGAAATGATTTGTTAGAATCATTTCCCACCTAGACAGACTAAAAACTTAAAGTATCCAATCTAGTTTTAACAAGGCTTTCCTTAATTTATCTTTCTCTTAGGATTAGACACAAGCAACAAGAAGCAAACAGCATCCCCTCCATTTTGCTTAGAACCATCTGCAGCCATGGGCCAAAATTCAGCAGTCCCAGGCTTTGACTCAGTGTGCAAACTGCTCTGTGCAGCTTCAGGGATAGTAAAATTCCACCTCACACACAAATTTTTTTTGGGGGGGGGGGCAGGAATCTTGTCTGCCTGTCTGTTGATATGTCTGTCTGTCATTTTTGAAAAGCAATCTTGTTATATTGCCTAAGCTAGCCAAATTACAATCCTGCCTTCTCAGCTTTTTCAAATAGCTGGAATTATAAAAATGCACCACCACATCAGGCTTCAGGGATCATTTTTAGGCGTTCTCCTGTGTAGGCTAAATCCAGCAAACATAATCTTTTTTTCCTATAGTCCTGTACCACATAACTTAATCAGATAATCATCCTTTTATACTTAAGAGTTCATATCTACAGTCAAGAGAAGTGAAGACTCTTGGGAGACATTGAGAACTCTCCATACAACAAAAAGCTATAGATGTGGCAATCCCAAACCTATGTTCTGTGTGTAACAGATGAACAGATATACATATGATGTTGGAGGCCAAACTCCTCACTGCTGGAGAAGTGAGTTATAAATACTGAACTAAGAAAGGCTGTGAGATTTGATTAGAATCAGATCTATCCATCAGAATTTATGGTTTTTAATATACTTTGTTCTGTTTGTCCCCCTGCTTGGTCTGTCTTCCGCATAAGAGAGAAAATGACAACCCAGTGACAACAAATACATCTAGTATCTCGATCTTGATTTCCAATAGGAATTCGTTATTAACAGTAGCCATGGGGTTGAGGGGAAACCATGGAGAGATGCCGCAACAGCGAAGAGAACTCGCTGCGTTCTAGCCTCAGTACCCACATGGCCACTCACAAACTAGAATCTGTAATTCCAGTTCCAGAGGATCTGATGCCCTCTTCTGGCCTTTGTGGGCACCTGGCACACACATGGTGCACAGATGTACATGCAAGCAATAAAACTTTTTAAATAAATTAAAGTAAATCGATAAAAAAAAAAGCAGTCATGGATACTGGGCCTGGTGATGATGCCACACCTTTAACACCAGGGTGGGCAGAAATGATATGTAGATTTCTATGTTAGAGGCCAGATCTCTCTCTCTCACCCTGCCTCCCTTTCTCTCTCTCCCTGCCCTGTCTCTCTCCCCTCCTTCCACCTCAATGTCCCCCCAAAAGAAAGGTAAAGAAAATAACAATGGAGAAATGAAGAATAGCAGAACAGGAAAGGTACTAGAACACTGTTGCACCAGAGTGTAAGAAAGTAACGTGGATTCCCTAAAATAATACAGATACATCAAAAAGTCAGATTCTAGCATCAAAGAATATCTGTTAGGTTAAAAAAAAAAAAAACAAGCTTTGGCTAACAAAATAAAATTAATCACAACATACATGAAATCATTGTGTGTATGTTTGCCAGGCACTGGTGGTGCACATCTCTGATTCTAACACTCTGAAGGCAGAGCCAGATGAATCTGAGTTCAAGTTCAAGCTAGTCTACACAGCAGCTTTCAGGATAGCCAAGGCCACACAGAAAAGGGCTGCCATGAAACACCAGTCAAAGCCAGGTGGTGGTATGTATGCCTTCAATCCCAGCACTGGGGAGGCAGAAACAGGGTGACCTCTGTGAGTTTGATGTCAGTCTGATCTACAGAGCTAGTACTAGGACAGCCAAGGCTACATAGAGAAACCCTGCCCAACCCCCCAACACAAAGCAAAGGAAAACGAAAAAGAAGGAAGCCAGATGTGGTGGTGCACGCCTCAATACCAGCACTTGGGCAACAGGGTCGAGTTCCAGGACAGCCAGGGCTATACAGAAAAACTGTGTCAGAAAAGAAAGGGAGAGAGGGAGGGAGGGAAGGAGGGAGGGAGGGAGGGAGGGAGGCAGGGAGGGAGGGAGGGAGGGAGGGAGGGAGGGAGGGAGGGAGGGAGAAGAAAAATATTTAAAATAGAGTTTTATCTCTATCAGCTGTGGATTATGTGGAGGCCTGCTCCTTTTCACATAACTGTAGCCATTCTGTGTTCAGTCTCATTCTGCTCATAGCATGAAATTAAGTTCAGGTTCTCAGACTCTTCTTCCCAGAAAGAATAATCCATAGCTGACACTGAAAAATGTTACTAATGAGTCAAAAAGTTATGGATGAATCACCTGTCCTCTGTTATCTCAATGTACTGGAACCTGTACACCAGCCCCTCTTACTTCACCTAGGACCAAACAGCACAATGGATAGCTGATAATACTTTTATCTATTTAGACAAAATGTACCACTTCTCTGCTTGCTTTTGAACTTCTGGGGCTAGTTTTTCCTATAAAAAGTGTGTCGTGAGGACAGACTGGTGTCACATTTAAGTTCTGGAGTCCTTTTTGCAGTCCTGAACACTCAGTATTGGGGTGTGCAATCAACAACCTATTCTTGCTTAATTGAGATTGGTGTTCATATGGTTTCTGCAACAATTCGTGAACCACAACAGTTTACAGTTACAGCTTAAGGTGACATACTTGCCTAGCATTTATGAGTTCCTGATTCTATCCCAGCATCACAAAAAACTGACATTAAGAAAAAATACTGCTTAAGAAAATAAAAAATATACCCAGAATTCAGTTATTTTAATAAATATTAAAAATTTTACATCTTAAGAAAAATAATTTACTACTAAAAAAACATGACCAATGTATTTGCTCTCCAAATAATAAGGGTAATTATTTGGAGTGGCTAGACACCAAGGATGACCGCCTGTGTGCTTAAAAAGAAATACAATCCCTTCGATAGCTCTGCTAGTAGAGAACAGTAGAAAAAAATAAACTAAAAATAAATACAAATTTTATAGCATTCCTTCCCTAAAGTTATTATAGCTCTACTACTCCCCACAATAGAAGTCCACTTGTGGAAAGAAAATCTCCCCCTAAAAGGTTCAAACTTTCAAACACTCAGGATCCCCTGAGCCAACCCTCTTCAGTTTAGTTATATAACAAAGAAACAAATGGCACACACTTGCTTTTCTGCTGAAAGCAACTGAAGCCAATAATGGAAAGTAGTGAGATCCTGGATGAATTTATACAAAAAAATTAATGATGAGATTATATGACTACTTCAGTAAGTATTCACTTATTAAAAAACCTACTAAAACACCCTTGATTTTAACTCTATAAAAGTTTATTGGTGAGAAGTTCTGATTTACTGAATTATATTGGTTTAATGGTCACACATTTCTAGGCTCAAGGCCAAGAAGTCCCATATGAACACCAAGTACAATGTGCACTACAGAGCTGAAAGTAGCAGAGGAAATGTTCTGACTATGAGAAATATGCCCAAGTTCTGGGTTAGAATAAATGTATTCCATTATTCAATGAGCACAGTTGTTAAGAGACTGCTTTTGAAAGGTTTATATATTAAACCTGCAAAGGTAACATTTTATTTTCCTAGATAAACAGCCAATATAGCTCATAAACTCAAATGCAGAACATAGCTTGTTTCCAAGATGAGGTCTCTCTCTGTAGTCCAGACTCATCTTCCTCCACCTGCTGGGATTATAAACACGTGCCATCACAGAACCTGATTTTCAAACAGTATTTCCTGGGGAAATCCAACAAGTATCAGACAAAACTACTATTATATAGTCAAAGTAAGTGGTACCATCCACCCCATTTGTTAGGGACTTCTATTCCACAAGCACAACATGGTTGCTACCCTCCTGAAATCAGACACTGTGGTTACCCACAAGAAATCTCACAAGACTGGGCCCATTAACATTCCCTCAAGGGGAACACTAACTGCATGAAGCCCCTGCTATGCCTGAGCAGATATGAGCTGTTCAAAGGTTCTTGGGCAGGAGAACTTCTCCCTGACAGCATGACCTCTGACCAATTGCCCATTATCCTGTAACCTCTCACTTATGCCCCAAACTAAACTCACTGTCTCACTAAGGTAGCTCTGGGTGGACTCTCTTCTTTGGTCTGGTCTTGGTGCCCTATCTGTAGAGAAAGTCACTTATTCAGGAAAGGCTCAGATAACACCTCTCAGCCCTAAGATACGCATCCATAACTTCTAAACTGTAAAACATACAAAACATGGCCCTGAGACTTAAGTGAAATCAACAATCTGATATAAGAAGTGTTTTTAAGATTTAGAAGATAAAAACACAAATTAAAATTAAAACTTTAACAGCAACTGGAGTTGAGTAGGATTACAAATATTTTGGGAGTTTTTCCATTTTTCTATAGTCAACAGGAATTACTGTTAGACACATATTAAACTTTATTCATAAAGGTTCAAGTGCACTTACTTACTGTCTTCTAAATATTGTTACAGTAATAATGGGGGCTGTTTATGCACCCCTAGAAGTGCTGTTTGTTTGTTATGAAACGGGCTCCTTATGTGCCTGGTTGGCCTGGAACACACTCTGCAGAGCTGGCTGTCCTTTCCCTTGCTGCAACACTCTAGCCTTAGGCTTAGCCTTAGACGTCCAGTGCTGGATCACAGCCATGTGGCACTGTGCCTGGCTTTATAACCCTGGAAGTACTCTTGCAATACATACATATAGATACTTACAATTCATATGTAAATAAGCACAGAGATGATGTAAAGAATAACAAAATTAAATAAAAGCCTGTACGTGGTGGTTCATATCTATAGCCAACTCCCATGGGGCTGTCAGACTTTGAGGCCTGTAGGAACTACGGAGTGAGAGCCTGTCTCAAAAGACAAACAAAAGTAGTCATTGAGACGGCTCAGCAGGTAAAGATGTCAACAGCAATACCTGACAATGTGAGTCTGATCCCCATTGATGGAAAAGAATCAGTTCCCAAAAAATGCCCTTTGACCTCCACACACATGCAAGTGGTACCACTGTACGTACAAACTTTGTTCTCCTTCTCTCTCTCTCTCTCTCTCTCTCTCTCTCTCTCTCTCTCTCTCTCTCTCTCTCTCTCTCTGTCTCTCTCTCTCATACATAGAAATAAAAATCTTTAAATATAGTTTGATAAGATAAAAATTTAACACTAAACTAGAATAACCTGTTCATGCTTAAGTATATAATATTAAACCAAGATACACCTGTATATAAAACCACAATCTACTAATTTCTCTAGGAACCAGGGAGTGGGCTTAAAATTTTTTTTCAAGTATCCTACGAAACCTGTTACATTCAAATAATACAAGTTGTGAAACCAAAGATAATGAGATCAGTAATATTTCTAGACAATCAGTTAACAGAGAAAGTACAGGAGAGTATTGGTAGAATAAGTTAGCTATGGCACACAGCTTCATATATGGTAATATTTTTAGTGTATATCGAAGCATTAGTTAACATTCTCATGTCCTGGACTATGCTGCTGTTCAAACCACAGGGCTAAGAAAAACCCCAGTCAGCAATGCTCCTGCCGTCTTCAGGTCCAGAGCCCGAGCTACTGTATTTCCTTCCTGCTGTTCACCCCAGCAGCTGTTCATGTGTGCATGTGTGTTAGGTGAACATTGCACTACATTGTGGGCCCCAGTGATTGAAATCAGGATTTTAGGCACAGCAGCGAGAACAATTTGCCACGGCTCACGGTTTGAATGAAAACAGCCCCCATAGGCTCTTAGGGAGCAGCACAGCTAGGAGGTGTGGCACTGTTGGAGAGGGTGTATCACTGAGGGTGGGCTTTAAGGTCTCAGATGCTCAAACCAGACTCTGTGTGGTACTCTTTTCCTGCTCTCTGGTAATCCAGATATAGAATTCTCAGCTCTATCCACCAAGATGATAATGGAGTGAACCTCTGAACTGTAAACCAGCCACAACTAAATGTTTCCCTTCAGAGTTGTTATGGTCATAGTATCTCTTCATCACAATAGAAACCCTAATAATAACACTTAGTGAGCCATCTTTTTGCAGGCTAATGATTTTAAAACACTAGACAAAATCATTTTTTAAAAAAATTGTCAAGTCACCACTGCAGTTTAAGTATAAAATTAATATTTAAATTATATTCAAAATCAACACATACTCAAGATTCAATAATAATCTACCAATAAACAAAAGACTGTGAGCCTATACTACAGACAGGAATGTTCCACATGAACAATCTGAAAATTCGCTATGTCGACTGAATCTAATAATTCACCTGGAACAATTAAAATAGATTACAGCCAATTTTCCTCATTCGTATGTTATGACCTAGATATGTCAAATAAGCATACAAATGGGCTCCTAAAAGTCTCTGGTCATACTTTCAACCAATTAATACACATCTTTAATTGATATGTGTCTGTACTTAAGGACACCTTGCTTAATTTACTGCTGATTCATTAACATTGGATTCATAGTCAATGGCAATTTTGCTTGTACCTAAATATTTGGCTAACACATACATTGTCTTTATCACACATACCACAGACTTGTGCAGGAAAACATTAGACAGTTGCATAGACCTTTCAACATTATGCTAGGAAGTTGTTTTAAATAGCAATATCATCAACCAAAAGCAAGCAGGGAACATGGTATGAAATAGAGAATATTTAAGAACCTTGATTACAATTCCAGTTGTGAAACAGGAAAAAGATAGTGTTGTCTTGTTCAGATTTAAATTTTGGCCGCTCTTTGTAAACACACATTCACATATAGCCGTGAAGGTGCAGGGAGTATTGATCTGGGGTTATAAAAAGTTTAAGCAAATAGGGAAGTTCAGAACAAATACAGAATTCAAAATTACAATATGAATTATATTATATGAAACAAGTTCCACACAAAAACAACATGTTGGAAGAAGACTCAACGTAGACAAGTAGATGACAGAGCAAAGGTGTGAAACAGAGTAAGAGCAGGCATGCGAACACACATGAGGAGTAGGGTCTGGGAGACAAAGGAGCCAAAGATACCAAGGGGTTGTGTTCCAGCTGTAACCATCTGAGGGAGGCCTGGTGACACCACCCTAAGCAGAGCCTCCCAAACTACCCACACAATTGTGAGAAGATGTTACTTAACATACTAATTTTAGGAAGAATTATTACATGACAACTGAAACTACTTGTTAGCAAATGTGCTGACCAGATAGAATAGGGTGCTGTAACCCCACACTCAAATCTGAGGCAGGCATAGCATGGATGAGAAGGAGGAAGAGGAAGAGGAAGAGAAGGAGGAGGAGGAGGAGGACAAGAAGGAAGACAAGGACAAGGAGGAGGAGGAGGAAGAGGAGGAGGAGGAGGAGAAAGACAGGATTAGGAGGAGAAAGACAGGATGAGGAGGAGGAGGAAGACAGGATGAGGAGGAGGAAGACAGGATGAGGAGGAGGAGGAAGACAGGATGAGGAGGAGGAAGACAGGATGAGGAGGAGGAAGACAGGATGAGGAGGAGGAGGAAGACAGGATGAGGAGGAGGAGGAGGAAGACAGGATGAGGAGGAGGAAGACAGGATGAGGAGGAAGACAGGATGAGGAGGAGGAAGACAAGGAAAGGAAGGAGGGAAGGAAGATAGGGTGGATGGTGAGGCAAGAGGAGGGAGAAAGAGAGGAGTGTAGAAGAGGAGGGAAGGGGTAAGGAAAAAGAGGGAGGGGAATGAATGAGGGATGGCATGGCGCAAAGGAGGAAGGAGAGGAAATAAGTGAGAAGATGGAGAGAGGAGGAAGACAACAGAAAGAAGGAGCACTGAACTCAAATCCACTAAAGCACCATCCACGCTTACCTTGGTGTTGGCCATGTCTACAATATACTGGTCTCCTTTTATACACTCCATGACTTCAAAACCATCTCTGTCAATCACCTTGGCCTGTGAGCTTCCAGAAACAACAAGAATCATGTCTCCCGTGTTACTGTACTGTAACGACTTGATCTGATGGCTATGCAAAAGAAAAAACAAAACATTCTAATCAAACAGGATTTTTTTGTTTTTAATGCTTTTGATACATTTAGCATAATGAGGAGAACATACATAATACAACTATAAAATTAGTGATTCCAAAAGAACAAAATCAACCTCCCATACCCCACAGCAATTTAACAAAACCTTCTAAAACTTACACTTATAATCCAACCAACTCTTGAACATCCTGGCCCTTTTCCAGTAAACTTATCTGCATAATTTTTAAAGCTGTATCTTGTTTGCTACCCACAATGATCTTTTTAAAAAAGAAAAGAGAAACGAGGGTGTCTTCTCTGTACAACTCGACACACTTAACGTCGTCCTGTTTTAGCAGGTATGGGGTGGGTTTTAAGTGTGTCCTTGAGGCAAATCAAGAGAGGCTCTGTCAGCCTCGCCCAGAGAATGCCTGGGAGTGGGGCCTATCACCATCTCAGCTATGGTCACAAGGATATATGAACTCTCGTGTCTAGAATCCATGTGCCTACACAAATAGCCTAAGTCAGACTGGGATTCTCAATTGTTCTACCACAGGCTTTTCAAATAAGTGACAGTCATCCTTCAGTTACCTGCATATTGAAGAAATATATATTAAAGTGGGGGTGGTTTACAGCTAATTTAGTTATACATTATTTCTGTTGGTTCCTCTTTGTTTTGATATTATACTCCAAATTTGAGAGCCTGACTCTTCAGCTCCCCAAGTGCAGAGATTATAGGTATGTACCATCAGATCCAATTAAAAGATTCATTTTTTACATGTATGCATAAGTGGTTGTGTAAATGTATGGTATGTGTGTATGTGCACATGTGTGCACTGTGTGTGCCTGTGCAGGTCAGAAGATGGTATTTGAGTCCTTTGGAACTAGAGTTATGGGCAGCTCTGAGTTGACCAATACCTTTGGGAAGAACAGTAAGTGCTCTTAGCTGCTGAACCACCTCTCCAGCCCCAAAATTCAGTTTAAACAATCCATGATTCTAAGAGAACAAATACATACAACATACGCAGGTGCACACACACAAAACTAAGACAATGTTGGACCACAGGAGGCATTTCACCTCAAAGTCCATCATCACCATGTAAAGGAAAACAAAAGTGATGCTCTAAACCACATGCCTGTGAGAAACAAGTCTAGAAAAGCAGAGTCCTACCTAAGGCTAGTATCTCCAAGGAAGAAAGTACCACTGGACACAAGGCATTCTTTGTAAAGTATTAGGAACGGGACCCTTAAGTAGGTTCTACCCTGGATCACAAAATTTAAATGTACTTCCTTAGAAGGTATCTCCTGGACTTAGATTTAACTTTATTCATAAGACATAAAATTACTTATTTGGCTCGATTATTAATTGTTCATGTGTTTTCTCAGCTCTAAATCCATCCTTCAGTGTCTGCTCTGTAAAAATGGATTTGAGTGCAGGAAATGCTTTTTCTTTGCCAATTGGCATTTGTTAGACTGGACTATAAAGTTTTATCAGAAGGGCTTTAGAAAAACATTGAAGGGAGTGTCTAGTATGTTCTTCTTGACAAACACATGTATAAAGACATGGCTTTTCCAGGGCCCTCCTCAGAAACATGTGGTTTTCTCCACATCAGGTTTCTGGAGTGCCTATTTGTCAGCAGCCATTCCCTCAGACCGCATCAGAGCAGCATGACTGGGGAGACAGATTTCTGCAGAGTTCTACCATCACAGAACCAGAGCCACCTCTCTCCATCCAGTGATACAGTCATGCCCTTTCAGAGAAGGTCTGGATCCTAAGCTCAGAGGTTCCTTCTCAGACAAAGAACACTTTTGTGAGCTTGCATACCCTTTACCATTACCAATCAGTATCAAACATGTGTTACAATCTTACTAAAGTGTTTCTGTTTAACTTCCATCACATTTCTACACCCTACTAAGACTCTGACAGATCAAATTTTAGGCAATCAATCAGGAACTGAGAAAATTAGTGTCTATTTAGACCAATTGGGGTTTTTATATACAAACAAAACACATCAGATCTTTGATAATTAGACAGTTAAGACTGCTCAACAAAGGTCTTTTAGTAAGACTGTGAGAACTTGCTAGCATGTAAGACTAATCTCTGTTAGTAGCCCTCCCACTGGGAAGTGCTAATTTTCCTCAATCAGTCCTATGCATTATCACTGTTTTCTGGTGATTAATTTTGTTTTCAAAGGGAAGTTAAAAATCTTAGAGATAGCAACATTTAAGGAGAGGGGGTAGAAGCAGCAACAGAAACAGAGAGTGGTTCTAGCTCTCTGGAACCACTCTACCCAACACTGTGCTGACATTCAGAAGGAGACCTAAATTTTCAGCAGCTAGAAAGGAAAATGTTAGCATCCCCGTGTGCTATCTGACGTCCACTTTGCCGATGCACAAATAAAAATGTCCAGTGCCAACCTCGTCGTTCCTGCCCCACTTTGCTCTTGATTCTGTTTAGCCACAGAGTTAAAAGGACAGGATTAGGAGTCATTAGACACAGTACTAAGGAGAATTAAAGGGCTTGTTCAAGGGATACGACATCTGCTCCTCAAATTCCTGCCTATACAACTAAGATTCCGATCAAAGAGAGGAGAGAGAAAGCCAATCTGACAGTAAACTAGAGTCACGAGGAAGTGAATGCTCTCAGGGAGTAAGTCTGACACCAGAGGATGGCTTAGTAGCATTGCTCAATTCTTTCTGTGAAGTTATTCACGGGGCAAAGTGGGAGAGTACGAGTGAGGGAGTGGGAAGGTGAAGATTGAGGATCCTTTTAAGTACCTTTTGCTTGGCTAGCAAAACAAGCTGGGACATGCAAGACAGATAAACACAGCTGTCTGGGGCTGTCACTTGGGGCTCATGAGCCAAGGAGTCCGGCTGTAGTGAAAAGTGCACCGGGATGTGAGTCAGAAGTCCAGAGATCCAACCCCTAGCTCTGCTAACAGGCTGTATAATGACAGCAAGCCCTTCCACTTCCGGCCTTCTATTTTATAGGAAACCCACGGGTAGGAGCAGGTGGCAGGACCAGACAAAGCTGTTCCTGAGTGACGCAATGCTACCTAAGTAATTCTGCTCAGTCCTGGATTCCTCCGTCAAATAAGGAGAATAATACTTAACTTACAGGATTGGGATAAGGGTTGTAAAAACAATATTACACAGTGGGGCTGAAGAGGCTCAGTGCTTAAAAGCTCGCGCTCTCTCTCTCGCTCTCTCTCTCGCTCTCTCTCTCTCTCTCTCTCTCTCTCTCTCTCTCTCTCTCTCTCTCTCTCTCTCATCTTCCAGAAGACCTGGGTTCAATTCTCAGCATCTGCATGGCTCCTTACAACCATCTGTAATACCAATTCTAGGGGATCCAATGCCCTCTTCTGGCCTCTGCTAGCATTGGGTTGATGGTACACATGCAGACAAAACACCCAAAAATAATAAAAATCAAACCAGCAGTGTCAACTAATACCGGGGAGCTCCCAGAGACCAAGCCACCAACCAAAGAGCACACACGGGCTGATCTGAAGCCCCTGGCACATATATAGCAGAGGACTGACTTGTTTGGTCTCATTGGGAGAAGATGTGCTTAATCCTGTAGAGACATGATGTCCAAGGGAAGCACCCTCCCAGAGGCAAAGATGAGGGGGGAGGGGGTGAAGAACTCTGGAACAGGAGGACTGGGGGGCAACAACATTTGGAATGTAAATAAATAAAATAATAATTAACTAAATAAATGTTGAGAATAAAACTTAACTTATAGAATGAGATAAGGGTTAAAAAATACTATTGTATTTAAAAATCATTATGTTTAATCTATACACACCAAGAAAACTTTGACGATTTCCGTATTATGTTTTTTTTTACATATACTTTGTTTTACATATACTCATTGTAACTAGTAAGATTTCAATGCATACTATCAAACCTTTAAAAAATCAAGTACTGACAAAAATATATTCATATAGTTTTATGCCAAAATGCCTTTAAATTTTGTACATGTATCTCTGTATTTTTAAATAAAGTTGTAAGAAAAAAATTACCATTATGCACCTGAACTGGATAAATGGCTCAGAAGTTAAGAACACTTGTTTACTCTTGAAGAAGGCTTGGTTCCTAGCAACTACATGCCAGGTCACAGTCATCCATAACTGCAGTTCCAGGGGACCTTGTCACCCTCACTGGCCTCAAACACATACTTGATTCATACACATACACGCAAGCAAATACCTATATACTAAAATAACATTTGTTCAAAGTTAAATAATAATATACATAAAGATACCTACTAGAGAGACCTTGACACAGCAGTAATACTACTTCTTAATTTCCAAAGAACAGCATTGTGTTTATTATGTTGATTGCTATACTCTAACCATCCCTCCATTCCCAGGAGGGACAGACTCGAGGGACAGTGCAGTTAGCAAAATGTACAGGTGCTCAGGTCTCTCACGGACTTTCTTAATCCGCAGTTGATTTAACCTATGGATATGGAACCTGTAGACATAGAGGGCTGATGGGCGCAACATGTATGACGTAGTGCTGGGAACAGGCCAAGAAGTAAGAGAGGTGTGGTACAGCCACAGCTTTCTATAGGATGGAGTCAGAAACACTGATTTACTCCAAACCACATCATCTTCAGCTGCTTCAAGGAATTTTAAAGAACAGATTCACAAAAAAGAAAGGGTTTTAATGGAAGGCAAAAGTCCAACTGCCATATTCTACTAACTAAAGGAGATCTTACTACAATCTTCATTAAATTTCTTAATTGTCAAAAAAAAAAAGGACTGATCATTAATGTATTGAGTGCTAGATTCAGGAGTTAGAATAATGACTCAACAAAGTTAAGAGGGTGAAACTGAATGAAACATACCCCTATATTTCACTTTTAAAGACTTAATAGGGGCTGAAGAATGGTTCAGCAGTTAAGAATGCATTTTTATCTCAGTAGATGTGTAAGGTAATTCACGCCTGCCTGTGGCTCAGCTCCAGGCTATCTTACACCCTCTTCTGGCCTCTGTGGGCTCCTACACTCACACAAACACAACCTGGTAACTATAGTTCCAATATTCACTGATTATCTGCAGTGACTGTCATCGAGGGTAGGGAACATAAAGAATATTTTCCACAGCACAAGAGTTTCTATTGCTCCATCGTGTAAACATCAAGAACAGATCACTAGATTACTTACCCTGTGGGTGTGCTCAAAAGAGGAAATGCAGAACAGAGTAAAGAGAATAACCCAGTAATGCTGGGTTAGAATGAGAGTCACCATATAACTCATACAAGCTTCACATAGATTCAGACAAATATAAAAGTAACTGCCAATAGTCTGCCTAAAGCCAGTGATATATCAGGACAACGAACATAGTGAGAATCTGTATCTTAGTATTATCTTCAATTAATAAACTTGATTTTAGAAAGTTTAATGTCACTTTTCCATTAATAAAATTTCTAAAATTAGGTTTATTAAAAATGTTTAAGAATCAGTAAGATCTTGTCATTTAAGCACAGACAGAGAGCCAGACAGACAGACAATAAATCAGCTTTTAAAAATATATAAAGTCATGTCAAAAATAGTACTGAAAGCTTACAGTAGACAAATCTGGCAGTTTAAAGAAAGTGTTTAAAATAAGTACTGAAAGTATAAAAGTCAAAGAAAAAGAAAAATGGATATACCAATACTGTAGTTACTTTTCTATTGCTATGACAAAATACCATGATCAAGGCAACTTATATATATATATATATATATATATATACCTGTTTAACTGGGCTAGTGGTTTCAGAGAGTCAGAGTCCATGATGGCAGAACAAAAGCTAAAACATAACTTCTTAATTCACAAGCAGAGGGTAGAGAGAGCGGGGAAAAGATGTGGGCTTTGGAACTCACTCCAACTCCTAGTGACACACCACCTCCAAAGGCCACATCTCTTAATCCTTCCCAAACAGTTCCACCATCTGAAGCCCAAGTATTCAAACATATGAGTCTAAAGGGGGTCATTCTATTCAAACAACCACAACCAATAAGAGTAACATCTCACTCGTTATCACTACCTTTGAGCTGAAGTACATACAGTGAAATTACCAAGCACTTCCGGGGCCTCTGAAGGAAGAGTGTTTCTGAGCAACCAAACAGCATCAGTGAGTAAGAAAACCTCTTCTTTGAAAGAATGCCACTAAGTATACAGGTAAAAGAACAGGTTTAGAAAACCACTTGTAGTGAGAATTTTGGGTCATTAAAAACACAGAAATGTTATGTGAACATGTTTCTGTTTTGACCCAGATGTGGAATATGGGACTGCTTCAAATTTCCACAACAGCTCTCTATGAGCTTGGCCGGGGTGTGATTTTTGCCAGGTGAAGATAGTTTATGTTTGGAATTCTGGGGACACTTGAGAGGATATAAAAATGCCAAAATCCCATGAGGCTGCTGTTCCCCTGCTGCTGCTGTTTGTCAAGTGGTCATGAGCAAAGAGGATGAAATTGAATATCATGACAATGAAGATTGGACTTGCCCCAAGAAACTCAATGCCCTTTATCAGAAAGTAGTCTACAGAGATCTACACCCCCATTTCCCTCTAACCTTTTTCTCCTACCTAGTGTTGGGGGGTTAGAAGGGATGGATGGTGGGCATGGAGAAGGGTGGTAGATATAAGAATCCGATAAAGTAGCCCCAACAATCACCAATATATAAGCCTCAATGAGATCAATAATCCATGTAGCAAACATCAATGGGTAATAACCTCATCAAGAAAAAGAACTATTATATATTTATATAGTACCAAGGTATTTCTCCACAAAGGTCCTGCTAAGTGAAGTATTTAAAAAATGCACTTTACAATGAAGTGATTCCTTCAGTAGTATCAGCAATACCAATTTAATATAGGAATTTATGAGTGTACAGCGATCAGTGTGGTATAGTAGGAAGCATAATCAAGTCTTTACTCTTCTCTGAAAACACTGGGAAAAGACAAAAGAGTAAACTGATACCACAAGGAGCCGCATGCTAGACGCCCATATATGGTCAGAAATAGAAATGGCCACCACTGGAAGCACCATTTCCAGCCCTTTTGATGCAGTACTAACTGACCATAAGGACGAAGCTGCTTGACCACTGCTTGGATAAGGACTGAGCGTGTTCCATAAGCAAAAGCACATTATAAGCTCATATAATGGCTTATGCACATGCCTTCAATCTCAGCACTCAGGAGGCAAAGGCAGGGGCATGTCTGTGACTTCAAGACCAACCTGATCTACACAGCGAGTTCCAAGACAGCCAGGACTACATGAAAAGACCCTGTCTCAAAAAACAAAAACAAAAGAACAAAACAAAACAAAACACCACATTATCCAGCCTTATTTACTGGAATGTTTTAATGTAAAGCAAGAAAGGAATGAGTTCTAAATAGATGTATCTAAAAAAACAATGATAGAAAATGCCTTTAAAACAGGCCAAGAACCAGAAGAGGGCTCAGCTGGTAAAGGTGCCAGTTGCCAAGCATGAAGGTCTGTGCTAGATCCCCAGGACACCTATGATGAAAGGAGAGAAGCAATGCCAGCAAGTTGTTCTTCACAGGTGTACACTGGCACATGCACCTACTCACACAACACATGCACATATATAGTTTGTATAACACATAAAATATGTGTCTTATATTTTATATGTATTTTATATATATATAAATATATATTTATATGTATGTGACATGTGTCAATGAAGCTAAGAAAAAAAATTTATGGTTTATTTTCATTTAATAATGATATAATTTATATAAGTTAAATGTTATGCATTATAGACTGAGTTCAAATGGCAACAGCATTACCTCCAAATATAAAAGCCAAAGCTAACCCTGGAGCTAATAAGTAAATACGTACCATTCACAGGGTTGAAGAGATCGAAATGCCTTGAAAGAAGCATCCATTCCAGCAAAATCCCAGAATTTAACATCGTAATCATATCCTCCAGTGACCAAACGGGCGCCTGAGGGATCCAAACCCAAAGCGGAAACCTGTTCAAAAAGACAAACGCACGCTCACAGAGGAGAAGTTACTATGACAATCCCCATTTCTAGCCCCAATACCACTGTCAGAAAAGGGACAGTAATGTGGACCAGCTGCTACTGCTACTTCTAAAAAGTGGTGATGAACATGCTCCAGATTGCTTCACTTTATTGTATTACTTATCATGAAATAAAGAAGAGATCATCTATGTGTGTGTGGTGTTGCTATTTGTTGTATGTCTGTGTGTGTGCATGTCTGTGTTAAAGACAAGCATATACTGGCCAACCATGCTAATCATAGCCAAGTTGATAGGCTCCAGGTAGTAAGGGAATAAAGAGCACCTAAGGAAGACATTTAACGTCTGTCCCAGGCTTCTACATGCACAAACACATATGTGCACCTGCACATGTGAACCAGTACACACACACACACACACACACACACACACACACACACTTTGTGTATGGTGGCACATGCCTTTAATCCCAGTACTGAGGAGGCAGAAGCAGGCGGATCTCTGAGTTCCTGGACAGTCAGAGCTAAATGTGAGATCCTGAGATCCTGTCTCAAAAGGAAGGAAAGAAGGATGGAAGGAAGGAAGGAGGGAAGAAAAGAAGGAAGGAAGGAAGGAAGGAAGGATGGAAGAAAAGAAGGAAGGAAGGATGGAAGGAAGGAAGGAGGGAAGAAAAGAAGGAAGGAAGGAAGGAAGGAAGGAAGGAAGGAAGGAAGGAAGGAAGGAAGGAAGGAAGGAAGGCAGGCAAACCTTATATAACTCAAACAATGAGACACTGCAACAAATATGAGATAAATCTTCATCTGTCACAAAAGAACGACAGAGTAAACCTCTAAGTTTACTGTGCTACTGAAGCCAAAAGGATAACACATTCCAGGGCAAAATGACAAGATGACAGGGTTTGTCACCGAGATTTTATTCAAGGTGGCTGTGGTGGTTTTGTTCTACAGGAGCTATTTCCTTGTTTGGGGGATTGGTGATGAGTTGGGGGGGTTACTTAGATTTTGTTTTATTTTGCTTTGTTTTAAGCAATGTCTCAATAGGTACCTATTGGAACTCAACCTGAGATGCTCCTTCTGTCCCTGCCTCCACCGTGCCAGGATTACAGGCATGCACTCCCATGCCTGGCTTCAAAATGATGCTCTCAGTGTATCATTCAGACAGCAGGGTCACTGCCAATGCCTGTAAACTTCATTAAAATTATTAAAGCATTATTCCAAGAAGCCAAAGGATACGGAAAGTCTGTAAGACAGAAATTCAGTGGAGACAAAATAATCTGCCACAGTCAGAGAATGTGTCCTTCCACAAGCTAAATTTAATTCCCAATCCCTGGGCTTCTATAAGTTAAAAAAGACAGAAACTTTAACTAATTTTCCAGTGTATTTTAATCACAGATATGTCAATATAATTCAAACAGGTACTTATTGTAAACATATTATTGAAGAAATAATTATTTCTTAATTAATTGTCATAAAATGCAGAAACAGGTATCAAATTACTCGGGTGATGGTCTAGGATATTTTGGCCAAAAATAAAGTAATTTAAGCTTTCTGTTTTAACTTCTACCCCCAAGGCCATGTTTTATTTATTTTCCTTATTTTCTTAAGACTATAATATAATTATAACATTTCTCCCATTTCTCACTTCCTACTCTCCTTCAGACCCATGGCCTTTCTTCACTAACTGCTACTGCATGCATAAATGTTTACATATATGTTTACACATATGTAAAGGACTCCTCTTCCTCACTAACTGACATTGTGTTCGCATGTGTTTCGTTAACCCAGCCTGAGAACAGGCCCTGCATCTTCAGCCTCAACACCCCCTTGCTCACCACTTTCTCAGTCCTGAGCTTCAGATGTGAATCTAGAATTAGGCAATTTATTTGACCTGGCATCATACTAACTGTAAAAATGTCTGAATATACTTGACAGCTTTTCTTATGATTATAGCAAAGTATTTTAAATACTGTTTCAATTTAAATTGGTTACAGAATCATGCTCCAAGAAAAATTTAATAAAGAATTTTTCAATTCAAAATAAATCATTGATTTTTTATATTTTCCTTCGAACGCTAAAAGAAACCACTACAAAATTTCTACTTTTAAATAGTTTAGACTTTTTGTTAGATGGCCAAAATATCCATTTTTACTATCACCATGAGCAAGCATTTCATTGAAGAAGTATGTAAAAATAGATATGCTTAAAGAAAAATATATGAACTTTCTATGCCTATGGACAGTGGAAAAGAAGAAAATCTAAAACTATATAGCCTAACCTTCCACTCTTAACAACTATCAAGAGAAAAGCAAGCAAATCCGAGAGAAGCATAAAAGAGAAGCATAATGCTCAGAGTGGAAACAGAAAATTCCCAGAACTAGACTAGTTGGTCCTGTGGATTTTTTTTTCATAAAAAACGAGAAACCTTTATTAGACTAGATAAGCAATAAAAGAAGGAATTACCAATACTTGGAGTGAAAGAAAGAATTCACAGCCTGTGGCTGGAGAGATGGGTTAGCAGTTAAGAGTTAGCTAGAGCACAGAAGGGTATGAGCCACTGTAGAGGCAAAGGGATTGAACTCAGGTCTACTGAGGCATAACCCAGCCCAATGGCAGTTTTTAAAGAACGTTAATAAGAGGAAAGAAACAGCAACAGTTCTCAAATACTTGTGAGAATGCTCCTACTTCTAAAGCTCTGTCAAGACCATTTAGACTCAAAATCTACTGAAAACAATAAAATACATTTTAAAGTAACATTTATGTACACTAATACTAAACACCAGAAATGAGGTATTTCATTTAAAATGGCATTAAACTGATTAGACTTAAAAGAGATATGTACAAAAGCAATCTTTACAAACAAGAAAGTCTCTGTGGTATGAATGACACCCTTTTACGATTTCTATTCATTTCCGTATTTCTGAGTCTACCTCCATTGAATGCTGTCTTTCTCATTAACAGGATGTGCTTTCTTCTTATGGGCCACACACCTAAAAATATGGCAGCTTCAGTGGGAAGGAGGAGTATGACAATTATACACTTTCAACCACCATTTTTAATAATTTTACAGTAACGCACAGCAATTTCACCTTACATAGCTGCCACATGTTTCTAATATTAGGCTTTATTTATTATATATTTATGTTAGTAGATAAATACTGTGAAAATACAATCTAATTCATGTAATCTTAGAGCAACACAGAAACCATTTAAAGCTTATTTCTTATCTCAACATTCATCTGCAAAGTGAACAAATTCATGCTTTTTACTGACTTAGCAATAAATTTGACAGCAATGGGGAGTTTTCCCAAGCCATTAAAACAGAACTGCATTTGAGTGGCACTTTACAATGTCCCTGTATCCCAGAAAAGAGGTTCTTAAAGCCAACAATAACACTGACAGTAAGTGGTCCCCAGGAAAATGAAACGTGCCACTATTTTGATTGACCGTGAAAGTCATCTTTCTAGTTTCATGATGTCTGTAGCTCTCATTACATCAACTGACCTTACAATGGTCTCAGGTTTTGTGTGTGTGTGTGTGTGTGTGTGTGTGTGTGTGTGTGTGTGTGTGTGTGTGTACATGTGTGTTTTAATTATACCTTATCAGCTGACTGATCCAAGAAAAAAAGAACAAAACCATTTCACACTTACTGTTTTAGTGCCGTGCCTCAGTGTTACTTCATGCGAGTCAGGAATCCTTTGGACAGGGTTCTGAAACAGGAAGGTTCCATTACATCAATGAGTAAAACAATATGCATGAGGACCCACAAAGACATGACGGGGAAGACACTTCAGTGTGTGTCACTGAGCCAAAGGACTCTCCGAGACAAGCACCCTACCACTGTGCTACTTCCCAGTGTCTAAGTCTCTTCCCTTTGTTTACTGTGTGTGTGTGTGTGTGTGTGTGTGTCTGTGTGTGTGTGTTACCTACTGGGCTATCTCACCAGCCCCTTTCTGAATCCTCTTTCGACAAGATCTTTCTAAGTTGCTCAGGAGCCTCCGCACTTGCTGTGTAGCCCAAGCAGAATCTGAACTTGCAAACCTTCTGCCTCCCTCATGAGTTACCATCATGAGGCACTGCCCACAGTGAATCAAACATTGACAGTGTCAGTGGCTTGTTACCACAAAGCCTTAAAAGAAAGAGGAGGGAAAAGGAGCTATAGATGCCTCTGGTTAAGAACAGCGAGCACCCCCATGACAGCTCATAACCACTGTAGCTCTAGTTCCAGATCAACACCCTCTCCTGGCTTCCACAGGCTCTGACGTGCATGTAGTACACATACATTCACCTAGGAACACACATACACATAAAAATAATAAATACATCTTTCTTTTAATGGGAAAATAGACGGGGATATATTTCTTTTGCATATCTAGATAAACATAATTCCTCTGTTTCTACTTATAAGTGACTTGAGAATTCTTTTTTGTTCTTCTTCCTGGAACTCACTCAGAACTCAGCCTGCCTCTGCCCCTGAGTGCTGGGATGACATATGCGCTCCACTACTGCCACCAGGAAAGTCTCAGGCTACACTAGAACACCTAGACACAGCAATCCTCCTACTTCAGCCTCCTGGGTGCTTGCATCTACAGGTACCTTGACCTATCACTCAATAACTTAACTTTAAACAAACTGTGTAGACCCACTCTCCTGGAACTTACTTTATAGACCAGACTGGTCTAGAACCCAGAAATCCACCTGTTTCTGCACCCCAAATGGTGGGACCAAAGGCATGGGCTGCTGCTCCTGGCTCCAAGAAATTCCTTAGGTTAAATGAAATTAGTTCTTGATGTTACTATGTACTAAATGTTAAATAATAAACCAATAGCTACTGATAATGTCTGAGAAATTAAGGATGTTTTTCCTGTAAGTGATAAATTATAGAAATAAAAAAAATTTAAAGTTTCTATCAGGGCCAGGGAGATGCTCAGTAGGTAAAAATACTTATTGCCAAGCCTGACTACCTGAATTCTATCCCTGGATCCCACTGAGTAAAAGAGAACTGACGTCCACAAGCGTCCCCTGACCTCTGCACATGTAACATGGCATAAGCATACCCCCCAAACAAATAAAATGTAATTTAAAAAATGTACAAGGCTGGTGAAATGGCTCCATGGGTAGAGGTCCTGCTGTCAGCCTGATGGCCTGAGATGGGTCTCCAGGACCACACATAAAGGAAAGAAACTGACTCCCAAATGTCATTCAACCTCCCTAAGCATACCACAGTCTGTATACACACACACAGAGACAAAGACACACACACATACTGGGGCAGGGTTGGGGTGGTAAATGTGAAAAAAAAAAATTAACAAAGGATACATTAAAAACGTCTTGAATAAAGTTGGAAATTATCTCTAATCAGGGGCTGGAGAGATGGCTCCGCGGTTAAGAGCACTGACTACTCTTGCAGAGGCACAAAGTTCAATTCCTAGCACTCACAAGCATCTGTAAATCTAGTTCTAAGATCAATGCCTTCTTGTAGCCTCCACAGGGAACACACATGCACAGACATATGTGCAGGCAAAACACTAATACCTATAAGAATTAAGTTTAAAAAATCTGCATGTTTTTAAGTATAGCATTTTGATATGTAAATAAATATACCTCAGAATTTTATGGAAATAATTTTCAAAATCTCTATTATAAAACTGGGGCTGGACCACTCACTGGTTCAGTGGTCAAAAGCACTGACTGCTCTTCCGGAGTTCTTGAGTTCAATTCCCAGCAACCACATGGTGGCTCACAACCATCTGTAGTGGGATCCGATTCCCTCTTCTGGTGTGTCTGAAGAGTGACAGTGTACTCACATATATAAAATAACTTAATAATTCTCATAAAAAAACCAGAAGACATAAGAAACAAGAGTAAACTATAATTATTCATTCTGGCTGACAATCAAGACAACAATAACGATCATGTTTGCTGACAAATTTAAAACAATTTCTTCTATAAAATACTGTCAGATAAATAATAAAATAGAAAAATACTGTATATCAAAGTCTGGCTGTATCTTACTAAAACATGTTTATTTATTTCTGCTCTCTCTAGATACATGTCTACATTTTCCATACACAGTACAGATAGAAACACATGTAGAATGTGTACATTATTATTCAGTTTTTATTTCAATAAGCAATATTCAGGGAGCTATACCACGCTAACCTCCCTTCTCAAGAAGCATGTTATTCAAGAGGGAGACCATGCCTATAATTTAATAAGCAAATGACAGTGGGGGGGGGGGGATTAAGTGAGAGACAGGAGAGAGAGGTGCATAAGTCAGATGTAAGAGTACACAATAAACATTTCAATGAGTTTTAGTTACTTAATCAAATCCTCTTGTCTAAGAACCCAGTAATTATATTAATATCCTATGTCTATCACAAAGTTATCCATTAGAAACTAGCCATGCTATGCCAGGAATTCTAGTAATTAAGAGGCTTAGATAAAAGGATCTTGAATTCAGGGCTAACCTGGGCTACACGGTGTGTTAAAACCTAACCTGAAGGGCTGGAAAGATGTCTCCTGGAAGTATTTCTCAACACTTCATAATATGGGTTAAATAGCACATCTAAGCCATCCCATGACAATCTTTCCTTCAGACAATAATGTCATGGGACAGTGCAATGTTACCTAACTCCTCCTGAACACTCTCTAACCAAACTGCAAAATACTAATGTCTTAAAGAGTATGTATATATCTCTCATTTCTAGATCCTCAGGCCACAAAACAGCAAACAGAAAAATTGTGGGAATGAATGAATTTTTCATTTACAGTGAAGCTTTGGGATTGCTGGTTAGAATCATAAAGACAAACAGATGCTATTCCACCAGGTCAGTGTAATCAGGGGTATAGAATTACAGTTCCCAAAATGAAAACCTTTTAAGAAAATGATTGTACCACAACTAAATACAGATCAAACACCGCGACAGCAAAGAAGTAAGGCAGATTTGGTGTAGGCTATTTGTCTCTGAGAGGCTGCTATGGTCTAGTACTGCAACAGATTTAAAAAGGCATTTAGGAACCAGAGGGGAGCTGAACACGAATAAATAAACAACTAGGAAATTTTCCATTTATTTTAAAACAAAGATACTACTTTAAGATTTAATATTCTCTGAGAAGTATTACACATAACCTATTTAAGAGGTGAAAATATTCCAACAAAAATTAAAAAAAACAATTAAAAGGTTCAACAATTGGATTTGAAGATTTTTTTCTCAATTGAACTATATAGGATATTCTTCTATCTGGCAATGAGTTTAAGCAAGAAAACACGTATAAGTGCTAAGTACTGGGACAACATTTGAAATGTTTCAGTTAGAAAGGAAATTATCATAACCCACATCTCATTTCATAACTAATTCCTTTTTAGTCATTCAGCAAGTAGAAATACCATTGCAAAAAAGAGCTGGTATGAGAATTATTTCATTTAATTCAATGCAGAATATGCCTATACAGAGACAATTTCTAACACTTGAGCATAAACCTTAGACCGCAGAAACTTCATATTTACATTAGGAGTGAATTAGAGGAATTGTTTACATTAAAAACCAATGTTTTACTGGAAATCAAGTAGGGTATAACTCAAACAAAGCCCAGATAATTGGCATAACTTAATCATCTAAAATAGTAGCAATCCATCTTTTTGGAGTATATCCTTTGGTGACTGCACTTTTTCCAGAACTTTTTACTAATGACTTTGAAATATGACTTAGTGTGAAATTCATAATTACAATAAAATATTTTCAAGATTTTCCTGCCAAGGAACACCACAGATTAAGTTACTTCAGTGTAGTAATTTATTATAAGAACTCATAACAAAAGCTACAGTGCTAATGGAAAAAGAGAAGATACTACTTCTTGTCTTGCAATCGGGTTATTTCTCAGGCTCTCGGGTCTGCCTCAGTAGTAAGCACATCTCTAAAGGTTCTCGAGAATGTGGAAGGCTTCTAGGACGGAACCTGATACTTTCTAAACCTTAAAATCTTTTCCTAACTTGTTAGAATCGATGAACAAGAAAAGGAACAATAGTGGCTCTAGTAATAAACCATATATATTTAAACATTAATATCCAGAGTATAGTTTTTAAATAATTCTACACTTCCATAACAAAACAACCAGATTCAAAACCAGGCAAAGGGCTGGTGATGTAGCTCAGTGGTAGAAAATTTATTTTGTATGTGCAAGACCTAATTTCAAGACTCATAATCATTATAGACAAACAGACAGACAGAACTGAGGCAAAAGATTTGAATAGGATATTTCTCCAGAGAGAAGCAAATGAGTAATAAACTCGTAAAAAAAAATGCAATTTCACTAATCTCTAAAAAGACACAAACCTAGCTGTGTGTAATGGCACATGCCTTTTATCCTGCTCTCCCAATGTAGAGACAAGTGGATCCTGGGTCAGTCAACCTGGCCTACATACTGAGTTCTAGGCAAACTAAGACTTCACTGTCAGGTCCTTTCTCAAACAAATAAATCTGAGACGGCCCAAAGGGGTTAAATAGCACTTACTGCTATTTTCAATCAAATCTGGATTCTCCATACATGGCTTTCAAAACCAGGGTAAGTTCCTAACAATTGTTTACAACCAGAGAAATTACAACCAACTTCCAAGGGATATCTGTCAGTCTGGAGACATCTCCTTGACTGTGGAGATGCTGCTGGCTGCAAATAATCCTACAGTGTACAACATGACACTCACAATAAAAACTTATCTGGGCCAAAATGTCAACTGAAATAAGGTTAAGAAATGTCAGCTTTTTAAAGTTTTTGCTTATACTTTTTTAAAATGAAGAAAATGATGATACGATTGACAAGTATTCATGACATAGAGAGAGCTGATCAAACACTAAAGTCTACAGCTAAGGTGTTATGAGAGTTAGTTTTAATTTCCAACTTAATACAATCTAAAATCACTTGGGAAGAGTCTCCTGGAGAGACTGCCTGGGTCAGGCTGCCCGCAGGCATACCTGTGGACTGTCCTGACGACAGTAGTTGAAGTGGAAGTCCAAAGTGGGCAGCACTATTGCATGGCTGGGCCACACAGGAAAAGGTGACCTGAGCACAAATGGGCATGCACACACTCATTCCTCTGTTTGTTGGCTACGGAAGCATGTGCCAGCTGTCTCCAGACCCGTGACTTCCCCGCAACCTAGACCTGGGAACCGCAATAAACCCCTTCCTCCCTAAACTCTTTGTCAGGATATTTTGTTACGAAACAGAAAACAAAGCTAAGCAAGATAACATTTCTATTTGTTTGTTCCTTTTCTCTCTGCTTTGCACACTTAGCTCTAAGTGGCCCTGAGTTACACCCCTTCCTAAGCCCCCACGACACCGTCACTCGGAGCCTCTTTCTGTGCTCAGCTGGGCTTCACGCTCTCTGCCACACACATGGCCTACCACCAAATACTACGCTGTCAACAGGTACTTAACGTTACTAAGTACAAGCCTCAAAGCCCTTTTCAGTTATGATACCTGTTTCTAAGACAAGACCAGAAAATTAAAAAAAAAAAAAAAAAAAAAAAAACCAAAAAACAAAAAACCTTTGGTTGGCCAATGAAGCAAATATGATAGAATTAAAGTTTTCATTTTCTTTGGATGCACTGAGGTCTAAATACATCAAAACCTTACCCATCAAATTCTAAGCACTGTTCCATGACTCCTTTCTACTCCAGATTCACTAGTTCAATGATTAAGAATCATTTCTTTCTAATCATCTCCTTTCTAATTCCCTAGTTTTCACATGAAAACACATGACACAGGAAAAATTGAAAATAATATAAATATTATAAATTAATGTCATGTTAAAGGCCTAGGGACGAGATAGCTCAATGGCTAAAAACACTCCTTACTCCTGGAAAGAACCTAGATTCAGTTCTCAGCATCCACATGGTGGCTTACAGCAATCTCTAACTTCAGCTTTATGGGATGGGATGTTCTCTTCTGACCTCTGTAGGTACCAGTCAAAAATATATGCTTTTCCCACTCATTGAGGCAAGGGCTGAATGTTGAGCCTAGACTTCTTCCTGCTAAGACTATAACCTGGCATTACACAGAGAGCTCTTAGGAAACACAAGGTCTTCACACCCACTGGCAGGTCATGAGCCATTCTCTGTCCCAGGAACCCCTCTCTGTTTTGTGATGTAAGCAGACCCCATAAGCAGACGATGGACGTCCACTTCCACTGTGGGAATGAAGCATACTATAGCTGGTCTGACTAGGGGGCACTTTAAACAGTGCTGGGGAGAGTCAGAACTCATACCGTCTTCTCACAGGAACACAGCAACCAATACAAGCATCCACAGAGACCAGGCAGGGATGTGGAACTCCCATCTCACCTACCTGTCCCGGGGTTCAGCAAAGGACAAGCTGACCTTCACCTGGCACAATACAGCAGATTCCCACCCTCCATCTTCACTCCACCAATGTAGGGTCAAATGAATACAGTTAAATACAAGATGTATGGAAGGTGCAGAGATCAAAACATCTTAAAAACCTCCATTATACATCCTACCAAAACCCAGGAAGATCTCAGAAAGAAATTAAATTTTAAAAAAAGACAACCAACAGATGAAAATACTGAGTTAACAGAGACTTCAGAATTACCAGACAGATGAATGCATCCATGATTTAAAAAAGAAGGAGGAGGGGGAAGGGAGAGGGGGTGGGGAAGAGGAGGAGGAGGAGGAAGAAGAGGAGGAAGAGGAGGAAGAGGAAGAAGAGGAAGAAGAGGAAGAGGAGGAGGAGGAAGAGGAGGAGGAAGAAGAAGAGGAAAAGGAGGAGGAGGAGGAGGAGGAGGAGGAGGAGGAGGAGGAGGAGGAGGAGGAGAAGGAGAAGAAGAAGAAGAAGAAGAAGAAGAAGAAGAAGAAGAAGAAGAAGAAGAAGAAGAAGAAGAAGAGACCTCAGCAACAGATAATATAATTAGAGGCAGAGTTTTATTTGAAAAGTACAGCAACAGAAATGTCAAGCTCAAGGTATGAACTCAACAACAAAAGAAAAGTGATCAGAAAGGGTCCATAAGCCAGCAGAGAAACAACTGAAATATAAACCTAACAACAGAGTCAGAAAGAGACTTGAAAATCTTCAAAACCACAACAAAGAACAAGCGTTGTGTACAGTGAATCTCTGGAAGAAAAAAAGGAAAACAGAAAAGCTCTCTACAGAAACAATGACTGCAGAAGCCCGATCTACAGAGCAGGCTCTAGGCCACTCATGGCCACACAATTGGTAATCCTCTCAATAAAATAATTAATTAATTAATTAATTAAGATAAAAATAATGACTGAAAACTTCCCAAGCAGAAAAAAAGATTAAAGCATGAAGAAAGTGAGGAAAACCTAAACAAAATAAAAAAATCAAAGAAATCTATCATAACTAAACTTTTCTTTAAAAATAAAAGCCTAAGGAGCAACCAAAGGAAAGACTGTATCAGTGGAGCAATGGCTACTGGAAAGACAGCAAAAGGCTCAACAGAAGCATGGAGACGAGGCTATAGCACAATATTTTGGCATGCTAAGAGAACAGAAATGTAGAGTCCTGTCATCAGTGAAATCAGAACAAACCATAGCAATCAAGTGGGGGCAGGGTGCAGCTATAAGCCCACATACTTGGTAACCTAAAGCAAGATGGTGACTTTGAGGTCACTATCGTGACACAGTGAGTTTAAGGCCAAACTGGACAACTGAGCAAGACTGTCTCAAAATGAGTAACGAGTTGGGGATACAGCTCAGTGGTCTGCCTCCCTAGCACACAGCTTTGCTTCCAGTGCCAATACCGTGGAGAAGGGGTGAGAAAGAGGAGAAAAGACACGGAAGGGGGAGGAAGTGGGAATGGGGAGGAGAAGAAGGATAAGAAAAGGGAAGAGAAATGTGGATGGTGGTAGAAGAGATGAGGACAAGAGGAGAGAGGATGTGGGAGAGGATGGATAAATAAAGACCTAAGGAAACATGTCCCCAGCAGAAAGAATGATAAAAAGAAGTTATATGAACAAATTGCAAAAAATAAGAGAGGTACAATAAGAGAAAGCATGTGATGGCGAAAACCAACAGTCCTAGCACTTGGGAGAGAAAGGGGACAGTCACAAACTCAAGGCCAGACCTGGTGTAAACAAAAAAAAAAAAAAAAAAAGCGTTTTCCCTTTGTCTATAAATAGGAGACAGTTGGAGATGAAAATGTCTCTCCTTCCCCCTAGTGCCCACTTCAGAGAACGAGACCTTCACACCCAGCACAAATCACACCGAGTGCTCTAGAAGAAAGCTTCTAGCATCCTCTGCTGACAGAACTCTGCAGATGTAATGTTTGTAAATATTAAGTATCCGGTGAAGGTAAAAGTCAATCCGCTTCCTCAGGCTGTTTTAAAAATAAAACAACTCTTCAAAGTCAGCTTCAAATTAAATTGGCCGAAAGCGGCAATGAAAACCACAGTCTGGCAGACCGACAGGAGGGACAGGCACTGCCGCCAAGCCTGGGAGCTTTAACTCAAGCCCACTTGGTGGCAGAGAGAGACTCCTGAAAGTTACCTCTGACTTCCATGTGCTTTTGCTTGCACACATGCACACACACACCACATGAATAAGTAAAATTAGCTTTGTCTGAAACAGCAGAGAATGACAGTGACCCAGGGCAGTCCTGTCACACACAGGGACCCTAACTTGACTTCCATGAACTGTCTCACTGTCACAGCGCCTCATAAAAACTTGATGAGAACCCCACAACTTCCAATCCCCCATCCTTTCCCTGTGCATGCAGGAGACTGACTGATACAGGTGGTTGGCAGTGACCAAGTCCGAGGGGATGAAAGGCTTCAGACCAGAAGACAGAGAAACACAGTGGTGGCCCAAACTTGGACTGTCTGGCACAGAACGTGCCAGCCAGGGAGTCAGACGGAGTTCATGAAAAACAGGTGTTCACAACTCAAAAGTCACTGTTACACTGAGCCTTTAGTTACAGTCATAAAACTCAAACTGGCCATTTTCCGCAGTAATGTGAAACAAGATAGCAAAGGAAACCTGAGGACAATGAAACCCTCAATAGTTCCAAAGTCTCCGTTTAATTACTTGTAACCTCCTTCACCTTATAAAAAATGGAATTATGTACAAACAAGGATTTTTTTTAAATGATTTTTCAATTCTTTCTCTGGCATTTCCCATCTAAACTGTTACTTATTCAATTCAAAGAAAAATAAAAATAAGTCCTCAAATCCTGTTAGAAAGAACAATTACGGGCTGGAGAGATGGCTCAGTGGTTAAGAGCACTGACTGCTCTTCCAGAGGTCCTGAGTTCAAATCCCAGCAACTACATGGGACTTACAACCATCTGTAATGAGATCTGATGCACTCTTCTGGTGTATCTGAAGACAGCTACAGTGTACTTATATATAATAAATAAATAAATCTTTTTTTAAAAAAAGAACAATTACCATTAACATCCATATAGGCAAAACCAAATCAAAAATGAGTAAAAAGCACATTTGTCACTAAAAGCAATTAATATATTAACATTTACAACCCATTAGCTTGAACAGTAACAGCCACACAAACGCTAGCTAACTACTCAAGGAAATGCACATATTTAAGAGAGTTGCAGATGTCGCTCACTTGGCAGAATGCTTGCCCAGACTGTCAGATCTGAAGGAAACTCCAAAAGGCTATCCAAATATCCAGGAATGGGTTTAACCTGGACTATAAGAGGATTTCTGGAAGTCAGATAAAAGCCAGCATTCCTTAGAAATTTGTGAAACTGATTCCCATCTACCAAAATAAGTCATAACCTTTACAGGGACATTTGTTACCTGTGGTGCCTATTAGTACACAAGCTCACGCTGGCCTCCAGATGCCTTAGGCTGTTCTCTCCCTCACATCAACAATAAAAACCTTCTCCTTAATATATACCATAGAACAGTCAGGTCTTCAGTTTATACAGAGGCCCTGAGTTCCACTTCCCACATTCAGAAGTAAGAGGAAGCCAGCCTAAGGATTCAAAGCTGTGGTCATCAAATTAAAGAGGTGGGTGAAGGAGGACCTTTTCCGTGTTCCAGGGCAGTGAGGGCTACACAGCACTTGGAAAAGGAGCAATGTGCTGACACTGCTACTGCAGTCTACAGTGTCCCGGTGCGGTCTACAGTGTCCTAACCAGAACTGCTCTAGCGTCTCCCCATCGAGCCCTAGCCATCAAAAACTCATTTTTCAAAGGTCTATGGTTAGGACACAAGGAACATGATATTACCTCATTTTTCTTAGGGTAGTGCTCACAATCACTAACTACTACACAACTACATTTATTTAAAGAAGGCAGAAATCCTGGTTCTTAGAGAAACATGTTGACTTACATTTCTGTTTTTTTCTTCGTTTACTCTCTCTAAAAAAATTTGATCAGCTCAGGACACCCCAAGATCAAGTTCTCAGTACAAGGGAGATTAATTTGCCCCAGAGGGACCAAAAACAGAGAATAAAAAACAAGGCCAGGAGACAGAGAAAGAGAAAGAAGGGGAAGGGAACAAGAGAGTGGGAACAAACAGCTGCCTCTGGATAGAGCCAGATGTGACCCATAGGAAAATGGCAGTTTATAAAAGTACAAGGGGAAAGCCCATATAAGGTGAGGTGTTTAATTTTAATTGGGCATGTTAATCGGGTGAGCAAAGGGGAGCTTTTTGATTGCTGGACTTCAGCACTTTGATAGCAGGACCTCAGGAGAAGGAAGTGGCCAAAAGAAGAGCAATCCCTGCCAGAGCCATGTTTGCCATGATAAAGCTGACTAGAGTCAGTTCAATCTCTACTTCCATTTGGATGCATGATTACCCAAAAAAAAGACAGAATGTCATAAAATTAACATTTTAATATGAGAACATTCAATTCCACTTGACCCCTCTCACAATGGGCTGGTCCCTCCCACACCAATCCCTAATTTAAAAAATGGCCTCCATACCTGTCACCCAGATCTCCCTCCTCTCTGTTGACTCTAACTTGTGTCAAAATGACAGAAAACTAACCAACTCATAGGGGAATGTGAGACAAATGTTAATAAGCATGGAAGATGGGAAGGGAGCGCTGAGGGGTTGACTGGGATCCACTGGAAACCAGTAAATCTCTTTGTCAGAGAGATCTAGTAGACAGAAGAGAGTAAAGTCTGACTGGCCTGTCATTCAGAGCCTCTGTTTTAGCCTATTCTGATACAAGTTTTAGACGTGTCCATAAAAAAGAATTGGAGACTGAGTTGCATGTTAGTTGTAGAAACAATGGGATTACCATAAAACCTCCTTCAAAAAAAGTGTTAATCAAATTCAACTGAGAAAAAGTTATGTTATTTACTGCTATAACTTGTTTCATTAGAGTGTCACTTTCTCTACAGGAAGCATTTAAAATGCACATTCTCTAGTAAGACCTCTTACTGGGAATTCTTCTGTAAATCAAACACAACAAAACAACAATCTCTGCCTTTATTTCCCAAAACATTTCAATGATTTCCCAAATGAAATCTTTGCGAAGGCCAGTTATACGGTGAATTCCCATAATTCAATGAACTGCGAAGACTGCACTTCATTTCTCAAGAAAAGAAGCAAAGAGCAAAGCAAACAGACACAGAGAATTCACGTTAAACTCATGCACGCTGGTACAGTAACCAAATCTAAGAGTCTGACAATTGGTTTAGAAGCCACAAACCTTGTTTTCTGTATTTTTGGTTTAAGACAGAATCTCACTATTTGGTTCAAGCTAGAGAGAGAAGAAAGTATTTGTGCACACATGCATATCTGTCTGTCTGTCTGTCTCCAGATTAAATCTATGCTAGGCAACCACTTTAACAACTGACCTGTAGCCCCAATTCAGCTGCTTTTTCTATAATGAATGACTCCATTGTTCGTGAATATACATTTTAACAAATTGTCTTATTGTTCCTGGGAAGAAAGTAGTTTGTGTTCAAAAAGCATGAATAAAATCAAATAAGCATATTACATATAAACATACACACAGTGTATACATTATGAAAAACTGTTATAACAACAGTTAATTTTTTTTAATCCAGAGCAAAGATTTGCAACAATAACAAGAATCAAACACTAAGTATAGACTTACGCCTGGGGACTGGATAAACTCTTTACCCACTGTTATTCATCCTTTGTATGAGAAGCTTTAAGTTGTAGTGGGATCTTGGCTTCCAAAACTAAATATTATACTTCTCAATAGAAGAGGCAAGGTTCAAAATAAATGGCCTTTTTATCTTTTCTGTCTTCCTGCTGACGGTTCTACAAAACTCATGACCTTGAACATCCATCTTAAAACTCAAATAATGATGGCAGAATTTAAAGGAAGAGAAAACCAATTATAAAGCAATTATGCACCATGCACTGAGCCTGCCAACTAACTTAAAGTCTGACTCTTGGGGAAGAAAAATAAGATTTCTGTCTTTGCTAAGCCACTGTTACTTTGCATTTTCTGCCACTGACAGCCAAGTCAGCAATGTGCTAACTAATAAAATAGGTTAGTTATTGGCCACAGACTCGCTTCAAGGGACAGGATGTCAAATAATAATGTTAACTAATATGGGCTAAAGGACAAATATACCATTAAATGGCCAGAAAAAAAGCAAGTAAATAAATCTCTGTAGAGAAAAAAGGAAAGAGAAATATTTACTGACTGTTCAGTGGTCTTTCTTTTATGCACTGAAAGTCTCATATTTTCCTTCATATTCAAACACATCAAATATTAGATTTTCTAATGTTGAGTGCTGCTATTGTTATGCAACAGAATATCTACATTTTTAAGTCTCTTAACAACATGTATTCAATCAAAATGATACAATCTAAGCAGGTTAGTTAATCCTGTTGGTTTTAGGTAAACTAACACTGATTAATAATCTCACTTGAATGTAGGATTGATCATTTCAGCTTTAATTAGCAAAAATGTCTACATGAGCAAACAGTAACATGAAAGTTAACATTTTAATCCTAATCATAAAGAGACTATCTGTACAGATTCTTTTTGTTGAGAGTTTTTTTTTCTTTTTTTTTTTTTTTTTTGATTCATTTGTAAGAGGGGGAGGAGTGTGTGTATGTGTGTCTGTATGTGCACTCACACATGTGTGCGTGTGTGCATGTGTTTTAGAGATAGGGTATTACTATATAGCCCTATGTGGCATGAAACTCACTGTACTTACAACTCCTGACCTTCTTGCCTCCACTTCCCAAGGGCTGGGACTATAGGAAGCCAGAGAGGTCATCAAATCCCTTAGAAGTGGAGTTACAGATGGTTGTATGATAGATGCCATGTAAGTGCTGGAAATCAAATCCAGGTCCTCTAGAACAGCAAGCACTCCTAACAGCTAAGTCATCTCACTCGCCTCTTGAAAAACCTTTTTTATAAAGGAGAAAAACTGCCAATGATGGCCAAAGTTTGGTGCCACTCCCTGCCCTACTGCGTCACCAGCAAGGACACAGAGTGGTTTCTATAAGTCTGTGTTCATTTTGTCTTCCAAGTCTGTGCTTTCATATACTACTGTATCAAGTCATTTGGGACTAGGTAAGAAAGATATGACTACTCAATAGTCTCTGAGACTATTGTCATACTTATAGAATATAGAATACTACATCCATATTCCATGTGGTCCCACTGTGTCTTTTCATCTGTTCTATATCTTTGAACTTGGCTGCTTTCCTATAAAATGTAACAGTGCTCTGAAATTTTCTGAGTAACAAGAAGCTGAAGTTAAAACTCAGAAATCCTTGGATGAAGAGCTGCTCCTAAGCTGCTCTGTTCCCCTCCTAGGCAGAGCTTGTGCTTGTCACATGACTTATGTTATGGAGAGTTTAACCCTGCAGCAGCGAGAAGATGACCCACAGCAATGGGTCAGCAAAGAGGAGTCTATATGAGAGAAACAATACTGGATTTGATCATAGATGTGTTGAACTTAGAATACGAAGCTTAAATATGAACATGTTTCATGAGTAGTCATAACTTAGATCTTAAGTAGCTGCCAGGAATGAACATGAGCTATGAGTGCAGGAGGCACAAGGAACTACTAAGGAACAAGCGACAGGGAGGTAAGGAGAGGGAGGCCTTAGACCTGACAAGGCAGAGAACTAGGAAGTAGGAGCAGGATGCAAATGCCACTGGAGTTTATTTGCTTTAAAGTGCGTGCCTCATAGCAAGAGTTTGGTAACAGTCAAGGGGTAGGCAGCAAACCAAGAGTTCCAAGACAGGAAGGTTTGGTTTCAGGGCACAGATCAAGTGCTCCACATCACAGACGTGGTAGAATGAGACCTGAGAAACAGTCTTTGGATTTAGACTGTTTTCTTTTTCTCTTTGTATGCTGTTTTGTTTTGCTGTTGGTTTATGTTGATGTAGCCTTGGCTACTCTGGAATGCCCTTTGGCCAGGCTGCCTTCAAATTCAAAGCAATCCTCCTACTGACCCAGGCTGGGTTTGCATACTCAGAGTATCCCGGATGGGAGTCATCCTGGAAGGTGGAAACTGACAGCACAGACTTAGAGAAGAACAGAAAAGCTGGAAGCAGTTGCTGCTTCAGAAACATTTGGTCTTGAGAAAGGTGCTTAGAGAGTAGCCGGAAGACTAAGGCAGACTACAAAACCACTTCAGTGTGCTCACACACTTAGGGCCACGAGGAAAGAGACATGAAATGATGAAAATAAAAGGAAAAACAGAAAATACAAAAGACCAATGGTGTGATGTAAACACAAGAGAGCAAAGTAAGGCTTACAGTGTTCAAGCATCATGACACCCAACACATCCTACTATGTAACCTAGACATATCCTGGAAACACAGTTCCCTGCTCGGGGGACAAGGGTATGCACAACTGTAATCCCAGCACTCAGGAGGCAGAGACAGGCTGATCTTTGTAAGCTCAAGTAGAGCCTGTTCTACAGTGAGTTCTCGAACAGCCCGAGCTACAAAGAGAATCCCTGCCTCAAAAAAAACAAACCACAAAAGAAACAACAATAGCCAAAATGATGGTGATGATGATGTTGATGATAACAATTATAATAATAATAATTACTATTATAATATTATATAATAATAATAATATTATATTATTATTTTGTGTACTTTTGCTGAGTATTACCTTAAAACGGTTTTCTAAACTAACAAGTAAAAAACTCTAGACTCCAAGTACAGACAAGATAAAGTTACTTCTAAGGTCAGAAATATTTGAATTCAATATTCAAATACAGGCCAAAAACTGCTACTCAAAGCCAGGCATGATGGAGCACATTTAATCTCAGCACTCAGGGGCAGAGGCAGGCTGATCTCAGAGTTCAAGGCCAGCCTAGTCTACAGAGAGATTTCTCAGGACAGCCAGGGCTACACAAAGATACCTTGTCTGGAAAATAAACAAACAAAAAAGATTGCTACACAAATCACCTGTAACGTGATGTGAAACTACCCATCTCTATCCTATATTCATGGTTTCCTTTGGCTATAGCTCCATTTCCATTGTTATTTGACCAAGGAAGCTGCCAACATTCCAGATATCTGAATTAATGAGAACAGAAAAGTTATATGCTCACTCAGAACCTTAAACACAGCATGAGGTTTCCACTCATCACAAATGAAACTCTATCATCATCTGAAAACTGGAAGGCTTGATGTGAAGGTAACACTGGGACTCTAAGAAAACCACCTCCAGGTTACATTCCCATTTCAAAAGCTTCAAGCTAACTGTTTATCCATCCACTACCACCGCTGTAACCTTTCAGAGATTCTGTGTAGTGAATCAAAAAGAGAGAGAAAGGAATAAAACAGATACAGAGAATTCCCCAAGCCCATTCTGCCTTCTCTCTCTGGTCAGATCTAAGTCTCCAGTGATACTAATATGCTTTGCATTACCATTAAGTGTGCACTTGAAAAATCCAGCTGTCACATGTGACTAACAGCCTTGCTTTGACCAACACGTAACTTTATACATTTGTAAAGCAGCAATGATCAGTGTAAGCTTGCAAATGGACTTCTGAAGCCCTTGACTTAACCACACTTTGACTCTGCAGACAGCAGTAATTTGGGCTTACTTACACATCAGTTCCAAGGCAAAAGCCTGCTCTTCCTCATGAAGTTTCTTTGCTAGACAAACTGATTACCCATAATCTAGTACTGTGCCCTGTGCCTTTGCTACTTCCAATCACTCTTGTGTACTATCACTTACCCAAGACCATGTCCCCTAAAAACATAGCCAGATACAAGGCTCAATCAAGTTCTGCTCCTGGACAGCATTTCTTCACATTTTCTGGATTCTTCTAATCAGCCTCATCTTCTACTCTCATAAAAACATAACCCTATGTTTTGATTACATGACATCTCAGCAATGTATTTGTATCTGCATACTACAGCATGTGTGTGTATGTGTTATCCTGCATACTACAGCATGTGTATGTGTGTTATCCTGCATACAAGAGCAGTGTGTAATGCCCTGCATAGTACATCATGTGTGTGTTATCCTGCATACTACAGCAGTGAGTAATATCCTGTATAGTACATCATATGTGTGTTATCCTGCATACTACAGCATGTGTGTGTTATCCTGCATACAAGAGCAGTGTGTAATACCCTGCATAGTACATCATGTGTGTATTATCCTGCATACTACAGCATGTGTGTGTGTAATATCCTGCATACTACAGCATGTGTGTGTGTGTTGTCCTGCATATTACAGCATGTGTGTGTTTAATATCCTGCATACTATAGCATGTGTGTAATATCCTGCATACTATAGCATGTGTGTGTTTAATATCCTGCATACTATAGCATGTGTGTACTATCCTGCATACTACAGCATGTGTGTAATATCCTGCATACTACAGCATGTACAAGTGTGTAATAATCTCTTTCTTCCTCAACCTTGCAGACTCCTGATAGTCAGCTCAGTCAGTCATAATAAACACCACACTGGTACTTAAGCAACAGAGCTATATTCCGCATAGTTCTGGGATGCTGGAAGGCTAAAGTCAAGGGGATGGCAAGTTTGGATTCTGGTGACCTGCTATATCTTCAAATAGCTGCTCTTTTGGGTCTTGAGATAAAGATAAAGGTAGGCAAAAATTATCTAGTGTATCACATTCGTTTGTTCTCTTATTTTGTCAGCAGGGCCTTACCATGCAACCTAGAATGGCCCTGAACTTGAGCTTCTTCCTCCTCCATTTCCTGAGGACTAGGATTATAGGCCTGCACTATCCCACAAGCTTTGATGGCTCTCCATAGAAGAATATCATTTCCATGGTCTCTATTGATTCATCTTAACCTGAACTACTTCCTCAAAACCTCACCTCCAAATACAGCCACCCTTGTATGGGTTGGGTTGGGTTTCAGCATAAGAATTCTGACCAGATACAAACATTTAATCTATTACAAAACCCTGTCTCACATGTCACCTCTTCACCTTGTTCCTCAGAAGTCCATGTTTCCATAGCACTTTATGGCCTAGATACTGCTGTGGGCTTTGACTGCCTAAGAGTGCTTAAAGGGGAAATGCTAGCTGAGGGTGCATGTGCTCAACAGGTTGAATAATTACTGGCATTATTCAAGCCTATACTTCTCACTAATGGCCTCACTTCTGCCTTTATCATTCTAACAGTGCATGCGCCCATTTCCCCTGGTAATTCTGTCAGTGTCCACTTCACACGTCTGGAAACAGTGTCAAGTTCTCCTGAAGAGCAAACCTTTTACCATCAAGTGAGGTCACTCTTATGACTAATTATAATGACTAAAGATTACTTGATGTGAGTTTTGTGACATTAGTCATCTAACTTACTTAATGTGTTTCGGCTATATCCTTTTGTATATCTTTACCTCTCACTGTAATTCTATTTTAGATATGCCACCAATAATACAATAGAATCATAGAGTCCTCCCCAGTTCTGTAACTGAGAATTCCTCAGGTTATTCATGACAAGTTAAGTCTGCTGACATCTACTGTGACTACTGACACATCTGAACTAAGGCCTATCATTTTATCCTGTAACATCCATTTACCAAAATCTGCTACATTTTCCCCTTTTCAACCTTTTAGTAAAATCACTGTTTCTGAATGATGTATCAGGATAATGATGCTGTAAATGACACAGGGAAGATAATGCATTTTTCAGGAGAGAACCTGAAAACAGTAATAAAATCACTAAGGGCTGGGACCTAGCTCAGTGACAGAGGGCTGATAACCATTCAAAGACTGTGGGCTTACCGCTCTATCACCACAAAATGAAACAAATTTTAAAATTAACTAAAAAGTTAAAAGTTTTTTAAAGTCTGCTTTAAAAAAAAAAAAAAAAAAAAAAAACTATTTTTTTACATTTTCTTATTTGTGTGCTGTGTATGTGTGTATATATAGATATCAGAGAACAGCTTCCTGAGTCAGTTCTCTCCTTTCTACCATGTGACCCTAGGCGTGGAACTCAGGTCATTAGACTTGGAGGCAAGCACCTTAACTGGCCAAGCCACGTCCACAGCCCGAGTCTGATTTTTATTCTCCACAGGTGGTGGCCATCATACCCATGATTAGCAGTTGGGCAGGAAACTGCTCTCTATACTACTTTAAACTTGTAACTCCTCTGAATTCATACAGAGCCTCTGAATACTTACGTCCTCTTCTCCTTCATCCTCTAGTTCTTCATCATCATCATCTTCTTCTCCTTCTTCACACAAAGGTGGAGGTAAAGGGCCAAGGATATCTTCGTCCACAGCATTAACTGGTTCTCCTACCATTTTAGGGGGTAAAGGAGGGCCGATTAGCTCATCGTCAGATGAATCAGAACTGTCGTCACTGTCACTGCTGCTTGTGTCCCTGAAAACACAGAAACAGACACTCTTTCTTCTTCTGCTGCAGACCCTTCACCACCCCAGGTATCTCTGCAGACAGTACCAAGCTCTCAGGAAACCCCACCTCTCCTATAATGAATAAGCAAATAGGTTTACATTTTCGGTTCAAACTTTATGTGCATAAATGCATTGTTTAAATACTACTTTATCTTGGCTGGCAAGCTGGTTCACACACCTTTAATCCCAGCACTCAGAATGAAAAGAAAGGTTTTGGTTTTCTTTTAATGCAAAATTATCTGGCCACTGAAAACATTAAACTATGATGTTGATACTTAGCAGCTACGCTAAGTTAACTATGTTAACTAGTTCAAAAATAAGCATTAAACTGAGAACTAAACTGATCCATGTTAATTTCATGGTCCATTATCTAAGCCTAAAACTCCCATAAAATCTGAATTAATGCATTAGTTCCTCATTCCATTTCTGGTTTTTTACTTCTAATGTCAAACATTTTTTAATTTAACATATTTTCAGTATTCTGAAATCCAAAGTCCATGAAATTATGATTAAAATGTCTCTGATAGAAAACAAAATACATTCCATGTTTAAAGTAGCTCTTGATTCAGTGTGGTGCCAAAACAGGAACTGAAGCCTGAAGAACAGTAGACACAGGGTAGAACAGCTCAGAGGCACGTCCTCCTTCCTCTCCCCCAGCTCGGTCTGGAGCCAAACACTAAATGATGCCTACAACCAAGTTTAATTTAGGAAATAAATGCAAAAGCAAAATTCTCTACTTTTACTTTGATTGTTTGTTTGTTTGTTTGTTTTTGAGACAGGGTTTCTCTGTGTAGCCCTGGCAACTCTGTAGACCAGGCTGACCTCAAACTCAGAGATCCAGCTGCCTCTGCTTCCCAAGGGCTGAGACTAAAGGTATGGCCCACCATGCCCAGCCTGTGAGTTTCTTAGAAGGCAAATGACCAAACAGTTTCTACCTTACAGATGTCCTTGACATTTTTCTCCTACTGAAGTGATATTCCACAGGCTCAGTGACACTGCCTTTCAGGTCTGTGATTTATGAGTGGCAATTTATATCCAGAAAATGGTGGCAGTGGCTGTTGTTGCCATTTTGGTTTTGGCTTTTGATTGAGAAGGCTCTCATATAACCCTTGAGCTCCTGATCTTCCTGCCTCCACTTCACACAAGGGACATTTACATGTGCCACCAAGGCAGGTTCACATAACATTTTCCTTTGTTTCTGTTCTTGAGACAGGGTCTTACTCCATAGTCCTAGTTCACCTGGAACTCACAACGATCCACCCACCACCATCTTTACTGGTACTAAAGATGCACTACCACATCTGGCCCACATGCCATTTCTTTAAAGCCAAGAAACATGGAAATACTAGGTGATTATCTTTTTCTAAATTAATTTTCAATAACATTCCAGATTTTTCAGGAACTATTTACAAGGTATGTGAGACTGATTCTCAAAACACCACAAAGGCAAAGGAATAATAATAACCCTGCAGTTGTTTAAGAAGATGGTGAGAGCTGGGTGAGGTAACACGTACTTTAATCTCAGCACTTAGGAGGCAGAAGCAATCAGATTTCTGTGAATTCAGTGTCAATCTGGTCTATATAATGAGTTCTGGAACAGCCAGGACTGCCTAGAGAGACCCCGTCTCAAAAAACAACTATAACTATAGATATTGATGTGATATATTAATGACCAGGCATAGTGGTATACGTTTGCAATCCTAAGATTCCAAGAGATGAAAACAGAGGTTTATTGTGAGTTCCAGGGCATTATTGGTTACAAAGCAAATCTGTGCCTCAAAAATCAATAAGCAAATAAACAAAAGTAAACAAAAATAAGCTAATATGAGTGTGTCTATAAGCATGTGTATCTCTCAATGAGGCAGTCAGAAGTGCAGAAGAATAATCAGAAACTAGCTCACACTGTAAGTAGCAATCTACCACTATGAGCACAGCTTGCCTATAACAGTACTCAGAGAGAAGAAGCAGGAAGAACACAAGTTCCTGGCCAACTTGTCTCAAATATATTATATATAATATATAGCCTGCACAAGCCCCTCCTTGATCTTTGCAGTGTCCTCCCCAAAAACTGCACTAAAAGCTATCACCAAGTCTGTCACAGTGGTGCTTACTGTCAATCCTAGCTACTTCGGAGACTAGAAACAGAGAAGCCTCACCTCAAAACCACCAAGGGCCTCCCCCAAAGTGAAGCAAATCAAAATGATCACAATCATGGCCACTGGCCAGTCCCTATTATAGAGTGTGGGACTCATGCCTGACTATACAATGTTGCCATCAAGTGAGCCAGAAATGAAGTTAAAAAGGCTTCTGGTTCAACAAGACGCATGGAACAAGTATTTACATCACTTTCTCCTAAAGCACTCAGGTTCCAAAGCTGACTCTCAGCATCTCCATGGCCTAGGAGTACATGACTGTCTAAAGTGGATAAATGGTGGAATCTCCTTTATCTAAATTAGATTAGGAACATATAGAAAATGAGAGTTTAGAAGCCTTGTGGAAAAGCCAAGCACCTGGATGATGATTTTGAGCGATCTCTGACTGCACTTGAGCTTGATGGTGTTGGTTCAATATCTTCCATTTGTTTTCTTAATTCTTTTTCTCTGTTCATTTCTTCCTCTTTTTCTCTTGCTTCTGAAGATTAAAAGTAAACACAATGTCCAACAGTTAGATCTACCAACATCAGGCTAAAAATTAAATCACAAGAGACAATGTGACTGGAGGGGCTAAAGAAGCAATTCAGAGTACCTGCCCAACACACACACAGACCTGGGTCCCATCCCCAGCACAGCAAGAACCAGGAGAGATGGCACACATCTGGAATCGAATCCCACAGGAAGTAGAGGCAGGCTAGAGGTAGCTCAACAGTAAAGGTTGGGTGTGGTGGCACACGCTCCTTTAACCCCAAAGCTAGGGAGAAAGGGGCAGACGAATCTCTGCATGGTTAAGACAAACCTGGTCGACAGAAGGGGAACTCCAGACATAGTAAGACCTTTTACAAAGGACCCATGTTTGGTTCCCAATAGTCAAGCAGGCAACACACAACAGCCTGTAACAACCAGCTCCAGGGGCATCTGATACATCTAGCCTATAAGCAATCTGCACTCAGATGCACCTGTCACACTCAGACACACAATTAAAAAACAATATTAATAACTGCAGCAACTAAACAGCCTATGACGCAGACACACAAGAAAAAAAGCTAAGTCCAATGATAATAAGACACAGAAATCTGACTTCTAGGCACATACAGGAGAAACTAAAGACAGTACATGAGTATTTTGTTGCTGTTTGGTTTTTTTGGTTGGTTGGTTGGTTGTTTTTGTTTGGGTTTTTTTTTTTTTTTTTTTTTTTTTTGGTTGTTCTGTTTTTTAAGACAGTATTTCTCTGTATAGCCGTGGCTGTCCTGGAACTAGTTCTGTAAACCAGGCTGACCTCAAACTCCATCTGTCTCTGCCTCCCAAGTGCTGGGTTTAAAGGCTGACACAACACTATCACGTGGCTAGTTTTTTGGCCAGCCTGAAGCCTGCTGTGTAGACGAGGCTGGGCTCAGATTACCAGCCTACCTTCCTGCTTTCCCTCTTGTGTGGTTGCAATACTGCAGTGCACCACCCTGCTTGGCTTTGAAAACTGAGTTTTTCACCTAAATCATAGTGTTGCAAACATCTAAAATGGTGCAGCAAATTGTCTATCAACAGATGAATAGATGAGCAAAATATGGTACAGATCCGTACAGCGAAGTATTATAATTTAGTCTTTAAAAAAAGGGAGATATTCTGTAATGGATGAATATCAAGGAATCTATTCTAACAGGAATAAACCAGCCACAAAAAAAACAAAAGGTAAATACTAAAAACACTAAGGCAATAGCATAAATAAGACAGATAATAGCATAAATTAGTTGCCAAGAGCTAGAGAAAAATAATTATTTAATGATATGAAGTTTCAGTCTAATAAGATGAAGAGTTAGAGATGTGCTGTGGCAGCTACTCAGTACTAAACACTTACAAATGGGGGCCAGGGGCTAGAGAGATGGCTTGGTGGTTAAAAGCACTCCTGCTTTTGCAGAGGTACTGGGTTCAATTCCCAGCAACCACCTGCTGGCTCTCATGCCCTCTTTTCTGGCATGCAGGTGTACATGTATTTCATAAACATAAAATAAACAAATAAATCTTTTTTTTAATGGGGGCTAGTGAGATGGCTGAGCAGGTAAAGATGTTTATTACCAAGCCTGACCACAGCAGTTCAATCCCAAGACCCAACTCTTCAAGTTGTCCTTTGACCTTGTACAGTGGCCTGAACCACTGCCCACCCACACACACAATCAATCAGTGCAATTCAAAAGGTTTTAATGGAGCTGGTTGGTGTTGGTGCATGAACTTCGTTAATCCTAGGAAGGCTGGTGTTGGTACATGAACTTCGTTAATCCTAGGAAGGCAAAGGCAGACAGATCTCTGTGAGATCAAGGCCACGATGGCCTACAGAGTGAGTTCCAGGACAAGATGATCCCTCGAGCTTGCTGACCGGCCAGCCAGACCTTCACAAAGATGTAGTAACACACACCCTTTATCCCAGTGCTTGGGGGACAGGAATAGTGAATCTCTGTAAATTCAAGGTTCCCCTAGTATATAGTGTGAAGCAGTATATAGTCAAAACTAAATAAGGACCATGTCAAAATAATAAAATGATAATAACAATTAATAATAATAATAATAATAATAATGAAAACTAATGGGGGAGAAATCCAACTTTATCTTCTGATTTCCATGAGTATACACAAACACACACACACACATTTTTTTAAATGGTATGGTAATGTATACATGTAATCCCAATACTCAGGAGGCAGAAGCAATGCCACAAATTCAAGATCAGCCTGAGCTAAACAGCAAGATCTAGTACCAGATTATGTTGAAGATAATGAATTTTATGTTGTATTTTATTGCAACTTTATACACTGGAAAAGAAATTATTAACCTAAATGACCAACAGTGATAAAAGAATTAAACAAAATTATTACATAAAGCATCTCAATATAGTATAAAACATAGGCAATAAAAATAGTGATGAGCGGGCTGGAAAAATGGCTCTGAGGTTAAGAGCACTGACTGCTTTTCCAGAGGTCCTGAGTTCAATCCCCAGCAACCACATAGTGGCTCACAACCATCTGTAATGGATCCGATGCCCTCTTCTAGTGTGTCTGAAGACAGTGACAAGTGTACTCACATACATAAAATAAATAAATCTTTAAAAAAGAAATAGTGATGAGTCAAGAGAGGGAATGTTTCTGAGACTGCTAGAAGGAATGTTTTTGTTCCACAGATTTCCCATTACTGAACAATGTGGTAGCAGCATTACACACGACTGTGAGGAAAACGGTGACAGAGAACACAGATGTGCCAAGCAAATGTCATGAGAACCACAAATGCACCGAGTAAAAACCAGACCAAGGGCTGGAACACACTCAGAGGAAAAGGATTGGGTAAGTCTCTTCTTGGTGTCTTGAGCTAGAAGCAGCTCTTGTCCTTCTAAATTCCCTACCCTGTACCTTTCACCAGACCACCAAAATCATGACAGATTTTGAGTCTACAACAAGCCAGCTTGGCTGGTTTGCTTTTAGTCATAAAAACACTAATCCAAAAGAATTTTTCCTCTGCTAATCTTACTTGATAACTAGGAAGGCAATATAAAAAGCAAGGGAATTAAATGAATATTCTGGCTTTCTTTTGCTACCATCCCCATAATTTAAAAAAAAAAAAAAATCTAACTTTTTTTTAAAAACACAAGTTGTTGCCTATGCTTAGAATCCCAGTGCTTGAGAAACAGATTCAGGATTGACACAAGCTCAAGGCCACCTGTGCTGAAAGTGAAGACACTGATCTTAAATTATTTTTTAGGCTCAGTGGTTAAAAGCACTGACTACTCTTCCCAACAACCACATGTTGGCTCACAACCATCTGTAATGAGATCTGATGCCCTCTTCTGGTGTGTCTGAAAAGAGCAACAGTGTATTCATATATGTAAAATAAATAAATAAATCTTTTACAAAGTAAAATAAGTAAACTTTTAAAGTCAATTTTTTAATTAAATACTATTCACCTGAAGTTAAACAGTGGCAAAGAGCTTCACAACAACAATATTTTACACTCTGGAGTTTGTGTTGCCATAGAAGACAAGGAATAAAGAGATACCCAGCAAGTATTTAAAAGAAACTAATCTTTCATATGAAAATCAGAAAATAAGAACTCTTCAGGAAGAGGCAAAGTAAATGCTGATTTTTCTGTGCTCTTCACTGAACTAATGCTGATGCTGAGGATGGCTGGACAAAATAAAGAAGAGAAGCCACGTGGTCGGTGTGTTAAGTAGAGCAGCTTCATTCCTACCGCACCTGAGAGTGGGGACATTTTTCTCTAAACTCAGACTCTCTCCCAGGTCTTCAAGCATACTCTGTCCCCAATGAGGCCAGTATGGTAAGGCAGACATCATTAGCCGACTACATAACTGCTATTCCCCTTGTCCTTCCTAAAACTCAGTCTTTCTTCTGCACGTAGAAGGCAACATTGTGCTTCTGGTCATTCTGGGACGCCCCACCCCCACCCCACCCCCAGGGAAGGTAGAGCTGGATTCCAAATTAAAATATGTTGCTCTTTCAATGACTGTTTTTGGAAATGGCAAACTGTATCATAGTACCTACACAAGGTACACATTTTTGGAAGTGACAAACTATATCATAGCACCTATACATAGTATACATTCTTTACTCTTAAGTAGAGGTGTTCAACAGCTGACCTACCATGACTGTCAGTATGCTTATCTGTACTTGACAATTAAACCTTCTGACGACGTGGGATCATGAAGAAAGTCATCTCAGCTCAAACCAACACACTAAAGCTCCCAAAGCAGAAAAGGAAGGAACACTTCATGGAAAACTTTAGAGCCCCAAGTCACGACTCAAAGACAACATTCCCATGTTAGAATTCATGTCCTAAAAGACTAAACTTTTCTAACAAGAGTCATTCTTAATTGGGCCTTCTCTAATGTTTCTACAAGAAAGCAAAAGCATGTTGCCATCAGCCTTAACACAAATAAAAGTTAACAGGTAGATGGAGGTTACCAATTGAAATACGCCTTTAAATCTGTTCTATAAATTAATCTTTGTAACAATCTTTGAAGCAAATACTATTATCCTACTTTATAGCTTAAAATTTCTAGGCATAAACAAATTAACTTGCCCACATTAGTTGCCTCAGCAACAAACTGAAGTGTAGACCCAGTACTAGATCCTTCCTTCATGTGACTGGACTTTTTAAGAGGACTAACTTTAAGATTCACTAACAAGCACCCCCTGCCTTATATAATAGCTAGCACACTTCTCTTCAAAGGCCTATCAAGTGCAACCTATCAAGTGCAACCTTCACTGCTGACTTGTACAGCACACACCCCCACTATCAAAATTTCTTTTTTTAATAATTTTACATATATAAGTACACTGTTGCTATCTTCAAATACACCAGAAGAGGATATTGGATCCCATTACAGATGGTTGTGAGCCACCACGTGGTTGCTGGAAATTGAACTCAGGCCCTCTAGAAGAGCAGTCAGTGCTCTTACTGCTGAGCAATCTCTCTATCCCCGAGAATTTCAAAACAGTGAATTAATATTCCAAATTACTCATCTCTATCTAGTAAAACATCAGTTTCCTTTCTCAACTTTTGCAAGGTCAGGTGCTGCATGCCTTCTATCCCAGTGCTCAGGAGGCAGGATCTCTGAGTTCAAATCCAGCCTGGTCTACAAAGTGAGTTCTAGGACAGGCAGCATGATATCGTGAAACCCCACTCCACGAAACAAAAAAAAAACAAAAAAAAAAACAAAAAAAAAAAAAAAAAAAGAGTTAACATTTATTTTTACTACCTAAACTTCAACATTTCAGTTAAGGGATATTTTGTGCTAATCTATTGCTTCATTAAATTAAAGGAAAAATGGGGGTTCAAGAAAGAAATTGTAAAGAAAAAAATATGGGTTTTCATATGGGCTGATGAGAAACCAAAGTTAAACAGATTTCCAAACTATAGGTGCCCTGGAATTTTTACCTAATACAGAAATAACTACAGCAAAAACTCTAATTACGCCTTGCCTTTACAAAAGCAAGCCTATTCCCCGCACATTTTTTTTCTTCCAAGGGTCTCCATACCAATTTTGGATAACTCTCTAAAATCACACCACAGGTTATACATGTTATACCAGTGATCAGCAGGCCAGAATAGGATTACTATATATCTGAGGTCAGCTTCAGTTACATCCACAGAGGTTAGACTGGGCTACAGAGACCTTGTCTCAAAAACAAAAACAAAAGTCAAAAAAACAAAAGTACTAGATATATAAATGAGTATTTTCTAATGTGGTTTACCCATAGGAATTAAAAGTAAAAATGTTTCATTTGTTCATTTATACTAACACACTGATCTACCATGTCATGAAAATTTACACTTAATGTTGATTTATTTAATAACAAAATACTAAGAAACCAAAATTAGATGTGGGCACTTAAACTATATTAATCATATTAAATATTGACAATGTAGCTACTATGCATCAAGCAAAGCATTCTAATTATGAAATCAAACAAAGAGGTTTAGCCTCAAAGCAGAAAATATTAAACTTACAGTGTTTTCTAAAGAACTATGGAACACAGGTATGAAGTAATTCCAAGAAAAGTTAAACTAGGTCACTAGAGGATAAAGGATTTAACTAAAGAAAAAGGAGTTTGAGGTTTAAAAAAAAAAGTCTTAAGTTCTAAATTTTTCTTTAGCATTTTCTCTTCTGTATTAAATCATATTGAAATCATATTCAAAGCCAGGCACAGTAACACACATTTATAATTACAGGATTGGGGGAAGTAAAGACAGAAAATTCAGGAATTCAAGGCCATCCTCAGTCACACAAGCTTGACCCCTAAGTATGGTTTCAGTAACTAAGGAAAGACTTCACTATCAGCAGTAAGAATCATGATGCAATTTGTCCATTTTTAAAGAAGTCAGGGCCAGCAAGCTAACAGCTTATAAAAGCATCTGCTGCCAAGCCTGTTGACTCAGGTTCAATACCCATCACCAACGTGATGGAAGGAGAAAGGGCTCCTGAAAATCACTCTGATCCCCCCACCCCCTGCATCCACACACACACACAGGCAGACGAACACACAGAAAAACATACACACACACACACACACACACACACACACACTACACTACACTAACACACAAATAATCTTTTAAAGTCAGTGAAATTGTGTATCAACTTTAATTTTATAATCTGAATATAATTCAATGCTCCAGGCTAGAAAAATACAAAAATCACCTCTTACAGCTCTTAAAATCATTTCCCACAAAATCTGATTGCTTCTGCATATACACAAATTATCCCAAACAGCATTCTAAAGCTAAGGTGAACTTTTGCTTTTCTTTTGTAACTAAATGTTCAGCAGAGACTCACATGTTGAGATCAGTAGAAGCCACAGTTAACTGAACAGACTGTGGTACTAGGCCAAGAAAATTCCACTTAATTTATCCTCAAACATTTTTAAATGTATAAACCTAATAATTCCTCAAAACCCCTCCAAGTGGTATGTACACATGCTTCAGAAAAGTATCCAACAGAAATTTAAACTGGTGTGTAAACAGTACTTTCCAAGGTTAGATGCCCAATGTCTAACCTGCCCAAGACTTTGCTAAGGCAGACATCATACCCACATGACAGGACCAAACATTTTTGAAATCCTGTTCAGTTTTCCTCATATAGTAGAATGTGGGGCTGCTTTTTAAACCTGTTTTCCAACCTATAATGCCAAGCTCTAATAAGTCACACCATTTAAAATTATAAGGATTATTCTTTTTTAAAGCAGTATTTGGGTTAGTTATATAAACCACAGAAAACTGAGCATCACTGGTATAGCTCTTTAATCCAAGCACATGAAATGTAGACTCAGCAGGGTCGAGGCTATTCAGTTTCGAGGCCAGCCTGAGCTACATGAAACTGCCTCAAAAACTAGTAGATACGTATAATTATTACAGTTCTAAATTCAATTTAATCTCAAATGTGTATTGAAAATCTATGTTGCCAGAAAGGAGATCATTTAGGTAAATAAAAAAAACCTGCTATCCAGAGCATCATGTATTAAAAGTTTAAACACAAAATGCCTGATAGTAAAACTCACTAAAACCTTTATTTCCAAATACACCCAAGATAGCATGTTTTATTTCATTATAGTTGACCTTTTCAGATGTACTAGAATACAAAGTTACATTATTTTATCCCAAAGTGCCTAAAATCCTTCCGATTTCCTGAGTGAAAGGAACTCTTATAATTCACTAGGAACTGTCTTGGACACACCAACATTCACATCACTGGAGTTAGGGAGGCTCCCTAGTTAGCCCCACTACTGTGGAAAAGTGGCATAGATTCATTGTATAAATACTTCTAGTGAGGGGAGCTGGAGAGATGGCTCAGCAGTTAAGAGCACTGACTGCTCTTCCAGGGGTCCTGAGTTCAAATCCCAGCAACCACATGGTGACCCTCAACCATGTATAATGGGATCTGATGCCCTCTTCTGGTGTGTCTGAAGAGAGCAATAGTGTACTCATACATAAAATAAATAAATAAATCTTAAAACACAAACAAAAACCCTCTAGAAAGTATTAGCTTCAGTGAATCTAGACCTGCTAAATATTCAGGGTGGGTTTAAACACACCTAACCCGCTGAATCACTGCATGTGGCTGCTCACCCTTTAGACTCTCACAAACCAGTCAACCTAATTGCTGCCCTGGGGATCAAAGACAAGGTCACACTCTAGATTCTGTGATTAGCGTCCTACAGTATCTCAAAGTAGATGACATCAAAACTGGACTAAATTACTGGAACTTCAACTGATACCAACAGATCACCGATTTACTTTATGGTAAGAAACTCTCCCATTCGGCTATTATAAATACTGAGTAGGAAAAGCTGTTTCATTTATCCTTTTAGAAGATACTAAGTTGTTTGTCTGCCCCGCCCCCAGGCCTGTGCATATGAAGCGAGACTTCCTTCGCTTCTGGCATCAATCCCAGCCCTCTACCTTCTTTTGTCACTGAGTACATCATCCAGGGACCCTCTTGCTTTCATCTCCCATCTTGCTCTAGAAGCATTTCGATTAGACGCATGCTACTACATCCAGCTTGACATGTCGACAGATACATACACACTACCAGACATGGTGGTCCAGGCTCATCATCTCAAATCTGGGAGGCTGAAGTAAGATGATTGAGAGTTTGAGGCCTGCCTAACACCAACTGTCTTAAACACATGAGCAAGGATGCAACTTCACTGGTAGAGACTTACCTAACCATGTGCAAGAAACGATTCAATAAACGGGCACGTGGGGGAATGGAGGAAGGGTAAAATATAGATATTATTTATTGATGAGACAACATAGCTAAGATTTGCTTCAAAATAATCAAGAGAGAAAAAGCAAATAAAAATGTTTATTATTATAGCAATAACAAAAATAACACTAACCATGAATAATTATATAGTAGTTTATATAAACAGTACTATTTATAGTTTTGTAATTTCTCATAATAAGTTCAAAAGAAAAGCAGTAGTAGCCACACATGGTGTTACATGCCTTGTAGAAGCAGGTGGATCTCTGAGTTAGAAAGCAGTCTAACCTAATACCAAGTTTCAGGTTACCTTGTCTTAAAAGGGGGATGGGGAGTGGGGTTAGTGACACGTCTTTCATCCCAGCCTTCAGGAAACAGAGGCTGAGGATTTCTGTAAGACTGAGGCCAGCCCAGTCTATGAGTTTTAGTGAGATCCTGTCTCAAAAAACTATATATGTACATATAAAATATATGCATATAAACATCTTTACATCTCACAGAAAAGGCTTACTTCTAATGATATTAACTTCAAGTTCACAAAACATATAGTATGTTATTGCTAAGTAATTCATCATTTTAACTTTTAAGCAATTTATTATTTTTACATGTATGAGTACTTTTGCCTGCATGTATGTCTGAGCACCATATATGTGCAGTGTCATGGAGGCCAGAAGAAGAGGGTGTCATATCCCCAGACACTGGAGGTCAGCGAGTTTTGAACCATCAGGTGGATGCTGGGAATTCCACCCAGTGCTTTGAAGAACATCTAGTGCTCTTAATCGCTGAGCCACCTTTGGCCCCATAATTCAGCATTTTAAAATCAAAACCAACTACGGGGCACAGTGGTGCACTCCTAAATACTTGGTGCTCACTCAGGAGGCTAAGACAGAAGGATAACTTAGTCCATGAGTTCAAGCCAGGGTAATGTAGTAGGATCCCACATCACTTCTTTGCCATTTAAATTGAATTTGGGTATGATCAAGGTATTGGTGACTCATTTCTATAATCTCAGCATTAAGGAGGCTGAAGGAGATACACTGTCAGAAGTCAAAGCCAATCTGGTCTACACAGAGAATCAGACAGATTTACAGAGTGTGACCCTGTCTCAAAACTGCAAACAAAAACAAAAAAATAAAAATAACAAACATGGCAAGTACCACAGCACTGATTTAAATCCAGTTGCTCCCAAATTCTAGTCCTTCCGCTAGTATAAGAGAGATCTGAGTTAGACCCAAAGAAAGCACACTGCCAGTGTTCTCTAAAGACCCTGAGGTGGGACTAGAACTGCCGACCATCTGGAAATAAGGTTTCATTAAGTGTCTCCTACAGCTCATTAAAGCAGGGATTCAACAGCAGCAGCCATTCAGTGTATGTCACAATGTTCTACACTGTCTGGGTCAACAAGCAATGGTGACAGCCACCTCTGGCCCAGCCTTCCAAATACTGGTTCCGCTGTAAGCAGGAAAGAAAAAAATGAAATGAAAGTCAGACAGAGGTGGAAGGGAAAATAATAAAGAAACTGCTAATTCTGCTTCCTAGAAATTTTAATAATGGATCCTTGTTTGTTCATAAAGTAAACATTTTTGTTGTTTAAATTTTATGTGAGTGGGTATTTTGCCCCACCTTTTGTCTGTGCATTACATGTGCCTACTGACCACAGAGTCCCAAGAAGAACACCAGGGCCTCTGGGCACCCATGTGGATATTATAGCTTAACCCCAGAGCTCCTGACCACTGATCTAACTCTCCAGCCCCAATATACCATACTTTTACAAGATTCTGGTATACAGACCTTCTCTATCCAAATAAAATACAAGTTTTGTCATGTTTAAAAAGGAAAATAAATACTTTAAATTCTTTTCAGAAGGAACCAGCAATTACAACTCTCTTAGCGATTCTGATTTAAAGATGGGTGTTTGTAAATAAAAACACTTCTGGAATTTTTTCCTGCTTTATCACTGTAAGTATAACTGTATAATGTTCATACGACACTGAAGCCAAGAGAGGGAAATACCTGTGCTGCTTACCCAGGGTTTTCCGGCTCCTTTCCACCGCTGTCCTTCGAGTTTGCTCAAACATGGCCTCCAAGTCAAATGTGCGCGCTTTCTTCCCTGGAAGCAGAGCAAACATCACTGTGAGCACCTTCAATGAGCTGGCCAGAGCTTTAGGTGCTCCAGCTCTACTGACGGATCACCACTCAAAGTGTCTACGTGACAGCACGCTTCCAAGACAGTGACAAACAGAAAGGTGTAAAATACGCACGTCCACTGTTACCCAAAATGCTTGGACCAGAAATGTTTCAAGTATTAAGAGGTGGTGCTGTTATTTTTTATTTTGGAATATTTACATACAGATATTACTAGCGTAGTAGCATCCCTAATTCAAAATAAAAATTCAAAACTGTTTTTGTTGGTGGTTTTTTTAGTCTTTGTTTTCTTAGCCTTGAATTCATAACCCTGCTGCCTCAGTCTCCCAAATCCTGAGATTATTACAGGTATCCAGCAAAACAGAGCCAAAATCCAAAACTTCTGAACACTAATAAAATGTTCAAAACATACAAATTCCAGATTTTAAAAAGCAGGACTGTGAACCTAACACTAGCCATCCAACTGTCTCATCCTCCTCTAGCTCAGCTAGATGTCTACATCATGAAACAGCACTGATCTGTCAGGGAAAATGAAAAATGTTCATGCTTTGATTCTTAGAATCCCAACAGGTAACAAAGCAACTCCTCAGACAGAAAAAGGATGCAGACTTCAAACAGACGGCCTGACTCAGATGCAGCAGTCAGAGAGGGCCCTCTAGTATCACAGGGCCCAGGGTCTGAGCCGCAGCACTGAATACACTTGCCTACACTCTCAGCACTCAGAATACAGAAGCAAAATCACCTAAAGTTCAAGATCACCCATGTCTGTGCAGCAAGTTCAAGGTGAGCCTGGGATAAATAAGACCCTCATTCAAGAAGATTTATGTAAAAATTAATAAAACAAAGATCATCCTGGTTATTTAGCAATTCTATTCAAAGCCCTTAAGTCAAAGGTGTAGAACATCAAGGAATTCAAAGTCTAAGAAGGAATAAAAGTACTGTGGCTGACTTTTATCATGATCATGAGACATACATAAGAATTAAAGGTATTTGAAGGACTTAAAAAATAGCCAGACAGCAAAGAGATACTTCAGTCTACTACCAAGAACTGTGTTGTTCATTGAACTAACACCCTCACTCTAAACATGACAGATTAGAAAATGTATGTTTACACCTGATTCCAGCTCTGACTTCTAGAATAGGGAAATCAACACAGCCACACAAGCTGATAGCATACAGAACTAGCAGAAAATAAATCTAGGGGGTCGTTTTATTTTTTGGACCAGTGAGTGGAACCCAGAGCCTTTTGCTTGCTAGGCAAGAGCTTACATTGGACTAATTCCATAATCCTTTTTGTTTTAAAATGCTACATTTATAGTGATTTGTTACAGAAGCACTTAAAATATATACACAACTGGTAACTATTTTTAGTACACTATCCTAAATAGAGTATAAAGTTCTCAAAGAAGCAATCAGCAAATGTGAGAGGTGGAGCTGTAGAACCAGGCCTGATTCCCATAGCTATGTTCACAGCCTTAGAACCTGCCCTACTTCAGAGGGAAGGGTGTTACTGGAAGGGAGAGACAGAACACATACAATACAAAGTGGTAGGGACACAGAGTTAACAAGCTTAAGTGGGAATGGGAGGAAGGGAATTGAGGAGAAAAGGCAGTTTCGAGTAGGTTAACTAAAACTAAGGATGTCCAAAAAAGCCTAATTTTTAAGATTCAGTTTTATTTTGAGAATAAGTGTTTTGCTTGCATGCGTGTATATGAACCATGTGTGTGCCTGGTGTCCACAGGTCCCAGAAGATGTTGGATGTTGGAACTGGAGTTACAGCTGGTTGTAATCCTCTGGGAGGGAATTAAACTCAGGGTCTCTGTAAAGGAGCCAGTGCTCCTCATCAATGGGCCATCTCTCCAGTCACGGGAAACTCATTTTTAAATATATTTTTAAAGGAGTTTGAACAGAAATATTCTGCACTGTAGACAATGCTTTCCCTAGAAGACATAGTTACATGCAAACCTCAATGCCAGGAGGTCCCAGAGACTACCAAAACAGCATAAGCTATTGCCATTACTTAGCTCACTGTGGCTATAACACCTAGAGAAAGCGAGCTGGAACTGACCTGGAAACTCCTCCCAGCTGGCTCACTTTTCAAAGTGCTATAAATGCCAGGCAGGACAGTGGGGGAGAAAAGTCATCAACAGACTTACCCAGCTGCAGACTCTGCATGCCACAGAGCTGACCTGCCAGACAAGATGTGCCCACTGCTGAAACAGAAGCAGGGAGGCTATCAGAGTAACCAGCTCTTCTGATTGGATCTGAAGCCTGATCCACAGAAGGAAACTCATACTGAACCGAGTCAAGCCTATGACTGAGGAGCTCACAGTGTCACTGTGTTAACCTGCTTCTAAATATTTATGTGTACACCCACAGATTAGCACTGCTTTCACCTTCAGCCAGAGAAAATTTTCTCTGCAGTGGTCGACAGTTATCTAGATTCATAACTGGTCAAAGCACTTTGAATAGGAACTGCTAAATGCTGTCATAAACGAAGCATCTGTATCAACCCCTGCGAAGTTTAAAACACATAGAAGAGGGTGTGGAAAGAAAATACAGGCCAGAAGACAGGAAAAAGTGTCCTGTCATGAACTGACAGTAGCTAGAACTACTGCACAGTGGCTAGAAGACCTGCACAGGAAGAAGCCGGTCAACAATTCCAATATGGACAGGGAAGGGACTCATAAGGCTCCGCCCCCAATTAAAGACCTATTCACAGCTAATGGCTACAGGAGGCACATAAAGGCAGGCAGCACTACTGAGTACTGAGTGAAAGAGGAGGCCAAAAACAGAAGTCTCAGGGAGTGCAAGGGAAGAGGCCAAAGATGATCAAGACACATTGTATATATGAATGAAACTATTAAGTAAACAAAATATTACAAAATATCTTAAAAACCCAGTATGAGTCAGGTGGTGGTGTGGTAGCACACACCAATCCCAGAGCACTTGAATCTACAGCCTGATCTACAGAGCACTTCCAGAATAGTCAGGGCTACACAGAGAAACCTTGTTTCAAAACAAACAAACAAACAAATATGGGTATCCTTAAATTGATCTACTAATGAGCTATGATGTATATACATAAACAACGCTAGAAAAAGAAAAAAATTCATCTAATAACATAATCATTGACTATCCATTCCTCCTACTCTTAAATAAGATATCCAAGGAGTCTTGTTTTCTAATTTTTGGGGCTTTTCTAACCAACAACAAAAAGACAGTATCTAACCAGGTGCATAGTATACCATAAAATCCCAGGACTAAGGAATTAAAAGGCAAAAGAATCAGAAGCAAATGGTTATCCTTAACTACCTATGAAGTTTAAGGCAAACCTGGGCTTATGTGAGGCCCTGTTTTAACAAATAAATAACAAAAAAAAGGTGGGGGGAGGGACAATCTACCTATATAGCCCAGGCTAGCTTCAAACTTGAAACCTGCCCCAGCCAGTCAATTATTGATGAAGGTATCAAGTTATTAAAGTTTTTAACAACTCTTTCAACAAAACAAAAAATAAAATTATGTAGGGAAAAAATTTAAGTTAAACAAGTTCTCTGGATACTAAGATAAATCAAGTTTTGAGCTAACAATACATCTCGGTAATGGGACAGGTATTTAGTATGCAGGAAGCCCTATGGAGTCCCACAACTACCAAAAATAAAATCATTATTTTGGAAAAATACAATACATGAAAATCTGCAAATACTGTCTTTAAGAACAAGGTTTACTCAAAAGTATGATATTAAATTATAATGTGCACCAGGAAATCTGAAAAACGGATTGAATTTGAAGCTTTGACTTCTTTTTCTTTGTAATTGTCCTAACATTCTGAAGGTAGAAAGAGGGGCTGGAAAGATGATTCACAGGTTAAGCACATTATTGCTCTTGCAGAGGACATGGATTTAGTTCCCAGGACCCACAGGATGGCTTACAACCATCTTAACTCTAATTCCACGGGAGCCAGTGACCTCTTCTGGCCTCCGTGGGTACTGCAGGTATATGCTGCACAGACATAGAGGCAAAACTCCCACTCATGAGTATAACTTTATATACATTCATCTTTAAAAAAAAATAAGAAATCCTCCGGGCGGTGCGCCTCGGGCCTTTAATCCCGGCCCTTTGGGAGGTAGACGCAAGTGGATCTCTATGAGTTCGAGCGCCATCCTAGTCTATAGAGTGAGTTCCAGGAGACCCAGGACTGTTACACAAAGAAAAACTGCCTAAAAAGGGGGAGGAGGAGAAAAAAGAAAAGGAGCAGGATGAAAAAGAAGAAATAAAAAAATAAAAGTAATTAACTACCCTTTTATGAACTCATTACCTAGAATCCTAGAAGACAGAAAGTAGATGAATAAAGAATGAACAAATGGATACAACAGAGGGACATTTGTTCCCAAAAGAAATTTGATGTTTGCTAGCACTAATATTAAAGATGATTGCGTCTTTTGAAACTGTTTTTTTTTTCAATCACCTAATAACTGGCCATGACTAGAAGATACACTAAGATAGAAGTGAGGAAGAAACTCAATAACCACAATATTATCTAATGGCTACCAATAAATGTTCTGCTCAGACTGGATCACGATAGTAATCCCTTTCAGTCAAGGTTTCCAACTGTCACCTGAACTGGTCTAAATGATTTAAATGGGACCGGAGCTATTCGGATTTGGCAGGGTAGCAGGCGCCGGTCAAAAGTGGCAGCTCTGCCAACATTCACTCGTAAGCCCTCTGCAAAGTCAGGCTGGGCTCTGCCCGGGGCAGTCACTCACCGAATCCTGTGAAGCCCATGGTGACCGCGAGCTGAGGGTCGGGTCCCGCCGTGTCTGCGCCTGTCACTGTAGCAAGAAAGAAAAGACAGGCGGCCAGTCAGCGCGCCGCTCCGGCTGCCCAGCACGGCCCTCCACCCCGGCTGGCCCCGCCGAACCCACCTTCGCTGGGCCCCGAGAGCTCCATGACTGCCGCAGACCACAGCCTCCGGAGATGCAGCAGCGCGCGTCTGCCGGCAAGTCTAACAGGAAGTGTCGTCACCGAGACCGCGTCGCCAAGAGAGACCGGGCTGCTTGGGAAGGCAGGCATTCGGACACTCGCCCCCTAGCGGTGCGGAGGAAACGCGCGGAACAGTACGCGTCCCAGTTCAAGGAGTTCCCTAAAAGTTTTTGATTGTTTCAGATGCGTCCTCAAGCAAAGTCTTCCCATACTTCTAAGGAGAAGTCAACAGTATCTTGTAATTTGCCTGCTACTTTTTTTAATTGAACAACTTTATTTTATTTTATTTGAGATTCAAGGTCTATTTATTTGTTCCTCTTAAAGACTTATTTTTGACTGGACTCAGATTTAGAAGTAGAAGCTCTCAGCAAGAACAGCCTACGTATCTTGGTGATCTTGAACACCTTTATTTTAAAAAACAAAGATAAATGTAGAGATTTTAAGCATTTTTGCATAAAAATATACGAATACATTTTTGTCAGTACTTGATTTTTTAAAGGTTTGATACTATGCATTAAAATATTACAAGTTACAATGAGCATAAAGTACATGTAAAACAAGATGTAACCTAGAAATAGTCAAAGTTTTCTTGGTGTGTAAAGAGTAAGCATAATGGTTTTTCATTTTCTTTTCTTTTCTTTTTTTCTTGAACTTCACACAGTCTGTGAGTTGTTTCTGGGGTGTTCAGAGCTTTCTGGGGTTAGCATCCCACTATCAGTGACTGCATATTATGTCTGTTCTTTTGTAACTGGGTTATTTCACTCAGGATGATATTCTCTAGATGCATCCATTTTCTTAAGAATTTCATAAAGTCATTGTTTCTGATAGCTGAGTAGTACTCCATTGTGTAAATGTACCATAATTTTTGTATCCATTCATCTACTGAAGTACATCTGGGTTCTTTCCAGCTTCTGGCTATTATAAATAGGGCTGCTATGAACATTGTGATGCATGCGTCTTTGTTGTGTGTTGGAGCGTCTCTGGGGTAAATGCCCAGAATTGGAATAACTGGGTCTTCAGGTAGTACTATGTCCAATTTTCTGAGGAATTGCCAAACTGATTTCCAGAGTAGTTGTACCAGTTTACAACTCCACCAACAGTGGAGAAGTGTTCCTCTTTCCCTGCATCCACGCCAGCATCTGCTGTCATCTGAATACTTGATCTTAGCTATTCTGGGTGGTGTAAGGTGGAATCTTAAGGTTGTTTTGATTTGCATTTCCCTGGTGGCTAAAGATGTTGAGCACTTCCTTAGATGCTTCTCAGCCATTCGATATTCCTCAACTGAGAACTTTTTGTTTAGCTCTGTACCCCATTTTTAATAGGGTCGTTTGATTCTCTGGTGTCTAACTTCTTGAGTTCTTTGTATACCTTGGATATTAGGCCTCTATCATATGTGGGGTTGGTAAAGATCTTTTCCCAAACTGTTGGCTGCTGTTTTGTTTTCTTGAAAGTATCCTTAGCCTTACAGAAATTTTGCAGCCTCATTAAGTCCCATTTGTCAATATTTGACCTTAGAGCTTGAGCCATTGGTGTTTTGTTCAGGAAATTTTCTCCGGTGCCTATGTGTTCTAAGGTTTTCCCTACTTTCTCATGTAATAGTTTCAGTGTATCTGGTTTAATGTGGAGATCTTTGATCCACTTACACTTATTGGCTGTTGGTTTGCTGTATATTGCTTTTATTATGCTTAGGTATGGGCCTTGGATTCCTGTTCTTTTCAAGACTTTTAACATGGAGGGGTGTTGAATTTTGTCAAATGCTTTCTCAGCATCTAGTAAGATGGCCGTGTGGTTTTTTTCTTTGAGTTTGTTTATATGGTGGATTACGTTGATGGAATTCTGTATATTAAACCATCCCTGCAACCCAGTGATGAAGCCTACTAGATCATAGTGAATGATCGTTTTGATGTGTTCTTGGACTCAGTTTGCAAGGATTTTGTTGAGTATTTTTGCATCAATGTTTATAAGTGAGATTGTTCTGAAGTCCTCTTTCCTTGTAGGGTGTTTGTGTGGTTTAGGAATGAGGGTTATTGTGGCCTCGAAAAATGAGTTAGGTTGTGTTCCATCTGACTCTATTTTGTGGAATACTTTGGAGAATATTGATATTAGGTCGTCAATAAATGTCTGATAAAATTCTGCACTGAACACATCTGGACCTGGGCTTTTTTTGGTTGGGAGGCTTTTGATGACTTCTTCTATTTCTTTAGATGTCATGAGATTATTTAGATGATTTATCTTGTCCTGGTTTAACTTTAGTATCTAGTATCTGTCTAGGAATTCATCCATTTCCTCCAGATTTTCCAGCTTTGTTAGGTATAGGTTTTTGTAGTAGGATCTGATGATTTCTTGAATTTTCTCAGTTTCAGTTGTTATGTCTACACTTTCATTTCTGATTTTGTTAATTTGGATATTCTCTCTTTGCCCTCTAGTTAGTCTGGCTAATGGTTTATCAATCTTGTTAATTTTCTCAAAGAACCAGCTCTTGCTTTTTTTTTTTTTAATTATTTGATTGCTTCTTTTTGTTTCTGTTTGGTCAATTTCTGCACTGAGTTTGATTATTTCTTGCCGTCTATTCCTCTTGGGTGTATCTGCTTCCTTTTGTTCTAGAGCTTTCACTGTGCTGTCAATTCCTAGTGTATGCTCTCTCCAGTTTCTTTTTGGAAGCACTCAGAGCTATGAGTTTTCCTCTCAGTACTGCTTTCATTGCATCCCATAGGTTTGGGTATGTTGTGTTTTCATTTTCATTAAATTATAGAAAAACCTTAATTTCTTTATTTATTTCTTCTTTGACCATGCTATCGTTTAATAAAGCATTGTTTAATTTCCATGTGTATATGGGCTTTTTGTTGTTTTTATTGTTATTAAAGACCAGCCTTAGACAATGGTGATCTGATAGGATGCATGGGAGTATTTCAATCTTCTTATATCTATTGAGACTTGTTTTGTGACCGATTATATGGTCAATGTTGGAGAAGGTGCTGTGAGGTGCTGAGAAGAAGGTGTGTTCTTTTGTTTTAGGATGATATGTTCTGTAGATATCTATTAATTCCAGTTAGTTCATAATCTCTGCTAATTTCACTGTTCCTTGTTCAGTTTCTGTTTCCATGATCTGTCCATTGATGAGAGTGGGGTATTGAGGTCTCCCACTATATTGTGTGGAGTGCAATGTATTTTTGAGCTTTAATAGGGTTTCTTTTATGAATGTGAGTGCTCTTGTATTTGGAGCATATATGTTAAGGATTGAGAGTTCTTCCTGACAAATTTTCCCTTCAATGAGTAAAAAATGTCCTTCCTTATCTTTTTTGATAACTTTTGGTTGAAAATCTACTTTATTAGATATTAGAACGGCCACTCCAGCTTGCTTCTTGGGGCCGTTTGCTTAGAAGGTTTTGTCCCTACATTTTACTTTGAGATAGTGTCTGTCTTTGTCTCTGAGATGAGCCTCCTGTATGCAGCAAAATGTTGGATTCTGTTTATGTATCCAGTCTGATAGCCTATATCTTTTTTTAAACAACTTTATTTTACAAAACAAAGATAAATGTACAGATTTTAGGCATTGTTTGCATAAAATTATACAATACATTTTTGTCAGTACTTTTTTTCAGATATTAAAATAATTTTTACATAAAACTGTATGAATATATTTTTTAGTCAGTACTTGATTTTTTAAAGGTTTGCTAGTATGCATTGAAAACTTAATAGTTACAATGAGCATAAAGTACATGTAAAACAAAATGTAACATGGAAATAGTCAAAGTTTTCTTGTTGTATAGAGATATTTTTTTGTTTTGTTTTCTTTATTTCTTGGACTTCATATAGTCTGTGAGTTGTTTCTGGGGCAGTGCGAGCCTCTGGGGTTAGCATCCCACTATCAGTGACTGCATATTATGTCTGTTCTTTTGTGACTGGGTTATCTCACTCAGAATGATATTCCCTAGATGCAGCCATTTTCTTAAGAATTTGGTCAAGTCATTGTTTCTGGTGGCTGAGTAGTATTCCATTGTGTATATGTACCACAATTTTTGTATCCATTCATCTTCTGAAGGACATCTGGGTTCTTTCCAGCTTCTGGCTATTATAAATAGAGCCGCTATGAACATTGTGGTGCATATATCTTTGTTGTGTGCTAAGGTGTCTCTGGGGTATATACCCAGAAGTGGAATAATTGGGTCTTCAGGTAGTACTATGTCCAATTTTCTGAGGTATCGCCAGACAGATTTCCAGAGTGGTTGTATTAGTTTGCAACCCCTCCAACAGTGGAGAAGTGTTCCTCTTTCTTCCCAACCTCGCTATCATCTGTTGTCGTCTGAGTTTTGGATCTTGGCCAATCTGACTGGTGTGAGGTGGAATCTCAGGGTTGTTTTGATTTGCATTTCCCTGATGGCTAAAGATGTCTAGCACTTCCTCAGATATTTCTCAGCCATTCGATATTCCTCAACTGAGAACGTTTTGTTTAGCTCTGTACCCCATTTTTTAATAGGGTTGTTTGATTCTCTGGTGTCTAGCTTTTTGAGTTCTTTGTATACCTTAGATATTAGGCCTCTATCTGATGTGGAGTTGGTAAAGATCTTTTCCCATTCTGTTGGCTGCCATTTTGTTTTCTTGACAATGTCCTTAGCCTTACAGAAACTTTGCAATCTCATTAAGTCCCATTTGTTAATCTTTGACCTTAGAGCTTGAGCCATTGGTGTTTTGTTCAGAAAATTTTCTCCTTTGCCTATATGTTCTAAAGTTTTCCCTACTTTCTTATCTAATAGTTTCAGTGTATCTGGTTTAATGTGGAGATCTTTAATCCACTTACACTTGAGCTTTGTACAAGGAGATAAGAATGGGTCTATTTTCATTCTTTTGCATGTTGAGTGCCAGTTGGACCAGCACCATTTGTTGAATAGGCTGTCCTTTTTCCATTGAATGTTTACGGCTCCTTTGTCAAAAATCAGGTGACCATATATGTGAGGGCTCATTTCTGGATCTTCTATTCTATTCCATTGATCCACATGCCTATTTCTGTACCAGTACCATGCAGTTTTCAGCACAATTGCCTTGTAATATAGCTTGAGGTCAGGGATAGTGATTCCCGCAGATGCTTTCTTTTTGTTGAGGATGGATTTCGCTATTCTAGGTCTTTTGTTATTTCATATGAAATTTCACATTGATCTTTCCAATTCCATGAAGAACTGTGTTGGAATTTTGATGGGGATTGCGTTGAATCTGTAGATTGCTTTTGGTAGGATGGCCATTTTTAAAATATTGATCTTTCCAATCCATGAGCATGGGAGATCTTTCCATTTTCTGAGATCCTCCTCAATTTCCTTCTTTAGAGGTTTGAAGTTCTTGTCGTACAGGTCCTTCACTTGCTTAGTTAGAGTCACACCAACGTATTTCATAGTTTTTGTGACAATTGTGAAGGGTACCTTTTCCCTAAAGTCTTTCTCCACATGTTTGTCCTTTGACTATAGGAAGGCTACTGATTTGTTTGAGTTGATTTTGTATCCAGCCACTTTGCTGAACTTGTTTATCAGCTGTAGGAGTTCTCTGGTGGAGTTTTTGGGGTCACTTAAGTACACTATCTTGTCATCGGCAAAGAATGATGTTTTTATCTCTTCCTTTCTGATTTGTATCCCCTTGATCTCCTTTTGCTGTCTAATTGCTCCAGCCAGGACTTCCAGTACTATGTTGAATAGGTAGGGGGAGAGTGGGCAGCCTTGTCGAGTCCCTGATTTTAGTGGGATTGCTTCAAGTTTCCCACCGTTAAGTTTGATGTTGGCTGTTGGTTTGCTGTATATTGCTTTTATTATGTTTAAGTATGGACCTTGGATTCCTGTTCTTTCCAGGACTTTTAACATGAAGTGGTGTTGAATTTTGTCAAATGCTTTCTCAGCATCTAGTGAGATGGCCATGTGATTTTGTTCTTTGAGTTTGTTTATATGGTGGATTACATTGATGGATTTCCTTATATTAAACCATCCCTGCATCCCAGGGATGAAGCCTACTTGGTCATGATGAATGATCGTTTTGATGTGTTCTTGGATTCGGTTTGCAAGGATTTTGTTGAGTATTTTTGCGTCAATGTTCATAAGTGAGATTGGTCTGAAGTTCTTTCCTTATAGGGTCTTTGTGTAGTTTAGGTATTAGGGTTATTGTAGCCTCAAAACATGAGTTGGGTAGCATTCCATCTGATTCTATCTTTTGGAATAGTTTGGAGAGTATTGGTGTTATATCCGCAATAAATGTCTGATAAAATTCTGCACTGAACCCGTCTGGACCTGGGCTTTTTTTGGTTGGGAGGCTTTTGATGACTTCTTCTATTTCTTTAGGTGTTATAGGGTTATTTAGATAGTTTATTTGGTCCTGGTTTAACTTTGGGATCTTGTATCTGTCTAGGAATTCGTCCATTTCCTCCAGATTTTCCAATTTTGTGGAGTTTAAGTTTTTGTAGTAGGATCTGATGATTTCTTGAATTTCCTCAGTTTCAGTTGTTATGTCTCCACTTTCCTTTCTGATTTTGTTAATTTGTATACTCTCTCTTTGCCCTCTAGTTAGTCTGGCTAGGGGTTTATCAATCTTGTTGATTTTCTCAAAGAACCAACTCTTGGTTTTGTTGATTTTTTCAATGGTTCTTTTTGTTTCTATTTGGTCTATTTCTGCCCTAATTTTGATTATTTCTTGCCGTCTACTCTTCTTAGGTATATCTGCTTCCTTTTGTTCTAGGGCTTTTAGCTGTGCTGTCAGGTTGCTGATGTAAGCTCTCTCCAGTTTCTTTTTGGAAGCACTTAGGGCTATGAGTTTTCCTCTCAGTACTGCTTTCATTGCATCTTATAGGTTTGGGTATGTTGTGTTTTTGTTTCGTTGAATTCTAGAAAGTCCTTAATTTCTTTCTTTATTTCTTCTTTGACCCTGCTATCGTTTAACAGAGCGTTGTTTAGTTTCCATGTGTACATAGGCTTTTTGTTGTCTTTGTTGTTGTTAAAGACCAGCCGTAGACCATGGTGATCTGAGAGGATGCATGGGAGTATTTCAATCTTCTTATATCGATTGAGGCTTGTTCTGTGTCCAATTATGTGGTCAATTTTCGAGAAGGTGCCATTGGGTGCTGAGAAGAAGGTGTATTCTTTTACTTTAGGATGATATGTTCTGTATGTATCTATTAATTCTAGTTGGTTCAAAGTCTCTGCTAGTTTTGCAGTGTCCTTGTTCAGTTTCTGTTTCCCTGATCTGTCCATTGGTGAGAGTGGGGTATTAAAGTCTCCCACTATTATTGTGTGGGGTGGAATGTATTTTTTGAGCTTTAGTAGGGTTTCTTTTATGAATGTGGGTGCTTTTTTATTTGGAGCATATATGTTAAGAATTGAGAGTTCCTCCTGACAGATTTCCCCGGTAATGAGTAAAAAGTGTCCTTCCTTATCTTTTTTGATAACTTTTGGTTGGAAATTTACTTTATTCGATATTAGAATAGTGACTCCAGCTTGCTTCTTGGGGCTGTTTGCTTGGAAGTTTTTTTCCCACCCTTTTACTCTGAGATAGTGTCTATCTTTGTCTCTGAGATGAGTTTCCTGTATGCAGCAAAAGGCTGGATTTTGTTTATGTATCCAGTCTGATAGCCTATGTCTCTTTATTGGGGAGTTGAGTCCATTTATGTTAATAGATATCAAGGAATAGTTGTTTCTGTTTCCTGCCATTATTGCTTTTGTGGGTTGAGTTGTGTCTGTGTCTTTTTCTTCTTTTAGTTTTCTTGTTTCGGAGTTTTCTTGTTATTACGAGGCTGTATTTTCCCTCATTGTATTGGGTTTTCCACCTATAATTCGTTGTAGTGCTGGGTTTGTGGTCAGATATTGTGTAAATTTTGATTTGTCTTGAAATATCTTCATCTCTCCATCTATAATGATTGATAGTTTTGCTGGGTATAGCAGCTTGAGCTGACACTTGTGTTCTCTTAGAGTTTGCATGATGTCTGTCCAGGATCTTCTAGCTTTCATAGTCTCTGTTGAGAAATCGGGTGTGATTCTGATTGGCCTGGCTTTATATGTTACCTGACCTTTTTCCCTTACTGCTTTTAGTATTCTTTCTTTGCTTTGGGCACTTGGCGTTTTGACTACTATGTGTTGGGAGGAATTTCTTTTCTGGTCTACTCTATTTGGAGTTCTGAAGGCTTCTTTAATGCTCATGGTCATCTCATTCTTAGGGTAGGGAAGCTTTCTTCTATGATTTTGTTGAAGATATTTACTGTGCCTCTTAGTTGATATTCTTTGCCCTCTCTATTCCTATTATCCTTAGGTTTGATCTTCTCATTGTGTCCTGGATCTCCTGGACATTTTGGGTTAGGAGCTTTTGTTTTTTGCATCTTCTCTGTTTTGTCTCTGTTTTCAATGTTGTCTTCGGCCCTCGAGATTTTCTCTCCTTTCTTTTGTAGTCTGTTGAAGATGCTTGCATCTGTGACTCCTGATTTCGTTTTTAGGTTTTCTACCTCCAGGGTTATCTCTTTCAGTGTTTTCTTTATTGTTTCCATTTTTATTTTAAATCCCTTCTTTAATTCCTTCTTCTCTTTGGTTCTGTTTTCCTCTGTTCTTTGATTTCTTTGAGTGTTTTTCTTGTTTCCTCTTTAAAAGCTTCTGAATCTTTTTTTGCTTTTCCTCTCGTTCTTGTTTAAGGATCTCTATCATCATCTTGAGGTATGATTTTGGGTCTGAGTCTTCTTTTTCTGGAGTGTTTGGCATTCAGCTGTTTGCTGTGATAGGAGAGTTGGGTACTGGTGTTGCCAGGTTGTCTTGGTTTCCCTGGGGTAAGTTCTTTCGCTTTCCTCTAGCCATCTTGTTGTCAGTGATTGGTTCCCGTCTCTCCTGTGTACCTGGCCTGTGTCCCTGGATCTCAGCTGTTCCTGGTGGCAGATGGCCTGAGTGCCTGTTCTGCATGCACAGGCCCACCGGGTGGAAACAGGGCTCCTAAGGCAGGGTTCCTGTTCTCTTCAACCAATGGGGGGGGCACACTTTCCGAGCGCTCAGCACAGACCTCTCTGTGCCCCTGCTACTCGAAGAGCAGTCTCACCAGGCCTTAGTCCCTGGATCTCAGCTGTTCCTGGTGGCAGATGGCCTAAGCACCTGTCTTGCCTACTATTTTTATTTATATTGGCAATGTACTTGATGTACATGATGAAAGTTCCACAGTTGCCCATTTTCTCTGTATACTGTGTATACTTGAAGAATCCAGTATAAAGCACCCAAAAAGATGCCAGAAAACTCAAAAGCTGGGGGAAATGTTTTAAGTGCGTACTCTCAAACACAGACTCCACTAACTAGGCTAGCCTTGTTTACTGAGTAAGGGTTCCAAATGCTACGTAACTACTATGTGTCCAATTTATTTTTATTTTTTACAGGTCCTAATCTATACTATAAATTAGTAGCACATCATTTATTGTATGTTTAAAGTATATAAAGTTAAAAGAAATACTTGGTTGAATGGTTGATTTTTGCCAGAGTCTCTATGTATGTAACCCTAGAACTCAGAGACCCATCTGCCTCTGCCTCCCAGGTGCTGCTTTTAAAAATGTGCGCTACCAAGTGAAAAATCTTTCATTTTGACATGTGCTTATTTATTGTGGGAGTGGGATAAGCATGGCATCGTGTGCACGTGGAGATCAGAGAACACCCTGCAGGTCCACTCTTCTCCATCGTGAGTGCTGAGGATGGAACTCAAGTCCCAAACAGTAGAAAATACCTTTTCCTACTGAGCTTTCTTGTCCACTCAGGAATGAAAAGTCTTTGATAACGTTCCTCCTGAGCCCTGGTATTAGACTCCAGCCTCCATCTACGGTTTCATTTATATGTATATCTTAAATGATAATGATGGTCTAATGCTTCCATTGTCCTTAGAGTAAAAGACAAATTTATTAATAAAATGAAGCTATAATCTGTGGTTGCTTAGCATAGGCAAGGTTCTCCAGCACAAAAGAATACTAGTTTAATAAAATGTTAGCATGACTTCCACAATCTGTTTATTCCAACCCTGTCATTTTCAACATCGCCAGCCACAGTGCAGTGAGTGATCTCAGAACACAGTCCTGAAATCTCTAACTCTTCATACCTTCCTCCAATTGTCACACAACTCTCCCTTGCTTTTGTAAGCATCTGTAGAACTTTGTAGGCTGCCAACTAAATAAGGCCCATCTACCATGTGATACCCTAGTCCTTTACAATGGCTGGGCAGGCACTCTGAGTGTGTATTAAATGAATTAATAAAAACAAGTCATTGTGAAGGCAAGTTATTTTTCCTATGTGCAAGATGTATATAATTTGTAGCAACAAAGTTTGAGCCTCAAAAGATTACTAGTCATAAATTATCCTGAACCTCCACAAGTAAGGCTAATTTATTTTGCCTACATTCAAATAAGTTATTATTTCAAATAAGCTAATATTTCTTTTATGAGCAGAGATAAGCAGCCATTATGTCCTGGAATAGAACTTTATGAATGAAGTTTATTATGTAACCATAAACTTTAAGCTTGTAAGTAGCAATTTCAATTCCTCAGTTGTCAGGGAAATGAAATTTTTAAGATACATGGTATATTAAACTTTAAACTGCAAAGCATTGAAGGAAATGAAAAATAAAGAATAACTAGGATATCACCTCATTAGAACTAATACTCATCACCACAAACATCATTTTTTAAAGATGCTCTGATATCAATAAACGATGACAATGATGTATCTTCCACAGTAAACTATTTATGTTGTGTTTGTGTGAAACAACCTCATAAACATAACCATAAGTGTAATGGGAGATTTTTATTTCTCTTGAAGAAAATGAATGTATTCATTAATCAAAACAGGAAGCCACTCAAGCGATGATTCCCAGTGCAATCTGCAGACTGTTTAATGGTGCCCATAAAATCAAAGCTCTTTTGTAAATAACCTAAGACACTGTTGGGGGTTTCTTCACTATATTAATTTAACTATTAATGCAAAAGCAATGGTGTACTAAAATGGGGCACATTAGGATTTGTTTTTCTGAACAATGATTCAACAATTGGGCTGAGCCAGATAATGAGTCATTTAAATCTCTACCCTACTGGCAAGAAGGAGCAAGGAACCATACCAAAGAAAATGACTGATTGGTTGTAGCGGAGCAGGAGCTTTGGGTCATTCCAGTGGAAATTCCTTAGAGGTTAGATGGTGTATTAGTTAGGGATCTCTAGAATCACAGAACTTATGGAATGGCTCTCTATATTAAGGGTATTCATTGTGATGACTTACAGTCTGTAATCTAACTAACCCAGCAATGGGCAGCTGTGAGTGGGACAGAATCTAGTATTGTTCAGTCTCATGAGGAGGCTAGTCGTCTCAGCTGGTCTTCTGTGTAAGCTGGAATCCGAAGAAGTAGGTTCCAACAGATGTGCTGGCAAGTAAGTGCAAGCAGGCGAGGAAGACTGAGTCTTCCTTTTTCCAATGTCCTTATGTAGGTCTCTAGCAGAAAGTATGGCCCAGATAAAAGGTGTGTACCACCATGTCTAGATTTGAAACTTGCTTTGTCCCAGGCTGTCCCAGATCTGCTTGCCCCAGTCTCCTAGGATTTAAGGCATGTACTACCTTTCCTGGGCCTAAGCTTTTCATGGCCATCATCCCTCAAGATCTCCATGGCAACATCTGAGTCAGAAACCTGTATCTTCCATTCCCAAAATCTGTATCACAGGTGTACCCTCCCTTTCTTTGTTTCTTTTTTTAAATTTCTCCATGCCGAAGCAATTCTTTATTAGGCAAACAAACAAACAACACCATTATGTGTATGTACCATGATAGTCTGTTCTTAGTACCTATAGATAGACATTGAAAGTTAAATTTCTACTTAAATGCTCGGTGTAAAGAGCTACAGCATGTATCCCTATAAAAAGAACACTGGTCTCACATCTTGCCTGAACATAGCTTCAATCATATTACAACTTTACATTAAGATACACTATTCTTTTTTTCTTACAACTTTATTTTTAAAAAACAGAGATACACATTCAGATTTTTAAAGGCATTTTGGCATAAAGCTATATGAATATATTTCTGTCAGTACTTGATTTTTTAAAGGTTTGATAGTATGCATTGAAATCTCACTAGTTACGACAGTACCCTCCATTTCTTGATTGTAGTTCATTCCAGATGCAGTCAGGTTGACAAGCAGGAAGAGCATCATAGATGGCAATCGATGATTGTTTCAGATAAAGTATTTTTTGAGCTTACAAGATGACTCAGTGGATAAGTGTGTTTGTCACTAAGGTTAAGTACTTGTGTGCAATCCCCAGGACCCATGTGATGAAAGGCAAGAACCAACTCATACCTCTGACCTCGACATGCATTATGCCTGGGGATAAATGCAAGCACACACATACACAGTAGTGTAATTTTTGTCCATTGTAGGGTCAGAAGATGCCACCAGAGCCTCCAGGGCCTGGACTTACCAATAGTTGTGAGCATCTGTGTTGATCCTGGGAATGGAGTCTAGGTCCTAGCGAGTGTTCTTAACCACTGAGCCACTCAAGCCCCAGTTTTTTCTTAAAAGAGTAAATAGTCTTTGAGGTTAATTCTCTGTGGTGGTTTGAATATGCTTGGCCCAGGAAGTGGCAGTATTAGGAGGTGTGGCATTGTTGGAGTAGGGTGTGGCCTTGTGGGAGGATGTGTGTCACTGTGGGAGCGAGCAATGAGACCCTCCTCCTAACCACATGGGAATCAGTCTTGTCCTGTTTGCCTTAGGAACAAGATGTACAATCCTTAGCTCCTCCATCACTATGCCTGGCGGGACGCTGCTCTGCTTCCACTTTGATGTTAATGGACTGAACCTCTGAACCTGTAAGCCTGCCCCAATTAAGTGTTGTCCTTTATAAGAGTTACTGTGGTGACTGTTCACAGCAGTAAAACCCTAACTAAGACATTCTCCATTTTTATTTTGAAAACAGGGTTTCATGTAACCCAGACACTACAAACTCTATCTGAAACTGGCCTTAAAATCCTAACTCTCCTGTCTCTGCCTCCAAATGTTGGGAATACAGGCCATAATGCTGGGTTCAGATCTCTGATTCTTTTCTTTTAGATTTATTTTATGTATATGAGTATGTTGCCAGCATGCATGTATGGGCACCCTATGAATGCCTGAGACTCTCAAAGTCTAGAAGATTGTACTGAATCTCCTAAAAACTAGAGTTACAGGTGGTTGGGAGTCTCCGTGGGGATTCTGGAAAGCAAACCAAGGTCCTCTGTAAGAACAACAAGTGGTGTTTTTTTAAATAATGTTAAGTGTATGGGTGTTTTGTTTGCTTCTGTCTGTACACAGTGAGCATGCCTGGTGTCTGTAGAGGACAGAAGAAAGCATTGGATCCTCTGGAAATGGAGTTACAGTTATGTCTCCATGTGGGTGCTAGGGATTAAATTCAGGTCCTCTGGGAGAGCAATAGTGTTCTTAACCATCTCTCTAGCCGGGTCATCTGTTTCTGATGGGTGGAAAATATGACCATTTATAGCAAATCAGAATTTTGTGGACTATATAGTGTATGTGCAAACGTGTGTACCTGTTCATGTATGGAGGTCAGAAGTCAATGGCAGGTGGTCTCTATTCCTCCACATTATTTCTTGACCCAGGGTCTCTTACAGAACCTGGAGCTCAAGACTAGTTGGCCAGCAAGCCCCAGTAAGTCCCAGGATGCACCTGTCTAGTAGCTACTTCCCAGCATGAGAGTACCCAGCTTCTTACACGGGATCTCAGCTCAAGTCCTTGTGCTTGATGGCAAGTGAGTTACCAACTGAGCGATCTGCCCAGTCCCTGAAATGGGTTCTGATCTGCTCATGTAAGAACACAGGGCTCCAGAGCGACTGAGGTCTACAGCCCTCCAATCAGCCACTTCACCAGTAGGTGAAGCTGAGCTAGAGCAAACACCAAGGCAAGCAAACTGTTGCTTAGTCACTATGTTTACTTCTGGCACAAATCAACAAAAAGAAACCACTTTCCATTACAAATGACTTTAATGAAGTAGTATTCATTAGGTTGTGACCCACAAGTACATCTTTTTAGTACTTAGCAAAATGAAAGTTATACATAATGTACTTCTGATAAAAATAAAAGAATAACTGTTATCTAAAAGAAAACAACCGCTCTCCCCTTCCCCCCTCCATCCAAAATGTCTGACATGGAGGATGATTTCATGTGCGATGAGGAGGAGGACTATGACCTGGAGTACTCTGAAGACAGTAACTCTGAGCCCAACGTGGATTTGGAAAATCAGTACTACGATTCCAAAGCACTGAATGAAGATGACAGAAAAGCAGCACTAAGCAGCTTCCAAGAGGTTTTGGAGCTTGAAGGTGAGAAGGAAGAATGGGGATTCAAAGTGTTAAGACAGATGATCAAGATTGACTTCAAGTTGACAAACTTTCCAGAAATTATGAACAGATATAAGAAACTATTGACCTATATTCGGAGTGCAGTCACCAGGAGCTATTCTGAAAAGTCCATTGATTCTATCCTTGATTACATCTCCACTTCTAAATAGAATTCTGATTTTTTATGTCAGATGAATTCACTGCAGGAGTTTTATAGAACAATACTGGAAGTTTTGAAAGATGCTAAGAATGACAGACTGTGGTTTAAGACAAACACAAAGCTTGGGAAATTGTATTTAGAACAAGAAGAATAAGAAAAGCTTCAAAAAATTTTACGCCAGTTACATCAGTCTTGTCAGACTGATGATGGAGAAAACGACCTGAAAAAGGGTATTAGAAATCTATGCTTTGGAAATCCAAATGTACACAGCACAGAAAGAACAACAAAAAGCTTAAATCACTTTATGAACGATCACTTCACATCAAGTCTGTCATCCCTCACCCTCTGATCGGGGGTGTCATCAGAGAATGTGGTGGTAAGACGCACTTGAGAGAAGGTGAATTTGAAAAGGCACACACTGATTTTTTTTGAAGCTTTCAAAAATTATGATGAATCAGGAAGCCCAAGATGAACCATGTGTTTAAAATATTTGCTAATGAAATCAGGAACAAATATGCTAATGAAATCAGGAATAAATCCATTTGACTCACAAGAGGCCAAGCCATATAAAAATGATCCAGAAATTCTAGCAATGACAAATTTAGTAAGTGCCTATCAGAAATAATGACATCACCGAATTTGAAAAGATTCTGAAAACAAATCACAGCAATATCGTGGATGATCCATTCAGAACACAAGTCCTCATAAAGTTAATTAAGCCTTACACAAGAATACACACTCCTTTTATTTCTAAGGAGCTAAACATAGACGTGGCTGATGTGGGAAGCATGATGGTGCAGTGCATTCTGGATAACGCTATTCATGGCGGAATTAATCAAGTCAACCAGCTCCATGAACTGGATCATCAGAAGAGGGGTGGTACCCAGTATACTGCACTAGATAAATGGACTAACCAACTAAATTCTCTGAACCAGTCTGTGGTCAGTAAACTGGCTTAACAGAGAACAAGCTTTGCAGACATGCTTAAGGCAACAGTGCAGAGATGTGATTCTTGAGGACTGGAAAGGCAAAACTCCTGTGGGTTGGTGTGTCCTGAAAGTGATTGAAGTTATGGCAGAAGGGCTTTTTTGATCAACTGGTTTGTGTATTGCTGCTGCATTTATCCCAAGAAAAACATCTGTAATCTCCAAAGAAAACCAAAACACCATGGGATTTATGCTGTGTTGACATCTTGCCCTAAACATACAACACCATAGTAATTTGTCTTGGGCAACATGACCAGAGAAGATTTTTGTCATGATTTTAAATACACTGACACGCTACTGTTGGTTAAATTTAAACATGTTGTACCTGCAGAAATTATCTCACAAATAATCTGCAATAACTTGAAATTTATACCCTTTTGAACACTTCCTTTTCTCGTATATAAATGAAAATGTTTGCTGCATTTTGTAAAGTGTCAATTCTCCAACACCGAGTCTGTCTCTTTCTGTGCTTGCAGCTAGTGGAGGTCAGAGGGCCCGTGCTCTCAGTGGCTCGCTGTCACCTAGGGCCCAAGCGGCAAAATAAACAGTGCAGCTCACATACTGTAGCTTGGTTCTTGATGTGTTTTTATTACATCCGGGGTTGCTCTTTTGGTTTTAGTATCTTTGAAATTTCAGATTTTTTTGTCTTCAGTTAAGATTTAAAAGCCTGAGAGCAAATAGTTAAAGCTAGTTATTTGCTTTCAGATTTTTAAAATTACTGCTTATTGATAAAGTAAGAACTACTTTCTAACAGAGCACTACTACTTAGCACTCATACTGACAGTTTTAAAGAATTACGATTCTTTTTTTAAATTTTTTTTTAAAAGAGTATGTATTAACTCTCAGAATGTCACTTTAAACAAATAGGCCAGAATATAGACAGCAAAGTGAATGTTACCTGAATAGTGACCATACTAAAAGGTTATTTTCTAATGCCAGCAATGAACCATTGCCCAAAGCCTCTTGGGTTTGCTCTTTGAAAATTACTGTTAATGTTAATTTAGGTGATGCATTACTAACCTTTGTTTATACCTGTTTGAAAAGAGAATTAACAAGCTTGTCTTTCTTTACCCTAATTTGGCTCCAAATACCAGTCTCAAAAAAAAAAAAAAAAAAAAAAAAAAAACCTAAATTTAGATAAATTAATAAAGAGTATGCACCTGGCTTTGAAAGCAATACCAAAATAATTTTAAAGTATTTTGTGCAGTGGCAGTATAGTTAGAAATGAACTATGGCCTTCGATGGTGACAGAACTCAGCTCATTTGAATGTACTGAATTTGGATGTACTTGTTTCTTTCTTTCTTTTTTTTTTTTTAAAGTTCACATTATCATATGGTGTCAAAGGAAGGAACTAAGATTAACATAATGTGCTTGGTTTTTCTGTTGCTCATTGTGATTAAAGAGTTGAGTGCCAGTGCAGAAGGAAGACTATGTGACTCAAGAGTGGCAACCAAGAGTTTTGATCATTAAGTCAGATTTTATAAACAGTAGAGAGAGCATGGACTTAAAACAAGGCATGCTTATTTGGTTTTGTCAAAATGTCATGAAAATATGTGATATATATTTATACTAAAACTATATAATCCTTAGGTTTAGGAAAGCAGTCAGCTAATGTCTAGCAGAATAAAGCAGCACTAAATACAGATATATGTTGAAAATTGTAGAAAACATAAAAGACAAAATGTCAATGGTAGGGAATAAAAAGTTTAAGATATTATTTTTAAAAAGAAAAAAAAAAGAAAACAACCAAAACTGGGTTGTTATATGTCTCCTGAAATAACACTTTTATCTGCTAAACACCGTAATCACACAAATACACATAATTTTTTAAATAGCTATGGTTAAGTTTGACCATTGGGAACATCATTACTATGCAGAAATATTAGACCAACAATATTAGGTCATTCAATTTGTGTGGTAGAAATCACTCAAGCATCTATTTTATGTCAATTTAAAAACAACCACCAGGGGTCTGGAGAGATAACTCAGCATTTGTTGTCCTTGAAGAAGATCTGAGTTAGGTTCCTAGCATCCACACAGTGGCCCCAAAACATCTGTAACTTGGTTCCAACGTATTTGACGCCTTCTTTTGACTTCTGAGGGCACTAGGCACATGTATTGTGGTGCACAAGCATACCTGCAAGCAAAACACCCATACCCACAAAGTAAATAAATCTAAAAATAAATAAAAATAAAGACAACTACCAGGCAAGAGCTGTGATCTACAAAATAAATTAACATGGGAGAACATAACTGCTTGTTTTTAAATCAGTCATAAAAGTTTCATCTTTTTCTTAGTATATTAAATCTTTAATTTTGTTTTATTTTCTCTAATACCACATTTCTGAAAGAGTATATAGTACCTTGAGGTATGTAATCAGTATATAGTCATGTTATTGTAGAATTGGTATCCTATATAAATATAGGTAATATAAATGTTTGATTTAAAATTAGACATATTAAATTAAATGTTACATTAATTATTCAGATTAAGGAGCTTTAGAGATTGTTCTCTGCTCTTTCAGAAGACCTGGTTTCCTGCATTGGACAGCTTCCATCTCCTGTACCTCCAGGTCCTGTCAGATGCCCTGTTTTTGTCTCCATGGGCATACACACATGCACGCATGCATACACATGACATACATTCACACAGACACAACACATAAATAAAAATAAATCCTTGTTTTCAGATTAAACATAGGATCTAAAGTATCTCCCCTTCAGCAGTTAGATTTTCTGAAAACATATACAATTGATAGGGATTAGCAGAGAGCCCAAGGGCAGAAGTATTAAGAAAATAATAAAATTTTGGGAAGTCCAGGAATTTATTTAAGAAAGAATTTGGTCTGGGTGTGGTAGATGACAACTATAGTCACAGATACTCTGATTCTTGAGGTGGGGGAGGGGTGCAAATTTGAATCCTGTGTGGGCTACATTGTGAGTTCAAAGCCAGTCTGAGCAAGGTAGTAAAACCTAGTCTCACTACAAAAAAGAAAAGAAAAAAAAAGAAAAAAACAAAAACAAATCCTAGTTGCTTTGGGCAGGTAGTTACCCTGTCTACTAAAGTGTCCTTCTGTTGGAAACAAAGCCTCTCTTCTCATTGCTCCTATACGCTACTGAATTCTGTATAAACCCCATTAGGAAATTCCAACCCACCCCATTTCTGCAGTACTTTCCATTTTCTGTTTCTGAGAAAGTGTTGATCCCAAAGATGAAACAAGAAAGATCATCATGGCCAAATTACTTAAAACAAGCAATGGATTAAAGCAAACTATTTTATTCATGTACATGTGCACTCCTCCTAAAGAGAGGTCAGCTTTGGATGTGAGGAAGACAAGGCTTTTTATAGCTCAGGGGTAGGCTGTTGTTTTTTTAACAAAATCTCACCCATTTGATTTTACCAGTGAAGACTTGGGAGCCAGATGCTGGGGTGAAAGCCTGCTAGCTCAGAGATGAAGAGCAAGCACCCAGCTGACCGTCCTCCCCACCGGATACTCCAGAAACAATGCCTCTCTCCCACTCCCACTTTAAAAAAAAAAAAAAAAAAAAAAACTCCTGCCAACTGAATGTCCCTCCCTTCTACTCCCTCTGTGTCTCTCTATGTCCTCCTGACTCTGTTACTCTCAATGGCTTTTCTTAATAATCCTATGTTCACTTCCTGTCAATTGCTCTACCTCTTGACCTGTAGTTGACTTTATTTAATCCTGTTTACAATATTTATGCAGAAAGCTCTTGAATATACCTTTAGGTATATGCTGAGGCTGAGCCAAACCACAACTAAAAGCAGGCTTCCCCAGTAAGTAACACAACATCAGGGTTCACAGTGTGATCAAATATCCTTTGACAGTAGGGGGTTTACAATGGAGGGGCGGGGTTATAGGAGGGAAACATGAACAACATAAGTTAGTCCTTCCTGAAACAAAGACATGGTTGCAAGGTAGGTGTGCCAAGGTACTTATAACAAAACTAGGTAAGACTAGGTGGTCATAGAACCTTTTTGTTTGGTTGGTTTGTTGAGAAAGGGTTTCTTTGTATAATAGTTCTGGCTGTCCTGGAACTTGCTTTGTAGACCAGGCTGACATTGAACTCACAGATTCAGCCTACATCTGCCTGCCAAGTGCTGGGATTAAAGGCATGCACCACCACCTCCCGGCCATATAACCTTTTGAAACAAAGATATGATTGCCCTTCCTGGGACAGGTGGTACAGAACCATTTGTAGGTAAGGTGACAGGTGGGCATGGGTTAATACTTGAGAAACAGAGGTTTGGTCATAAACAGAAATGAACCTCGTTTGTTTTGATTATAACATGGCTTTTAAGGGCTGGAAAGATGGCTCAGTGGTTAAGAGCATCGACTGCTCTCCAAAGGTCCTGAGTTCAATTCCTAGTAACCACAAGGTTACTTACTGATATTGTGTTACTTACTCATAACCATCTATAATGAGACCTGATGCTCTCTTCTGGTGTGTCTGAAGACAGCAACAGTGTACTCGCATGCTTAAAATAAATAAATAATTCTTAAAAAAAAAAAGATGGCTTTTAAGTCTAAGATGGAGGCAGGCTGATTCTTCAAAAGGTCTCAGTATATAGCCAAGTCTGGCTTCCAATTACAGGTTTGTGCCTCTAGGCCTGGACTTTATGATGCATTTACTTTGTCTTTGCAAAAGTGTATTAGTTTGATATTTCCAACAGCCTATAGGCATGATGCCTGACACAGTACATGTTCGGTTTTCTAGAATCAGATGCATACACTACTTAATACTTGTACTCTCAGATGAGAACAGATGAAGTAGATGAGTGCCCTCCCAAGGCATACAGCAAGAGCAAATACTTTTCTCCTTTTTCTTGAGGCTGTGCTGTGGTGACCTCAAGTTTACTACAAACTTTCAACACAGCCGAAGGTGATCTTCAACTCTTAATCCTCCTGCCTCCACTTTCCAAATACCCAGCAAGACCTATCACACAGTATCTCCCTCCCCGCCTCCGTTTGGTTTGGTTTTGTTTTGTTTGAGATAGGATTACATTCTGAACCAAGCTAGCTGGAACTCACTAAGTGAACTCACAGTAATCCTTTTGCCGCAGCCTCCTAAGTATTAACAGGCGTGAGACAACACCCAACGGTGACCTCACAAAATTTCACAATGATTGGTCCACAAAGCCAATGACAGATACGCACATGGAAAAAATCTAATGAATTTTTAATTCACCCCATTGTTTGAAATGCTGTGGATTTTGGCTTAAGAGGTAACCTGCATCTAGAACAGGAGACCAATTTCTAACTACTGTTAGAAGTCATTAGGGAACCACGGTTATGGATGTGTGCACTCTTAAGTAGGGGCAATCGCCGCATTCCAAACTGGGGTGGGGCTTAAAGCAAAGGATCAGCACGCGCGAGGCGACCACCGCACGTGCGACAAGCGTCCTCCACCCCACTCCAGCACCCGGACTTCCTTCTCCCTTTTCCTTCCCACCCCGCCCCACCCTCTCCTCCAGTCCCCTCTCCTCTCCTGTCCCTCTTCTCCCCTTTCCCTCCTCCCTTCCCCAGGCAACCTACAAATTCAACTCTAGTCTCCTCCCTCACTCCCTCACCAACATCCAATCGTCAACGGCTTCCTCTTTCTGTCCCTGAACTGGCGTCTTCTAGGACGCCGGAGGACGAGCCGGAAGTGCGTCATGAACTGGAGCCCAGTTATTCGTTTGGCGCGCGCATCCGAGGGAGCGGTTTGGGATTCTGCTGGTTTTTCTCACGGCTCTCCGCGGCTTTGCAGTATTTTTATAACGTGGTGACCACGATTGTTGACATGCCATCTATCCTGGGCTCTATGGTGGCGGCCTCTACGTCGGCCGCCTCCCTGCAGGAAGCGTTGGAAAATGCGGGGAGGCTTATCGACCGACAGTTGCAAGAAGACCGCATGTACCCGGACCTTTCTGAGCTGCTCATGGTGTCGGCCCCAAGTGAGTGATCGGTCCATTGGACGCTCTGTTTCCCTGCCAAAGGATTCTAGTCTCATTCCCCTGTCTTAGTCCTTATCTGTACATTGATGCCCGCGTAGACATTGAGATTAGTGACATTTAGAGATTTTTTTCCCCTTGTCTACTCTTTGTTCACTGTAGACACCCGAAGAGGTAAGAGCAAGCTCATTAAGTCCAAATGAGAAGAATCTTCGGATCCAGATTCCATTTCTGTTCATTTCGTGCCGCAGTTATGAGCCACTCAGAAAAGCAAACTAGTTAATCTGGAAATCAGCCATGTTCTCTCGGAGTCATGGCAGAGTCAGTATATTTGTAAATGCCGGGACTGACTAATAAAGAAATATAGGAGTCAGAACGCTGTCTGACAGGGATAATAGAACAAAGTAAGTCTGCCAACAAGGAGATAACTTGAAAGTATTTGCCTTAACTTTTAAAACTTGTAACCAGCTAAAGCGTTGTGGAGTTGCATTCGTTGCTACAAAATGTTTCTTGTGAGATGAAAGTTGGAAAAAAAAAAAAACAGAGAAATATAAGATACAGATGAGACTTGGTGAGCAAAAAATGGTGGTAACTTAAAATAATCAATGGAAAGTACACCAAAGTACATGTGTAATAACATAAAATTCTATTAAGAGATTTTTTTTTTAAAGAAAGAAAAAACAGGAAATACTAGAAGCAGCCAGGCAGTGGTGGTTCATGCTTTTAATCTCAGCACTTGGGAGGCAGAGGCAGGGGGATCTCTGTGAGTTCCAGGCCAGGCTGATCTACAGAGGGAGCTCCACAACAACCAAAGCTACACAGAAAAACCCTGTTGTGAAAACCTGACAAGAAAAATACCAGAAACAAAGCTATTATTTGTACTTGACAACTACTAACAAATGAGTTTGCCTTATGAAACTTGTTTGACCTATGAACTGTTCCTGCCCTCATTTGTCCCCCACCCCCTTGCTTTGCTTAAATGTATAATCTCTTTAGTATACTTTCCTCCTCACACTAATCCTCTCCCTTCTAGCATTTCCCCCCTCTGCCAAACAGACTCCTCCTAGACAGGTTTTCTTGGTGTAGCCCTGGCTGTCCTGGAGTTCAAGAGATCTGCCTGCCTCTGCCCCTGAAGTATTATTGGATTAAAGGTGTGGACATCAAAGCCTTGCTCCATCCAGTTCTTAGTGAAAGACTCTAGTTGTAAGTCAGGCACGGTGGTACATGCTTTTAATTTCAGCACTTGGAAGGCAGAGGCAGGAAGATCTTTTTGAGTTTGAGGTCAGTCTGGTCTACATAGTGAATTCTGGCCTGACCAGAACAATAAAATGAGGCCCTGCTCCAAAAAAGGAAGTCTACTTTCTTTGAAAATTTTCACATTCTCATCATCAAAAAAGTTACTTGTACCTTTTTTATTTCCACTTCATTTCCTATATGCGTTCTTCTATTAAAATTGTGTTTTAGGATTAGATTTATTTTAACCATGTAAGGGCAGGCATACCAATGATTGTTCAGCCATGGTAATCAGTATTTTTTTAAAGATTTATTTATTTATTTAATGTATATGAGTACACTATTGCTGTCTTCAGACATCAGAAGAGGGCATCAGATCCCATCACAGATGGTTGTGAGTCACCATGGAGTTGCTGGGAATTGAACTGGAAAAGCTGTCAGTGTTCTTAACAGCTGAGCTATCTCTCCAGTGCAGTAATCAATATTTAATGTCAGTTCCCCAAGATCCTTCTATTCTGAACTAGACCCTTATAAGGTGCCTGAAATAATTAGGTTGTCGGTCAGGTCTAGTGTTTAGTGTCCTGAGGGACAGGTCAAGTAGATCAGCCTACTCTTGCCTCTAGAATCATAGAGCTTGAGACAGGAAGCACAAGAAGAATTCTTTATTGAGAGCAGGCCGGACCCCCACCAACTTCAGGGATGCATCACATTATTGGTATTTTTTTTTTTTTTTTTTTTGTATGTGTTGGTCTGAGGAAGAAATCTATAGGAAAAAAGATTGTTTGGCTTGAACCCATTTTGTTATTTTTAGGACAGGATCTAATATAACTGGGGATATGGTTTCTAACTGTAGTCAAGGATAACCTTGAATTTCTAGTCCTCCCAATAGCTAGGAATACAGGCATGTGCCACTCTGCTGTTTTATGCTGAGCTAGGAATCACCCAGGGTTTCATGTCTGTAGACAGAAACTGCTGAGCTACATTCCCAATCTTGATAACTTTTGTTTTTGAAACCAGTAACAGTCCCATCCTGTAACAAGTCCTTCATTTCAGAGACATAGGCACTGGGGTGATCCAATTTGCTTACCTATTCCTAGTTGATGAGTGGTACTTTATTGTTGTATATAAATGCTTCCTTTTGTCTTCTTTATAGACAGTCCTACTGTTTCTGGAATGTCCGATATGGATTACCCTCTGCAAGGACCAGGCTTACTGTCAGTACCCAGCCTTCCAGAGATCAGCACTATCCGAAGAGTTCCCCTCCCACCTGAGCTGGTCGAACAGTTTGGACGTATCCTATTGCTTTGTATTTAGCTATTTGATAAATATTAGCTTCGTCGTTTTCATGATTATAATTCTTGTTCTATGTTTACATAATTTTTATAAGTTAGTGTTCTTCTTAGAGCCACAGGTGAAGCTCATGTGTCTGAGGCTCAGCGGCTCAATCCTTTTATTTTCAGCCTTGCATGCTGGTGTAAACCTGTAATGCCAGTACTCGGGGCTGAGGCAGGACTTGTCACTTTTGTGGCCTACCTGGGCTATGTAGTGAGACCTTACCTGGAGAATAAGACTGCCTGGGTAGTTTCCTCTGTCAGATAAGCATGGGCTAGCACCTAGAAGGCAGAGGCAGGATCTTTATGAGTTAAAGCCCAGCCTGGTCTATATTAGTGAGTCTAGGACAGACAGACAGACAGACAGACAGACAGACAGAATGAACTACATAGTGAGACCTTGTCTCTGAAAAGAAGGAAAAAAAAGGAATGGATAGATAGAGTAGTTGGCATGAGTAAATATGGTGGTACATGCCTGTCAACTCTGCAGTCATAAAGATGAAGCAAGAGGATTGCAGCTTCCAGGATAGCCTGAGCTAACAGTGGGACTGCCTCAAGAAAAAAGGAAACTGTTGGCAAGTGAAAAAGATTCAGCAGTTAAGAGCATGGGGGCTGCTCTTGCAGAGGGCCCAGATTTTAGGCCCAGCACCTAGGTGGCTCACAACTGTCTAACTCCATTCCAGGGTCTCCAGTGCCTTTTTCTGGATCCGTGGGCACACAGATGGTACATAGATAGATAGACATGAGGACAAAACACACACATTAGTGTGCGTGTGTTTAAATGTTTAAAAGGGAGAGGGAAGGAAGGAGAGAAGAGAGCAGTGTGGACAGTAGCCCCATGGGTACCAGGCAAGCTCTATGTCACTGAGTGGTAAATCTAAAAGATAATTTTAATCGTAAGTTTTAAGTCAAAAGCTATTGAACAGATTGAGAACAAAAAGAATTGGCTTCTTTGCACCTTACATTCGTGCTTCCTCAGACATGCAGTGTAACTGCATGATGGGTGTTTTTCCTCCCATCAGCAGAGCCTGGCTTACGATTGACAGTGACATTTTCATGTGGAACTATGAAGATGGGTATGTATGGAGGCTGGGTCGCCATCCTCTTGACCTCTAACCTCTACTGCTAGGTGTTTGCTGGACCTGGGGGCACTGAAGTGTGGGTTTGGGGACTAGAGAGATCCTCAGGGGCTAAAGTGCTTACTATATAAGTAAGAGCCTGAGCTCAGATGCTGGGGTCTTACTGGTGAGCTGGTTTAGCTGAAACAGTGACCTCCAGGTTCAGGAGAGAAATTGTCTCAAAAGTAAGGCAGAGAGTGAAAGAAAACACCCAACACTGACTAACCGCTGGCGTCTATACATGCACACTCACTAATGCACACTCATTCACACATGTGGATTCTGTTTGTAGCAATTTCTTGAACAGTGCTCTTGGTCTCAGTACTGCAGAGCCTACTCATGGGAAACACTCCAAGGAGGTCCATTCTCCAATCCAGATACTGCTCTTGTTTGTTATTGCTGGTTGGTTTGCGTGTTTGCAGTCCTGGGTATTAAACCTAGGGTCTCATGCATGCTAGGCAGGTGTTCTCTCATTGAGTAACATTCCCTGTTGTAAAGTACATCTCTTGAGAAGCCAGCATTAATTCCAAGTTCGTAGTCTGTGGAAAAGACTATACACTGGTAGTTTTGAGTCATTATTTGGCATTTTAATTATTTTATTTTATATCTTTTGTGTACATGTGTGGGGAGGTAGATTTAGATGTGTGGGTGTGTACCACACTATACTTGTGGAGATCTGAAATTCTCTCTTTCTATCATGTATGGGTCCTGGTGATGATCCCTTATTTGACATTTTATAGACTTTCCTTGCATTCCTATGGACTAGGAATCTGATAGTTATTGCAAGGATAATTGGACTGTTTCATGGCTTTTGACTTTGTATTTAAGTAAGCTGTTGTTCTTGCATTGAATAACATGATTTCTTTTAGAATCATGCACGTGCACATGAACACACATTCAAAATAGTTAATTACATCAAAAGTGATACCATACGACCACTTACATTCTATAGAAAAGATGCTTCCAGTTAAAACTATTTAGATGTTTCTTTGGATGTTTTGGTCATACTAGCAGTGATCTGTGGTTGTAATTGCTCTAAAAGGTCTTCGCATTGGCGGCATTTTACCTTTCAAATCTAACATGCATTCATTTAATAAATACTTATCACGTGGCTATGCCTTGCCTCCCCTTTGACCTAGGGTACAATGGATAAGCTTTTGTTATATAGCAAGAATTGGCTTTTGGATTTGTTTTTTGCTGTAATAATCTCAGTAGCTTGGGTCACTTTGGCAGTGTTTTCAGGCACTTTCGATGTTGAGTTCATTCTGGTGACTCTTCAGTCGGTTTGGGTGGTTTTCAGGTCATTTCAACTTTTCAGTCAATCCCTTTAGAATTTCCCTGTGTTAAGAAGGAGAATTAGCAGTAAGCTTTCTGAGCTCCTTCCCAGAGTCCAGCCCCTGTCTTAGCAGGAGATTGGTGTTGACTGGATGGATAGTTCTTGCTTGCAGCTCTGTTGGGCAGTTGTTTAGAAGGCAGTATACCTTTACCTGCTTCTCTAGCTTAGCCTTACACACAGGTCTATATACCTGGGTATTCATGTTCCCCTAGTCTTGTTTGCTGTTTTGGGTTTTTAGACTATATCTAAATTGTTTTCAACTAATAAGGAGCATTGCAAATACGATTTAACATATGTATATATGTAAACATCTTTTCTTTTGGACAGAGGTGACCTTGCCTATTTTGATGGACTCAGTGAGACAATTCTTGCTGTGGGGCTTGTGAAACCAAAGGCTGGTAAGGAGTAAAACTATCAGAATGAGATTATGACTGTACAAGTCTCCTGATGTTTGAGAGCTGAATTAGAAAAATTATTCTTCTAATGCCTGGTAGTGACCATTCTACTTTTCTCTATATGTTTTTTCCGATAGTATTTATCATTTTGTGTCCAGCTCACTTCATTTAGTACGAGTCTTCATAGATACTGTATGTTGGGTATATCCGAGTTTCCTTTTTCAGCTAGGTGTGGTGGCACATGCCTTTAATCCCAGCACTGGGGGTGGAGAGGGTAAGGGGAGGAAAAGCAATGTTGAGGCTACCTAAAATGCTGCCCCCCAAAATTTCCTCCTCCTGTATGGCATGCTTATACTACATTTTGCTGGCTTACTGTTGGCTTTTGTCTTTTAGACCTTTGTGAGTAGTGTTCCTGTGACTCTGGGTATACAAATACTAATGTTTATAGTTCAGTAAACCAAAATCTGTTAGGACATTGTTTTTAAATGACAGTAGTTGTTGAACCAGTTATTTTCCAAGTTAGTGTTTCCTACTGTTTATGAACTTTAATGCTTTAACATAGTAATAATAAACATCAGAATCTGCTGACCTGGATTCAGACTTCTATTTAATTAGGAGCTTACTTTAATGGTAAAACCATATTTTATTCATGCCTAAATGGTAGGTGTTTTTCAGAAGATAATTAGCCTTTGTCTGCTTTACCATAGGCATCTTTCAACCTCATGTAAGACACTTGTTGGTTTTGGCGACCCCTGTGGATATAGTAATTCTCGGACTCAGCTATGCTAATGTACAAACAGGTATGGCAACCTAGATTAGTGTTATGATGCTTACAGTACTGAATCCTCACACTAGTTTGAGTTGTGTTTTCTTGGATATTTTACAGTGATATGTGTACTCTAGGTGCAGTTTGAGGTGGAGTACCAGGTTATCTTGAGTGATGCTGCACGTGCACTCCCGCACTGCTAGTTCAGGGCCACCACCTTACGACCAAACATCATCTCTGATTTCTATTTTTTGTGTATGAATGTTTTGCCTGTGTGATTTGTGTGTATGTGTGTGTGCATTGTATGTGTACCTGGAACCTGAGGAGGCCAGATAATGTTAAATCCCTTAGAACTTAAGCTTGTGAGCAGCCATATGGGTACTGAGGACTGAACCTAGGTCCTCTACAGTAGCATCAAGTGTACTGAGTCTGAGTCATCTTCAGCCACTCAAGCTTCTATGGTAACTATAAAATATGTGATTTGGGATATTTTAGTAAGAACTTAGTAAAATTACCAGTTTTCAAGATAATGAGAAAATCACTTTAGTCTTTTCAGAAGCTAAGAAACTGGTTTTTCTTGTTGCAAACATTCAGGTTCTGGCATTCTTAATGACAGTATGTGTGGTGGTATGCAGCTGCTTCCAGATCCTTTATACTCTCTTCCTACGGACAACACTTACCTTTTAACAATCACTTCCACGGATAATGGCAGAATTTTTTTGGCTGGAAAAGACGGCTGTTTGTATGAAGTAGCATACCAAGTAAGCCTTAACGTTTACAAACTTTGTCTTTTGGCTTTTCTTTTAATTTTCTAATTGCATAACATATTATTAGGGAGAATATTTACGCATAAATTTAAGTACAGTCTTCTGTCACTGCTCCACGCCCATTGACCCAGTCCTTCCTAGGTAAAGCTGCTTTTCTTGACCTGACAGTGCTCTAGAGCTCAGCTCAGAGTGTGGCAGCTGTTAGACATGCTGTCCCTGAGCTGCATCAGCTCTGTCCCTGTCAAGGAGTCCTCACTGGTGTGTGTATCTGTACATATCAATACCTGTGTGTATGTGTGTGTGTATACAAGCAAACAGCACACATTTGTAAATGGATGTTCTTACTTAGGTTACTGTTACTTATTTTCACAATTGGCTTTTTATCAAATTGTGTGTCTTGAAAGTCATTTGTTGTATTTAATAGTTTTAATTACAAAATAAAACTGAGTAGGTAGTTTTGGAAACTCTGTTTCAGTGTGTTCCCAGGCACTGGGGAAGCATGGAGGCTTGCAGGCTTTAATAAGCACGGATACAGTTCTGTTCAGGCATTACAAGTGTTGTGCTGTTTCTCCTCCCAGGCAGAAGCAGGCTGGTTCAGCCAAAGGTGTAGGAAGATAAACCACTCCAAGAGCTCGCTCTCCTTCCTCGTTCCTTCCTTGCTGCAGTTCACATTCTCAGAAGATGGTAAGTAGGAAACACATTTGGCAAGTAAAACAAAAATTTCATTTTCTTCAGAACTTTTCATCCTTAGTTAAAATGCTTGCCATATTAAATTGCATTTGTTATAGACTGTTAAGTCGCTTAGAGACCAGAGGCATTATAAAAACAAAAAAGCATGGATTTTATTCTCAAGTTAATTATTTCCTAAAAACTTTGGTCATTCCTGGAACATAAGTCTTCATATATTCAGCTTCTCTAAAACATATAAACAGCTTCTCTTCTTTAACTAAAAGGTTTGTGTGTATGTGTGTGTCTGTCTGCATACATGCAAAAGTAAAAGACTAATTTGCATGTGATAGAGGGACAAGGAAAATTTCCTGTTAAACTTCATATTCCCGAGTTTTAGTGGACATAGAAAGATAGGTGTATAGGATTAAGGTCAGCACAGCCTGGCTGAAATGCATTCCTTACCACTGAGTCATCCTGCCTAGATGTTGTGCTTTGTTTTTACTGAAAAAGTAGGACTGTAGTGGTCTTTGTGTTTCTAGCAAATTGTAAATGATTTCTTAAGTATTGCTGAATGAAGGACTAATCTAAACTGGGCATAGTGGCACATACCTCTAATTTCCGTTCTTGAGAGGCAGAGACATGATAACTTTTGTATATCCAAGACCAGCCTGGGCTGCATAGCAAGGTAAGGCAAGCCAGAAGTGTATGGTGAGACTCCGTCTCAAAACAAAATTTGCTTAGAAGACGGCATAAATTATTTTTGTTTTAAGGCAGAGTTTTGCTCTATAACCATCTGGCTTTGTAACTCTTAGTATCTTCTCACACTCTAAGCAGTCCTTGTGCCATAGCCTTCTGCAAGCTAGGATTTCTGGAGAGCAGCAGTAACAGTGTAAGTTGTTTATGATAGCCTTTACCCTGTTGGTGTTCGACATCTTTGTCTAACCTAATGGTCCTGGGTTGGTCCTTAGGCAGATATTGTATAAGTATATTGTATAAAATGCTGAGTATAACAAACAGAAGAGCAGGGAGCCCCTGAATGTAAATCCTAATGCAGCAGTTTTAATTTGTTGTGAGTGGACCCTGTGTTCAATTGATAATCTTTAGGGTTGAGTTTTCTACTCTTGTTTTACTTTTAGATCCTATTGTTCAAATTGAAATTGATAATTCCAGAAATATTTTATATACACGATCAGAGAAAGGAGTGATACAGGTAAATATGCATATTTGCTACCACTTAAGATTAGAAAAGGTTCCTCTTTTCTATTTTTTTATTGGTTATTTTGTTTACATTTCAAATGTTATTCCCCTTCCATATTTTCCCTTCACAACCCCCCTCTCCCATCTTCCCTTCTCCCTGCTTTTATGAGGGTGCTCCCCCATTTTAAATAAACATTTTACAGATTTATTTATTTATATGAGTACACAGTAGCTGTCTCAGATTAAGACATCAGATCTCATTACAGATGGTTGTGAGCCACCATGTGGTTGCTGGGAATTGAACTCAGGCCCTCTGGAAGAGCAGTCAGTGCTCTTAACCACTGAGCCATCTCTCCATTCCTGCCATCATTTTCTAATTTTTAAAAAAATTGTTTGTGTGTGTACAAATTGTGTATGCACACCTATGTGACACAGCCCACATGTGAAGGGAAAGGCTAACTTAGAGTCAGTTCTCTCTTTCTGCTGTGACATCCAGAGATGGAACTCAAGGTGTGAGTCTGCCTTTACCTGTGTACATCCCTGTGTTCTAAGAAAGATTTAAGTATTCAAACTTCCTGTGAACTTTGTTATTGTTTGAGACAAGTTTTCATGTAACTCAGACTGGCCTTAATTTGTTCTAACCAAGGATGACTTTGAACTCCTCTTGCCTTTACCTCCCAGTTGTCTGGCATTGCTCCTTTGTATCATGGCTTCATCTGTGTGCTTTTTAAATAAATACCTCAAACCATTTCTTAGGCCATTTTTTGTTGTTTGTCTTAGTGAAATTCAAACATTTTAATGGTCAGTGATACCACATTAACTATTCCTTAAGAAGACACGCTAACTCTAATATTATATGTAACTCTGTCTAAAGAAGAGTACTTGATTTCCAGGTTTATGATTTGGGCCATGATGGACAAGGGATGAGTAGAGTCGCTTCAGTTTCACAGAATGCCATTGTCTCTGCTGCTGGAAACATTGCTAGGTAATGTGGACTTTACTGTCAGTGTTCCATTTGCAAACATATTTACACGGTTTATGTATAGTGCATATAATATGTTATATTTCTATTATATCACATACAGTGTATACAGTTTATACTATTCTAAGATTAAATTATGTCTTCAAACACCTTTAAAAGATAATGATTGGTTAATGAGCATCACAATAAGTTGTGTTTGAAGCCTTGTTGCTACAGACCTCATGTTGGTTTGAAACAAAAGGTTTCTTACTGAGTGAAATACTTGTGTTTTACCCTCTTGGACTTTTTTTTCCCAAAGGCGCTGAGAATCAAACCCAAGGTCTCCCTCAGATTAGGCAAATATTCTACCACCTAGCTAGCTAGACCTCTAACCTTTTTTTTTAAGATTTTTTTTTTTAAAAAAAAAATTATATACATGTACACACACACACACACACACACTGTTGCTGTCTTCAGACATACCAGAAGAAGGCTTCAGATCCCATTATACATCTCTTCACTGTACAACTGGTTTCATGTTTGCTAATGGTCTTTTTAGTGGTTTGTAAAGAGAGCCAGTCTTAAAACTATCCATATAGTATAATCTTGCTATTTCCTACTGCTACTATGTTGCTTTCAAAGGAGTTATTTATTTATTGAGACAGGGTCTATGTAGTTGGACATCCTGAAGTTCGATACATAAATCAGGCTGACCTCAAACTCATAGAGATCCACCTGCCTCTGTTTCTATGCACTAGGATTAAAGGCATAAGCCACCACACCTGTCTCAGACTTTCTATAAATTAGAACTAAACTTTGGTTTTTGTTTCTTAAAGGACTATTGATCGTTCAGTTTTTAAGCCAATAGTTCAAATAGCTGTGATTGAGAACTCTGAATCGCTGGACTGTCAGTTACTGGCTGTCACTCATGCAGGTATGCGTGTTTCTATCTGCTTCGGAAATTTGTGGTTAGAACTGTTTCACTCCTTCATTTGTTATTAAGATATGTTGAGATTTAGATTTTTTGGGAGGGAGATACTGTTTTCTCTCCTAATATCGTGAGGCACAGGCAGACATGTAAAGTGAAGCACCTGTGTTTAGAGACAGAGCCTTAACTGAGACCCGGATTCCTGCTACAGAAATGAACTGAGCCACTGCTCAATTCTAGACATTTTTAGAAGTTTGTTTTAAGTGGCTAGTCTATCATTTTAGCCCAACAAGGAAATTGATGTGTGCTTTTGCAGAAGTTTGTCCATGTGGGATTTCTTCAGCTCACGTGTACTGCTTAACATCCTTACTTTCTCTTCCTAATGCATATATTTACCTCATCAGGTGTGAGGTTGTATTTTAGCACTTGTCCGTTTAAACAGCCATTAGCTCGGCCCAACACACTAACGCTGGTTCACGTCCGATTACCTCCTGGATTCTCAGCATCTTCAACAGTTGAAAAGCCTTCAAAAGTGCATAAAGCACTTTATAGTAAAGGTAAGTTCTGAAATGCTGTAGGATTTAAAATTTTTACAAATATCTCTGAGTGTTTTGCTTATGTGTATCTTCTCACCAGGAACATGTCTGGTGCCGTCCATAGAGACTGATGTCACTAGAACCGGTTTTAATGGGGCCGCCTAGGTAGAGGAGCTGGAATCAAGCATAGGAAAGCATACACTGGAACCTGTGGGTTTGCAGTCATGATGCATTTGAATTCACTGGTGTATAGACTATTTTCCCAGCTGAAAAGTTACTGTCTTTAAGAAAATATATATATAAGTAAGCTTTTATAAGTTAATGAGATTGCTAAACCAATAAATTTACAAAATATATTTTAACCTCAGAAACTGTACATTTTGAAAAAAAATGTTCCATTTATTTGCAAACATTTTTAGATAAATAGATGATTTTTGTCAAGCACTGTTTATTGAAAAACAAAGTCCTTTTCTTTTCTCATTAGATTGTTTCTGTCATTGTGTAGATTGTATATATTGCTGATAATTATTAAGACTATTGGGAATGCACATTATTTAGCAGCATGTGATAATATTTTGTGTGTAACTTTTAGGAATTTTACTGATGACAGCCTCAGAAAATGAAGATAATGACATTTTATGGTGTGTCAACCATGATACATTTCCTTTCCAAAAGCCAATGATGGAAACTCAGGTCAGTTGTTTTGAGACTTTTAGTAAAAGTTGTGTGTGGTGTTGGGGATCAGACCCAGAGTCTGTGCATGTTAGTCAGGTATTCAACTATCTCGACACAACCCTACTCCATGTATAATCATTTTAAATGAGAAATGGAATGGTTAGTCACTTTGTCCTCCCAGTTATGGCCACTCCCATAGTAATATGTGATTAGAACTCTTAGAGTGGCTCAGTGAGATGGCTCCTAGGTTGAGAGCACTTGATGCTCAATCAGGAAGCCTGGAATTCTGAATATATTCGTATTGTTGGAACTAGAGAGGTTTATTTGGCTTTGTAGTTTTTTTGTTTTCTAAAAGCTTTGACATGTGTGACTTAAACTTTGAAAATAGTATATCTTTTTTATAGATGACAACCCGTGTTGATGGTCATTCCTGGGCTCTTTCTGCAATAGATGAGATAAAAGTAGATAAAATAATCACATCTTTAAATAAAGATCATATTCCAATAACTGACTCCCCAGTTGTTGTACAGCAGCACATGTTGCCTCCAAAGAAATTCGTTCTCCTCTCAGCACAGGTATGTGGGTATCTGCTTACCATGGTGGAAAAGAAGCTGTAGTAAACATGATGCTAGGCAACTGCTGAGCCATTCCCCTGGTCTAGTTATTTAATGCTGTCAAATACTCTCAGGTGTCACTTTAAGTCATGAATTGACTTAGAAAGTATATAAAATAAAAGTCTGCCATCCAGATATCTGTATCAGTATCTATTTGTTTACAGATACATTAAGAGAAAATAAATATTTCTTGCTAATGTCTGTACAGTATCCTGTACCTTTTAAATTTCAAAAATGTCTGGTAGATTTTTATACTTATACTTTGATTTTTGTATTTGGCAGTAATATTTTGTGTAAATGTTCCTTGTTAACCTAGTTTTTCTTGTTTTATGGATTAAGGATCCAGCTTTATTTTTGTACATATAGACATATATGTGCTAATATAACCAGTGAGTAATGTAACTAATTGTCAGGATTTTGAAGCAGCATGAGAAGGGCACGGTTATTTTTTGCAGATATGGAAATTGAGTATAGGTTGGCTCTTGAAATATAGACGGTCTTGACCACTTCAGTTTGTGTTCTCCTAGTTGATTGTTATTAAGTAAGGTTACTACCAGGCAGGTTTTCTGTGTATATTAGTGGGGACAGAACTTAGGGGCTGTGCAGGCCAGGTTAGGGCTCTACCTCTAAGCTACAACTCCAACCCTCTACCAGTCAGGCTTGGTAATGGCTTTCTCATGTTATTTTTTGTTTTGATTTCTTAGGGTAGTCTTATGTTTCACAAACTTAGACCCGTAGATCAGCTGAGACACCTGCTTGTGAGTAACGTGGGAGGGGATGGAGAAGAGATTGAGAGATTCTTCAAATTACATCAGGTAACTATGCACTGCATGGAGGGGTTTTAAATAAAGAAGCGTAAAATATTAAAATAGTTTGTAAACAAGAAGTAACATTGTAATACACTGATTATCTGATCTCTTTTGTACTCAAATCAACGTGTATATATATTGATTTTGAAAATAGTAATGTTACAAGACTCTTCGACATTCTCCGATGTTGACACATTCTTATTAAGGTATAATAATCAGAGTACGATATTCAAGTCGTGTGAAGACACCAGGTATTACTTTATGAGCATGCTCATGTGTGTATGTTCCCAATCACATGGCATAACTAAGGCAGTAACTTGAAGCAAAATGTGGAGACATCAGTAGTTAATAGCCACATTAGAATTGATAGATTTACAACGCATAAGGCTGATTTAACATTAGTACTTTCTCGTTAAATTCAAGTATACAGATTAAGGATTCAAAATATTTACTAAAATCCCCCCATTTTTAGTGGAGTGAGATACTTGTATTCACTCCACTTTAGTTTTATATAAGCTATATTATACTGCAGTACTATGTGCTATAAGGACTAATATATACTGAGTTTGTTTGTTTGAGACAGGATTCTCTGTGTAGCCCTGGCTGTCCGGGAATTCTATGTAGATCAGGCTGGCCTCGAACTCAGAGATCCTCCTGAGTGCTAGGATTAAAGGCACGTGCCACCACTGCCCAACAATACTACATTATTAAAATAGTGCCTAGCACATGATAGGTACTTAACAAATGTTGGCTCTTACTGATAATTTCTAAAAGATAGGAAGATATAATATAAGAATAAATATATATAAGAATATATTATATATTATATTATAAATATATAATATATATTATATTATAAACATAATATAATATAAGAATAAATTAGAATAACAGTTGATCAAAATCTTAAGAAAGAGGAAGTATCTTTAATACTGATGCCAGAGTTTACCGTTATATCTGGGCCTTTTGCTTATTCATGTCAGTTGATTTCATTCCATCAGCAAGTAGTTACTGAGCATTTGCTTTAAACGCTGGGTTTGTTGTTAATGTGTGGCTTTTCCTCCTTTCAGGAGGACCAAGCTTGTGCGACTTGCCTTATTCTTGCTTGTTCTACTGCTGCTTGTGACAGAGAAGTATCTGCTTGGGCTACACGGGCATTCTTTAGGTATGTCAAGATGGAGGGGCGTGGTGAGAGTGTGTGTTTATATACTGAGCCATCTTTTTGTTGGGGAAGCCATTCTGAGAGTTGAACATTGGTTTGTTTTGGGTTTTTGGATGTTTGTTTTGCTCATGTAAATACGAAGCACTCAACCACTGAGCTACATCCTTAGGTCAGAAGTGTTCATCAAATACTTTTAAAATATTATGAAATATTTATGTATAGAAAATATGCTTGGCTTGGTTGGTTTATTGGTACTAGAAATTGAACCTAGGTCTTACACATGCTAAGCTCAATCTCCACAGTCACTAAAACAATTATTTTGTGTATAAATGTTTTCCTTGCATGCATCTGCAGCTCATACATGTAGTACCGTTGGGGACCAGAAAAGTGCAATGGATTCTCAGGACTCCAGTTTTAAACAGTTGTGAGCATCCATGTGGGTGCTGACTAGGTCCTCTGCGAGACCACTCTGTGCTCTTAACTTTTTCTTTAATTATCTAAAATGTGTTTATTGGGAAGGTTCCCACTCACCTTGAATCAGGGGCTTTCAGTGCTGCTTCCTCCTGAAGGAGCATCCTTCTGTCAGCCTGGCTTTCCCACCTGTGGGCCGACAGTGGAGCAGCCAACACACAAGACCACCGTTTGTGCATGGCTAAAGACCGTGGTGATTTCATAGCATCCTGGGCATTTCACGTCCATAAAGTAGGCATTGGGGCTCTGCAACAGGTGCTTTTTCTTGTGTTTCCTCTTCTCTTCCGGAGAGGGATGCTGGAAATCCTTTGTGAGAGGTTGTTACCGCCAGAAAGGAGCAAAAGCGGAAATCCTCTGCTCTTATGAACTCTCTCTGCAGCCTGGGGTTTTCTGGTGGTGGTGGTGTTTGTTTGTTTGAAGACAGGGACTTAACATGCAGCCTGTGTTGGCTGAATTTTAGGATTAAAGAGATACCACTTTTGGGCTACTTTTTAAATGATACTAGTGTGATAGCTTAAGGCTTTGCCAAACAGAGGAAATAGGAAAATTACTAAAGTTCATTAGTAAGAGTAACATCTAGAAAGCTAGCACTGCCTATGGAGCAGGCGGGGTACATTACTGTTCTCTGGGCTTTTTCTTCTTCTGTCCTCTTGTTTTGTACTTTTACCATTGTCGCTTTCCTCCATCTTCCTTCCTCAAACAACCAGTTCTAGAGCTTGTGTATCAGTGATGCTGAGAGATTCTGAGAGGAATAGCTAGTGTCAGAGACAGTCTTTTAATTTTTTTATGTGTTTGTTTGGTTTTGTTTTTGCAGCACTGGGGATTAAACCAGGAGTCACTAGTCAAGCATTGTGTCATTAGCCCATGGCCTACCCTTCAGAGATTATTTTTCTACAGAATATTTAACCATAAAAATGAAGAATGCCTATGCTGTATAATCTTTAAATTTATGGGTGCTGGAGAGACAGCTGAGGAGTTGAGAACACTTGCTGCCTTTTTTAGAGGGCCCAGGTTCAGTTCCCAGGACAACTGTCTGTCCCTCTACTTCCAAGGGTCCGACACTCTCCTGAGGCCTCCATATGCGGCTGTACAGATATACGTAAAGGCAAGACACAATACACATAAAGATAAATAAATCTTGAATATTTTTTAATGTTACTAATTCTATTCTATTAGAAAGACTGTCATTTCTGCATTATTTCTGCATTAAGTAAACTATTTATTACACCTCCTCTTTTTTAGACATTAGAGACAATTTTGGAAGTTTGGTTTCCTTTTCTTAAAAGCCACAGAAATATTATTTGAATGTGTTTTCATTTTAATCCCAAGTGTGGGATATGGCACTTCTTCAGACTGTCTGTAGCAGCTGACTATGATTTACCCCATGCTGTAGCAGAGGCATGATTTTATCAGCTGCAGGTAGTTTCTTCCATTGTGCAATGTTTGTGGTTCTGGGAACTGTTCAGCGGCTATATAAATGCTAGGGTCTTGAGAGGTGTGGTGGGCTGTTAGTTGTTGAGGGGGGAGGTCACAGTGTTAGTACTCGTGGTCCAAGAAGAAACAAGAATGAATTAGATTCAGAGATTTCTTCCTTTTTCCTCTCTCCACATGGGGTTGAAGGGTGGACAAAGGGTAGAGAAGATGGAAAAAAGAACCCATAAACACAGCTACACTTAGTAGAGTCCCTTCTAATTTTCTGGTAGCAATTTGAGATGAACATTTATTGATGGGTTATAGAATATACAATTATATAATTTTTAAAATAAAGATCTGTATTTATTTCACTTTGAGCACCATACACTTAAAGTCTCTACCAGTTGTATAAAAGCTACACAGGAGCAGGGATTATGTTGCAGCAAATAAAAATGTCACAGCCCGGTAAAATCATGACTCAACAATCAATATTTATCAACAATCAGATTTATATGTTGAATTCTCAGTCCACAATACATTCAAACAATAAATTTACTGTCAATTAATAAAGATACACACCGCCCAGCTAGACAAGATAAAATGCATCTAGTTCACCTTGATCTGCTTCACCGTCCTCCTCTGCAGTCTCATCTTAATTCCCCTCCTTCCTCCTCTCCCTCCTTACAAAAACTTTGTCTCCGCCTATAGGATTACCCCAGCATTTATAAAATTAGCAGTTTAATTAAACTACTCTTGTCACAAACAGGTATGGTGGTGAGGCACAGATGAGATTTCCAGCTACTCTTCCCACTCCAAGTAATGTTGGTCCCATCCTGGGCTCTCCTATGTATTCCAGTGAGTACGAAATGATGTTTTATTAGTACTTCTGTGTTACTAGTAAATAGTCTCTAGATAGTGACTGTTGACTCTTTGGAGGTTTTTTGGGGGATGGGGAATTTATTTAATTTTTGGTTTTTGTTTGTTTTGAGATAAAGTCTTTTTATGCAACCATGGCTGACCTGTAACTTGCAGTGTAGACCAGGCTGGCTTTTAACTCAAAGATTCCCCCCTGCCTCTGTCTCCCAATGCCAGAATTAAAGGCATGTGTTGTCACCACCCTTGGCCATATTGAATCTTTAATAAATACTAAGCAGTAAAATAATATGCAACCAATAGTATTTACAGAGCTCATTTAGTATTCAGAGGGAAACAATTTTTTATTTTATTGGTTTTGTTTTCTTTTGCAGGTTCTCCTGTCCCTAGTGGGAGTCAGTATCCAACTCCATCCTCTTTGGGGACACCATCCCATGGTACCTGTTTTCTGTTCATTTTGAAGAACTATATTAATTATTGTTTCTAATGTTCAATGTTGAAGGGACTAAGTCAGTTTGAGGAAATAATTCACTCATCACGAAGACCTGAGTTTGATCCTCACAATCAATGTAAAACAGCTGAGAAAGCCCATCCATGTATCTACTTATCAAACAAACCCAAATGGGTATTTATTCATTGTCTTTAAATATTTTCCTTTTGTGTCAGGATGCACCAAATGGATTATTAAAATTTCTAAACATTTACAATTTCTTTAACTATCATTATTAATTTGAGAATTTCATACATGCATACAATGTGTTTGATCTTATTTACCCACAACTCCTTCAAGAACCAGTGTCCCAAACCCTCAGCCTTCCTCAACCTCGTGTCCTGTTTAGTTGGTTAGTTTAGTAGCCCATCCAGTCCAATTTGTACTGTCAATACCCCAAAGAACCCAGAAGCCATCAACTCTGAATTAGGTCCTCAGCTAGAGGCAGAGGCTTGAGAGCCCTTCTCTCTTTGTGCTGTTGTATTGATTGAGGTCATGAGTGCAGCTACCCTGTCGTGTGCAGAAAACACTCTTTCCCGGGTCATTCTGACCTCTGGTTTTTGTAGGCTTTTTATGCCCTCTCCATGATGGTCTCTTCAGGTGGTGGATCGGGGTTAGGTGTGTATAGATGTGCCATTGGTGACTAAAGCCTCTACAAATTCTCATTCTCTGCATTTCAGCCTCTTCTTTGTTAGCCACCATCTATGGCACAAAGAAGCCTGTCTGGTGAGCTGGACAGCTGCACTGACCCCTGTAGATGGAGGTGTGAATGTAGAAGGCTGGTTGTTAACTGTATCTGTTCAGCAAAGTGGAACTCTTGAGCCTTGGAGATGAGCCTAGGATATACTTCTAAGAGACTTTTTCTTATGTGTACACAGGTGTTCAGCCTACCATGTCAACCCCAATATGTGCTGTTGGAAACCCAGCCATGCAGGCTGCAAGTATGAGTGGTTTGACTGGACCAGAGATTGTGTACTCAGGAAAACACAACGGTATATGCATTTACTTTTCTCGAATCATGGGGTAAGTACTTTATAAACTACCTAATACTATTACTTACTTTTCCTATTTGTAGTAGGACAGAATTCTACTCTGTATTGCTAAATGTATATTTGAGACGTTTCTTAATGAATTTTACTTCGTGTGGTTTTTTTTTTTCTTCATTAATTTATTCTCTTTACATCCCTCTCAAAGCCATCCCTGTTCTTGATCCCCTCTTACAGAGTCCCTCTCCTTATTTCCTCCTTCCCTTCTCCTCTCAGAAGGTGAAAGCCCCCTGGGTACCACCCCACCCTGATACATCAAGTCACTGCAGGACTAGGTACAACCTCTAGTACTAGCTCAGTTAAGGGAATGGGACCCACAGGCAGGCAACAGATTTAGGGACAGCCCCTGTTCTAGTTGTTGGGGGACTGGCATGAGACCATCTGCTACATGTAGGGGGCGGGGTGAGTGCTAAGTCTAGCCCATGCTCTTTGGTTGGTGGTTCAGTCTTTAGGAGCACCCAGGGTCCAGGTTAGTTGACTAGGTTGGTCTTCCTATGGAGTTCCTATTCCCTCGGGTTTCTCAGTTCTTCCACAAGATTTCCCGAGCTCCATCCAATGTTTGGCTGTGAGTCTCTGCATCTGTTTCAGTCGGTGGAGCCCCTCAAAGGACAATTATGCTAGACTCCTATCTGCAGGTATAACTATCATTAATGGTGTCAGGGATTGGTGCTTTCCCATGGGATGGGTCTCATGTTGGGCTGGTCATTGGTTAGCCATTCCCTCAGATTCTGCTTCATCTTTGCTCCTGCACATCTTGTAGTCAGAATAAATTTTAGGTTGAAGTCCTTATCCCCCTGCTGTGGGTCCTGCCTGGCTACAGGATGTGGCCACTTCATGTTCCATGTCCCCATGCTAGGAGTCTCAGCTAGAGTCTCCCCAGAAACTCCTCGGAACCTAACCAGTTTACTTTTAGTTTTAAGCTAATCTATTGACAACATTTTTTGCATTGTTCAGCTTTTTACCTGTATTTATTGTTATATTTCTGTGCTTATGGCCTCAGATTATATCTACATGCATATTAATAACTAGCCTTAAAAGTATTCTATTACTGAATAGTATGTGTCTACTACTAGATTTCATCTGGGCAGTTCTGGTTGGCTCACTCATGCATATGCAATCAGATGCTACAGTTGAAGGAGGTTTATGTATCTTGACTAGACTGCTATATGCTTCAAGGCCCATTTATACACTGCTGTGACATGGGTACACAGCTCTGTTCTCTGTATGGTCTCATCCTGCAGTAGGACGGCTGGTGGTGGGACTGCAAGTGAAGGTTGGAACATCACAAAGTCCTCAGTGCCTCTGTTCACAACAGTGCCATTCTTTGTTCTGTCTTATCTGGCCAGCTTTAATTCAGAAGCTGATGAGGAGACACCATTGCTTTAAAGGGCAGGTGTGGAATCATCTTGCACAGGAAGTGGGTAGAGGGAAGGATAAACCATGCCTGTGTGTATGGTGTGTGCATATTCCTGTGTTTTTATGATTTTAATTTTGTGTGTACAGATATTTTTCCTGCAAGTATGTATGTGCACTGATGTATGCCTGGTGCCCATAGAGGCCAGAAGAGGGTACCAGATCCAGAACTGAGATTGAGATACAGGCTGCTGTTAGCTGTCCTATGGGTGCTGGAACAGAACCTAGATCCTCTGCAAGAGCATTAAGTGCTCTTAACTACTGAGCCATTTCTTCAGTGTACTTCCATTTTCTGAAGTAATGTTATGTTTGAAATTTTTCCAGTTTTTCCATTTTCTTCTTGAACATTGATGTGTATGCACAGTGAAGGAGAGGTACAGGATGTGCGTGCCAGAGGACACTTGTGCAGTCACTTCTTCCCTTCCACTCTCTTCCATTCTGGGGATGCCATTCAGGTCACAAGGCTTTTACAAGTGTCTTGTAGAAGTGAACTGTCTCTCGAGCCTCACTTTCTAGGAAACTTAAAAATGTTTTAAAAAAAGACATTACTGTGTTTTAAAAAATGAATAAGCCTTTATGTTCCTACAGACAAGTAACTGCATGTTATAAAAGGTTGTATTCATTTACAGTACAATAACTAAAACATTTTTGTTCCAGAAATATTTGGGATGCTAGCCTTGTTGTTGAAAGAGTCTTCAAGAGTTCCACCAGGGAGATCACTGCAGTAAGTGTGTGTAATGTTATCTCCTTGTTTGGATGTAACCAGTTGATGCTATTCAGTAGGCAGTGTTTCTCATGTCTCGTTTTGTGAGCATGTTTTGTGTTCTCTAGTAAACTGTCCTTTCTCTAGTTTAGGTCTTGTCCCAGTCACTTTACTGAGTAAAGTTTTTGACATTTCATAGCCTGGTGCTCCAGTGCAAAATGGAAAGAGTAGCCTGGCTCCTTCTGAAGGGGCTGTGAGCCCAGAGCCAGTGCTCAGACTTAGCTGCCCGTCTGCTGTCACTTGTACTTGGCTTCTACAGAAGCATAATACTCTCACAATCGCAGCATAATTAAGTGAGCTCACATGCACTTCAGGTTGCGTTAAACATACCCCAGAGCGCTGTTTTACTGAATAAGTAGGCTTGCTATAAGCTCTCAGGGCTTTTTGTTTTGTTTTGTTTTTCTTTTCTGTACTCTGCTTTGTTTTCTTTACTATTCTGTTTTTCTGTCTATTTTTTATTAATTTTTATTTATATGAGTACACTGTAGCTGTCTTCACACACACTAGAAGAGGGCATCAGATCCCATTACAGATGGTTGTGGTTGCTGGGAATTGAACTCAGGACCTCTGGAAGAGCAGTCAACACTCTTAACCACTGAGCCATCTCTCTAGCCTTTTGTTTTTGTTTTTCACAATAAGATCTTGCTATATATTTCAAGCTGGCTTTGCTCATGTGATCTTCCTTCCACATCCTCCAGTACTGGGATTGTACACATGCACTGACATATACACACACTTTTAAAAATAATTTGACATATTAATGATAGCATAACTCAAAATAAAATTGTACATATTCACTGCTGCGTCTAAGGAGTTCTTTTTTATACATATACTTTTCTGTGTCTTTCATTGTTTGAGAACTTTTCATTTTCAATCTTACAGCTTGAAAGCAGTGTGCCCATCCAGCTGCTGGAGTCAGTGCTGCAGGAACTGAAGGGTTTGCAAGAATTTCTAGACAGAAATTCTCAGTTTTCAGGAGGACCACTAGGAAATCCAAAGTGAGAACCAGATCTATTTATTTTACTTACTTTTCCCCCCTGTGTATGAAGAATGGTTTTTTCTTATTACTTTGAAGTATTGGAATAAAACCCAAGACCTTACACCTTGTAGGCAAGTACTCTACAACTGAACTACAGTTTAGTCTTTCTTTCCGTAGTCTTTTGATTAATGTTTATTGGACAGCATGTGTATCTGTGGAAGTGTGTCAGAAACCTTGGAACTGGAGTTACAGATAGGTATGATCTGCCATGTGCTGAACTGGAAGAACAACCAGTGTTCCTAACCACTGAGCCATCTCTTCAGCCTTCAGTTGTGATTTGTTTTAAGACTTGATCTCACTATGTAGCTTTGGATATCCTAGAACTCAAACCTCCTAGACCAGGCCAGCCTCAACGTCACTCTGATTTCACTCCTGAGTGCTGGAGACTAAAGGCTTGTGCCAGCACACCCAGACCAAGGGTTGTCTAAACAGTCCTTTACTGTAGATGTCGTGTGTTCACAAGGTTTTCATCAACACTGTTGTCCTGGATATTTACCTTGTGCCAATAAGAAACTCTATGGTTATTTTCAGTCCCTCTCATGGACTCCCAATTCCTGCAACCCTGGTGGATTCTCTACCACAGTGGATCTGCCTGTTAGTTTACCTAAGTGAAAATTTGAAATATTTTAAGCTTTTGTGCATAGATTTATTTCTGTTTGGGGTTGTTTAGGTAGGAAGCATGTGTGCTGTCACGTCTGTGTGGAAGTCAGAGTTTAAGTTGCTGGAATTGGTTCTTCCCTCCACCATGTGGGTTCTGGGGGTCCAACTCTGGTCATCAGACTTGGCATCAAGCACTGTTTCCTAGGCTACTAAGCTCTCTTACCTGCATAAGAATGTGTTTAAACCTGCTGAATGCATAGATTGGCCTTGGAGTCACTTTAACATAGTAATTGCTCATATTTCATTTACGTACTAGGGAATGGGCTGTGCACATTCTTGTCTGACTAAAATAAGAAATTTAATCGCAAAAACAAGTTCTGTACACACCTGTATTTCCTAATGTCTGGTCTGTGCTCCAGTACAACTCACACGCAGACTGTAATTTCTGTTTCAGCACTACTGCCCAAGTGCCGCAGAGGCTGGTTGGATTCATGCGTCCCGAGAATGGAAACACCCAGCACATGCAACAGGAGCTGCAGAGGAAGTTTCATGGTGACTGATTTCTTGTGACAGCTTACACATATGCACATATGTGACCCCCCCCCCCCCCGCCCCAGTGGAGAGTTTGAAAACATAGCATTCTTCCCTTTTAATTAAAGTGCCATCTTTATGATTGGGAAAATAGAACAGCATGGAAATTGTTTCTTTCCATATTTTTTTTTTCAACTTAAGATTTTTGCCCCTTTTTCCCCCAGAAAGCATGATAAACTCTTGTTTGATTAATTTTTTCTTGGTAGCATATCTTTACCTTGCAGTTGACTGTTTTTTGACATTTTTAGACATTCGTATACAGTCTGCTTACTCTTTCCTTCCACCCCGTCTCCTTCACTTCCACAACAGTCCAAGTCCCCCACACACCCGTGCCTCTCTCAGCTTCATGAGTTTTCTTGTGTAATCCTTTGGTCCATCTGGGTTATCACTGACTTAGGTTTGTCCATTGAACTTGGTGGGGTCACCAGTGGGCACACAGCTGAGGAACTGATTCCCCTATCTGAATCCATCACTAGGGAGTACTTGGCTTTGGGCTCCGAGCTCCCTAGGTATATAATTCATCATATTCAGTATGTTCATGTGTGTGGCTGTTGCCAGCATCTGTTTATCATACCTTCTCATTATTCTGTAATGAAGCTCCACATAAACAGCACTAACTCCCATTTTCCCTGTCTCTGTTTGACTCTGGGTACTTGGCATAAGCACTTTTTTTATTGTGTTGCTGGCTTACTTCATTAGCATACTGCTTTTCACATCTGACCATGCTGGAGCATGTTAGAATCCAGTCTAGGATTGAATAGCAGTCTTTAGTAACACACACACATTCTGCATAATATTTATCCATTTTTGTCTCTTGATGTGTTCTGCTTACTTATAAGACAGGTTATCATGACTGAGTTAGTTTAATAATGTCCTAGGATATGCCTTCTAGAAGGCCCTCTAAGCTTTTGCTTTAGTGGCGCTGTGCTGTCTGTTGGGTGGAACAGTTGACTGTGGCATACTTAAGAAAGGAGAGAAGCACTACAGGCTTTTATTTTCCACATAAAGCATATGCAAATGTTTTTCATGTGTATTCATGCAAGTGTGTTTCATGGGGATGAAAACACGAATGCCCCAGTTGTCTGTAGTGGAGGCAGGGGAGACATGGGGATGTCACCCTTAGTTATGCTGTGCTTGACATGAGAAAGCAGTTTAACCTGAGTCATTAGATGAAATGTCATTCGATGTATTTTGTCATCAGAGGCTCAACTGAGTGAGAAGATTTCACTTCAGGCAATCCAGCAGCTGGTTAGAAAGTCATATCAAGCTCTGGCTTTGTGGAAACTCCTTTGTGAACATCAGTTTACTGTCATTGTAGGAGAACTTCAAAAGGTGAGGTGGTTTTCTGTCCATCGGGGTTATTTAATACTCAGAATACTTACTTTTTTAAGTTTTTGTGTGCTATATGTGGTGACACATGCCTTGAGGCAGGTGGGTCTTTGTAAATTTTAGCCCAGCTTGGTGTACATAGGGAATTAGATCAGGACAGCCAGGGCTTTGCAGAGAAAATTCTATCTCAAAATTTTAAAAAGTGCATGTGTGTTTTCTGCCTGTATTTTTGTAAGAGAGTGCCTTACAAATTTTGAAATACTTGCCTGGTGGTGTCCAAAAAAGCCATCAGGTTCTCTTAGTACTGCAGTTCCAAGTGGCTGTTATCTTCCATGTGGGTCTTGGGAATTGAGCCTGGGTCCTCTTAAAGAGTGGCCAGTGCTTCTGACTAGTGAGAGCCCCCTACAGTCCTCTCCAGTTTTAGCTTTAAGCAACGTTTCAAAGTGAAAAGGTGATCCCCAGCTAGTGGCCAGAGCATAGTTATGGGTGTTGTTGCAGTCTTTCTTGATTTTTTTTTTAACTTACATAAACTTTTGTTTCCCCCTTTTGAAAATTTGAAACTCTTTTATTTAGTTGATGAAAACCATCTCATTTTCCATGCCAAGCAGGATGTTTTTGGATCCCATTGGATTATAAACTTAGCGTAGGTGTTTTCTAGCCTCTGTGGCATTTGTGATCTGGCTTCAAACCTTCCTTACCTTCCATTAGTAATTATGTGCTCAAGGAATGCAAATTAGATATTTGCCCCAAAACTTGCAATATTTTTGTAGGTATTTTTGTCGAAATTTAAGAAAAAATTTATCATCATAAAAATACTTCATGGACTATAAATGACCTTTTAGAGCAATATCTTAGCAAGAACATTTGTTTAAAGTGCAGGTCAAATTCATGCATCTAATTTCAGAATTACAGCATTGTTTAGGAGAAACAATGACAGCACAAGATTCTTTTTGTCTGATCTTTTTTTTTATTTTTATTTTTTTTTATTTTTTAGTCAGTACTTTATTTTTTTCAAGGTTTGATTGTATGCCTTGAAAACTTAATATTGTCTGATCTTTTGAGATAGGCTCTCACTTTGTAGCCCTGACTATCTCAGAACCTACCATGTTCTCCGGGCTGGCCTCCGTCTCTCAGAGATCTGCCTGCCTGAATCTCCTAAGTGCTGAGACTCCAACACCTCATCCAGCCGGATTTTCTACATGTTGCCTAGTGATTGTTTTTTGCCAATGGCCAAAAGCAAAGTGGCCTGACTAGTGCTGACTCTGCCTTGATTCAAATTTTCTCATACATAAAGTTAGAAGTTTGACTTAAACCTAGTGTAGACTAGCTCCAATTTTATATTTATTACAGTTATGTGTTTTTTTTGTTTTTGTTTTGTTAGTGCTGGGAATCAAATCCCCGCCCTATTTTTATTAAATTAGAGTCTATTGGTAGAGTCTTTTATTACTAATGAAATTTCAGCAAGGTAGCTCATACCTTTAATCCTAACATTTGGGAAGCCGAGGCAGGTAGGTCTATATTTAAGGCCAGCCAGATCTACATAGTAAGTTCTAGGCCACAAGTGCTAACTAGTGAGGCCCTGTTCCAAAAACCAAATAAACAAATTTTACTTTGTGAGGAAATAAAGTATTGTTTGATTTTGATGAAAGCTTCTTTCTCTCTTTCTAGGAGTTTCAAGAGCAGCTGAAGATCACTTCCTTTAAGGACCTGGTAATCAGGGACAAAGAGGTCACTGGAGCATTAATTGCTTCTCTTATCAACTGTTACATCAGAGACAATGCTGCAGTGGATGGCATTAGTCTACATCTGCAGGACACCTGTCCGCTCCTCTATAGCACAGATGATGCGGTTTGTTCTAAGGTGTGTGTGGCTGCCTCAGTGTTTTCATGTGAGGCCCCATAGTGATGAGTGGGATGGAGAATCTCGGTCTTTCCATAGATCTCCTCAAGATCGTTCTTAATGTTCCAGTGTCAGAATCCTCAACTAAGAGATGGGGTGAAACACATGGTTCTTAAAAATGCATGTACACTCTCTTAAGTGTTACATATTGATGATCTTTAGCAGTATTTTTAGGCCACCATTTAAAACACAAAGCATATAGGACTGGACAGTGGTGGTTTTGGCTCAGTGGTTAAGACTGTTTTTCCAGAGGACCCAGGTTCAACTCCCAGAACCCAGATCGCAGCTACTACTGTCTATAAAACCAGTCCCAAGGGTTCTGTTGTTTTGACCTGACATTCATGGGCATCAGGAACATGCTACACAGGTATACATGCAAGAAAAATACCCACACACATAAATTTTAAAAAGGTAAAAGTTAGCAATTAAGGGGAAAAAAATCACTTAATTTGATAGTTAAGAAAATTGGAGTTTGTTTCCTTCCTTAGAAAATAAGGAAAATGACTAAAACTTTAAGTAAATTTGGAGTGAATCAAAGTTAATGAGGCAATTCTTATTGATCCTTTCCTACAGGTGAAAAAAAAAATTTAAGTGTCACATGATGAACTGCCTGCTGACCAATAATGTATTGACTAGGCAAGAGCATTCCCAGACAAGGCTATCTGGGAAAGACTAGCTAGGACTATTTTGGTCAAAAACTTTTCTGCCTAAAAGTAAGAAGTAAGTTTGTAGAATTTTTATTTATAATGATAATAAGCCACATGTAAATTTAGACAGACTAAAACATATGGACAGCATCGTCTGCCTGCTTGTTTTTGCCTCTGTTTAAACTTTTGTCTTCTCTTTAGGCAAATGAGCTTCTTCAGCGTTCCCGACAAGTTCAGAGTAAGGGCGAGAGAGAGAGAATGCTAAGGGAGTCCCTGAAGGAGTACCAGAAAATTAGCAGCCAAGTAGACCTTCCCAGTGTTTGTGCTCAGTATAGGCAAGGTGAGCACCAAATCCTTCTTTATGTTTTCTTAACTCAGAGGACACAAGGCCGTGTATGAATACAGCATAATGATTTGGAGTCTCTTCTCAGAGGCAGATCTTCTAGCATCTTTGGCCAGAGTGATACTTTGAATTGTGAGATTTGCTTTAATTTTTCATTATCATACTGGAGAGCAAACTAACACCTGTACATGTGAGACAAGTGCTTATTTCTTTTCTGAGATATCTTATATGTAACTCAGGCTGGCCATGAACTGAACTCGCTGTAGTCAAGGATAGTCTGGGGTTGCTCTTTCTGCCTCCTTCAAAGCCTGACTTTATGCACGTGCCCCTGTTTCTGGCTAATACATTTTTGGAGTTTCAGTTCTTTTTAAGCCATACTACTAAATGATACTTAATTTTAAAATGCCTAGAATTTTTGACTAATTTTAAAAGTAAAAACTTAAGTATGAGCACAGGTTTGAACAACATGTTTTTTTTCCTCTGAACTTGTTTATTTTATATAGCAAGAGTTTTTTTTCCCCCCAAAGAAGGGATCCATTAATATCTGCCCTCTAGCCATATTAGACCTTTTTTTCTATAAGTAAGCACATTAGAAATATTTTGCAGTGCCATTACCAGAATAACAAGTGTTTAACAGCAATGCAGCATTCCATTCTTGAAAAGCGTTTGCAGCTTAGTAGTAAGCTCTAAGCCCTTGGCCTTTGCTTTTCCCATTAGTTCGTTTTTATGAGGGTGTGGTGGAACTTTCTCTTACTGCTGCCGAGAAAAAAGATCCTCAAGGTCTTGGACTCCATTTCTATAAACATGGGGAACCAGAAGAGGATGTAGTTGGTCTTCAGACTTTCCAAGAGAGGTGAGTTCTCAACCCTTAGATGATTGTTGGGCTTTTAGAGACAGCCCTTTCATTGTATAAAATTTTTTTGATATCATTAAAAAAAAAAAAAAAACATTTCAAGTACAACCCTTATAAAATTAACTATGTTCTCAGTTAAAAAGAACTGGGTCTTTATCATAAAGTCCTAAATCCAGGTTATAATTTTAGCTTTATGAAAATTGAGAAAGCGTGTTTTGTGTGTTTATGCATGTGATATGTACATGTGTACATTGGAAGTCAGGTAACCTGTTTCCTGTCACTCTCCAATCTTCTCCTTTAGGGGGCTTCTCACTAAAGCTGCAGTTAGGCTGGCAGTCAGCAAGTCCAAGCAGTGCTGGAGCTATTAGCATGGACAGAGATGGCCACCCCTGCATTTTCACATGGGTCCTGGAAAATTGGACCCAGGTCCGCATGTTTGCGTAGCAGCCAGTTTTATTTGCTGAGCTGCCTTCTCAGCCTTACAAATGGCTTTGTTGGTCTTTACTTTTTGAAATGTGTATCCCTTGTCAGTCTGGAAATCTTTGTAAACCAGTCTGGCTGCAAACTCGGTGATCAGTTTCTCCCTTCCTCTCAAATCCTGTTTCTTATAAATGGTTTTAGTTCAATACCCGTGGGATTGTCTTCCTTTTATCCTTTTTTTTTTTCTTTTTTTAATTCTTGTAGTTTTTGAGATCTCTATTTTGAGAGCAAAACTGGCTCCCCTCACACCTGTTCCAGGTGAAAATAAGTTAAGTTTGTTTGTTTATTTGTTTTTCAAAAAGGAAAGTATTAAATGGCCACAAATCTGTAGAGATTTAAAGAAATATACCAAGTAGTTTTCAGATCTTTTGAAAATATATTGGATTTTTTAAAAAGAGAGATAAAAGATGTAGGGTGAATTGATATAAATGTCATCATCATTTTATGTATATGATGTTTTACCTGCATCATTTTTTGTGCCTGATATATTTTTGACTGTCTTGGAGGTGCTGGAAATTGAACCCTAGTCATCTGGCAGTGTGGCGGGTCATTAACCACTGAACCATCTCTCCAATTCCAAACAAGCTTCAAACTCAATGCTGCCTCAGCCTCTGGTTAGATTTTGAGGCATTAACATAAAGACTGTCTGTCTGTTTGTTTGTTTATTTGTTTGCTTGATTGTTTGAGATAGGGCTTATATATCCTGGCCTGATAGATGAGAAAACACGTTCTAGTTAAACAACGTGATTGACCCTTTTCTTTTTCAGATTAAACAGTTACAAGTGCATTACTGATACTCTTCAAGAACTGGTAAATCAAAGTAAAGCAGCCCCTCAGTCTCCTAGTGTACCCAAGAAGCCTGGTCCTCCGGTGCTGTCATCTGACCCCAATATGCTGAGCAATGAAGAAGCAGGGCATCATGTAAGGGACAGGCGTGCTTCCTGGAAGTGGGCTGGGTAGTTGAGGCATAATCACTGGGAATGGTAGTTGCTCTTCTTACTGCTAAACTTGTCTCCTTGTCCTAAGGTCAGTGGTGGGGTGTGGGGAGGGTGTTATCAAGCAAGTAAGCCTTTAGCCAAGCTAATTTTCACTGTTTTCTTTTAGTTTGAACAAATGCTTAAATTGGCTCAGCGATCCAAGGATGAGCTCTTCAGTATTGCTCTTTATAACTGGCTAATACAAGCTGACCTAGCAGATAAACTACTACAGGTGAAAATACTGTTTGTGCAATATAGTTTGTCAATTTATATTCCCAAATTACATAACAATCGTTCTTGTAGATATATGACATTTGTTTTTTATCCTATGTATAACATATAGGTGTTAGCATGTGGCTAAGTATATAACTTACTTTTCTAAGAAGCAAAATATCCTGTTTTAATATTGTTTAGAGGCTGATTTGAATAGTAGCATTGTCTTTAAATTAGGCTCTGTCTTCAAGTCATTTGAGTACTTGGAACTCAATCTGTAGACCAGGCTGGCCTCAAACTCCCAGAGATCCCCCTGCCTCTTGCCTTCTGAGTCCTGGGATTAAAGGCATGTGCCATCATACCCAGCCAAAGATTTTTTTTCCTAAGAATTATTGTTCATTGATGTATAAATTTAAGACTTGGGACTTGTCAGTGCCAAGGGCACCTTTTGAGCCAGTAACTGTATTATCAAAGTTCATTAAAAGAATTAGAATTAGAAATGAAATTAGAATCTATCTTTTACTAGTGTGTTACAGAAAGTTCTCTATTAATTAGTGTAACAAAAATCACTTAATGAGTAAATTTTCCACTTCACCTATTGATATTGGATTCGGTTTTCCATATTTTCAAAAAACAAGGCACACACAAACCCATAAACACATAAAAACACTGGTTTCTACTTTAAAAGCACCTAGGTGATTGCAAACATTTTCTGTGTGACTGTAATTTCTAGATTGCATCTCCATTTCTGGAGCCACATCTTGTCCGAATGGCCAAAGTGGATCAAAACCGAGTTCGCTATATGGATTTACTCTGGAGGTATTATGAGAAGAACAGGAGTTTCAGCAGTGCTGCTCGGGTTCTGTCCAAGTTGGCTGACATGCACAGGTGAGGAAGGCATCAGAATCTCAGAGTAGGGCTCTGTGTGTGTGTGTGTGTGTGTGTGTGTGTGTGTGTGTGTGTGTGTGTGTGTGTGTGTGTGCGCGCGCGCGCACACCCACCCGCCTACACTGTAGAAGCATCAAATCTTCTAGAACTTGATCTGTGAGCATTTGTCAGCCAACTGACTTGGATGCTAAGACATCTCTTTTAAGGCTTTATTTAGTTTTAGCATGTTTAGTTTAGTAGGCTGGAGAGATGGCTCAGAGGTTAAGAGCACTAACTGCTCTTCCAGAGGTCCTGAGTTCAAATCCCAGCAACCACATGGTGGCTCACAACCATCTGTAATGAGATCTGATGCCCTCTTCTGGTGTCAGTGACAGCATGCTCATATACATAAAACTTTTTTAAAAATTAAAAAGATGTTTAGTTTAATTGGGGTAGAGATAGTGACTACAGGGAATCTTTTAAATGCACAGAGAACTTTCCGTGTAACTTTTTGGGGTGAGCAATTAAAGGAATGCAGTACCCCTGGCAGTGAGGCCTTGTAAAGAAAGGAATCTGGTTTCTCTCTGATGCAGATTAGACCTGGGTTTGCATCTATTTTCTATTATATTCATCTTTGTGTCGGGTGTCCTGCATAGGTGTGAAGGTCAGAGGACAACCTGAGGTAGTCAGTCTCTCTTTCCACCCTGGGTCAAAGTTGATTTGTGAGGCTCAGCTGAAATTGCCTGTGTCTACAGAGTTACCTTGTCAGCACCTTGCAACTGGTTTATCTGACAGTGATTGAATGCTTGTTTCGTTACTGAGACAGTTTCATGCATATGTGATTTCATACTATCTCTAGGATCTCAGCTCTTCAGAGGGGTGTCAAAGTAGTCTTGGGAGTCCATTGAAGATGGGTATCAGGACTCTATTGAGTCCCCAACCATTAAGGGACATTCCGATTAAATATTCCACACTGTTATGTGACAGTAGATGTCCTCTGTTAAAAGTTAATCCATATGAGTGAATGCTAGACAAAGTGCATGGAGTCTAACGGGCTGTACTCCTCATGTGGCTCAGTCCCATTTCATACCTGTGACATCTTTAAAAACAAGAGTTAATCCAGTTGGCCTGTCAGTCATCTGTCCATGAGTCTAGTCCACAGGAAAGCTAGTTCACATGAAGACATGCTAGGGACAGGGAGTTCCCTTAATCAGATAATTCTCTTACTCTTGAAGAAACCACTGCCTCGCTTTAGTCACCTTTCTCAGTCATTGTTTTTCTTTTTTGTCTATCTCTATCTATTTTTCCAAAGCCTCGAATTCCCCAATTTTTTGGCCTTTATCATTGTATCTGTGCTTAGCCTTTATGCTACACAGATCTACCTGCCTTTGCCTCTGACTCTCCTAGCTCCTCACATGACCACTTCTAATAATAATAATGATTCTTTACATTTGTTTAAAAGCCTTTTCTGTTCTGTTTTTAAATAGTATGTCTTTCTTTATATATTTGAATCTAGATATGTATTGAATATTTAAGATTTTAAGAAACTGTAGCTAAAATTACAGATTTTCCTTCCTAGCACAGAAATTTCACTTCAGCAGCGACTAGAATACATTGCTCGAGCCATTCTTAGTGCAAAAAGTTCCACTGCTATTTCATCCATAGCTGCAGATGGTGAATTTCTGCATGAATTAGAAGAGAAAATGGAAGTAAGTACTAAATACTTAGGCCTCATCACTGTTACAGTGTAGCTGCCATGGTTACACTACTGTCTATTCATACCATGATTCAGATTCTCCTGAAGTCATTATTAATCCTAAATGATTGATACGCTTATGAATGTGCACTTGTTGTTATGTTAGGCTGTAAATGTTAAGGAAACTGTGTTTGGGACATCAAGGTATAAATTGGAAGATTCTTCCTTAGTTTATCTACAACTTTTGTTCTTCATTTTCTCAACTGGTTTGCAGCAGGTAGATCATGTGGTATTTATATATTCTGGGATCTAATAAGTAAATGTAAGGAGTAGACTGGGCTGCTTAACTAAGATTTAAAAATCTTCTGGTTGTCTGAAGGAAGGAGCTTATTTCTACAAGAATTAGGCAAATGTCCTTCCGGCTTTTCCTTTCAGGTTCACCTTAGAAATACAGACTCTTTCTATCTTTTTATTTTATTTTATTTTTTAAAGATTTATTTATTTATTATATATAAGTACACTGTAGCTGTTTTCAGACACACCAGAAGAGGGCATCAGATCCCATCACAGATGGTTGTGAGCTACCATGTGGTTACTGGGATTTGAACTCAGGACCTCTGGAAGAGCAGTCAGTGTTCTTCACCACTGAGACATCTCTCCAGCCCCAGGTTGTGTTTTCTGATGCTACAATTCCCAATGATAAAATTGCTTTATCTCATGGAGGAAGGCAAGATAAACTTGACAAGATAAACATTTACTCTTTACAAACCACAGCTCTGACATAAAATGTTTGACTTCCTTTCTTTCTCACTTCTGGAGTGATTTAGATCCAATGGCATTGGTAGCTGGAGATCCAGCCTAGAAATTTGTCTGTCCGTGATTATTGGGTTACTATTGGCAGTGACTTTGGGTAGCAAATGTTCTTGTCACAGCTCTTTTCCTGTGGCATCAGTTACCTTGAGAGGATAGTCTCTTGCAGTATAAGTCTGTAGTGTTGATATACTGTCTCACTTTAGCCAACTTAAACCTTTAGACGAGAGATTATTTCTTCAAGTACCTGAACCTGTTGAGTATTACGAAAATACTAATACATCGGATTTTCTGTTGAAACTAGGTTGCTAGGATCCAACTTCAAATACAAGAGACACTACAAAGGCAGTATTCACATCATTCTTCAGTGCAGGATGCCATCTCTCAGCTGGATTCTGAGCTCATGGACATCACTAAGGTAAAACCCAATGATACTCCTATGATAGTTACTTTGTTTTTAGAAATCTTGGGGTGGGCAGTGGAGAAATAGAGATTGATTTGCTTCATGGCAACATAACTAAAGCTCTCTCTGACAGCTTGTCCCCTGCTAGGTTCCAGCTGCTGCACACGACTTTAGTATAACTCCTAGAAAAGGCAGAGCTGCTCCTGCCAGACCAGTCACAGTAGCAACCTTGTTAGCCTCATATGACTCCTGTTAAAACCAGTAGGCGTTTCTGTTGTTGCTGTTTTTATGGATAAAGTTTTGATTTGGTATTTTGAGACAAGGTCTCACTGTGTAACCCTGCTGGTGTTGTGGCATTCCTGCCTCTGCTGGCATTTCAGGCATGTGCCATCACACCGAGCTTAACACCAGATGATTAATAGCCTTATTTGTTTGCTTATCTAGTTGAGCCTCTTTCTCTCTGCATGGTTTTTACAGTGTCTTCTCCAGTAGACACTCTTGTACATGGCTCCAAGTGATTTGTACATGGTGTCTCTGTGTAGTGTTGCTTGTCCTGGAACTTGCTCTATACACCAAGTTAACCTCGAATTCCCAGATCTGCCTCCCAAGGGCTGGGATTAAAGGTGTGCAACACTGTAGCCCAGCATTTCCCACTGATTCTAGGATATGAAGCAGCATCCTAAAAACTGAAACTTTGACAACTAGCATGATACTGCAAATGGAAAACTCCACACATGATCTTCTGTGATGAGTCGCCAGCGGAATACCTGGGGTTGTTAGTAATTTCCCTGGGACTCCATGTATAGGATATGTGAAACATGCGAACCTCACATTTAAACTGGGCTCCCATCCCTAGTGTATTTTAAGTGTGTGCACATATTTTAAAATACGTGTTTCAAAGTATTCTCTATAACGGCTACTCAACTTATAAGGTATTTTATATATTTTAGAAAAATATTTAATTGTTTTTAATTGAAAGGTACACTTCACTGTTAATCTCTAAACACAGACCAGTAGTTAAATGTTTAATTTTGGAATTTCTTTCCACAGCTTTATGGAGAATTTGCTGACCCATTTAAACTTGCAGAATGTAAACTTGCAATCATTCATTGTGCTGGTTATTCAGATCCCATCTTGGTACACACACTTTGGCAAGATATCATAGAGAAAGGTAAGTGCTCAGTTTAGATACTTTACTTCATAGTTTTTAGGGATCCAGATGAATACAAGCTGCTAACAGTAGCTTATGGCAGTGGGCTATGCATACCTACTAAAAGGGATGTGGAGGACGTGTGCATACAGTGGACAGGTGATTGTACAGTGTGACCTGGTGAATATTTGTGGTAGACTGTGTAGTTCATTTGATGTATACCACCTCATAAATAACTCACACACTTCACTCAAAATCTTGTAACCAGTGCTATTAGCCATTTACCAGTCACCAGTGAGACATGTATCAGAAACTCTGAAGCACAGAATCTGCTAATTACAATGCAGATATCAGTCCTGAAGTATTTTGCATCTTTAAGCAACTAAGTAGCCAATGTAAACATTTCACATTGAAAATAATTGTGATTTATCTTGACTTGTCTCTTCCAGAATTGAATGATAGCGTAACGTTGAGCTCATCAGATCGAATGCATGCTCTTAGCCTCAAGCTTGTCCTCCTTGGTAAAATCTATGCTGGCACGCCTCGTTTTTTCCCTCTGGGTAAGCGTTGACCTTGCTGTCTTATTTTCTGTTTAATAGTTTTTCTCTATTGGAAACCTTCATTGGCCTAGAGAGTTTCTTTTTGCTATTCTTTTTACTGTTTTGTTCAGTAGTTTTCATTCTGACTCTCCAGGGGTGAAAAAACCCTGAAGGATAACCAAATTTATTAGTGAACAGTTGACTATGAAATGTTTCCTTGAATAGTTTTTCAAGTTTTTATGTCATTTTGGGGGATTATGTTTACAGATAAACAATATAGTTTAAGTGATTAGACTGTAGGAGAACCAACCAATGCAAGTATCAAATAAAAAATAAGAATGGCTAGTGATTTTGTATATCAGTAGTAATTTGAGATTCAGCTGTTCTATTGCATTAAAGTGATGGGCTTGTGTGTGTGTGTGTGTGTGTGTGTGTGTCTGTGTGTGTGTGTGTGTGTCTGTGTGTGTGTGTGTGTGTCTGTGTGTGTGTGTGTGTGTGTGTGTGTGTGTCTGTGTGTCTGTGTGACAGCATTTTGCTCTGAAACCCATATTGACTTCAAACCCGGGCTGTTCTTGCCCCAGCCTTCTGAGTACGGACCAGGATCACGGGTTTAAAGATGTGCACCATACCTGATCATTCTTCATCTCACCGTCTTTCTCAGGCTTCTCACTTCCTCTTCCCTTTTGTGTGTGTGTGAGTGTCTTGAATTTGAACCCATGTCCTTTTATGTGCACCTCTTGTGTTTTTTGAAATAGGTTCTAGCTATACAGTCTAAGCTGGACTTAACCATGGGATCCAAGCTGTGTATTAGCATGCTGGCTTTTTTTTTTTTTTTTTTTTTTTAAAGAACACATAAGCTAAAATTTTAATAATTTGAGCTTGCTTCTAAACCAAATATGCTGATTGTAATTGTTATGAGCCTATTGATAACTCACTGTTTTCTCTGCTATGAAACAGTATCACTATGAGGTAGGATGCTGAGTGCTTACATAATTTTTAAAAAGTATTTAGAAGTATTTATAATCGCACATTAAATTACCTATTTGATCTGTCTTGCCTTGCTTAGGGTTTGGCCCAGGCAGGGCCTTGTACATGTTAAGGAAGTGACACTGAATTATTTATCATTCCTAACTCTTCCGCTGTTTTTGAAATGAACATTCAGATGTTGTCAGAGATACTCAAAACTGCCTTGTGTCTGTGCCTCTTCAGTAGTGGGGAAATAAGGAAAGTGGCTATGTAGGGGCACTTGATGCTCTTTCAGAGCACCTGAGACCCAAGTGTAAATTCGTAAATAACCTCTTCTGGCCTGCATAAGCTCCTAAACAAACATGGTACACATAAAGTCATGCATATTATATGAAAGCAAAATTAACAGATTGGTTTATGTATTCTTTGGACTTTTTTAATCAGTATGAGAAAATAGTTACATTGGGACTACTTAAGGGACATTGGCTTGGATTTAGATTCTTAATTTGTATAAACCTGTGGAGTTTAGAGTAGTATAGGTTCAATGGTTTAGCAAGTCCCAAGTTTGTATCTTTGTCTATTTGATGCAATCTTGTTGTGTAGAGGGTTTGTGGATTGAGTGTTGAATATATAAACCTGTATGAAAAGCTATCGGGCTGTAGTTGTGTTTATGTTAAGTTTTGGGGTAAATGAACACCCGGGAGGGGGGTGGAAAGCAGGCAGAGGAAGACTGCCAAGGGAAGGAAGTTGAGCTGACAGGGTTGGGCTGTGAGGGCAGCTCAGATTGGGTGACTCCGCATCAGGGTCGGGCTTGAGGAGTGAGACCTCATCAAGGCCGATAGAGATAAACCATTGTTTATTTTTAATATTACTGCAACAAGACTTCACACAGATCCAGAAAGCAGAGGTGGGCAACATTCTAATTGTTACAGGCTAGCCTGGTCTACATAGCAAGTTCTAGTCCAGCCAAGGTTTCATAGTGAGATCCCCAACTTTAAAAGAAAAGAGAAGAATCTTAATATTTGCTCTGACATGGTAGCGCACACCATTAATCCCAGAACTTGGGAGGAAGGGACAGACTGGTCTAAATAGTTCCAAGACAGCTGTATAGAGACCCTCCCTCAAAGGTTCAAAGGTAGGTAGGTTGGTAGGTAGGTAGATATATTCTATAGTAAGCATATGTTCAGGTGTTATTTTGTTATCAGCAATAGCACTTATCCATAAATATTTATATGGTTGCTTTCAAATTTCAAGTATTATAATTGTAAATTTATTTTAAATTAAAGCCAGGTGTTTGGTGTTTGCCACGTAATCCCAGCTGTCTAGACAATGTGACAAGATCAAATATTTAAGGTTAACCACTGTGTAGAGATTTTGAGGCCAACCAGTGTATGGTTTTAAGTAAACTCTGCATCAAAACCATTAAGTACATGAAGGATAGAGTATTAAGAATATATTTTACTGCACTCAAATCTTTCCCAGGCCTGCTGCTTGGTGCCGGTCTGGGGACAGGCAGTGCTATAGCAGAGCAGAGGGAATCCAGACGGTCGCTTCTATCTGTTTTGTGGCTGTCTCTACAACTCTGCCACACTCCTTAGCGGGGCGGGGAGTGAATGTGTATATTTATTGTTGGGATGCAGTAGTTCTTTACAACAGACTGTTGAGTATATAGATTTTCCTTGAATAGAGGTATTACTCTTATCAAGTCTTCTCCAGTAGTGAAATTATTCTCCACATTTTTCATATTTATAATTTCCTCTTAATATCTGTGTATAATCTGACCTGGTCTAACTGTAGGACACTTTCATTGTCCCCAAAAGGACCTGTAGTTTTCACTCCTCCCCTCTAGCCGTAGACAACCATGAAAGTTTACTTTCTGTCTCCCATCAGCATGCTATATTTTACTTTTATTATTTTTCTTCACATTTTTTATTTTGTTTTTTGGTCCTGGAGATTATACCCAAGGCCTTCTACATACAAAGAGCCTGCGCCCAAAGTGATGTGTTTATTATGTTTTTGTTTAGAAAGATATGCTCACATGGGTGTAGGTGTTTGTGCATACAAACATGAATATGGAAGTCAGAAGACTTCCCTTAGAATTATTGTGTGGGGTGGGGAGAAGGAGATAGCCTGGAGAGTTTCTGGTTCTTGATTGGCAAGCAAGCCACAGGACCCAACCTATCTCTGGCTCCTCAGTGCCAAAATTACAAGCTCATACCACATCTAAATCTTTTTTTTATGGTGTCAAAGTCATGTTTTAATACCTTAAAGAAAAATGTTTTCCCTAATGACCTACCTCACTGGCCCTCAAACGTGTGAAATTCACTTTCAGGTGGACAGTCTGGGACTTGATAGTTGGCTGGGCAGTGAGAACACTTGCTCTTGCCACGTGCCTGAGTTCAGTTCCCTGCATCCATACGGGTGCTCAAAAGCTGTGCGACTGCAGTTCCAGGAATGTGACACCAAGTAATACATGTGGTATATATGCATGCATGCACGCATAGCACTCATATCGTTAAGCAATAAAAATGATTCTTTTAATCATTTCTATTTCTGGCTTTCCCCACAGATTTTATCATACAGTTCTTGGAGCAGCAAGTTTGTACGTTAAACTGGGATGTAGGGTTTGTGATACAGACCATGAATGAAATTGGCGTGCCTTTACCTAGGCTACTAGAAGTTTATGATCAGCTCTTCAAGTCAAGGGTAAGGAAAACAATGACCTTCTGTAACTGATTTTTCCATGATACAGAGGGGGGTACTTGGACTGCATATATAGGTATCTATCATTTAGGTTAATGTTTTCAGTGGACATATGCTTCAATGGTGCAAGTAAAATAAACCTTGGGCTCTTAACTGAGAGTTGTTTTGCTGTATATTTTGCATTGGTAAACATAATCATTTATATTTACTCTTGTCTTCATACATAATCCGATTTCTGGGGATCAAATCCTTGCATGTTTTATGAGTGCTATACCACCAAACTATAATTCTCAGCTACTTGATTTAAGCTCTCAAAATAACAGCACATTTATACATGTCTCTTGTAAGAGATAGGAAGATAGTCAGCCAATAAAGTGCTTCTCATCCTAAGGTTGATTCCTTAACTTAAAAACTCAATGCAGTGGTGTATCATTATATTCCCAATACTGGAAAGACAGACAGGTGCATCCTGGTGCCTTCTAGCTGTGTGTCCAATGAGACACCTGTCTGATTGTGTTGTTAGTGTGTGTGTGTGTGTGTGTGTGTGTGTGTGTGTGTGTGTGTGTGTCCACCCAATAGTGGTATCCGTGCTTTTTGGTTTCCTGAGACAGGGTTCTGCCTTACATAGTCTAAGATGGCCTTAGCTTCCTAAGTGCATGACGTGGCACAGCAGCTATCTTGTAGCAGTGTCCTCTAAGGCATTTTGCCTTGTTCACTAATAACTCAGCTGAGCCACATAATGGGAATAATACTTCATCATACATTACTAAAAGACGATGGAGACACCAGCATGTTCTAGTTATGTGGGAAATAACAGATTACTGTTCTGTAAGTTTCTTTTACTCTACATTCAGACTGCATAAATGCAAAGGAAAGTGGGCCACAGTCCATAGAAATAGTGTTTTTTCCTTTAATTTCACATTATATGCTCTAATGATAAATCAATTCTTTGTAAAAGTATCATAATATAGTTTTTTTCCTTATTTTTTTTAAACTTTTGTTTGTTTTTTTGATACAGGGTTTTACTATGCAGCCCTAGCTCTAGCTGTTCTAGAACTCAATATGTAGACCTGGCTGGCCTCATTCTCACAGAGATCTGCCTGCCTTTGCCCACCAAGTACTGGAATTAAAGGTGTGCACCACTAAGCCCACATCTGTCTGTCTCACAAATAATGGTCTTTTTTTCAAATACTGACCTTAATCTAGTACATAATTTAGAAACTACATATCCGGTTTGGGGTTGTTGGTTTGTTTTGTTTTGTAGCTTTGGCTGATCTAGAAGTAAACTCACTGAGATCTGCTTGTCTCTGCCTCCAGTGTATAAGGATTAAGGATATGCACCACCACGTTCAACTTCTAATGTTTTTTAATAGAAATTTTGTGTGGACTCCAAAGACTAATCAACAAATAATTAGGAAAAATACACAAACACACACACAGTTGAAAAGTTATGAGAGACTGTGTCTGTGTATATATGCATACGATATATATACATATATACATACATGTTTTTTTTCTCTTCCTAGGATCCATTCTGGAACAGAGTGAAAAGCCCACTGCACCTTTTGGATTGTATCCATGTACTGTTGACAAGATATGTTGAGAATCCTAGCCTAGTCTTAAATTGTGAGAGGTAACTATAAACTAAATATTGTATTTCTAGTATGTACCTGGGTGAAGAGTTGGGAATGGATATGGAATGCTCTAGACATTACAAAGGAGCATTAGGGACTGTCTTATATACATTAGCAATAACTATTTGGGTAATAACCTAACCGTTAGCATTCATAAAAGATCAGAAAATTTTCATCTGTGGTGCTAGATTTTCTAAAGTGAAAATTTATAAACACTGTGTGTTTCTTTGTTTTTGGTGTTATAACATAGGACTAAGACATTTTGGTTCTACATTTGTGTGATTTTAAGGAAAAGTCTTTTTAAAAACCTGAGAGAATGTAAATATTAACAGGAATCATCCTTTACTGCCCCCTCGGCTAACAATCTTCAGATTGAAAATGGTGCTTCAGAAGTAGCTGACCGTGCTAAGGCCCCCTTCTGCTTTCAGCCACTTACTGTTTACTGAGCTATCTTCTCCTTGCTTTTCACTGGGACTTTAAGAAAGTTAATCAAATCTTGGACTAAAACAACTCTTTGAGATACATGGGCTTAAGTATAGCTGGTTGAGGGTCTGAAGCAATCAAGGGCTCAGTGATTAAGAACACTTTCTGCTTTGGCTGAGTTGCTGAGTTCACGTCTCAGCAACCACATAGCAGTTCAGGACTGTGGCAGAGTGGGTGTCTGGTGCCCTCTTCGAGCTTCTGAGGGTACTGGAGAGGTACATGGTGCATGTACAAACATGCAGGCAAAACACTCATACACATGAAAATAAATGAGTAGATATTAGACAAACAAAAGTAAATGAGTGACCTGATGTTTTTCTCATCACAGGAGAAGGTTTACAAATCTCTGCCTGGATGCCGTCTGTGGTTATCTGGTTGAACTTCAGTCAATGAGTTCTTCAGTAGCAGTTCAAGCCATCACTGGGAATTTTAAATCTCTCCAAGCAAAGTTGGAACGGCTCCATTGATTACTGTAGTATATTTTCTTGCTTGCATTTTGTTCTGTAAAATAAAAGCTCAGATGGGTCCAGAAATCAGGTGTTGTATACTTAAGAATTTTGGTAGACATTTTTTTTTTAATGATAGTCATCTACAAATAGTGCATTTGCCAAATGATTTGTTTTATGACTAGTATTTTTTTTTAATTGATAACTTGGGCCCAGATATGTAGTTCAGTGGTAAAATGTTTGTATAGTATGTAAAAAGCCAGTGCTACACATGGACACATCAGTTTATAAAAAGCTGAAATAAGATTATGTATGATTCTGACACACAAAGATTTTGAATTTTACTAATGGTAACAATTTTTGAGTTTGTATTATTTATCTCCAGATTTGTGTCAGTATTAAAACTTGTAGGCTATGCCAGGCTTGGTGTCCATGCCTTTGAATCCAGTACTTGGGGAAGCAGTGGCAGGTAGATCTCTAGGACTCACTGAAATTTCTAGGCAAAGGACCTTGTCTTTAAAAAAAAAAAAAAAAAGTATAGGTTCTATAACAGTTCTTAATTATTCATTTTTAAGTTAATTTTTTAGAGATCTCCTGAACCACTAATTTTATCAATTATAGTCCTTTCTGTTTTTTCTTTTTTTTCTCTCCCTCTCACCATAAATATGTACATTAGACTTATGTATACATTTATATATGTGTGTGCAGGATGTGTATGTTTGTTGTATGTATATACAGGATTGTTTGAGCATGTGATAAACTTGTAACACTTGTTTGTATTTAACACCTTCACGATCAGCCATCTGAGATGGCTCTTTCCTTTGATCAGTCTGAGCACCTGTGGAGGTAGGTTGCCAGTCTAGTCAGTTGAGCTACAATTCAGCCATGCTTGTGCAGTGACTTCTGTTTCCTTAGAATCCTCACTGTCAAACTGTCTTAAAGTCAGTAACAGCAGCAACATCCAGAGTGTCTTACAAATTAAATCCTGGGTCTCTGGTCAGATCCACCAAACCAAAAACTGGCATAAATGGCTATCTTCCTGTTTTAACAACCCTTCCAGATTCGTGTCCCATTGATGATCCTACTTGTAAATCCTCTGTTTCTATATGGATGAGTTTCCTCTCTGATTTGTTTTTTTTAAACCCTCTTTTTTTTTTTTTTTTTTTTTTTTACCAATAACCACAACACAAGTGTTATCCAAGACATAATGTATAAAGCAATATTTTTAGTAATCTAGTTTGGTTTTGTTTTTGGTAGTGTTGGGTTGAATACAGGGCTTTCCAGCTGAGCAGGTAAGTATGCTTCCACTGAAGGTATATCCTCATCCCCTGAATTATCATGTTAGAAGAACTAACTAAACTTTAAGTGTTCCAAATTATTATCAAAGACAAAAGGAAAGACTGAGAATTACTAAGGCTAACCAGGAAAAGAAAAAACAACTGCTCTCTACTTCTTAGTTGTCTACTTATTTTTGCAACAGATGCTGACATAGCCTACGCTAGTGAGAAACTCTGACTGCCTAGAGTGTTCCTGAATTTCCCACCCTCCAGGCTCCACCACCTGAGTGCTCACTAGGTATGCGTCACAGTGCCCACTTTTTGTGGTGCAGGGTGTTAAACCCAGAGTTCCATATGAGCACCTTAGCAACCGAGTTATGTTCCTCGTCTTCAAACACCACCACCCCCCCCCCTTATTTTTGACAAGGACTCACTATATAGCTCAGCCTAGCTGCAAACATAGGCTTATTCTCCCGCCTCAGGCTTCCAAGTACTGGAAATCCAAGTGTATGCTACCATACCCGGCTTCCACTCTTATTTATGCAATTGGGAGTATTGTTGTCAATGATAAAGATTGGATGGTTTTGTAAATATATTTTATATATTTCAACTTTTATCTTTTTCTGAGATTATGGATTTCTTTTTCCACAACACCTTAGAATTCAGTTCCACTTTCACCTACAGTCTTTGAATATATATTTCATAAAAGATCAAAGTAACGCTGATTGGGTGTCACTACCTCATATTTTTCAGTTTTTCATCTTAAGAAACTTTGTAGTCTATAAAATAAATGCATTTGATATATTAATGGTTTTATGCATTTAAAATTCTGTCATGCTTATTTTAAAATGGTCTTGTTTAAATGCTTTAATTTAGATGTGGATCCATTTCTGCTAGAAATACATGACACTATCTCCAGCTCTGTTGTAAGCGTGTTTACGTATTAATATGTGTGTTATATATACTTAATCATCTGGGTGAGGTAGCTCTTGCATCTGTTCACTATACTTAGGATGTTCAGTAGGAGTGTTGAGAATAGATATGGCTGTACACACATATGCACAGTGTCTAATTAGATCTGCAGGACTCTATGTCAAAAAGGATGTAATTGACAACTGTCTGAACACAACCCCCTTTATTATTACAGTATATTTACAGGGAGCTTAAGAGTTTTAGTTCCACAGCTGATATTTGCAATGGCCTTCCTAAAAGGAAAGACACTGCTAATCCATTGTTGCTAAAAGCTGAACATTCATCAAATGACATCCGTCTAAATACCCTATCCATTCAGATGTCTGATTTGAACCTCGAAAGGGATGCTAACCTGGAAGTCATTGGTCAGATGTAACAATGGCAACATTCTGGCATATTATCCATTATGTAAGTATGTTCCCAGACTTTGGTCAGTAAGTATTGCATATGTACAGGCAATGAATAATTCTTAGGAGAGTTCATTGATTGTGATGTATTTTTAGATAGTTTTTGTATGGCAGAATGGTTAGGGAAGAGACAAACTTCATTTATGCAAGACACACATTATTGACCTGATTCTCATGCAATATGCACTTGGTAGGTTTTTAATTGCTAACTAGTGACTTCTTCATTGTACATGGAATCACATTGGCTTCTGTTTATCTTTTATAGTTAGTTTGATCTCAGAAGTCTATCACAGATTGTTTATTCTCTTCCTTGAGATATTTTGTATCTCCATGTTGTCCCTCTCTTTCACTAGTGGTGATATAGTCATAGCAAATAAATTAACCAAAACCTAGATCTGAGGTTTTGAAATAGATGTAGGATTCAGGATCCTGATAGCAAATCTTCATCCTACATTTGATTGACTTCTGAAGCTCTCTGTGGAAGCCTGGCCAGGCCTGGATATGTATTTATTCCTGTATTCTGCCCTCTGGTTTGCTCCTTTGTCTTCTACCTCAGTCCTTACTATCTGGTTTTGTAAATTAGGAATGTGGTATCATCTTGAACGTCTTCCCTCCCTCAAAATGTATTAGTCATCAACTTCTAAGCAAGTCTATTTCCTACTATCCCCCTATCTGTCCAGTTATTATTTGAGTGTCTATTCTGGTGTCATTTTGAACCCTGCAGTCATGTGAATAGTAGTAGTTCTTCCAATCATTAGTTTGACCCTTTCCTTTATTTTTACCCTTAGAAGAAATGATAGAGTGGCATGTGAGGATTACAAGATTAACAACAAAAGTAACAAAAGTCTAGAGCTAAGCACATGATGAATGGACCATCAAAACTGAAAGGCTACCAAGACAGTGGTGGCACATGCCTTTAATCCCAGCCCTCAGGAAGCAGAGGCAGGCACATCATCCCTGTGAGTTTGAGGCCAACCCATTCTACAGAATGAGTTCTAGGAGTGTCAAGGTTACACAGAAAAACACCTTCCCCCAAACCAAACCAAACAAACTGAGAAGCTGAAGTCTGGCTTTCCTCATGATTACACGTCATTCATTCAAGTATCTGAATATGTAAAGAAATTAAAATAATCCCATGCATTCTACCATATCACCATGGACTGGTCTTTAATAACAATAAAATCAACAAAATGGCCACATACACAATAGAAGCTGAACAATACTCAATAACATGGTCAAGGAAGAAAGAAATTAAGGACTTATTAGAAGTTAATGAAAATGAAGGCATAACATACCCAAACCTATGGGAAAAAGGGAAAGCAGTGCTAGGAGGAAAACTCATAGCTTCGAGCACCTCCAAAAAGAAACTGGAGAGAGCATACACTAACAGCTTGACAGCACACCTGAAAGCTCTAGAACAAAAAGAAGCAAATACACCCAAGAGTAATAAACAGCAGGAAATAATCAAACTCAGGGCTGAAGTCAACCAAGTAAAAACAAATAAGACTATACAAAGGAACAACAAAACCAGGAGCTAATTCTTTGAGAAAATCAACAAGATTGATAAACCCTTAGCCAGACTAACTAGAGGGCACAGAGAACGTATCCAAATTAACAAAATCAGAAATGAAAAGGGAGACATAAGAGAACCTAAGGGAATTCAAGAAATCATCAGATCCTACTACAAAAGCATATAACTCAACAAAACTGGAAAATCTGGATGAAGTGGACAATTTTCTAGACAGATACCAGGTACCAAAGTTAAATCAGGATCAGATAAACCATCTAAAGTGTCCCATAACCCCTAGAGAAATAGAAGCTATCATCAAAAGTCTCCCAACCAAAACAAAAAGCCTATGACTAGATGGGTTTGGTGCAGAATTCTACCAGACCTTCATAGAAGACCTCATACCAATATTCTCCAAACTATTCCACAAAATAGAAACAGAGGGAACACTACCCAACACATTCTTCAAAGCCACAATTATACTCATTCCTAAACCACACAAAGACCCTACAAAGAAAGAGCTTTAGACCAATTTCCCCCATGAACATTGATGTAAAAATACTCAATAAAATTCTTGCAAATTGAATTCAAGAACACATCAAAACGATCATTCACCATGATCAAGTAGGCTTCATCCCTGGGATGCAGGGATAATTCAATATATGGAAATCCATCAACATAATCCACTACATAATTAAACTCAAAGAAAAAAACCAAATGATCATCTCATTAGGTGCTGAGGAAGGATTTGACAAAATTCAACAACCCTTCATGTTAAAAATCTTGGAAAGATCAGGAATTCAAGGCCCATACCTAAACATAGTAAAAGCAATATACAGCAAACCAGTAGCCAACATCAAACTATCATCTGGAGTTTGCAGATGATATGATAGTATATTTGAGTGACCCGGCAAATTCCACCAGAGAACTCTTACAGCTGATAAACAACTTCAGCAAAGTGGCTGGCTATAAAATTAACAAATCAGTAGCCTTCCTGTATTCACAGGATAAACAGGCTAAGAATGAAATTAAAGAAATGACACCCTTCACAATAGTCACAAATAATATAAAATACCTTGGTGTGACTCTTAACTAGCCAAGTGAAAGATCTGTATGACAAGAACTTCACGTCTGAATAAAGAAATACGAGAAGATCTCAGAAGATGGAAAGATCTCCCATGATCATGGATTGGAAGAATTTTTTTTCAAGAGACAGAATACCAAGCTATATTTATTGTTTACAGTAGTAAAGAACAACAGCTAATGTACAAACCGGTGAATAAGGACAACAGGAACCGGTGTCACTGGAGGGGTAAGTCGTGTTCTCCGACCTGCCGCTCTGCCACCACAACTCGATTGGAAGGATTAATATAGTAAAAATGGCCATCTTGCCAAAAGAAATCTGCAGATTCAACAAATCCTCATCAAAATTCCAACTCAATTCTTCACAGAGTTAGAAAGAGCAATTTGCAAATCTATTTGGAATAACAAAAACCCCAGGGTATTGAAAACTATTCTCAACAATAAAAGAACTTCTGCGGAAATCACCACCCTTGACCTCAAGCTGTATTACAAAACAACAGTGATTTAAGGGAAAAAAAAAAAAAAAAACTGTATGGTACTAGTACAGAGACAGGAAGTGGGATAGAACGGAAGACCCAAAAATGAACTCACACACCTATGGTCACTTTGACAAAGGAGCTAAAACCATCCAGTGGGGGGGAAGATAGCATTTTCAACAAATGGTGCTGGTTCAATTGGCAGTCAGCATGTAGAGGAAAGCAAATAGATCCATTTTTATCTCCTGTGCAAAGCTCAAATCCAAGTGGATCAAAGACCTCCACATAAAACGAGATACACTCAAACTAATAAAAGAGAAAGTGGGGAAGAGCCTCAAACACATGGGCACTGGGGAAATTTTCCTGAACAGAACACTAATGGCTTATGCTATAAGATCAAGAATCAACAAATGGGACCTCATAAAATTGTAAAGCTTCTGTAAGGCAAAGGACACTGTCATTAGGACAAATCAGCAACCAACAAATTGGGAAAGATCTTTGCTAGTTCTATATCTGATAGAGAGCTAATATCTAATAAATACAAAGAACTCAAGAAGTTAGACTCCTGGACTGGAGAGATGGCTCATTGGTTAAGAGCACTGACTGCTCTTCCAGAGGTCCTGAGTTCAAATACCAGCAACCACATGGTGGTTCACAACCATCTGTAATGAGATCTGGTGCCCTCTTCTGGTGTGTCTGAAGACAGATAAGTGTACTCATATATAATAAATCGTTTTTTTTTTTTTTTAAAGAAGACTGCAGAGAATCAAACAACCCTATTAAAAATAGCGGACAGAGCTAAACAAAGAATTCTCAACTGAGGAATATCCCATGACTAAGAAGCACCTAAAGAAATGTTCAACATCCTCTTGCTCGCTCAGCTGGTAGTCCTTTCCGAGTCTGAGCCTCCACCTTGCATGGGGAGTGCACATGCAATGCCATAGGGAGATCGGCTTGTGGAATCCTAACAGATACATTTTTACCACAGCCTCAGGTCAGCAAGAGACCCAGGTGGTTTAGGATCAGCCTCCTTCTACCCAATAGTTTGTCATATAAATTAAATATGGAGAGGTACACAAACTTACAAGAAACGGGGAGCTCTCTTTCAAACTCCCACTTCCTAATATAATACACATCTCAGTTGTAATGAGCAGAGAAAGACAAGTCACACTGTTAGGGTACATTTCCTCAAAGGAGAAACCAAAGAATCAAAAACCCTCAGACATCATTCAGAGCACACTGGCCACATCACCGCCAGCAGTCTGATTTCAGAATGAAAACATGAAGTAACTATACAAAGCACTGTGGCCTTCAGAAAACTTTATTTAGTGATAAGCTGAGCTCTGCTGACAAAAGCCCACCATAAAAAGGGAGCAGGTCTGATTCACAAAGTGTATACATGCATGACCCAAAATGATAAAGACCTTCAAACGCAAATGGTCCTAAAGCTATTGGAACCTCTGATTATGAGTGACTCATTCAGATGTGCCTCTATTAGCCTTAAAAACTGATCAACACACATCTGAAGAGCTGGACTTCCCTTACCATTATCACAAACACTTGAGCAGAAAAGGCAGGAGACAAAAAACAATGAATGAAAAATTTTGAGTCTGACACTCTCTTCTCCACCGACTCAATGACCATACATCCACAAAGAAGATGAAATGGAGTCAGTGCCCCGAAGCTGGCCTCCAGGGATATGTCTGGCCAATGTGATCTGGAACACAACTGCTCTGGGTACGCAAAGCCAGTTCACCCATCAGAAGAAACACAAGGGGTCACGTTTAAACCCATCCTCTGTGTTAGGAGCAACTCCACTATGGTCTTGGCTCAGAGGGAGAAAAGCGCCTAGCAACCAGTCCTAAACCTCATTACTCCTGGTCTGGGTGCTCACTGACTCAGAGATGCCTTTGTCTATAAATATCTAAAAAGGCGCAGATGGTGTCATTGCTGACCAGCCAAGGAGAAAGTTCTTCCTCTGCTGCGCCAACCTTCTCCCTGCAGTTACAGTCCTGCCAGTGATGGTCAAGGACTACATGTGAACCAACTCTTTGTAACCAAGCTTTGGCAAAAGTCAGTATGTGTCAAAAGCAAAGCCCTTCTGTGGACAACTCTAGCTGCAGCTCTGGGGACACGTGTGTGAAAGGAAAGGGTCCTTTGACAGGGTTTGGTTAATCAACCCCTCTTGCCCAGCTCATTATTCAGATGGAAGGGGAGGAAGAGAAGATGCCAGAAAATGAGCCAGTTTTGAAATCTGCACAGCTGATATTGGTTCGTCATAGTAGTAAGGACTTGAATGAGAATCACGAAACTTGAGGAATACTTGTATTTTCCTTCAGGATTTAAAAATGTGTCCTGCACCAAAAGACTACATTCAGTGTGGGTCAGGTCCAAGAGCAGCAGCAAGAGCTCGGCCATTAAGCGTGCCTAGCGCTAGGAGACTGTCACCTGCGTAGCATGGCTGGTGGCTAGTGAGCAGGCTGGGGTTGCTCCTCACTGGTCGCCAAGTCGGAAGCCCTGGCCCCAGCAGTGCCTCCCACCTCCGCCATTCTGATTAGCAGCTTGCCTCATGCTCACAGGGGACACACCAAACCCTGACGCCCCTCCTTCCTACTGGGTAGCCAGTAGGTGTGAACACTACTCTGAGGTGTGAACAGAAAACTCCTTCCTCCCAAGTCCGTTGGGTATTTGAAAATCAGGAAGCAAAAAAGATGTCCGACAAAGTTTCCAATGAGCTCTCGATCACCGAGCCTCCAATGATATAGTTGAATCTGAGGATAACCCAAGGTAAATAACAGGCCTTAAATCGTGTTCCAAACCAAAATGATACAATCAGGTCTCTGTTCAGCTGGGCCCAGATGTAAAGTACTGACATGATCAAAGGAATCATCAGCAACTGCATATGCATTGCTAAGCCAGTAATAACGATGCAGACCCAGTTAAAAGAGAAGCATGAATAAATAGTCTGCTGGCCTCCCGTCCAAAGCTCCTGCTTCAAGCCGTGTAAAATACTGATATAAGAAATATAAATTGACCAAATAAAGAAATCCAGTTCCTGGACCCACGGGGAAATAGAAGATGGCAGTGAACGACCTCCTCCGTATCCGGAAGCAATAGAGGAAGGCTTCAGGCCAGAGGAAGAAGTAGGCCGGGCTGATAATCCGAGCTTGCCGATAAAGGGGACGATGGTGGCAGCAAACCAGTTGCGTGTGATGGCCGGGATGCTCCGAACCAGTCCTAGATGTCCGACGTGGTCGCCCATCTGGTGGCCGACTGCGCAGCACCACGCAGTGCCCATCCCATGTACGTGGCCGGCTGGGCCAGAAGTGGAGGCGCAGCTGCTGTGCAGGAGGCGGAGACCGACGGACGTGGCGCCACCGAATTCTGGTCTATAGGATTGTTGCTGTGATTATCTGGGTTTGAATCGAAATAACGCTGGCCTCATAGAACGAGCTTGATAGTGTTCCTTCCTTTTATGGGCTAGTTTAAGGAGGATTGGCATTCGTTCTCTCCAGATCTGGCTTTTCTGTGTTGATACTCTTTATTACAGCTTCAACATCATAAACGCAGTTTATGCCTTCTTGACATTTGTGTCTTGGAACTTAATTTCTTCTATACTTTCTTTTTGAAATGCAGCTTTCGAAGTATTCTCTGACAGGCCTCTGGATTTCACTGGGCTACGACATAGATGAGGCTCTTCCCTTGTTTCCTCTAAAATCCGTCCAGTTTCAGGCTGGCCTCTGTGTTTGGGGAACGGGAAGACGTCAGGAAGCTATGAGGATTAACATACCCTTTGAGAAAGTTAAAAGCTAAGCCATCTCTAGTAGTCCTCATTAGTGTTTATCCCGGGTATAAAAATGTCTGCAGTAGGAACAGGAGACCGGAAGCTCATCTTTGGGGAGAGATCTTAATCAGGAGCTCCACTTCTCACTGCACTGCCCTAGCCAATTCCTGTGGAATGATTCTAAGAGTCCAGTTTAACAAGGTCTATTCCTATCTTCTCTGCTGGGTATTTCGAGCTTCTAATGTGGTGATATTTTCTTATCTGATGCGTTTATCTATTTGCCACTTGTTATTCACCTGACTTCCTCTTACTCTCTGGTTTTTTTTTTGTTTTTTTTTTTTCTTTCCCCTATCAACTTGTCAACTGGTTGCTTACTCCACTTCTTGGCCTATGATGACTTTATTTAATCCTGTTTACAATAAGCAGAAAGGTCCTGGTTTAAATGTGTGTGTGTTAGGGCTAAGCTGCACCACAGTTAGAAACACGTTTCTCCAGCAAATAACATAATGTCGGTGTTCACAATGTGATCAAATATCCTGTAACATGTATGATAGAAAACATTACAATTATTTTAAACTTACATTGTCAATTGACATCACTTACAGAAAAGTACCCAAACTACAGGATACATTGTCTCTGACTGGTGTTTGATTAAGAATGGCCCCCATGGGTTCATAAATTTAAATGCTTTGTCACCAGGAAGTGGACCTTCTTTGAAAGGATTAGAAAGATTAGGAAGTACGTCCTTGTTGGATAAAGTATGTCATCGAAGGGTGGGTTTTGAGGTTTCAAAAGCCCATGGTTCTCTCTCTCTCTCTCTCTCTCTCTCTCTCTCTCTCTCTCTCTCTCTCTCTCTCTCTCTCTCTCTCTCTCTCTCACTTATGGATCAGGATATAGCCCTCAGATACTTCTCTAATACCAGCCTAGCATGACACCATGCTGTCTGCCATGATGATAATGGACTAAGCCTCTGACACTGTAATTAAGCACCTAATTAATGCTTTTTTGATAAGAGTTGCCTTGGTCATGGTGTCTCTACACAACAATAGAACAGTGACGAAGACACCAAGTGAACACACCTATTAACCACTGTTGGAGAATTCTGCTTTTAAGGTCACAGTTGTTCATGTCCAAATGGCTCTCCAAGCTCTGCACAAAATGGAAGACTCCTCTTAGCTCTTTTTCCAACACCACATCTACCTGCATGTCACCATGATTCCTGCCATGACTAAACTTAAACTGTAAGCCAGCCCCAGTCAAATGTTTTTCTTTTTAAAAATTATTTATGTATGTGAGTACACTGTAGCTCTTCAGACACACCAGAAGAGGGCATTAGATCCCATTACATGGTAGTGAGCCACCATGTGGTTGCTGGGAACTGAACTCAGGACCTCTGGAAGAACAGTCAGTGTTCTTAACCACTGAGCCATCTCTCCAGCCTTAAATGTTTTCCTTTATTTAAAAAAAAAAAAAGGAGGACTCCCTTTCTCAGTAGGGCTTTCTTTTCTCAGCCTGACCTTGTCTGAAGAGAGTCCCTGAGAATACTAAAGAAATAAATTATTCCTGATGGGGAGCTGTAGAACATGTTTTTCGTTTGTAGAGATTTTATTTTTCTCTTCAGAAGTATCTATTTAGTCCAGTTGCTCTATTTTAAATGAAACTACTTAAAAGAAATAGTTCCATTCTTTTCTCTTTTTAGTTCTTTGCAGATTCTGAATATTCTCACTTATGGATGGCGGCCAACCCTTTTCCTTTTAGTTCTATGAAGGGCTCCTCTGGGGAGTTTAGGTTTGTATTTATTTTTGTTATTTTATGAGTGTCTTGCCTACAAGTATGTGTACCACCTTTCTGTCTGCTGCCCACAGAAGCCAGAAAAGGGTGTCAGATTCCCCTGGACCTGGAGTTACTCAGTTATGTCATCATATAGGAGCTGGGAATCAAACCCGGGCCCTCTACAAACGCAACAACCGTTCTTAACCGTGCAGGTCTAAGTGTTGGTTCCGAAAGCATTCTCCTGCCAAGCTCCACGCAGGGCCCGGAAACTCAAAAGACCAGCAGGAGAGGAAGCCAGGGATGGAGAGAGCAGGAGGGCAGGGCAAACTCGGTGGAGGAAGCCCACTCTGGCAGGCTGGCAGAGCTCCCCTAGAACCCGGACGCAAAGCTGGCGATGGCCAAAGAGGCGACCCCAAGAGCCGCTGGGTGCCCGCCCACGGGGCGACACGGAGCATGCGCAGTGGGGAGCCCCCGCCCCCGCGTCTCCAGGAAACGGCTGTGGGGAGGCGCGCGCGGCCTCCTCCCCTCTCTCCTGGGTTTTCCGCTGGCTCCGCGGGCCTCAGCGGGAGGTAACGGCCTTGGAACCTTTCCCCGGTTTCGGTCCCCGCGCCTCCCGCCTCCCAGGGTGTCCGGGCTAAGCTGTGAGGACCTCCGTCTTCCTCGCGGCAGCACGCCGTTCCCGCCCCCGTCCTCCCCGCCGCGGCCCCCCACACCTCCACGGGGGAACCTTCGGGCTGGACTCTGCGGCCACAGTCACGAGGAAGCTTCAGAGTAGACCCCAGCCGACGACAGAGCAGCTAGGAATGGGCGCGGGTTCCTAGCATCCTCCGTGGCAGTAACCTCAGGACGTCAGTGATTTGCTTGAAATTGCACGCTTCGATTTGTTTGAAATAAAGGTACCCTTTACTCCCGTTCCTGTAGACTTGCAGATTACTCCTGTCAGATAGCTTTGCGCGATGGAGCTGGTTTTGCTCAATTCTTCCACGGGTGGTGCCTGTGGTGTGGTGCTTGGTCTCTGTCTAGTAGCATCAGTGTTTTGAGAGGCTTTGCCGTATGCGTCAGAAAATGGTGTTTGCTGCAGCCTAAGAGGTGATTTTTAGAATTCTAAGTGATGGGAGGTTGTACGTGATTCTGTAGGACACCGTCCGGAAATCTTGAAGGGGTTTACTATCTTTTTATTTTTTACATTTTACTTACAAAATATAATTCTACACATATCCAAACAAACCTTTAAGTGTTTATATTTCATATCTAGATGTAAGGACTCATTAAATAAAAAAAACATAATACAGTCAATTCCTCCTCACAACCAAAACTAACAATTTGTCGTCTCCAGTACATCTATTAGAATAGTCACCAGTGCAATCTAATGATGATTAACCGAATCATGTTTGGTTTACTCCAGTCGCCTTTTATTGATTTCGCATTTATATAAAAGTTGTAAAAATAATACAATTAACTGTGTATTTTATTCAGATTAACCAGTTCTTTATGTTTTGCTGTACTTTATTTTTCATACATGTGCATACATACAACAGTATTTAGGAACTGTTAACTACCTAGAAATAGCTTTTGGTTTGAGGATGATTGCATGTATTATATAGTCTTATATTCATTTCTCATATTCAGTACAATGCATATTTCCAGTAATGCTCTTTTATATAAATAGCCATAAAATTTAGGAAACTTAGCATTGAATAATAATAGTTTTTTTGTTTGTTTTTTCTGCTGCAGGATAAAATGCTGCATTTGGTTGTCCTATGCAGTTAAGTCATGCTTCATTTAGAGCACCTGAGCTTTTGTTCGCTGACACTGGTTACCGAGTTTTATGTCAATTTACCACAAACTAGAATCATTTGGGAAGAACCTGAGTTGAAAAAAATGCCGGTCCCCCTCACATACCCCCTCCACCCAGATTGTAATGTGGTCAAGCCTGTGGGGCATTTTCTTGATGGATGATTGGTGTGAGAGGCCTCAGCTCACCCTTGGGCTGGTGGCCCTGGGGTGGATAAGAAAGGCTCTGCAAGCTGCAAGCCGTGGGGAGCAAGTCAGTAAGCTGAACTGTTGGACAGAGAACCTCACATGCCAAACCAGTGCCTAGCTCCGAATGGTATCACAGCTCTTCTTACTTTTCATTTTGAGACAGGGTCGGGCTGGCCATGAATTCAGTCTTGGCCCAGAGAAGCCATGAGTTTAGTCTTCCTGCTTCACAGCCTTAGGAGTAACTCATGTGTTACAGGATGGGCTAGGCTTCTTCAGATGAGCTAGTTTGGACTTGCTCACAGCTGTGTGGGCTGATGGCCGTTTGCTTTACCTGGTGGGAGGAGTTTCATAAATGTTTACTCCAGAGATTTCTCACCTTTTGTGATTTAGCCTTGGAAATTCATAGTGTCACTTCCATTGTACTTTCTTGGCTAAAGTAATCCCACAGTCTACCATAACATCAAGGGGACAGGCAGAGCAGTAGCAAAGTCAGAGGAAAGCAGGAAGCTAGATTTGTCCTTCTTTACTAAAATATAGTCAGTTACAGAGAAATGCAGATCATATGGAAACTTTGCTTACGGCCACTGTGACCAGTTAAGAAAGCAAATACATTTTTCCTATGTTCAGGATGTGGATGGAATACAGAATGCAATTTCTTACCTTAAAAAAAAAAAAAAAAAAAAAAAGATTGGGGCAGGAGACGTTGGCTTAGCAGTTAAGAGAACTGACTGTTCTTTGAGAGGACCCCAGTTCAACTTCCAGCACCCACATGGCAGCTCACAACTGTAACTCCAGCTTCAGGAGATCCGACAGCCTCACACAGACCTACCTACAGGAAAGATACCAATTCACATAAAATAAAAATAAAAATCATTTTTAAAAGAATAATTTTTATGATCTATTACAAGTTCTTGAAGTTCTAAATTGACATGTTCAGTGTTATCATTTGAATTTCAGATGTCTTCCTGCAGGCTCGTTTGCTTGACTGATTACTTTGTGCCCAGCTTGTGATGCTGTTTTGGGAGGTTCTGGAAACTTGAGGATTTTGGTCTAGTTAGAGGACATGGGTTACTAGGGGCGAACCTTTGAAGGTTGTGCCTGGTCTACTATCCCTGCTCCCTCTGCTTGCTTTCTCCTGTGAGGTGGAAACTCCTCCCTGTGCAAACACCAGCTGTGAGTTGGCCTTCTGAAGCGAAGCCACAGTAAATCCTTCCGCCCTTACTTTGGTGGTTGTCATCGTTATTTTGTCAGTGTTGAGAAAAGTGACCTAGCCTTCCCTGTAAGTATTATGGGCTGTTTATCAATGCTGCTGTCATTCACAGGATCTTGAGACTGGCTTTGCTTGATTGGTCATTGTTATCTCAACGAGCATGGAGATGAGATTAGAGGTTTTGACATCAACAAGTATCAAGCAGAAAAAACCGTGGCCCAGAGTATCCTGGTTGGGTCAAGTGAGTTTTCCTTTGTTCATATACAAAGGGTTTTATATATGTTAAATATGTGCTTTTTATATATGTTAAACATGTAAGATATAGGAATAGTCTGTGGCCTCAAAAAGCAACAACAAAATGTGTGTGTGTTAAAGTTATAATGTACAAGCTAGCATTTTCAGAAGATGGGTGTGGTAGGTGTGTCAAACTTATAATGAATAAGTTAGCATTGACAGAGAATTGAGTCTTCTATCTAGGTGTAAGCTTTTGTCTTCAATTTTTTCATCATATCAAGTTTCTTCATGTTAAACAAGTGTTGGATTTCTTAGACTTTCACTACTAAAACAGTGGAGTGTTTCCTAATACTGTGTCTTTTGTGAGTGTGCTATAAAGTAACCTCAGAGCTGGAATAGGAGAGGTGGGTCATAAGGCATTAATAATCCAGAAATGCCATTTATACAATATGGAATAGCACTCACACCTTAGAGTGGGCAAACCTACACAATCCCCTTCAAATAATGATTATTGACATAAAGATTCAAATTTTCAGTGAGCAGCTCTACCCATAATTAACTTACCTATAATGGGAGTTCTCTACTAAAAACATTTTTTTTAAATGTTCTGTGTGTGAGTGTTTCCCATTCATGGATGTAAGTACATTACATGCATGGTTGGTTCTCACCCAGGACAGAAGAGAGGTAAGGTACAGTTGTGGTGTACACATGGGTGCTGGGAATCAAGCCCCACCTGGAAGAGTAGCAAAATACTCTTAACCATTGAGCCATCCTCCAGCCCAGGGTTTTTAATTTTTATACTCATCAGAGTCATCTGGGCAGGTGAGATTTATTCAGCCATAAAGGAAGAATTTTGAAGGCTCCTGTATGGAGCTAGAGATCATCCTATTGTAAACAAGAGATGCCTGACACAGAAAGACAAGCCCTGTGTGCTTTGTCTCAAAATATGTGAAAAATCTGCATTTAAAAATAAATACATATATGATGTGAAAGTAGAAAGGGGACGTTGTTGGAGGAAGGAAGGGTCCAGGGAGAGAAAGAAGAGGTCCAGGGGGGAGGAAGGAGGGTTCAGTGGGAGGTGGTCATGACAGAAGGAAGAGGGAGAAAGAGAAATATGCTGTGCTTTTTCTCATGTTTTATCTAGACTTTATATGTATGTGCACACAAGACAAAAGCAGAAGAGGGAGTGAGTTCTTGGAGGTAGGAGAGGAACAAGGTTGGTTAGTGGGCCAGTGTGAGCAAAATCTTTAAAAATAGCATAATAAAATGATTTTGAAATACTTTATACACTAAGATGATAATAATAATAATAATAATAATAATAATAATAATAATAATAATAATAATAATAATAATAATAATAATAATAATAATAATAGATTGCTGAGCCCTGTAGCTTTTCCAGCTCAGTAAGTCTATGCTGGATAATTCATGTTTTCTTATTTCATTTTTTAAAACTTTAGAGTGTTTCAAAACTTTATGTATTTTGTGAATATGTGTTTTGTTTGCATGCATTCCTGCATACCAGAAGAGAGCATCAGATTACATGAAAACTTTATGAGACTACAGTTACAGATGGTTGTGAGCTACCAAGTGGGTGCTGTGAATTGAATCAGGACCTCAGGAAGAGTAGCCAGTGCTTTTAACCACCAAGCCATCTCTCTGGCTCTGGTAATTTGTGTTTTTAACAGGTTCTGAGGTAATGGTGCTGCTGCTGGCTCCACAAACTTCATCAAAACTACCCTGCTATTTCTAGACAGAAAAAGTGATTGGAGTCATGAGCTTATGGATTTCTGGAGCCATGTGCATTTTAGTCTAATCAAACAGTATAAAAACTTGTCCATACAAATGTTCACATAAGTAGGACATTAATTTGGCTAATGCTCCTAGAGTATTAACCTTTAAAGAACTTTAATGCAGCTAGCTGTTAGATCACCTTACGCAGTAATTTTAGCAAGAGGTATTTTGTTATTTACTTGTTCCATAGTCATGGACGCAGAGTCCTGACCTCATGCCTGCTGGACCAGCACTCCCATCACTGAGCAGCACCCCAGCAGCAGGCTTGTTAACACAGAACAGAAAGTGCTTAGAGTTCAGGTCCATGTTTACATTCGTGGTGTAAATTATTCTCGTTCTTAAATGTTATTTTGTTTTCCTTTCTAGAGTCACTTATGTAGACAAGATGGAATTCATTCTTGGGATCACCTAAGAACTTCACTTTTTTTTTTCTCTTAGGAAAATGAAGCTGTTTTTCTTTTGGATAAGAAATTCATAAATGAGATTAATTTGCTGTCAGGAAGAACAAAGAAGAAGATTCCTAGTCTGCAGCCTTTGCTGAAGGATGTTGTTTTCCTGGCAACATCCACTAATGGTTAAGTAGCACTGACATGTTCAGAGGCTAGCTTACTGTGGTTTTTAAAGAAAACCAAGTGAGTGGTGCTGTGTTAACTTTGATTTTGCTTTTGAACAGATGTGTGGCTGTCTGGGGTCCTCACTACAGGAGAGCTGTTTCTGTGGAACAAAGATCAAGATTGTTTGAAAAAGATACAAGTGACTGAAAAGCCTAAAGAAGCTATTAAAGCTACAGTTGGTAGGGATTTTTAAATTTTTGTTTAACGGGGAAAAGTCTGTGAAAGTTTTTCATAGTGCTGTTTTGCTGCTGTGTCTGTGTTTGTGTGCTTATGCACCTCTGTCTGTCTGTATACTCTATGTTCTGAAATTTGGTGGTGCTTTGCATCTGCTTCAGCTCGAAGGAGAAAACCTGGCATGACTGGCATTGCTGTGATAACAGGCTCCTGCCGTCACATAATATTGCAGGTTTTATGGTACGGGAGACTGAGGCAGGAGGACCAGAAGGCTAAGTATTGCTTGTCTCCCAGATAAGCTGAAGGTCAGCTTGAGTGCAGACCCTGACTTAAAATAAAAAGTGAAATGAACTTTAGTGGTGGGTCTCAGTGTTAGAGCACTTGAGGAGCACACACAGGCAGAGGGTCAGTTCCTAGTCCCTTATTATTAATGCCAGACATGGCAGTGCACACCTCTATCCCAGCCCCTGGGAGGCAGAGGCAGGCAGATTTGAGTTTGAGGCCAGCCTGGTCTGCATTGTACGTTCCAGGACAGCCAGGGCAACACAGAGAAATTGTCTCAAAAACAAGAAGTAGTGAATGTAACGTCATTCGTGTCTTTATTATTCATGCTCTAGTTTTAACATCCTGAAGGTAAACAGCTTGAGTCCTAGGATGGTAGCTAACCTTGCCAGGCAAGCATTTGGGAGGCTGAAGTAGGAGGATCATAGTGAGTTGGAGGCCAACTTGGCTACAGTTTGAGACCCTATTTCATAAAAGCCAAAAAGTAAAATAAAAATCAGATTTCAAAAGTTTAATTTTTCTGTTTTGTGTTAATTAGCAAGCTCTTCAAGACTATACTTATATGTAGCTGAAAATGGGAAAAGAATTCTGCTTATTACATCTTCTGGCTGCATACTCCTGTGGGAATATTTGGAATCGAAGAATATCTTATCTTCTAAAAGCCCTTCTTTGGTGGGTCGGTGGTCCCAGATCGTGCCTGAAGAAGCAGTTTTATTGCCGTCCACTAAAGATAAAGAAGCTGTAGTAGATGCTGTCTTTGTAAGAAATGAGGTAAACTCCAAATGATACACTATGGAGTAGAGTTCTTGGTTAGTCAGGGGTGTGTACTCGCATACCTGTTTGTTACTAGTCAGAGTGGGTGCAAGATTACTGTTTGAAAAGATGATTTGGAAAATGGCTTCAAATTAAAATTCCCTTTCTCCTAGTCCATAATAGGACTTATAGTGGGCATGTGGTAAGCATGGGGGCGCATACCTGCAGCCCAGGTGTTTGGGAGGCAGCTGTGCAAGGACTACCCTAAGCTTGAGCGTCCTGGGTTGCATATTGAGCATATAGCAAGGCCTTGTCATAAACAACCAAGTTAAAATAAAATGTGTGTATGTTTTGTAAGTTAATAAGTTAGAACTGGTGGTGTCTAATAAGTCATAGCTCATGCTATAGTACATTTATTCTTTAAAATGCAAAATTTAAATAGTGTCCAGTCCTCTCTGTGAACTTTTATCTATTACCTGATTCACTTTTGTTGGAAATTGTAGTTTGAAGTCAGGCTTGGAGGTATGTGACTATAGTCTCAGCATCATGGAAATAAGTAAGATGATCAGTTCAGATCACCTGGGCTATGTGACAAAGCGCAGAGGCAGAGGCAGGTAGATCTCTGAGGCCAACCTAAGTTCTAGGACAGCCATGGCTGTTACACAGAGAAACTCTGTCTTGAAAAACAAAACCAAAAAAATTGCATTTTGAAATTTTATTAGTCCCTCTTATTAAGGTGATAGTCTAATTAAATAAGATAAACTATAAAAGAAGAGAATAATTTTAGAGCAACCTTTCCAGCAATAGCAAGTGGCAGTATATATTTTTAAACTAGTATTTGTACATATCTATGAAATAGCATATAATACTTCTATATATTTATATATTATAGTTAAATCAGGGTAATAAGCATTTCCATGTCTTCAAGCATTAAACACATTAAAATGCTGGGAGTTTTAATATTTGAGTCACTTTGATAATATTGTTATTATATTTTATACTATCAGTCCTAATACTGATAATATGGTCAGTATTTACCCTACTGTGCTATTGGAACATCAGTACAAATCCCTGTACTTTGGTGTCTCTTATTGGACTTGAATGTGAACAGCGTGCTCAAGGCTCTAGGCTTTCTCTCCAGCCCCAGAAAGAGCCCTTCCCTGCCTTAGGCTGATTTCCATTTTGGCTTTGCTTTTGGAAAAAGAAAAATAACATAGCCTTACATTTATTGTTAAAAATGAAAATAAAAGCTGGGTCCCAATATTTTCCCTTCATAGGGGACATTTGCATACATCAGTTTATTTTCAGATTAATTTTACACTAAATTGCTAACTTTGTCTACAGTTACTCGGCGACTGCTGCCTGTGCTCATTTTCTTTTTACTCTGGAGAACACTTGAAGTTAACATTTCTGGCCATTCAGTGGTATGAGAGCATGTTTACATCTGTAAGGTGAGGTAAATATTTCCCATTCTCTTATTTTCCACTTTTAAACTAGTGGCGTCATTTTTGACCAGTATATATTTAAGATTTTTAGATCTTAATTCTGGTTTTTCTGACTTTGTAGATCTTTCTTTCCACCTTTCACTTTTAAACATTTAATCTAGACAGTTTCTTTTGTTTTTATTTCTCTTCCTAGGAGGGAGAGTATGTAAGAGATAGCATAGTTTGTGCTATATTTGTCTTCATACTATAAAAATAATTATTTTGAAATGAATTGAAATTTAAAGGGGACAAAAATACTTGGATTTACTTTGTACCTTTGAAATGCTCAACTATTATGTTTTATTCAGTGTTTTTGGACAAAGTTTCACTACATAGTCTTGGCTGTCCTATAACTCTGTGTGTGAGCCGTGCTGGTCTTGGATGCACAGAGATCCTCTTGTTTTTACATCCCAATGCTGGAGTCCTCAGGCCTGTGCAAGAGCCTTTAGTTCTTATTTATGTATTTATAAAGATTTATTTATTCTTATGAGTATGGGGTAGCTGTCTTCGTACACAGCAGAAGGAGGCATCAGATCTCATTACAGATGGTTGTGAGCCACCATGTGGTTGCTGGGAATTAAACTCAGGACCTCTGGATGAGCAGTCAATGCTCTTAACTGCTGAGCCATCTCTTTAGCCCTTGTTTTGTTTTTTTTTTTTAATTAAAAATTTTTAATAGTAGAATAGTTTGTATTCTAAGCTTCATAAAATAGAGCAAGATATAGTAAAAGCTTATAATTTCTATGTAAGATTTGGAAAAGTAATGTGACTTTTATGAATTCTTTATGTTAATAGTACATTGTTAGCCACATAAAGTAAAACAGGTAAGTTTGTAAGTAGGTGAGTAAATTTATACATCTATCTAATTATCTCTCAGAATAAATGTGGAAAATTGACATAATCTAAAAAAGGTTTGTTTTCCCTACTTCTTTCTCAGTTTTTGAATTAATGTACATTAATTGCATAAAAATGTTTCTTTATTCATTTTGCTTGTATTCATATTCCTACCATTCTTGCTCAGTTCTCTTCCTTATTTTGATGATTCCAGCAAAACGTTTTCTGACACATAAAAATGTTTAGTTGCAACAGGTATATATAGGTTTGATTATGGGACATAACTATTTACAGAACTCCAGCAGTGGACTAGATTGGCTGACAGCTATTGAACAGTTACTCGTATGTATACTTCCATGCACTGAGGTATACGTCAACCCTGCTATTTTCTGTTATGGACTGTGTATCAACCTCAGAATTACTATATGAACTTGGCATGGTCTCATATGCCGGTAGGTAGCCTCTGTCACTTGGGAGGCTGAGGAAGAAGGCTTGCTTGATTCTAGGAGTTCAAGGCCAGTCTGCATCATTATCTTGAGACCTCATCTCCAAAACAAAATATACACAAAAAAAAAGTAAGTAGAATTATTAAAGCTTGCTATCTTTTGTTTCCTTACTGTTAGGTCATTGCCATTCCGTGTTCACTGGGCACAACAGGAATGTCGTCTGTGCAGTCTGATTCCTAAGTGTGCATCAGTAAAGTCAAGAGGAGCTCTGATCTCTGCCTTCTCAAGAGATGGCCTTGCTCTTGCAGTAACTCTTAATCAGAAAGACCCAGTGGTCAGTAATAGCCTCTGTCCTTACTACTTTATGTTGTAAAATTGATGTTATCAGTTTTGGGGAAGTTATATAAATTAGCTGCCATCATCTTCAAAGTTGTTCTGGAGAAATGTAAAATTAAAGCGTTTACCTTGGCCAGATATACCTTTAATCCAGCACTCTAGGGGCAGAGGCAGGCAGACCTCTAAATTCGAGGCCTGCTGGTCTACAGAGTGAGCTCTAGGACAGCCAGAGCTACAAGGAGAAACCCTGTCTCAAAAAAACCAAAAAGAAGAAAAAACAAATAAAAGCTTACCTTGGTGGGAAATGCCTGTCATGCCAGGACTCTGCACACTGGGGCAGGAGGATTTGAGTTGAAGGCCAACCTGGGCTACATAGTAGAACCCTGTCTCAAACACAACAGAACCGGATGAACAGTGAATGGAGGGACTGGAGCAGAGAGCAGGCTGCATGCACACTCCACCCAGCTGTTGGCAGGGCGGGAGTGGGAGGGTTTCAGGTGACTCTGAGCAGCCTAAGCAAAGACTGGTGATGGGCTTCCAGTAAGGCCTGGCTTGGAAAGACGGCTTCCTGTAGTAGTGTATGACAGCCTCTCAGCCTCCAGTGTGGTAAGCAGTGTGTACAGCAGGGTGGATAACTACATTGGTTGTCATGTTTTCCCCATCCAGGCAACTCAGGTTTTGTTTATAAACACGTTGAATTTTGTTACTGTCTGTGGTGGCCTTAAAGGATGTGGTAATAAGAATCCCGTGGTCCCAGCCACACTTACCAGGTAAGAGCACGTGTACTTACTGCTGAGGATGGTTTTTGTTTTCTGTCCAATACTTTACTAATACAGGAAATGTCATTTTGATAGAGTTCAGCTTACCTTTTTACCTAGTAAATTCTGAAAGTTGTTTTACACAATGAAAGCCTCAAATGCTTTTAAAGGAAGGGCAAGGTAGAAAGTACACAAAAGTATTTTCTTTTTCAACTGTTTTTCTATCTTCTTTGGAATGCAGCTGTGAGTAGGTAGCAATCTGAGGCTTTGTTGGGAAGGGTAAGATGGAATCCAGGAGGGCTGGGGAACTTACAGCCTTTTAAACAATTGAATAACAACCTGAACTATAAGAGCTATACAGGTTGTGTGGTGGTGCACACCTTTAATCCCAGCACTCAGGAAGCAGAGGCAGGGGATCTTGGGTTTTTGAGGCCAGCTTGCTCTATGTAGCAAGTTCCATGACAGGGCTGTATAGAGAGAGTTTGTTCCCCCCCCCAAAAAAAAAATAAATAAAGGAAAAGACCCATAAAAGATCATAGTACAAACATTTCCTCTTGAGATTTTTTTTTTAAAGATTAATTTATTCATTTCATGTATGTGAGTACCCTGTCGCTGTCCTCAGACACACCAGAAGAGGTCATCAGATCCCATTATAGATGGTTGTGAGCCACCATGTGGTTGCTGGGAATTGAACTCAGGACCTCTGGAAGATCAGTCTGTGCTCTTAACCGCTGAGCCATCTCTCCAGCCTTCCTCTTGAGTTTCTAACCTTTTTGTATCTGAACTCCTTCTGTACTATATCCTCTGAGTGTGCAGACTGGTCAGGTTGTCTAGTCCCGTCTCCCCCTTCCTTCCCTCTCCACAGTTCCTTTCCAAGAGCAGCACTAAGCTCAGTGGGGGTCCTTTTGACTTACGGCTGCCATTGTCAGAAGGGTGGGAGCTGCTGCTTTTTGTTCTAGTGGCACATGATGCTGCCAGGGAGTTAAGCAAGGAACAGCTTTGGGAAGAGGCGGTGAGCGGGATTTCGTTTTCTATCAGGCTGCAGAGTGGATAAGCACAGTCTCAGAATCTGTCCGTCTGTCTTGGCCATAGGTGCCAGTGAGGTTACAGTTCATTCTCATCAAAAGATGGGTGGCTCAATGCTGGGAAATATTTTCATTTCTGAACTGCTTACAAATCTAAGTACATTTCTAATTGGAATGTTGTTGGCAAAGATATAAGTAAACCTTTTTTATTTCCTACAAAATAAAATTCACAAAATTTATGTGAGAGTTATATACTATCCAGTCCTTTCTAAAACTGTCATTTGCCCTTTCTAGGTCATATTGGGTTGGTGATATCAGCTGGACACATGACAGTCTTTTTCTGGCTTGTGTATTAAAACGTGGCTCCCTGGTTTTATTGACCTGCCTGGGTGAATTGCTAACATTAGTTACATTTGGTTGCTCTATAGAATTTGGGCCAGCTGAATTTATTCCTCTTCATCCACTAATAACATATAGGTGAGAAATGTGAATTGTTTTGTTTAATACCTAATTTTCTTTGGTGATTAATTTTATTATATATTTTATTTATTTAGTTTTCTGTGAGTCTGTCATGTCAATATCTGTTTCTTATCTGTTACTAATTATTTATAGTTTTCTTCCTGTTTCTTTTTGTGGCTTAATCCTGGTGAAAATTTGACATTGTGACTATGTAAGTATAAAGTTATTTAAATTCTTAATAGTACTAAAAACTTATCTTTACTATAAAAGACAATAAAACATGATGTTTATTATTTTAAAAATGTAGCACTGAGAGAGTTTAGTAACTAAAAGTTAACATATTTTTTCCAAAGGACAAAATCTGTTAGTAATAGACTGTAGAGTGTAACCATATTTGGATTTTAATTGTGAAAGAAGGTAGCAATTTAACTTTGTAGTCAGACTGATTATTTCAAATACTTGTTTTCCTATTTCCTAGTTTTGTAAGTGATAATTTAAAAAAAAATTCTCAATTTCTTTTCTCATGAAAGGAGGATGATAGTAATTGTCGTCTAGGACTGAGGGAATGAAGTAAAGATATGCATTATTATATGTGGTTCTCAGTAAGTGCTGAGTCTTTATTGTTGTTGTTGTTTACTGTGTATAGTTAGATGTACAGAGAGAGCTATTTTAAAAATTACCTCTACTTGAAAATCGTGTGAGGAGGTGGCTGCAGTGTGATTGGGGGCAGAGGCCGCAGACACCCCTGGAGCTGGAGTTATGGGGGTCTGCCCCATGTGGATGATGGGATCTGATGTATGTCTGAGACCTTGTGCATATGGTGACCATGGAGGCAGCTAAGGGTGTTCGATCCTCTGAGAATGGGATTGCAGGCAGTTGTGAGCCTTCATGTGGGTGCTGAGAACCAAACTCCATATTTGTGTTTCCTTAAATTTCACTCATTCTTTTCTAAAATTATTATTTTAAGGCATTTCAAATAGATTTTTCTAATAGGTATTCATTATTTAAAAAAATAAAATTTGAAAAACATGATACATTATTAAATAGTATGAAAACAATTCTTATATTCCAAATCTTCAGAGGTAACAACATAGGGTATTATTGCCTTCCAAACAAGATACTCATATTGTGTTTATAATCATAGCAATGTTAGTTTTCTTCAGTATATGATAGATTACATGAAACAGCCATTTATAGTTTTATTTTTAAGTGTATTTTGTATGTATGTATATGCCACAGTGTACACGTAGAAGCAATTCTCTCTCTCCTCTCACCTTAATATGTCCGGCTTATGTGACAAGTGTTTTTATTCACTGAGCTCAGTAGGTGCACCCTCATCTGGCCTCCTGGTCACTGCATGCATTGGCATTCATGTAAGCAAAGCTCCCACGCACATTAAAAAAAAAAAAAGCCTAAAGGTTAAAAATAAAATAAAATACTTTTACTGCAGGAAATGACAATTTTCTATTAGTATTTATATATCTGTCACTGAAAATTAGATATTATGTCAGGCTGTGGTGGCACACGCCTTTGCTCCTAGCACTTTCGAGGCTGAGGCAGGTGGATATTTGTGAGATCAAGGCCAGCCTGGTCACTAAAAAAAAGTGAGTTCCAGCACAGTCAAGGTTTGCACAAAGAAACCTTGTCTCAAGAAAACCAAATGAAATGAATGAATGAATGAATTAATTAAAACAATTAGACATTACTATTTTGCTAAACATAATCAAGGAGATACCCACACTACTTTTCTTTCTATAGATTGATACACTTAACCATCTTTTATACATCTCTCCTTGTCAGACACTGTTTTTAATGGTTCCACACATACTGACCTGTTGTTGGACAGCTGGTTAGTGGAGAACAATCTTTATTAGAATCTTGGGCATCCTGACTTGTCTTTGTGCTAAAGATTAGACTCAGGACCTCGTAGGACTTGGTAGGCAGGTCTCCCATATCTGTATTTTAATAGTTCTCTAGCCCAACAAATTACAGTGTATTAATCTCTCATTTCATATTTATAAAACATTAAATATAATAAGCAGCTGTATTGCATAGTCAGCTACATCATTATAACATATGTATATTTATGTGACTCATTCAATTTTAAACTCAGAAAATGTTACTCCTGATTATATTCTTCAAATGTCCTTCTTTCTTTTTTCTCCTTATTAACATTTGTACTGATTGCATTTTTGTAATTCTATTCCTATGCTTATATAGTTTAGAAGGAGAGTCAGCTACTTAACTCTTTAATAATAAAAGTAAGATTCCAAAAAAAAAAGAAAAATAAAAGTAAGATTGCATATTTTTTTTCTGAAACAGGCTGCATATAATTTTTTAAAAACTAATAAATGTCACAAAATTCAGGAAAAAAATCTGGAAACATAAAGATATATGTTTTGATCACTGTATGTTTCCTGGAAGACAAATATACAATTAATATTTTCTGTCTCATCTGCTTGCTATCATCAGTCTGTGTGCTCACTTGCCTTGTTTTGAATGATTGCTTCCTTTTAGAATGTGATTGCTCCTCTTGCTGATTCTTGACTTTTCATGTTTGTTTGCTAGACCTCAGAAGCTTCCATTTCAAGATTCAAATAACTCTGTAGATTCGTCAGTTTCTGAGAGTGACCCTCTAAGACAGAGGTTTTCCATAAAAGCCCACTCACGGCTACCCTACCTCATTATCTCTGATGGATACATGGTCACAACCCTTCGCTTTCTTGATAACCAGTCACCAACAGTGCTCATGAGGTCCTTGCTTCTTGATTCAACACAGAGGCTTGAGAAAGCATACCAGAGTATGATGCTGTCTAAGGTACAGTGGCTTTGAGTATCTGTGGTTAAAAGTACTTTTCTTTTTAAAGTTAAAATTATTGACAGTAATAATAGCCTTTTTGACACTAGAAGTTTTGAATGCTTTAGGTTTATAGATAACATTTTTTTCTTGGAAATCATTTGTCTTTTTTCTACAGCCCAAGGACAAAGGGCTGAATTTGCGATCTCTGGATTCTTTGAGGTCTAGCCTGTTAAAGCGTCAAGGAAAGGAAAGTTCAGTACATTGCACTATCCCCAGATTTTTGCAGGCAGAAGAAACAATGAAGTTAAATGAAACCACAGATTTTCAGGTACTTACTAATACTTACTGACTTTATTCTAAGAAATTCATTGGTTTGTTGTTTTTATTCTTTGTTGTTGTTGTTTGCTGTTAAATGAAATAGAAAATGTAGGAATAACACAGTGATTCTATACATAAGGCTTGAATGGTATTAAATATTTCTCCCCTTGTGTTTAGGAGTTTGAAGGAGAAGAAACTAATGAAGTTGAACAATTTCTAAACAATTCATTTTCTTTTTGTAACCAAAGAAAAGATGTACAGCTTAATACTGTCAAGGAAGGAAGACTGGAGTTTGCATCTATGTTTGATACAATTCATGCAAAGGACGATTCCAGGGAGACAGGCGGAGCCATTGCAGAGCTTCACTGTATCCAGAAACAGCTGCTTGCAGCTTGGACTATAGGAATTTCAAAAACTGTGACAGAAAGAAAGTTAATGCTAAATTACACAGTACTTTGCATCACTCATTGTTTCTACATTCTTCAGTTTATAAAGTGTCCTTTGCCCAGGTTTGACCTGCTTTTAAGTAAGAGTCTGAAGCATAACACATGGGTTCTCTGCATCCTTCAGCTTTTTCATCAGTGTTTATCACTCCACTATTGGGATATGCCATATAGACAAAACATGAGCCATTTGATAAAGCTCACTGCAAATACTGTAAAGCTTTTATTGACTCAGCAACAAAAAAATGGATTATTCTCAGAAAAGCTTTTAGCTTGCCTTTCTTTGCTCCGAACTGTGACCGACTATTTAAACGGCACATGCCGTCTTCAGCCTGAGGCTGTTCCAGCAGCAGCTGATGGAAGTAGACTAGCAGAGCTAGATTCGTTAATGGTACCTATTTTTCAAGCTTCTAAGGAAAATTGGTCTTGGGACTCATCTTTAAAGATTTATCCTCAAGTGACAAATCTTGTTCAGAAGCCAGGTCACAGGTAAGAATACTGATATTAGTAAAACACCATTAGATTTCTTAGTCTGTAATAAGTTTATAAGTTGGTACTTTTTAGTATACTTATTAGTATACTTAGTTTAAAACTTTTAGTACTAATCATAGAGTAATTTTTCACTCTAGAAGGATACTTTGTAACCTCTAAATTCCAGTATTAAAATATGTTAACTTAAAAATATTTAAGTACCTATTTCCAAAAAGCAGCACATCTTCCTGATATATCAATATGATTTTTAAATATTTTTTTGTTTTAATATGTGTCTATGTATTTGTGTTTATGTGTGGATACCCATGGAAGCCAGAAGAGAGCATCAGATCCTCTGGAGATGAAGTAGGCAGTTGAGAGCTGCCCAGTGTGAGTGCTGAGATGCAAACTCGGGTCCTCTGGAAGAGCAGCAAATGCCCTTAACCTCTGATGCATCTTTCCAGCCTCTCTGTATAAATCTTCCTTGTCAATTAAAAATTGTTTCAGTTTTTCCCCCAAATATTAAAAAAAAAAACACACATTTGGGGTGGTCTTGGGCAGCCATAATGATCTTGAAAGTATATAGTAAAAGTTAGGTATATAATGAAAAATGTACACAAGTGCGTCAGAATTCTGTGAAGATCTGTGGTCCTTATGTGCTTTTGCCACATTAGAATCTGTCTTTTGATTGTGGACTGTGATCACTAACTTGGTCAGTGTGTTCTGTTGGATCTGTGAGCAAACCAAATAAAACATTGCTGATGAAGGAAGGTAAACTCTCTCTCATGAAAATTGGTTTTAATGATTATCTAATATTTTTGTACAGATTGATTGCTCTTTGGAGACTATTGTACAAAAAAAGCTTATGGTATCAAGCACAGTTAAGCAGAAGAATTCCTGATGGTGGCAGACAGTTAACTGAAAGTATAACACATGAAATGTATTTTGTCAAGACTCTGCTATGTCATGTCCAGGCTAGCCTGCAGATGGCTGGGGATAGCCTGAATCAAGCCCTAGAACTTACACCTATCAGTGGTTAGTATCCATAAACACTTTCTAACTTCTTGGATATGTGAAGTGACGGACTGGACTTTGGGTTTTCAGAATGGGTTACACTTACTTGATCTTCAGAATAATTTCAGGCTAGAGATATATCTGCTGAATTTTAAAACAAAACTTTGAAAGTTACATAACCAGCTAACTAATTGTTGGGTAAAATCATCCTTAGGTGAAGAGTGTTTTCTGCTAGCATCATATGAAAAGTCAGTTTGTCTGTGGAAGAAGGCTCTACAAGAAACCCAAGAGAAAGGTAAGGAGTGTTTCCAAAAAGTAACTCTGTATTGGGAAGAACATAAATTAACTTGCTGCAGAGTTTAAAAATATTAAGTTCAGAGTGTTCACATTATCTTACTGTCTTACTCTTCAAGTAAGATGCTGATTGTAGGGAACTTGACTGTCAGAAATACTGTATTTTAAATTATTCTTGATTTTAAAAATCATAGCACCAAGAATCTTTTCAATGCTCTCAAGTTAAATTTCCTGCCTGCCACACCCCGCTTGTGTAACGATAAAACTTGTGGTGGAATGTTAACGGACAGAATGAGATTTACACCCTAAATATTTTCTTCCTTTTTAAGGCACGACAAATATCTAAATAGGAAACTATACATCAAATGCCCTACTACCTTCCTACACACATTGAGAGAACTATGGGGCTAAGCCTCCTGGCCTTGAAGAGATTTGAATGTTCTAGGCTAAACAGAGTATGGGTGTGATTTGTGTAGGGTTTTTATAATGACATAGGACTCTAGGTTCCAGAAACTGATGATATCTTTTATGATGTTGGACTGGCGGTGTGACTGAGATGAGAAAGTATTCTGCCTGGTCAGAGCTCTACACTTTACTGTGTGTCTCTATAGCTCTCCTCTCATTACAGATGGCTCATCAGATCTCATTACAGATGGTTGTGAGCCATCATGTGGTTGCTGGGATTTGAACTCGGGACATCTGAAGAGCAGTTGGTGCTCTTAATCACTGAGCCATCTCTCCAGCCCTGTTGATTCTTTATGAATATCACATCATGTACCCAAATCCAACTCATCTCCATGGCCCTCTAGATTTACACTTTGACCTTACAATCATCCCATAAAAGAAACACAAAAAAATTATTGTTGTGGAAGTTGTGGTGTATCACACAGTATATACCCTTTTACCCAAACAGCGTTACTTACAAATGTTCATTGCAGTGAATCCGGTATGGTTGAGGCCTCTGGCTTCTGCTGCACTATTAATTCTGGATCCTCACCTGGACTCCTTGGATATCCTGTTATTGCCTTGTGTCATGGAGCTCTTACAGCTTTGGTTCTGGAGGATTTGCCCCTTCGAGTGCTTCAGAAGTTTATAGATGGAGTAGATGTTAGGGTGGGTCAACTCAAAGCCCTGGGTGGTCAGCCTGACAGTTCTCCTGCACCAACGTTGTAGGATATGAGATCGCTCTGTGAACACCAAGATTGTGTTATTTGCTGAAACAAAAACTGTTTGTAGTCATATAGTCATATATATATAATACTTTCATTGAGTATTTGGAAATTTCACATCATGCACCGAGGACTTGCCCTCCAACTCTCCAGAAAGGAGGAAGAGAAAGAACAAGTTCAATATGTGTTTGTTACCCATGTACTCACTGGAATATGGTCAAACTTTCCGTGGCTAGTTGTTTAAAGAATAAAATTGTTTATTGAAGTATAAAACAGATGCAAGAACCCTGCATGTCATAATTGTGTAACTTGCTGAGTTTTCACAAACATCACGCAACTGTCTGTTCCTGTGGCTGTGCTTGTAAGTCGAACTCCTCTGTTTCAGGAGGAAGAAGGACGTGTTTTCTTCAGTTACGCTACTATCTCTCTCTATTGTACTGTCACCTCTACTGCTATGATCTAAACGATGCTCAAGGGTTATGCGACCACCTCGTAAGAGAGGTACTCAGCTGGTCCCAGTTACCTGTAAAAGAAAGTAAAGATTGCTCAGGTATACTTTTTAAAATTCACTTATGTTATTTGTTTATTTTGAAACAGGGTCTTGCTGTGTTTCCCTCTGACTTTTTTGATACTTATGTAACCAGCCCCATGCTAGTTAAAACCTCATGGCAATTCTCCTGCCTCACCCTCCTCGGTGCTGGGTTTATAGGCATGTGCCATCCCACTGACTTCATAGCGTTAATTTTCTTTATGGATTTAGAGAACAAATTATTTACATGTAAAACTTGGCTTGCCTTTACAGTGACTAAGTTATTCTTTGTGGGCTTTGGACTGTCAGCTTCTTGGTAGCTTATCACACAGTTCTTATTCAAGATTTATCCAAGAACTCACTAAAGTCACTTCATTCAAGAAGTCAAAATATGCTTCCTAAGTTCTTGCTTTTCTCCGTTTTTTGCTATTTAAGTCCTTGTATAGTCTGCATCTTAACCTCTGGTAGGGCATTAGCTGGCAAGGTTATCTCCTGCTTTGTGGGTTTCTTCATTACTAGGTTGATTGTTCCCTTTGCTGTGCAGAAGCTTTTCAATGTTACGAAGTCCCATTTATCACTTGTCAGCTTTAATTTCTGAGTAAATGGAATTCTATTAGTTCTTTCCAGCCCCTGTATCCTGAGGTGGCACTATCCACAGTTGACTTGGGTCTTCCAAGAAAATACCTCACCAGCATGTCTTTAGGCAGGAACTAACCAGGACACCATTTACTGAACGTGGTGCCTTTCCTCCAGTTGCATTTTTGGCATCTGTCAAACATTGGATGGTTGTGCAGAACTGGTCTACCTGTCTGTGCAGTACTCTGTGGTTCTTATTACTATAACTTTGTGACACAGCTTGAAATCAGTTAGTTAGTAATCCTTCTAGCATAGTTTTTTAAAGACTGATTTATTTATTATATATAAGTACACTGTTGCTGTCTTCAGACACACCAGAAGAGAGCACCAGATTCCATTACAAATGGTTGTGAGCCACCGTGTGGTTGCTGGGATCTGAACTCAGGACCTCTGGCAGAGCAGTCAGTGCTCTTTAACCTCTGAGCCACCTCTCCAGCTCCACATATTCTTCTTACTCAGAAGTCCTTGGCTATCTGAGGTCTTTTGTGCTTCTATATGAATTTCAATTCTTTTTTTCTATTTCTGTGAAGAATAATATGAATACTTTGATTAGGATTATAATGAATTTGGTTGAGTCTGTAAATGATTTTTGACAGGATTGTAGCATTTTACATTATTCTAATGACCCATGAACATGGGAGACCTTTCAATCTTCTAGTGCCTTTAAAGGTTAGGTTTATTCTTAGATATATTTATCTACTGAGATTGTTATGAATGGGAGTGTGTCCATGATTGTTGTATTGTGATTGGTATACAAAAAGGCTACATTTTTTTTTTTAATATAAATTGATTTTGTGTGTTTGTGTATTCTGCCTCTGTAGTGAGAATTTTGGAATTTTGGTTTCTTAAAAAAAAAAAAAAACACAGAAAGAATGTTTTTTGTTTGAATGTTTTTGTTTGACTCCCAGGTGTGAGATTCGGGGCTGCTTCAGATTGTCCACAGCAGCTGTATTCTGTCTCCTGCTCTAGCAGGTGGATGCTTTTGCCAGCTACGATGGTTTCTGCAATTGTGTGATGTTTAGAACTCTGGGCAGTTTTGAGAGGGTCTATACATGCTGGGGCCTTGAGAGGCAGAGTGGGTTGTTGGTTCTTGGTTGGTGTTGGTCCATGTTTGTTAAGTAGTGTGGAAAGAACGAACAAGAAGAAACTAGAAATCCTGACAGCAAAGATCAAAATTGCCCTAAGGAACTTGACACCCCGATAACATTGTCCCTGTTCTGACCCTGACATTTTTCAGGGAACTCTTTTCTTTCCCCTCTGTCCTTTTTTCTCTTCTAACTAGTGTTTGGGGTTGAAAAGCTGGAAGGAAGGGTGGATGAAAGAACCCACAAAGTAGCCAGGACAGCTACAGCCTCATTACTGAGTGTACTGTTTATTATAGAAGTTTCCTGGTGACATTTTTGATATTTCTTACATAGATTTTCCTATTATCTATGAATAGGTATATTGGAGGTCTTTTCCTATTACTTCCCTTTAATGTCTGGCCTGGAGCACTGTGTTGAAAGCAGCTGTGCTCACCTCGTCCTGCCTGTGTCCCACAAGCACTGCACTGAGAGGAGCAGGGTAGTGGGCGGTGGCCCCAGCTGGCCTGAGCATGTGGGCGGTTCGTCTGGGTCTAGAGGCTCTTCTTCTGGCTTGACTCCATTGTATCACTGGATGGGCCTGAGGGTGGGGCTGTCTCATTTTACTTTTTTAGCTTGTTGAGACACTTGGCCATGTGCTCTGTTGTTTAGATTCTGAGGTTGCAGTGACTGGAAATGTACACCCCCAGGCAGCAGTCAGAGTTGTCCAGAGTATGGCCCGCTTCATGGCTGCCTATTTCACCAATGAGCCACTCTTCATCCCGCCGCCTCACAGTGTGAGTGTTCTTCCTCCCCTCCACGTTAAGACAGGTAATACGCCAAACAAAAACTGTTGTGCCTTACTTTGTACCCATGGTATTTAAGTCACTATCCTATGGAATTTGCATGGTTTTGAGACTAAAGCTTGTCTTTTTTTCTGAACCTATTGTTGTTTGTTTTAGTTTTTTTCATTTGTTTGATTTTTTTTTCCCGAGACAGAGTTTTTGCTTTAGCTTCTTGAATAGCTGGATTATAGGTGTGAGCTGCTCAGCGTACTTCCCTTCTTTAGTCCATCCATCCATCCACCCACCCACCCATCAGTCCACCCACCAATCCACCCATCCATCCACCCACCCATCTATCCACACATCCATCCACCTAGCCACCCGTCAATCCACCCACCCATCCACCCATCCACCCACCCATCCACCCACCCATCCACCCATCTACCCATCCACCCACCCATCCACCCACCCATCCACCCACTCATCCATCCAGCTACCCACCCACCCATCCACCTACCCACCCACCCATCCATCCACCCATCCACCCACCCATCCATCCACCCACCCACCCACCCACCCATCCACCCATCCATCCACCCACCCATCCACCCATCTACCCATACACCCATCCATCCACCCACCCATCCATCCACCTACCCACCCACCCATCCATCCACCTACCCACCCATCCATCCATCCACCCATCCACCCACCCACCCATCCATCCATCTATCCACCCACCTACCCACCCATCCACCCACCCACCCACCCATCCATCCACCCACCCACCCACCCACCCACCCACCCATCCACCCATCCACCCACCCACCCACCCACCCATCCACCCATCTACCCATCCACCCCCCCATCCACCCACTCATCCATCCACCTACCCACCCACCCATCCATCCACCTACCCACCCACCCATCCACCTACCCACCCACCCATCCATCCATCCACCCACCCACCCACCCACCCATCCACCCATCTACCCATCCACCCACTCATCCATCCACCTACCCACCCACCCATCCACCTACCCATCCACCCACCCATCCATCCACCCACCCACCCACCCATCCATCCAACTATCCAACTGACAGTAGGTGTTAAAGTCAGTCTCCTGCCTGCTCAGCAAGTGCTCTATCATTGAGCTGTACTTCAGAACCTTTTTCTCTTGTTGCTTGTTGAGACAAGGTTTCACGTAGCCCATGTAAGTTTTAAACTCACTGTGTAGCCAAGGATGGCCTTGAACTCTTTTTGATCCTTCTGCTTCTCAAGTACTATAAGTGACACGTGCCATGCATGGCTGTCAGTCTGTGTGATTGTGTGTATATATATGTGCATATGTGTGCTGAAGCCATAGAAGACCTCAGGTGTTGTTGCTCAGGCACTTTCTACTGTTGCTCTCTTTGAATTCATTTTTGAGTCAGGACAGGTTCCCTCACAGGGTTGAAATACACCAAATAGATTATTCTGGTGGACCAGCAACTCAGGATCAATCTATCTCTGTTAACCCAGTACAGAGATTGTAAATACACAGATATGAGCCTGGGTTTTTAAAATGTGGGTTCTGGAGATCAAACTCAAGTCTTCATAAGTATAAGGCAACCACTTTATTGACTAGAGTCTCTTCCCAGACACCAGTCCTCTTTTTTAATGAAGAGTAATGTATTACATTTTGTAAGTTTTGAATATTTTCTGAAATTGGAAAAATTTTTGACTCTGGATAATGTAAAATGAGATAAAATACAGTTTTCATAATCTGCTATGAAAAATAGGAACACGTTTATGAGTAGTTCATTTACTGTACATTATGATCCAATACATTTTAAAAGATTTTTAGTATATGTGTATGTTTGTGGGCAATTATGTACATAATAGTGCAATGCCCAAGAAAAGAGGGCATCAGGTCCCTTGGAACTGGAGTTACAGGTGATGGTGAGCTGCTGGTCGTGGATGCTGGGAACTGAACTCTGATCTGGTAGAGTATCATGCTCTTAACTACTGATTCTTTGTGGCCCAGCAGTTCTCAGCATATGGGCTGAGGCCCCTTTGGGGGTCAACAGCCTTTTCACAGGAGTTCCCTAAAGCATGTCCTATATATCAGGTATTCAGATTACAATTCATAACAGTAGCAAAATCATGGTTATAAAGTAGCAACAATAATCCTCTTGGTTGGGGGTCATCACAACATGAAGAACTGTTTTAAAGGGTCCCAGAATTGGGAAGGTTGAGAACCACTGCTGTAGTCCCTGGCCTGGTACATACGTATTATGTACATTTTATCTAACTCATTAAACAGTAGCCACCTTTATTTAGTGTAATGCACTTACTCTGTTCCTGCTGTGTTGGTTTTTTTTTTTTTTTTTAGGGAATGTTTGTATTTTATGCATAGTTCATTTAAGGAAGCACATATTTCAGTATTAATAAAACTGTTCTAGAGGGCATTATTTCATTCTATATGCCTCTTCATTGTCATGTTTGAAAAAAATTATTTCATATAAGAAGGCATGAATTTGGGTATATGTGTGCAATTGTGATATCATTTTCTCTAATTGATTCACAGAGCATTCCTTGAGACTTATTCCTCTACAACACTCAAAGGTGGCCAGTATTGTTAGAGATCAGAACCTGTCAAATGTGTGGACGGTTGAATATACCCTCGAATTATTATTTATTGGCGGCCTGATTCCAGAGGCTGTGTGGATGGCACATAAACTTGGAGACTGGAAGACATCTGTTTCCATTGGTGTGGCCTTCCAAGTGTTCTGTAAACATGATTGCAGCTCTGTTCGGTATGGCTCTTTAAAATATCTATTGCATGTGTGTGCACGTGTGTGTGCGTGTGTGGTGTGTGCATGTGTGGTGTGTACATGTGTGGTGTGTACATGTGTGGTGTGTACATGTGTATGTATGTCATGGCACCTATGTAGAGGTCAGAAAAACAGTTGTGGGAGTCAGTTCTCTTCTTCCACCTTGTACGCTTCAGGGACTGAAGTCAGATCATCGGGCTTGGCAGCCTATCTTTTTACCCGTGAAGCTAGGCCACCAGCCCAAGGAATGGATTTTCAGATAAGCTTCGAATGTTGCATAATAGCGAGTGAGGGGAAAGCTAGAAGCACTCATGTAGGAGATGGCCTTTCAGGTGCACACTGGAGGGGCAGGCAGCATTTTGATGAATGGAGCAGCTAAGGAGTGTGAACATCTTGTGCATGAGCAAAGGCATTTAGCAGAGAAGTTTGGGCTTCTTTGGGTAGAGTTATGCATGAAGGACAGCAGTGAGAATAAGGAAATATGATCCTCTGAAGAGCCGTAACATAGTGTTTCCTTGTTAGCAGGGTAACAGAGCAGTTGACTGCATGTTTTCTTAAAAACACTTACTTCCTGATGTAGAATCTTTCCTTTTTTTCAGACATTTTATTTATTTCTCTTAACTTGGTCTTATTGCAGGTCTAAGGAAAAGGGTATGGACCTACCTTTGAATATGACTCCAGCACAGATTTTCCAGGAGAAACTGCGGTGTTTTTTAGGTCAGCCTGTCTCTTTGGCAAAAAATGAAAAGGGCTCAAAATATAAACAATTTACAGGTATGCTACCTACATAACGTCTCAGTGTATCAGGTTAATATAAACTCTTGTGCTATTACAAAAACTTAGGAGTATTAAGAAATATAAACACCTTGAAAAATTATCAAAAATTTCAGAATGATATTTATACTTAATCATGGAGCATTGCAAACTGATGTCAGTGAGCTGGAGTCGCAGCTCAGCGGGGAAGGACTTGCCTGGCACGTGATTTGCTCAGGGTCTGATCTGAGGACCACAAAAAGAAAAAGAAAACCTATGTCAGGTGAAAACATGCTTACTCTGTAGTGGAATATACGGCTCAGTAGTAGAACACTAGATTGACATGTACAAGGCCCTGCATTCAGCCTTTAGCACTGCCAAAACCAAAACAGCCACACTGGAGTCTATTCTGTTTTATACATAAATTTATACTCACTGTTATCTTAGAGATGATAACTCACTTATCTCTGAGTGCTAGGGCTGTAGTCATGAGCTACCATACCTGGCTAATGTTACCTCCTGCACTGTTTGTTAGATCCCATTGAAGAAGAAGATGCCAATCTGCTGTTTGGGTCTGTGCAAGAAGTGCTGAAAGCATCAGTCATGGCTGATGCAGATGTTGTTTCAGAAACACTGCAGCTGCTGATAGACTCCGCTAAGGACTTCAGTAAGAAGCTGTGGGGCTTAGTGCCTGTCGACTTGTACCTTCCAGCGCCTCCGTTGTACTGCCCCCAGCCTGCCATTCTTAGTGAGGTAAGTTCAGTGCAGTCTTGTCGCAGTGAAAGTTTATTTTGTCTACTTTTTAAAAATAGCCTAGGGGGCTGGAGAGATGGCTCAGCGGTTAAGAGCACTGACTGCTCTTCCAGAGGTCCTGAGTTCAATCCCCAGCAACCATGTGGTGGCTCACAACCATCTGTAATGGGATCTGATGCCTTCTTCCAGTGTGTCTGAAGACAGCTACAGTGTACTCACATACATAAAATAAATAAATCTTAAAAAAAATAGTCTGATAATAACTATGTTAAAAATGCAAAAGCTAAAGATAAACTTTTAGTGTCCAGCATAACTATTTACTACATGCATGGTCTTTTTTTAAAATTTGTTTTTTAAATATGTTTAAGTAACATAACTGTTCTGTTGTCCACAGGAACATGGTGACAATCTTCTTTTAAAAGCTGAAAAAGATAACCGCCAAAAATTGTCCGGAATCCTGCAGCGAGTTCTCTTGCTCTTCCGGGCGTCGCGGTGTTCTTTTCCTGTAGCACAGTGGTACATCTTACAGCTGAGGTGGGCACGAAAGGTCATGCAGAAGGTATGCGGTGTCCTAGTCATCCAGGTGCTGTGCATGGCAGCTGAGAGTACTCAGCACTCAGTTACGCCCAGTGCTTTCCCAGGAAGTTCTGCCCTGCGAACCATAAACCTTAGGTTTATTTCCAGTAAACAGCTCAGGCCAACTTCTGGCTGAGGGAGATGAACTGTGAGTTGCTGAGGAGGCCAGCCCAGGTGTTTGAAGGGTTCTTCTTTCTTGTCAGTTCTTGAGGCAGCAGAGGAGGTGGGGGAGGAAGAGTGTTTTATTTGTGGGGGAGTATTGGTGGAGGGTAAGACTTGGTCTTATGAAATACAGGGGTAAGATTTTGTCTTACGAGATATTTAGGGTTCCTGTATAATAAAAAGTTTACTAAGTCTTAAGTTACTATGCTATGGCAGCTGACCTGCCCTCCATGTTCCTCTGAGGCCGGAGACTGCAGTCTCTGGCATTTAGCACCTCTTCCTAGAACAGCAAAGGATTAGTTAAGTAGCCTTTGTACCATCTCAGCTGAAACTACTGGGCTCTGACTTTCAGCCTGCTAGTCAGAAGTTGCAGGAAGAAAAAGGGACACTTAGAAAAGAGATTAAAATGTTTATTACTAAGTTATCAAAAGTTTCCTATGAGGGCTATCTAAGAGAAAAAACTGAAAAGATCCTAAGTGGGGGTGGGAGAGGAAAAAGGACTCCTAAGGAAAACAAAAAGGATGGGATGCTTTTTTCTTTTCCTCAGTACTTACACATCCTCCAGAATACATGATCACATGTTACCAAGTTCAACACAAGTTCACACACCAAATCAAATCATAAATCAAAATAGAAGTTTACAGCAGAGAATGTTTACATGCATATCCATTAGGAGTAATTATCCGGCTAAAGATTCATCACCTGTCTCAGCTCCACAGGTTCACTGAAGGTTTAAAACCATAATTAAATTATTAGTGAAGTTTTGTATAGATAAACCCAGTCAATATTTTATTCTCTGTCCTAGCACCTATAATAAATTGTTAGTTCCTGTTGCTGTAAATATTAGTAAGGATGGCTTATCCCTTTATCAGCCCCCAAGGTCTCACTCCACGGATGCCATTCTAGTATGGAGCGGGGCACATGGATTCTGTCACTTGGTCCACAAGCCGCCCTCTCCAGGCAATTTCCTTCCTAGGGGTTCACTCCACCCGCCCTGCTGCTTCTGTTCTGGGTGGATACGTCTACCCCGGTGTGTTCTTTCCACTACTGCCCAGCAAAAACATTACTCCAAAGCCTAATAGCTTTTCATGTAGGTTTACATAGTAAATTCTCAATCCACAAACCCTCTACACAATAAAATTAAATCCTGTAGACAAAGATACAAACTGCCCTTCTATAAGAGATGAAAAGACCTATAGAATCCCTTAAGAGTATTCATTTCTACCTATCGTCTATTACGGCCACCAGGATCTAGGTGGCCACCAGGATCTAGGTCTGCTTTCTCCAGCTCCATCTTGTAGACCAAGTGACAGATTCTGTGTGTTTGTCTCCATACTAAAGCAGTGCCCAAGGAGTGAGACTGCGTGGCCAATAAAGAGATATGACATTCACTTTTTAATACTTACTGCAACAGGTTCCCTTTTTATAACCTTTGATTAATTGTTTTACAACCTCTTGGAATGTGCTCTGAGTAGGAGAAAGTCTGGTTACTATCTAAGAGCAATTAGTTGGTGACACTTGGGAAACTGGCAGAGTTCTCATTGCATTTCTGACTATCAGAAAATGACTTAATAGAAGTCCCACTATAAAAGAGCTTAATAATCAGTTATAATTTTAGGAATTCTGATAGGATCATCATTAAGACTTAAGTCATTTATTTGTCTATGTAGTGTCACTACAAAATAGTACATCTTTGTAATCTGCAGAGATCTGCTCCAAAGGTGTATCCTATTACTTGATTGTTACATATGTTTAATAATAACAGGAAAATCATATTAATAGTAGGAATCTTTCTTAAAATGAATCCCTTACTGTCTTGCTAAATAAGGGCAAAGCAGTTGCAGATTATATAATAATCTGAGGCGGCCATTTCAAGATGATCACCTGCTAGTTATTATCTTGTCCGGTTATGGCTCCTGACAGTGAGTCTTTGGGTTAGCTCACTTTGTATAGTAATAGAAAGTCTCACTACATAGTAAATTCTTCCAGACTGTACCTGTTTTTTTCTACCCCCTCCAAATGCTGAAAGATTTCCTCTGTTTAATCCCCCCCCTTCTAGAAAGTTAATATCTTTGTTCTTTGGCAAACTCAGTAGGTTCCAAGCATGGACAGTTAAGAAAGTTCTTGGCTGTTTATGTCAGGAGACTTCCTTCTCTGTCTTCTGAGAGGCACAGTTTGATTCTGGGCCTTCCATGCTCTTCTACCCTGACTTGTGCTGACTCACCTGTTCTGAAGCTGGGTGGGTATTGGATATGTTTCTTTATACAGTTGCAAGTCCTTATCAGCAGGTATTTTTGAAAATTGGCCTCTTTTTGGAACAGGACAAATCTCATTGTATAGCCCAGATTAGCCTTTAACTTAGCCCTCTGAGTGCTTAGGATTCACCTTGGCAGAAACACATCTCCATGCCCGACCAAAATTAGTATTAAAAATGTTTATGTATGGTATATATGTCTACATATAGTTTGTTGTGTGAAAGTTGGTATATGCATGCCACAGTGTGTGTGTTAGGGTTCAAGAGCACCTCGCTGTTAGTCCTCACCTCCTCCTCCTCTGGGACAGTGCTGCTGCGTGTGCCAGGCTAGCTGTCCTTCAAGCTTCCCCCTGTCATCTTGCCATAGAGCACTGGGATTACAAACTCCAGCTGTGTCCTGGAGAGGTGAACATGGCAAGTGTTTATCAACTGAGCCATTTCCTCAGCCCCACATTACCTTCCGTTTGTTGTTTTGAGATGGTTTCCCTATGCAGTCCTGGCCAACCTAGTACTTGCACTTAGAACAGACTAGCCTCCAACTAATAGAGATTCATTTGCTTTTTTTCCCTGAGTGCTGAGATTTAAAGGTATGCAACATAATGCTTGGCCAAGTAAGCCCTTTCTTTTAAGGAATTACTTATTTTATTTAAACGAGTACATTGTTGCTGTCTTCAGACACACCAGAAGATGGCATTGAATTTCATTACAGATGGTTGTGAGCCACCATGTGGTTGCTGGGAATTGAACTCAGGACCTCTGGAAAAGCAGTCAGTGCTCTTAACTGCTGAGGCATCTCTCCAGCCCCCAAGTAAGCTTTTAAAAGAGAAAATGAGGTTTAGAAATTTGCCTCCGATAAAAATGTGCTAAAACTGTTCATTGTCATCACAGTGGAGACAAAAATAGACAGTTGGTTTTCAGTGTCAGGAGAAGGGAAGATAAAAAGACTCCTAATAATATATATGTGCATGTGCAGTGGTAATGAAAAAGCTCTTGAGTTAGCTAGTTACTATCCATGACTGACTAGCTGAATACAACAAATCCAGCTAGGTAGCTGTCACTTATAAAAGATGAACCTTAAGGTCTTTACAAAATGACACTGAATTAAGTATTTGCACCATATAGTTTTCTGTTCCTTCTAACAAGTTGCCAAAACCTCATGAGCTAAAGCCTCGCACCTTCTTACTGTCTGTGCATCACAAGTCCCTCGAGTCTTCCTGCTTCTACCACAAAGCTAGTCAACTGCAGAGCTGTGTCCCTTCTACTGTCTTGTCAGGAAAATCTATTTCCAGACTCATTCAGGTTGTGACAGCTCAGTACAGGACTAAGGTTCTCATTTCCTTGCTGGGTCTCCCTCTTAGTAACATCCTACTAGAAAAGTGTTTGATGGAGGGCTGTCATTAACATGCTTACAGAGCATTTGATTAGATTATAGCTTTCTTGAAGTGACAGGTAGAAGGTTGCTATAAACTTACTGTTCATCTTTTTTTGATATCTATAACAGCATCCTTCTTTACAAAAACCAAACCCTTGATATTTTGGAGAAATGGTTATTGTCCTGTACTGCATTGTTCATTTGTGATTTAGTGCCACGCACCTTGTTCTTTGACTTATGTCCTGGAAACCAGTTGTTGATATCTGCCCACCAAAATACACAGGCTTGACTATATACAGATCTTCTTGGGAAGAGTCCTTTGTAACGATCGTGTACTTCTCTGTTTCAGTTTTTAAAATGATACAGCATGAGGAACTTGAGTCAAGTCAGATCCTGTAGCAAGTTCCCCTCAACTCCTCAGCTTCTTCTCTAGTTTGACATTTACTGATAGTCCTATCTAGAGTATCTTTTAGGAACTGTCAGTTGATGACTTTCTATTGTTGCCATTTATAGATTTGGTTTTTGTAAGTTATGTGAGGAAGATTTTTTTTACTTGTTTTAGGTACTGTACATTTAATCTCAGATGGCATTTAAGTATTCTCTTACTTATGACTATAGGGAAAACCTGAGATGAATCTAGGAAAACAGACAATGCAACCGGTTTAACACTCTTTCTTCGATGACAGAATGTAGTGATTGAATGTCTTCAATTAGGCTTGTGAACTGAGTCTCTGAACTCAGAGGGCTGCTTATGTTCTGTGGTTTTTCTTGACTGCCTCACCTGTAAAGATTGTTTACTACTGATGATTAACATATTCTATCCTTCTTTTCAGATTCGAGTAAAAGGGTCCCTTCCTTCTCTTAGTTCTTTCCCTGAATCCTTACTTAATTACTGTAAAGGAGGGATAGCATTTTTTAGACCTGGAGCGGCCGGAGACCACAAGCTTGATGACGTTTCCATCAAAGCCCTAGGTTTGTCAGAAATGAGCTACTTGGTTGGAACTCAGATGCATATGAACTGTATTAGGATTTTCACTTGATCTGGGAAAGTTTTCTAAACTTAGTAATTCTAGTTTGCTCTTTGATATTGTACATAGGGGTTTACAATTAGACATGCTCCTCCAACATGTATGTATGTAGATGCTTTATATGTATGGCCATAAATTACACTTTTATTATATAAAACAAACTGCGACAATTATGGCAGTGTTATTGCTTCCTTGTTTAAATTTGGAATTTCAGCATTCAAGAATACCTTTTCTGTACGTTCCTTGCAGGGAGGGTGTGCTTACTACCACACTGTTAAGTGGGCAGGCTTTGAACACGTTTTAGGGCTTTTGCCCTCACTTTATGATCCTCCGTTCCCACCTCTTCGGTGCTAGGCTGAGTGGGCTACCGCACTGTCCCAGAGTCTGATAAGTGCTGCAGACCCACACTCTGAACTTTACATGTGCACAGCAGCAAGCCCTTTACTTGTTGAGCTGTCTGCCCAGCCAGCCCTCACATTCTTCTTTCATAATAAGCAAAATAAAGAGATAAATAACCTGCAGATGTAATTCGCACATAATTTCCTTTTATGTTTGTGTTTTTAGGTTGCTTCAGAGAACTTTGTGCTTTGTGTTGGATGTTGCATGTCCGGGATAAATTATCGTACACTTGCAGGCAGTATCAGAAAGCAAGAGAAAATGCAAAGACAGAAAAGGTATTTATTAGGTAAAGAACAGAAAGTAAACAGTACTTGGAAAATTATTGCTTAGTTAGAAATGTTTGCTGTTTGTAGTAAACTATTCTTTTGAACTTATTCAGGTCTGTCCATGTAAACTGAAAAAACAGTTTTTTTTTCTTATCCACATAGGACCTCGAGGTGGAGTTTGATTCTTGTGTGGTTGAGCACTGTTTCCATGCACTGGAATGGGCCTGTAGGATGCTACCATTCTCTCGGTTTTTTAATATGGAAGAACTTATTCAGGATATAATTTTGAGCCTTATTGGAGAACTGCCACCAATCAGAAAGGTAATATCATTGTTGGTAAAAAACTAAACTTGAATAATAGGTCCTGGTGGATTTCTGTTCTTAGTTAGGGATGATGTTACCTTTTCCTGTTGAACGGATTGCACTTTGGATGATACCCTCCAGGTTCAGAGAGATAGCTACTGTATGATCCCACAGGTAGACCCTAAAGCTCACTGAAGCAGAGCGGAATGGTAGTTCCCAGGCTGGGGATGTGCTGGAAATGAGGTAGCAGAGGTGATAGAAATGGTGTCGCACCACCCCTCAGGAAGTAGTATCTCTCTTAAGTCCTAATATCTTCTTTGCTTCTTGGAACAGTTTCCACAAATCCTTGAGGCAAACAGATCAGTGCTTCTCAGATCCATCTCGGTGTAATTCTTTTAAGTGTTGGTTCTAAGTACATAGAGAAAAATAAGCTAGTTTTTAAAGGGTGGGGAGGGATGAAGAGATGCTAACTAAATGGTCCAAACTTGCATTTCTAAGATGAGTTCTAGGAGCTAGTGTTCAGCATGGTGACTATAATTAATGATATGCTATGATTTTCTTAAGTTTAATGAAGGAGGTAGAGCTAAAGTGTTCTTGCTGTGCATATGCATACATACAGTTATTGCTACATTTGTGATTGACATGCTAATTTGGCTGATATACTCAGCACAAATTATATATCAGATCATCATATCCTCTATCTTGAATATACATAATTTTGTCAAATATTTTAAAATACAATAAAAAGGAAGAAAAATGATGCTGATTTCTGATAGCTTGGTTGAACAACAAGAGTTTTAAGTAAGTTTATTGTCTAATTATGTTCTGACTTAAAGCATTTAAAGAATTAAAAGGAGAAAGAAAAAGACTGATGTTGCTCATAAAACATTATTTTTTTTTCTGAAGGTAGCAGAAATTTTTGTGAAAGCATTTCCCAATCCTGAGGCCATAAGGGTTCCTTTAAGAGAAAAATACCACTCTCTTCAACAGAAACTCAAACATGGTGTTGTGAAAGGTATTTGCTATTTTTCAGCTGTTTAATGGATACATATTGTTGAAGATGTTCTATTTTTATTTAAGTGTGTGTGCCATGGGTGTACAAATGTATGTGCATATGCCATGGGTGTGCAAGTGCCTCTGGAGACCTTAGTTCCCCTAGATCTGGACTCACAGGCAGCTGTGAACCGCCTGACGTGTGTGCGGGAACCGAACCCAGGTCTCTGGAAGAACAGCAGTGCTGGGAACTGCTGAGCCATCTCTCCAGCTCCAGGATGTTCTTGCTTTGAAAGTATCTGTTGTCTGTCACCCAGGTATCTGGATTTCTGCCCATCCCTACAGGTAGAGAATGAGAAAGAGGATGTACTAATTAGTTGTTTTGCAAATAGATGGAGCGGACTTCATATCTTAGCTCTGTCAGTGACTGTGTCTTAGGCAAGTTTCTCAGTATCATTAGGCCATTGTCTAGGCCTCATTTCCTTATCTATAACTAAAATAGTTATTCTGTTACTTGATTCATATGTATTGAGAGAGGATTATACAAGGTAAGAGATAGATAAAAATGAGCCTGGGGTTTGGGGTTACCTGTGGGGAGGATCACTTGCACTCATGTTTTCAAAACCATTCTGGTCCACACAGAAGAATTTCCCTCAAAATGAAATGAAATGGACAATGGGCTGTGCACGTCATGCATTTAATGAAAACTCTTATTTTTCCTCTTTGTTTAGAGTTACTTATGGTTTTAAGATAATGTATTTTATCTTATATATTCAAGATGGCCTTGTAGATTTTCTCCTGTGGCAAAATGTATAGAACAGGAAGCCAGCCATGTAACCTCCCCATCTTCTCTCTTTTTGTGATGATGCAGAGCAGACCCAGGCCTCTCGGCATCTTGCTCCTGCTTCAGCACCAAACCACAGGAGCCGCAGAGAGCCTTCAACTGTCTTTTTTGTTTCCTTACTCGAAGAACTGCTGGCTTCTTGTGCAACTTGCACTTGCTTAGTTCTTGATACTTTTTCTCGCTTCTAAAATATCTTCTTTCTATATTGATAATGCTTAAATTTTTAATAGACAATCTTGGGAAAACCTTGTTGTTGTTACTATTTCTCACTACTTATAGTAAGAAAGCCTTAATTTTTGATAAAAATATTCTCTATTTTTTCATTCAGAGAGAATAGAAAATAATCCTTGTCCTTCTTTATTGACAATTGTATGTCTTCTAAAGGAAGATGAGACATTTTTATTTGCTCATTTCCTGCATTGAGGTACTTTTCAGTGACATGATTGGCCTTGAGATAGATTCTTTACTCTAGCCCTTCCCTACTGTTTAGTTGCAACCAGTCATTTTATGTGTCTCCTCTTCTTCTTTTTTTTTTTTTTTACTTTTTTGAACCACTTTATTTTAAAAAAACAAAGATAAATGTACAAATTTTAAGCATTTTGCATAAAAGTATACTAATACATTCTTCTCAGTGCTTGTTTTTTCTTTTTTTTTAAAGGTTTGATAGTGTGCAATAAGATAGATCCCACCCGCTACAACGAGCATAAAGTACACGTAAAACAGGATGTAACCTGGATTTAGTCAAAGTTTTCTTGGTGTGTAAAGATCAAGCACAATGTTTTTTTTTTTTTTTTCTTTTTTTCTTTTTTTTTTTCTTCAACCTCACACAGTCTGTGAGTTGTTTCTGGGGTGTTCAGAGCTTTCTGGGGTTAGTATCCAATTATCAGTGACTGCATATTATGTCTGTTCTTTTGTGACTGGGTTATCTCACTCAGGATGATATTCTCTAGATGCATCCATTTTCTTAGAATTTCATAAAGTCGTTTTTGATAGCTGAGTAGTACTCCATTGTGTAAATGTACCACAATTTTTGTATCCATTCATCTACTGAAGGACATCTGGGTTCTTTCCTGCTTCTGGCTATTATAAATAGAGCTGCAATGAACATTGTGGTACATGTGTCTTTGTTGCATGTTGGAGCTTCTCTGGGGTATATGCACAGAAGTGGAATAACTGGGTCTTCAGGTCGTACTATGTCCAATTTTCTGAGGAATCGCCAGACTGATTTCCAGAGTGGTTGTACCAGTTTACAACCCCACCAACAGTGGAGAAGTGTTCCCCTTTCTCCGCAGCCTCGCCAGCATCTGTTGTCATCTGAGTTTTTGATCTTGGCTAGTTTGACTGGTGTGAGGTGGAATCTCAGGGTTGTTTTGATTTGCATTTCCCTGATGTCTCTTCTAAGCCAGTTTTGCAGAGACTTACCTGCTCCAAGGCATTGACAGATTCATGAGTTAGGCCACCAGGGTGAAGGGTTCTTCAGAACCCTTTCAAAAAGTCATATTAGCATCTACTTCCTATATCAGAAATACCTTCAACTGTGGTGGGGTTGGTTTGTTTGCTTGTTTGGTTGGTTCATTTTGACATGGGTCTTCTAATACCTGTCTTCGTGTCCTGATATGCTATAAGATGTGCAGGGGCACATTTCCATGCCTGGCCTACCCAAAAATTATTTCACCTTATGACACACTCTTTAAGAAGGGGAGTGAGAGAATCTGGATTCTTTTAGTATTTGTATTTATTATTTATTATCATTATTATGAGTGGCTCTTATTCAGCTTCTGCAGTTCTGGAAAGGGCCATAGCTTTCCAACAGATACCAAAGAAAACAATCTGTGGCCATGGTGGGTCAACCAGCTTTAGTCCCTATTGCAGTCCCAAAATGTACACTGGTCTTTTTGCAATGCAAAAGGGGTCCCACGGAATGTGCTGCTTTTCCAGCATGAACGGGGCTGCTTCTTTGTCATCCTTGGACTGTTTTGTGCCGGTCAGGGCATCTTCTGGACCTCCCTGGCTGTTGCAGCCTTATCCAGACCTCTGATTTGAGTACCCACAGAGGCTCCCAACCTGGGCTACCTGGACCCGTGCCCTGCACTCTGGCGCTACAGACTAGCTGTTGGTTGCGGCACGATGGGAGCCTTGGTCCTAGGTGCTGGTCTCCTCTACTCACTCCGATCTGCATGGTCAGTCATGCTCCTTGCAGGAGGGCAGCAGGTGACATTGACCACCTATGCCCCCTTTGGGTTGGGTACCCATTTCACAGTTCTCTTGAATCAGATTTCCTGTGTGGTCCACACAGGTAAAGTTTCTGCTATGCTGCCTCTGAAGGTCAAAGGCCAGCACTTCTACTTCCTTTTGGACAAAGCTGGACACTTTCCCAACACTCAACTCTTTGATAACACTGTGGGTGCCTACCGGAGCCTGTGAAAATGGCTTAGCCTTCTCAGATGATGCAAAATTCTTAGGGATAAGGAGACCACCAGGGCAATGAAAAGGTGCCCAGGATTCACTAAAAGTCAATAAATCTATTCCAAAAGACTTCAAAAAACAAAAAGAAAACACAATCTGCAATAATGGGCAAATTAGCTTGGTTTCAGTCAGAATTGGATCCTTTTCTTCCTCTCTTTCTTTGACACAGCCTTGTAGCCATGGATGGTCTGGAACTTAGAGTGTAGACAAGACTGGCCAGAACCTGTTCTGATCCTCCTGATTGTACCCCCAATTGTAGTCATGTGCTACTACTATGCCTGCCTTAAATCTTGAGTTGAAACAATTCTATGAACCATGAGGACTTTGCTTTTTACCCCCTAGGTCCTCAGACTGAGGAACTGATGTCTGTGGTCATGCGTTCTGCTCATAAAGTGAGGGCAAAAGCCCTAAAACGTGTGCGGAGGAACATAGGCGCTTTTGAGATGAATATATGGGAGCCGGATGAAGAAAAGAAACCAGCTGCCTCTCCTGCCAATGACAAGTTTTCCCTGGGGACTAGTTTGAGCAGAAGTACACTCACATTAGAACTGGGCAGTTCTCTACTACACAGCGACGCAGATACCTTCTCTGAAACCTTGTCCTTTGAAGAGAAAACTTGGATAAACTTCTATCAAAGGTACACCTGGGAGGTTATAATACAAGTACCCACTTCCTCCAGAAGAGAGTGCAGATGATGAGCTTATTTCTAATGTCAGAACCCTCAACAATATCAAAAGTAGATAAGTGCCAACCTCTGTAACCCACAGGGGCATTACCAGTTTATATATTTGAGATTCATTGTAAATATTACTGAGATTATGGAATGGTTTTGATATCTGACATGACAGAGGAGTAGATAATTCAGTGAGTGACTTGAGGTCTTTATTATTATTTTTAATCTTTAGATTTATTTAGGGTGTGTGAGGGGTGGGTGTGACATTTGTTTTTATTTTGAGACAAGATCTTATATCTGTGGCTCTCAGAGATCTGCCTGCCCCTGCATCCTGAGTGCTGGGATTAAAGGTTTGTGCCGCCATGCCCAGCTTAACCTTTATATTTAAATACACATTTGACATGCTTAATTTAGAAACCTAAAGTATGAATTTCAGCTCTAAATCTAGTAATATACTAAAAGTTGAAAATTCATGCTTGATTTTTTATAAGAGGTTAAAGTCACAAAACACTAGATATACTGTATAGACTTCCTCTGGCCACTAGGAGTAAGGATTATGGGATTATTTGAAACATAGTTGATGTTTGTTTTGTTTCTAGTGCTGGAACAGGAACCCAGGCCCCTGTACATCACAGATTATTGTTACATCACTGAACTTTCATATTTGGGCCTTATCCCCAAGACATCTCATTACATATATACAAATATCAGCCCCTGCCCCAACCAGTAAGAAAACCCTCCCAGACTCAAAATACTTCTGGTCCCAAGAATTCCAGTAACAGATACACAACCTGTAGTTTGATTGGGTAGGCATGTTATGTTTGAGGACCCAAAGGAAGGAACTTGCATGCTCATTTTTAGAATTCTTTATAAATTCTGGCAGATTCTTCCCTACCATATAAACCTGTGATTTAAGATCTTGGGTTTTGTAGTTTTGATTAGGATTATAGTAACTGCAATGTAATATATTTTCTTTGATTTAAAAACCATATAATTAATAATAATTTTTATCTTGATTAAGTTTAATTATATCTACTTCAAACATACTTCAACAATATCTAATAACATTTTAATAGTGTGTTTGTTTAACAAAACAGCTGTGCTTAAATACAGAGACCTACTTTACAGGCTGCTCTCGTGCTGTTTAGGTAAGCAGACACACACTGTCCTGGGCCCAGGGACCTCTCAACTTCTCTCATACTGAGAGATCCGAGAGTCTCTGTTCTGTCCCAGCCACTGTGTTGAAAGAGTCACTTGACAGCAGTAGTAGCTGCAGCTGAGGTGCCTGCCAGCAGGTTTCCTAGAGCAGTTTGTCATCATTGTCACAATCTGATTGATCACCTGCACAGTGGAGCTCAAGGGACTGTTCTTGTTTACACTGTCACCAGGGTCGAAGAAAACCATGGGGAAAGAACCATGGAACACTGGAGGCATATTTGTCCTTGTGACTTTTTTTGTTGACTCTAGTTTTTCACCTTCCGAATGGACATTCATGTGTTTTATCTTTATATTTGTGTGTGCCTGTCTGTCTGTATGGTATGTGGGAGATATGCCCGTCATGGCATTACTGTGGAGGTCAGAGGGCAGTTTGAGAGTTGGTTTTCTTGTTCCACTGTGTGGATTCCAGGAAGCAAACTCAGGTCTCGAGACTTGGCAGCAAGTGCCTTTGCCTGCTGAGCCATTTTGGCAGCACCCTTACTCTTTTTCTGTGGTACACCTATGTGAACACATTTTAATTATGCCAGTTTCCCTTTGCATATTGTTCTTTAAAGACATTTATTTTTACTTTATGTGTATGTGTATGTACCAAGTGCATGCCTGGTTCCTATGGAGATAAGGAGGGCATTCGATTCCCCGAAACTTAAATTACAAATAGTAAACAGTTTTGAGCTGCCTGACATGAGTGTTAGGAGCCAAACTTAGGTTCTCTGGAAGAGCAGCTGGAGCTCTCAACTGCTAAGCGAATTCTACAACCCCTTGTTATTTCAACCCTGTAGAATAGTCTGCTCATTAGATCATGTAGTTCCTTATGTTTCATTGAAAAGATAAGCAATTGAAACACAAAAATGATACATGACTTGATCAATACAGATAATATTTTAAAAATCCATTATGAGAGCAATATTAACAATTAAGCAATGGTTAAATTAATCTTGTTTTTATACCATAGGCATGCCCCAAGTCATATGGAATTAGCACTGGTTGGTAAGCCCAGTGATAAAAAGAAAATAAGTAATCAGAAAGAAAACTCCCGAAGAAAAGAAGATCATGAAACATCAGGAAAAGAAGCACTTCCTATAATTGGTGTTTGGGAATTTGAACGTGATGATGATGAGTATATTAGCTTCCTTGAGCTCTTTTTGAGTTATGTTCTTGAAAGAGACCTTTGTTCCAGTGATCCAGGCATTCCATTTCTGACAAGCTTTTCTGGGCACCTTAGAGAACACGAACTTAATTCCTTACTTTTTGATGTACATACAACATTAAAACGACGGCAGAGCAAGACCAGCAGTGAGAATGTGTATAGAGCCGGTTCCTGCTTTGCTGCCATTCCCGAGTCTCAGGAATCTGAAACCCTATTTTCTTTAAACAGTGTAGGTGTCCGAAATTTAGAAAGCCAGGTCCTTTCAGCTTCAGAACTAGGTAACCAGTCAGGGAGCACCTCAGAGAACCCTCCACCTGATGTCATGAACCATGAAAGAAGGGCGGGATTGTTTGGCTTAAAACAAAAGCCAATTTATAGAGTTCCAGATGACAAAGGAGAGAAACCCACAGTGCAGAGGTCATCAAGCCACTCCCTTTGGCTCCCCAAGTCCACTAACACCAGAAGACACAGTTTCCGAGCACTTCAGTGCAGCACTGGCCACCCTCGGGAAGACCTTCCTCTGGCACTTCAGAACATGTTCGGCGATGCAGGGAGACTGGTCGAGTGGATGATCCGATGGTCAGATCGGAGACTCCTCTGTGATTCCGGGGTCACTCGGTCGTCCTGTAAATACGGTCCAGTAATTCGTGTTAAGACCTCTACAGCTGCCATTCTTACCTCATTGTGGCTTCTGGAGCAACCCTATTCTGTGGCATATATGGCAAACGATGGCGTTATCAAGGTAATTGCTTAAGCCACTCATAACAGGTGTAGAAAGCAGCTTAAAACTGTCGATTGCCATGCAGAGACTGTGTTCTCTGCTCTTCCCATCTTCTCTCTCCATTCCCTTCCCCTTCTCTCCACATGCCATGTCTGGCCTCTACTCCCCTCCCCCCACCTTTCTCTGCCTCTACTACCCTGTCAACTCCCCTCCCCATGCCTGAATAAATTCTATTCTATACTTAGAAAAAGAATTTATTGAAGTAATAGGAAATTAATGACAGTGTTAATTATACCCTGCATCACCCAGTGTGTTCTTTTTCTCTTGAAGAGATCCCCTTCGTTCTGTGAGAAATTACAGTGAAAGCACCTTCAGGAGACTGAGGATATTTTTATGTTGTTTGTACACAATAAAAAGGGGAGAAAACACTTTAACATTATAAACGTTTTTACATTTCTGTTTTTTCTCTTTTACATTTCAAGAGTTAGTTGATAAAGGGACTGGACTACTTTTCATTACTGAAGTTTTCAGCAAATACATAAGGGGATGTTTTTACTTATACTCTTGAGACAAAGGTTGGAAAATCTGACCCAGAAAAACAGCTGTGGAGGAGCAATGCTTATCAGTTCTTTAGCACGTTAACGGCAAAGACCTTCATTCTAAAACAGTGCTGAAGAAGTGTGTGTGTGTGTGTGTGTGTGTGTGTGTGTGTGTGTACATTATTTTTTGTTCTTTTTAATGATTTTTCATTTCTTTTTAAAAACTGTTAATTTCTGTTATTTTAAGGTTATTTTAAGTTTATGTGAAATGAGGATACTTGTTTTCTTGAAATTACATTACTTGTATTGTTTTTCATTTTTTCCTTTTAGTTTTTGTGTGTATGGTGCTTTTTGCCTGTATTTAGTCTGTGCACTACACACATGCCATGACTGAGGAAGCCAGAAGAAGGTGTTAGGTCTTTTGAACTGGAGTTGTAGATGGTGGTAAGCCCTGACGTTGGTTCTGGGAGTGAAACCGAACCCAGGTCCTCCGGGAGAGCAGCCAGTGCTCTTAACGACGGAGTCATCCCTCCAGCCCGGTCACTTGTATTTGTTAGGTGCATGTGCTTCAACGCCATGTAATCATGAACGTGTGGGGGGGGGCAAGCATGTGCTCACTGGCCTGGAACTTGCTAGGAAGACTGGCTGACTGACCAGTGAACCCAGGGATCCTCTCCTGCCCATGGCTGGTGCTACAGCTGTGTGCCAGCTCCCCTGGCTTTGTTCCATGAGTTCTAGGGCTCTAACCTAGGTCTTGATGCTTACATGGCAAGGGACTTGAGGACAGAGCTGTCTCTCCAGTTCCCAGATGTCATCGTAATGGCAAGCGGAGTGGGAGGAGTGCATCCTGGTGTTTTGTTTGTTTGTTTGTTTTTGTTTTTCTAACTAATGTTTTATGGCTGACATAAAGGTTAAGTATGTGAACAAATGGTTTTGTGTCTTTTCCTTTTTTAAAAATCCCTTGAAGGAGGGTTTCTCTGTGTAGCTCTGGCTGTCTTGGAACTCACCGCTGACCAGACAGACCTTGACCTCAGAGATCTGTCTGCTTTGCCTTCCAAGTGCTGCACTATTACTGCCTGGCTTTATGTACGAAGTCAAACTTACGTTTTCCAGGTAGACTGAAGATTTGACCATTGCTTCTAGAAACAAATCATTGGCTATATAAATGAAGTAAATAATGACTGTATAAAAGAATTAACCAGTTCTAAATAACATATGAATGATAGAAAAGTATGATTTAAAAAGTGGAATAATACTCTATAAAATTCTAAAATGGTTTCTTTAGGTTCTAGAGAATCATTGCACTGAGTCTCAAGTGGCAGCCAAGAGGGAGAGCAACAATGACATGGACTCTCCAGTCGCAGTGGCAGCTCAGACAGGAACCGAGGAGGGAAATGACCAGAACGAATGCTGTCAGAGCATCTGGAAGTGAGTTGCTATGTGTATCCTCCTTTTCAGTAAAGTGTGTTAGCTTAGGAAGAAGACTTGCGCTCTTAAAAATGAAAAGAACAAGCATTTCTTTGAACTACAGGAGCAGAATGTAAGCCCCCTGAAGTACTTAGAATTCAATGTAAACTATGTTTCTTCCACATTGGTCTAGCATGTCTCTTCTGAGGGAGGAGCTAATTCTTCCCGAAAGACCCCTTTACTGTGAGACAACAGTAGGAGCAGTATTATTTGCGAACAGTTAGTCAGGTTTCTGTCACTATGTTGATAAACACGAGGTAGGCAGCTTACAGAGAAAGAGGTTCCACTTTATGGCTGGTGGCCATATTGCTGTAGGTCTGTACTGAGACAGGATATGATGGAAGTGCATGGTAGAGGAAATCACCCACTTCTTGGCTAGGAAACAAAAAAGAGGAAGGGCCGGGACTCATCATCCTATTCAAAGGCACGGATTCAGCAACCAGTGAAGCAACCTGTGAACTCCGAGGGGTTCTTACCTCTCAGAGCTGCCTCCACCCCGAGCAGTGCTGCTCTGTGAGCTAAGCCTTGGACAGCAGTGACCTCGGAGGGACAGTCACCTGCAAATGACAAGTACCATGGCAGAAGCATGAAGACACCTTTAATTTAGAGAAGTTGAATTACTCTGGTGTTTTGAGCAAATGAAAGCTAGGCCCTTCCATGTATCAGAAATATAAGAAACATTTTTTAAAAGGCTTAGAAAATATGAAAATGAAGTTAGTTTATTGTTGTAAAATGAATCATTGAGAAATTGTCTCCAAGAATGGACTCTAATTTTCATGGCTGTGCTTTTGTCAGTAGAACGGCAGCTGAAGCAGGAAGCCACGAAGTGAGAGGGACGGGTGATGAGGCCAGTGCTGTCACGCACGGGACTGAGGAGGAATTTGTGCATGTTGATGAGAGCCACTCAGGAGAGTCATGTACACAAGATAAAACGGATATGCACATCTCAGACTCTGAAGGTCAGTTCGTGTAGGTTATAATTTCCATTGGCATTACTAATTTCTAATTAATAATATCTAAAATAACTGTTATTCTTAAATATATTCTTAAATATATTTGCCCAGAACATAGTTTAGAACTAAAAGATTTAAGTGGTAATTTTTGAAATGCAAAGCATATTGATTCACTTGTAGCTTGCTTTTCAAATAAACCTGAGAATGTGCAAGACATTTTCATGTTAGGAGGTTTCTCTCTCCAACAGTCACACTTGAAACTGAATTCCAGGAGCTGTGCTTGCACTTAGATTAATGCATGGCCTCTCAAGGCTCTCCTAGCATTTACTTGGTAAAGAAGTCATTTCTAGGTGTTTTAAAATGTATTTGTATAGGGTTAGAAAATATTTCTGTCATAATTTTCTGCAGTATCTCCTAAACCCTAGAGAGAGGGGGGGAGGAGAGTGAGAGGCAAAGAGAAGCTTTATCTTTAGACCTTAGCATTTCCCTCATTTCTAATCTTTCTAGAAGGACCCATTGGGAGCCTCAGAGGTCCCAGTGCTATCACCTGCGGGCCAGCGTCACAGCTCTCATCAGAGGTAAGCCGGTGACTTAGTGCTTGAGTGACAGCAGAGGCATGTGCCCCACTGCACAGCATGTTAGGCAAAGCCACTGTCACAGATGCTCTGACCTGTAGGCAGTATGCTGCATTTCTCTTCCTCTGAGATTCCATTACGTGTCCTGTGCTTTCAGACACTGAAACTTTCCATTTCCTGAAGTGCTCCAGCGAGCCAGTCAAGAGTGTGAGCGTGTCCTTGCTTATGAAGTGGGGTTCGGTTTCAGTGTGATTTACAGTTTCTATGATTATTCGTTTTCTCAAAACCAAATTTCTAAGAGGAACATAGATCTTTCCTGTTAGTTTAACATTTACTTAAAAAAATTAGTTTTTCCTCATTTTGTGGTAGTTTTCGCAAGTTCATTTACATGTGATTTATAAAACAGTCTACAGACAACACCTCATCTTTCGACTTTGATAGACTCATCCTGATGGGCTGAAGGCAGTTCACATGTATAAGGACTTGCTGAGAGCAGGACTGAGCCTTTTAAGGTTCATTTTTGTCCCTTGCCTTTTAGAGTGGTATTTAATGTAAAATCCAAAACACACAACAGGAGTTGTGCAAATGTGTTTCTCCTCTTTTCATTGTGGATGTGGGCACTATTGGCTTTTACAGCGTTCCACAGAAGAGGCTCAGTGTTCCAGGAAAGAACCACTGGAGACCAGCGTGGATCCAAAATGGACAGAACAGAAAGGGTAAGGAAAAGAAAGTAAGACATGTGTCTTTGTCACTTTTCTTGTGAAGAAACATCATTACGAAGGCAAGTCTTGTAAAACAAGCCATTTAATTGGATGCTTGCTTACAGTGTCAGAGTCCATGGTAATCATAACACTGGAGCAGTAGCCAAGAGCTTCGCATCCTGATCCACAGGCAACAGGGAGAGATGGAGGGAGGAAGTGAAGCAGAGGGAGGGGGCCTTTCTCATTCAAACTACAACAACATGATTATAAGCTGGTTTTTTAAATCTTAGTGAAGATTTCAGACATTCTTCATAATTTATATATTTTAGGTTGGTGTTATTTTATTCATAATGACAGCGAATTGTTTTCGGTAAATTCAATTATTGGTAGAAGTAATCATTTCTCTTTTGCCTTTGTCTGTCACTCAGCCTTACCAAAATAAATTCTACTGTGCCCATAAAGAGATCAGGGTCTATTCATCTACTAATTGGGGAAGTACCTGTTCACACTGATTACACTTCTGTTGTACATCATAATACTTACGGCCTTCATCGTTGTGTTCTGGTTGCTGCATTCTGTCCATTAGGGCTCGGGACAATGTGTATAATTTGCTTCTGGTACATCACTGTTTAGGGAGAGGTGAAAATTTTAGAATTTTAGAAAATAGTAGGGGCTGGTGGGTAATTGAGCCAGTAAACGGCCTGTCACATAAATTCAAGGGCCTGAGTCTCATCCCTGTGCCCATGTGCAAAGCAGGTGTGATGGTGCTCACTTATGATTCCAGTGCTGGATCAGTAGACGTGGCAGATGCCTAGGACCCACTGTCCAGACAGCCTAACCTAACTGCCGAGGCTCTGTCCCCCAAAACGGAGTGAACACTTCCAGAGGAATGACACCCAAGGTTAACTGGCCTCTCTGTCTATGCCCATGCTCCTGCGTACCAGCCTACATGAGCCACACACTTTCACCATCATCTGTTGCCTCTTTGTTTTTCTCCTTCCCTCCTCCCTTCAACTTAATACAAGCCAGATATCTGGAAAGAGGAACTCAGCTGAGAAAATGCTTCTTATCAGATTGCTTATAGCTCGTGTATAGGGCATTTTTTGATTAATGATTGATGTGAGAAGGACATATCACCCTTGAGCATTTGGTCCTGTATTGTATAAGAAAGCAAAGGGAGCAAGCCAGGAGGAACAAGCCAGTAAGCAGTTTCACTCCATAGCCTCTGCTTCAGTTCTTGCCTCCAGGTTCCTGCCCTGGCTTCCTTCTGTGATCCCGGGAAGTAAAATAAAAGTTTTCATTGCTAACTTGGTTTGGCTAGTTTTTATCACATCGAAGAAACCTAAGACACTTGATAAGAGAGGTAACATTAGACTCTTTTTTCCTCAGATTACAGAGATTTCATGTTATTTTGAAAAGTTAATATAATTTTTTGTTTTGTTTTTGAGACATGACCTCACTATGTAGACCTTGACTGGCATAGAACTTGTGTAGACCAGGCTAGCCTCAAATTCATAATCTGCAGGCTTCCGTCTCTCAAGTGCTGGGACTAAAGGCAAGTGCCACCACAGCCAGCTGAGACATTTTTCCCTGGAGGTGCTACGGATTGTTTGTAGGGCCTTACATCTAATGGACAAGCTGTATCTCCTGTCCACTAAAGAATAAACTTAATGCCCTGTGGTGCCATTATAAGTATTAGTATTAACTGTTCATAGTTGTAAAATTTAATCTTCATAGTTTGAAACTGAGATTCTTTGTTCTGAGTAAAGTGACATTTGTTCTGTAGAACTGTGGGTCATAGATGGCTTCATGCCCCCAGCTTTAGATTATATTGTTGATGCTAAGCAGTCAATGCTGCTCAAGCTGTGTGTTAAGTCATCGAGTCTTTGCTGCTGTTTGACTCCATGACTAATTGCTATGGAGACCAGTGTAAACAGATTGTGATTATGAGCTAAGCAGTGTAGCATTATTAGAGGAGTAGATTCTTCGATGGCAGAGCAGTAGTCATGTGCACACCTTAGAAACTGTAGAGGATATTGTGTTCCTAATCACTTCTTCTTATTTGTAGTCTGATCGAAGCCTTGCCAAAATCTGAACATAGCATTCCACATTCGCTTTGCATAGATGCAAATTCAGAAACTTCTAGGTAAGAATTTTTATCTACTGCACAATTTTGAAATCATGTTTTAAAAATAAGAGAATATTCCTCCTGTGCCAGCCTGAAATAATTGCTAAGTGTTTGTTCTAGACACTAAGAAAATAAGTAAAAGTGATATGATACATTGAAAAGCAGCATAGGCACAAAGTTTTGACACCTCAATTATTTCCTATATCTGTGTTTTAAAGGAATAAACTATGTTGGGACAGTCTTTTCAGAAAAAATCCAGCACTAGATATATTATTGAAATATTGTTCCTATTCATCTTCTGATCCCTAATATAAAAATGCTTTTAGCTCATTTCTATATTCTTTCCTTCATTTTGCAGTACTGGGGGATGAACCTAAAGCCTCAAGCAGGCTAGATAAGCTGTCTGCCACTGAGCTACCTAACCCAGTACTGCCCTGCCCTAGCTGATTAGCTTCTGAGACCAGAGGAGGGAGGTCAGGCTGCTGTGCTGAAGACTTCATTATCTTTAGGTTTATCCTTTTTGTCTTTTAAGTTTCTTCTACAAAAGTTAATCAGAGTGCTAATAAAATTTGCAGAGTTAGAGGTACATTTAGTACAATTTTATATATAGTAAATTCTCAGACTTGATCTCCTTGCTCGCTGATGAAAGTGAAGCCTAGTAAAGTTGTGTAAAAAACATCCCATCAACTGTGATGTCTGTTTTCATAGCTTTACCATATAAATGAAGTTTTGGTTTAAAGCATGCTCACTGCATAACAAGGGGAAAATGATAGTGCTGAAAGGGAATGAATGAATGTAGGTTCAAATCTGTCTGCTATTGTGTGCTTTGTTCGGAAACAGTGATTGCTTATTTGAAAATTATACTTGCTGTTTCCTTATTCAGTTGATGAAATTTATTTGCTTAGAAAATACTGGAAGTCTGGGGTAGAGGGTATATGCTTTTAGTCCCAGAACTTGGGATGCCAAGGCAAGCAGAGCTCTATAATTTAAGGCCAGACTAATAATCTACTTAGCCAGGACTATTATATAAGAGATCTTATTGAAAGAAAGGATAAGGTAGGGTATAAAAAAAAAAAAACACTGGAGACTTACTATATTTAAAGAATCCTTTCTTAATAATTGTCCAAAAAACAAGACCTAAGAACTTGCTTTAATTTTTTGTTTTAAGTAAGTGTTTTGTTATGGTTTATTATAAATGGAGACTGTTTTGTTTGAAAATGCAATGTTCACAGTTCTTCTGTGGGTTTTTTTGTTCATTTGTTTAATAATTGCCAGAAGTTATTTGTACTGATAACCTAGGAATTAAACATTTTTTTATTCTTTTTGTCTTCTTAATTCTATTTTCCATCTTTAACTTTAGTGAAAACATTCTTAAGTCAGTACCATTAAAAATGATGATTGACTCAGATGCTTTCAGGACCAGAGTGGGTTGTTGTGGGCTGTAACATCACTGACAGGCAAGGCATCCTGATGGTGGGTACCGGGGAGCCTTCAAGTCAAAATAGCTTAAATATTTAAGTTATAGACAACCAATTGCTTTGGTTTTTTGTTATTGTTGATTAATGTTTTTATTTAAATGTTTTCACACAGTGCACAGATTTCTGAACTTAAAGATAAATCATCCACAGTTCCACCCCTCATGTCAAATGGAGCCCAGGTTACTTCACAAACACCTCAGAAGACTCAGGGAAATGAACACAGGGTTCAGTTACCAGATTCTTCTGATTCTGTTAGGCAGATGCTCCAAGATGAGATGTTTAAATTAGTTCAGGTGAGCATGTGGCTGTGTAAGTAAATCTCTACCTTATATATAATTTAAAATTAGCGAATTCCTAGTCAAAATGGAATTTCTTCAATTTCTTTGTCCTTATGAGTCATGAGATATTCAACATTTGAGAATGTGGCTCTTAACTGCAATATCTTAACTTCTTTTCATTGTTCTTAAGATTCTTAAGATCTCTTTTTGTTTTATTCTAGCTGCAGCAGATCAATTTTCTGAGCCTGATGCAAATAGTAGGACCATCTGTTGCTAATCTCCCAGACATGCATCGACTTGTTCAGCAGGCTCAGTCTGTGCATTTCGGTGACAGCCAAGTATCAAGCCCCACAAGGAGTGGTTGTATTGAAGTCAACAGCAGACAGAGATCTTCTGCTAAAGCACAATCCATGGGAGAGTGCACCAGGGAGCCTGACAAGAACAGCCCACCAGACCATGAAAGAATCAGCCAACCTGATGAAGATAGTAATGGAGACACACGGGTAAGTCACACAAACATACTATTAGGACTGAAGAAATAATCCAGTGGCAAGGTTCTTGTTGAAGGCTTGAGCTCATTCCTCAGAACCAGTGTTTAAAAAAAAAATTAGGTGTGGTGGTGTATACTTAAAGTCCAGTGCTGGGGAGGTAGTGACAGTCAGATCCCTGGGGTTCACTGGCAAGAGCCTAACCTGCTGGGTAAGTACATGCCAACGAGAAACCCTGTTTTAAAGCAACATCAACAACAACAAAACAAAGCAAAAAGAAAAGGTGGATAGCACCTGAATAATGACAGCCAAGATGTGACCTTTACCTGCACATGGACTCTTACATTCTATTCTGGTTTTATTTCTGTTCCTGTCATAAAATCCTGACAAAAGCAACTTGGGGAGAAAGAATTTGTTTTGGCTTGCTGTTCCAGGCTGTCATCTTTAATCAAAGGTCAAAGTAGAAGGAGCTTGAGGTGTGTAGTCACAGTCACATCCACAGTCAAGAACGGAGAACAAATACATGCCTTACTTGCTTATGCTCAGCTCCTTTTCTCCACTTTACACAGTTCAGAACCTGAGCCTAGGGAAAGGTGCCATGTACTATGGGCTGGATCTTCCCATGCCAGTTAACCTAATCAAGACAGTCTTCTACAGAGATGGCGTAGGACCACTCAGTGTAGACAACCTGTTAATTAGAACTTTTTTCTGGCCATTCTAGATTATCTCAAGTTGACAATTAAAGCTAATGGCTCACACAAAGTAGATGGCATTTGTGTTTTTGGCTAATTGTTGGCTTCTTGTTATTTGAAAAATTGTATTTTATTAGCAATTTTTCTAAGATACTATTTGTCCAAATTGTACTAAATATTTACAAAATAAGGAATTTCTAACATACTCTAAATTGTATATAATATTTTTCATTCAGGATATTCCACGTGGGAGCATTCCTTTGTGTCAGTTAGATGGCCAGCCTAAAATGGGAGGACAAACAGGAGCATCTCGAAGCTTCATACCTACTTCATGTCCCCACGCTCCGGCTGGAGATACCGGCCTCCAGCTTTTGTTCACACCTGCTGCTGTCCAGAAGACGCCTCAGCTGATTCCACCTGCCAGAACAGTCAGTCCTAGTAGTGGCTTTCCTTTGCTTCATTTTCAGCCCAAGCATGAGTTCAAGCCTCTTTCCTTACCCGTAGGAAGAATTCCAGAAGTTCCTTTCCGGCCCCAGGCCCAACCGAAAGAGGCTTGGGGCTTGTCTGACTCTTGCCAGCCTCCTGTGTCTCAGAGAATAGCGCACCCCATGTCACTCTCTCCTTCAGATTCAAGCCACTGTTATGCTGAAGCCATGAAAAAAGCAGCTGTACTCACAGACATCCTGAAGCATGTGAACTTGGATCAGTACATTGGGCAAGGGTACTTGCCACCTCAGCAGGATTCTTCAGTATTTATAAAGCCAGAAAACATATTTGATGTTAAGCCAAGACCCCCTGAGACAGCTCTTCAGAATTCTTTTGGACTTCCTCTATTACACCTTCAACTTAAGCCTCCTTATGCATTCTCAGCACCATCAAGAGCATTAGGTAGATTTCCCTCAGTACCTGGCCCAGAAGGAAAAAATCATCCTCAGCTGTCGTTACTTCATCCATGCCTGCCCCCAGAGAGCACGGTATGACTTTTTGTGTGGTGACTGTGTTTTCCCATGCTGTAAATGCTTGCTGTATTTACAGGAGCATACATTTGAGAGCTCTAGAAAATGTTTTAGTATCTATTTATTTTGGGTGTATGTGTCTTAAGGTTACTACTGCTGTGATTAAGAAACAACAGCAAACAAAACAAAACAAAACAATATGACCAAAGGAACTTGGGAGAAAAAGGTTTATTTGGCTTAAACTTCCACATTGCTGTTCATTGAAGAAGTCAGGACAGGAACTCTGACAGGGCAAGAACCTGGAGGCAGAAGCTGATGCAGAGGCCATGGAGGGTGCTGCTTACTGGCTTGCTGGTCATGGCTTGCTCAGCTTGCTTTGTTAGAGAACCCAGGACCGCCAGCCCACGGATGGTACCACTCAGAGTGCACTGGGCCCTCTCACATTAATCATAATTAAGAAAACTCTCTACAGGCCTCCCTGAGCCCAGTCTTACAAAGACATTTTTTTAAATTGAGTTTCCCTCCTCTCAGATGACTTCATAGTGTGTCAGGCTGACACACTACAGCACAGTGTGTACCTGCACACATGCACATGCCATGTGCACACATCTAAATAGTAGAGGACAGCTGTGTGGACTAGTTCTCTACTACCCTGTGGCTTCTGGGAGTCAGGCCCAAGTCATCAGGCTGGGCAGCAAGCACTTTTACCTGCTGAACTGTTAGCCCATTTCTTAAGAGAATTCTTCTGTTATTCAGACAACAGGATAAAAGCCAGGTTTAAAATAACTTGATGTTTTAAGTATTTTAGGTATTTTGTATACCTACCAGAATCTATAGTCTTTATTCATGTTTTTTCTGCATAAAGAAGATATAAGTAAGATAGATTTACCATGTACTCTATGCATATGTGTGTGGGGGGTTAGAGGGTAGCTGGTATGTATGAAGTTTCTAGCAATATGATTCTCAAATGTGTTTCATATAAAAGTTTTTAAGTACATGCCAGCTTGTCAATAGCATTCCATGGAAAGACACAGAAGCTTTATAAATCCACTGTCCCCTCAAAGATCCTACCTTGATCTGTGAAATTCACTGTGTCAGTAGTATGCACTAGGGTAGTAATTGAGTAACTTGTTCTGTGGTACACTTCACTTCTCACAGATGTTACTAAGAAGAGAAGTGGTTATTCACTGGGAGAAGTATTTAAGATTTATTTATTATGTACACAGCATTCTGCCTGCAGGCCAGAAGAGGCATCAGATCCCATTTCAGATGGCTGTGAGCCACCATGTGGTTGCTGGGAATTGAACTCGGGACCTCTGGAAGAGCAGTCAGTGCTCTTAACCACTGAGCCATCTCTCCAGCACCCACTGGGAGAGGTTTCTTTCCTTGGTGTATTATAAACAGAAAAGAGGATTAATGATGTGGAAATTTTATTATGTTCAGAATAATTTAAAAGTTTTTTAATTAGCACAATATGCTAGAACCCAAGTTCTTCTGATAATCCCTGATTAGGGATCAGACAACCCCTGTTTAGGTGTCACACCTGTTTAGGGATCATCAGAATATGCTGATGTGCTTACTCTATTGATAGTCTTCAAGCCTCACATTCTGCATTGCATTTGCAGTCAGTTAAACACTATATATACTATATCTCCCTCACAGGGAGGCAGATCTTATATGAAAATGCAGTTGAGAAGATGGGGACTTGAAGATGGCTCAGTTGAGGGCCATGAGGTGCTCACTGGAGAGCACCGACTTAGCATGCTCCAGGCTCTGAGTTGGTTTTCAGGGGAGAAAATTAAAAAAGACCTGCATGAAATCTCAACAGCCCTCTCTGGATGTCTAAGACATGGATAGTCACTCTTCCTCTCCAAGTCGAAGAGGAAGTTGGATTGGATTTGTTCTTTCCCTTATATGTCTTAGTTTAATTTCTTTGGTTTCCAACATAATTGTGTATTTGAGTTATGTTTTCTTTTTGTAGTATAAGAAGCCCCAACTTATCCCTCTTGAAAACCTCCTGGCATTTAAAAGAAGCCAACAAAAACTAGCACCCAACGTGTTTGAACAAGGCGATTCTGCTCATCTTCAGTTTCTAAAGGTCAATATGGAAGCACCTAAAATAACACAAGGAAAGAAGAGGCAAGTTCTGAATGAAATGTCATCTAATAAGTTACGTACCGAAGTCATGAAGATGGCTCTGCTTCAGTCCCTTCCCAGTGCACAACTACATGTGATTAGCAGTGTCCTTGTCATTTGCCATGTATTTATCCTTACAGTTTGGAAACGTTTACTCTATTGTGAGAAATGTGATCTCTCTCCCCCCCCACCCCCCACTTCATGTTTCTTAAAGTTTTCCTTTTTACCTTTTATGGCTGGAGTGTTTTTCTCTGTTTCTGTAACAGAATGAACAGTTACATTTTGTATCACAAATCTTTGGGATGAGGTAAAATTCTATTTACAGTTAGACACTTTGAACCAGTATTATCTTTACTCACTTTACCATGCATCCCCAGCCTACTACACGCATGAGTACACACACACACACACACACACACACACACATGAGGAGTGTGCGAGTAGAAGTAAGGCTGCCCAGACTAATGCAGAGCACCTATTATAGTCCTGGCCCTGCAGTGGCTGTCAAGATGTGTCGGTAGTACTTTATGTATATAGAACATGTGTTTACATACTGGCCTTTCTGCCTTGAGTGCTTGTTGCCTCTTCATGGAGCTTAGTGGAGGTTTTTCATAGGATGTCTGGCACCAGAAGAGTTTGAAACTGGTTAAAAGGTATATATCTATCCCTTCATTCTAGAGACCAGATCAGAATACTTAATTCAGCGTCAACCGTAGTTGTTTGTATTCTAGCAGAATGTCATTAGTTAAATTGTCATGAAATGGGTTTTCAGCAATTGTTTTTATGTAGCAAGACACAGATGGGAACCTGAAGTTACTCTAAGAGAAACTATGTTTTGCACATTGTTTTCAACAGGCAAAGCAGACGAGCTGAGAAGGAGCTGCAAGAAGGAAGAGCTCAGAAGCCGAGAAGAAAACCAAATGTTAGTTTCCGCCCAGAGGAGTCTCTCATTAGTAATGAATCAGAAGTCACCAAGGAACCCAAGGTACAGAGGAGCTACAGGAGACTCCTCCCTCACTTTGCATGGAACCGTTTGGTGTGTGTGGCTGTAGCCTGGTTAGAGTTTCATAGTACAGGAGAGCCCTGCTGATTCCCTCCACAGATGGACACCCTCTGTTACAGAGGTGAGAAACAACCTGAGAGCACTCTGAAAAGACTGTGTGTGACATCGTTCTGGGCTTTTTCTCTGTCTTAATGCACATAATGATCATTTTTCTGTCAAAGGATGAGTTATCCAGATAGATTTGCTATGTAACCTATATTATAAGTCAAACCTATTTAACCATTCATTCAATTTGGAACAAACATTAAAGGGATACTTAATTTATGAATATGTTCTTAAAGCTATGCTTTTTCATCAGGTCCTCATGAGCACTTATTCAAATGTCTTTTGAGTCCATTGAGGGCTTTATCAGGACAGGGGTACAGTTTGAGTACCACTTCTACTCTGCTGTGGAGCTTGTACATCGTAATTCATAAACTGGTATTAAGTTGGTAATGCTATATTTTACTATTTGACTTGTGGATTTCATGAACTTTTTGTACAGCTGCTTTGACAGAATAAATAACTTGATAGAGTAAGCAGTTTTCCCTAAAAGGGTAGAAATTGAACCTGTGAAGAATTCAGTCTTTATAGCTACTAGATGTATTGTCTCCAAAATAATAAATGCCTTTGAGTTATTAATAGATTGATTATTTTGGACTCCATTTAGGAACAACTAGGACATCATGACTCTCAGCCTTTGGATAAATTTGACATTCCTTTTGGTATGTAAACAAATGGTTAATGTAATGACTAAGTTTAGAGTTGTCAGCTGTTTAGAAATAATAAGGCTGGACATGGTGGTTCATACCTTTAATCCCAGCACTTGGAAGGCATACGCAGGTGGGTCTCTGAGTTTGAGGTCTATAATTTAAGATTCTGGTCAGTCAGGGCTACACATGGAAATCCTGTCTCAGGAATTAGAAAAAATTAATTAATATAAAAATAATAGTATATTACTGTCTTAGTGTTCTATTGCTGTAAAGAGATACCATGACACACAAGCCTTTTGTTTATTTTTTGTTTTTCAAGATAGGGTTTCTCTGTGTATCCCTGCCTGTCCTGGAACTTACTCTGTAGACCGGGTTAGCCTTGAACTCAGCCTTCTGCCTCTGGCTCTGCCTCTGCCTTCTGAGTGTTGGGGTCAAAGATGTGCACCACCACCACGTAGCATTGAAACTCTTAGAAAGCGTTTAATTGACTCTCTTACATTGTCAGAGGGTCAGTCCATTATTATCATGGCAGGAAGTGTGGTGGTACACATGACTGTGGCACAGTAGCTGAGAGCTACATCTGCAAGCAGAGAGATAGAGACAAAGACACACACAGCTGGTGTGGGCTCTTAAAACCTCAGAGCCTGTCTCCAGGGACAGATTTCCTCCAACAACCTCCCAGTTCTAATCCTTTCAAAGAGTTCCAGTCCCTGAGGACTAAGCATTCAAATATATGAGTGTATGGGACCATTTTTATTTAACCCCACAGTTATTTCCTATTCTATACAACAAGGTGGAGGGTCTTTGTACTTTACTTTTTTATCTAGTAAAGAAATGGTTGACATCAAGGCCAGATCTAGACCATGCCTGCTTTTATGCTTTAGTTTACTGAAACAGAGCCTCTCACAGCTTTCTCACCATAACAAAGTAGAGGAGTTACTACAGAGGAAGTTTGTGGGGCTCTGTGGTAGACTGATGGAGTTCATTAGAATGTAAATAAAATAGAAAAATTTAAATAAGGACATTTTGGGAGAATATGCCCAACATTGAATTTGTCGTAGAAGGTACATATGCTAAAACTGAATCTGTTCAGAACAGTGTCATTTGTATGATGCCATTTTTAATGAACGTTTACTACACCAGTGGACGTGTATTCTGTGACTTGTCGGCACTCAGTGATCACTTTCTGTATTTTGTTTTATATGTAAGAAATGTTAGAAGATGATGCTAATACTTCAGCTGGACTGCATTTCATGGCCTCTGTACGAAAGAAAGCTGTGGGAAGTCATGATGCCAGTACAAACACAGACCCAGGTAAATATTTTAAAAGTTTGTATATTGCAGCTGGAGACATAGCTCAGAGGGTAAGAGCAATTGCTGTTCTTCCAGAGAACCAGTTTGGTCCCTAGCATCCGTGTCAGGCAGCTCACAAGAAACTTATTTCAGCTCTAGGAGGTCTGATGCAGCCTCTGGTCCCTGTGGGTATCTATACTAACCCAGCATACACACTAACACACACGTGGTTTTTTTGATATTGATTATCTCATTTATTCATGAAGCAACATAGCCATCCATTTTTTTTATTACTTTTATGTTTTACAGTCCAGCTATTATCCCCCTCCCGGTCTGCTCTCTGACAGTTCCTCATCCCATTCCTCCCCCTCCCCCTGGTCTCCAAGAGGAAGTCCCCCCCACTCCACTACTCCTCTGCTTTATATTGACAGGAGTCTTGAACCAGCTAGTGACATACACATCATTTATTTAAAATCACATCTTTTAAAATTTTTGGTAAGGTATTTATACTTTTTCTTTAACCAGTGATTTAAAGGAAACTTTAGATTATGTGATATTATTTATCCCAAGTTATTGAAATAGGGTAGGGAGTAATGGGGGGATAGGGTATGGGGGGGGGAGACGGGTTGTTACCAGGCTTAAAGTGAATGAATAAATGAATGAAAAAGAAATAGCATTTATAATAACTTGAACTTATAATTTAAATAAAACAAAATAGAGATTTTTGTTGTTGAAAACTTAACATGTTAAAGATTTCAAGTGCATATAAATAATGTTTTGAATTAGACTTCCTAAGCCATGAGTTTCCTCCCTGGAATTGTAGCTCTAGAATGAGAGGCGTAGGGTCCCAGCTGGGAAAGCAGGCATGAGAAGAAGGCTAGATTCTGGTCAGGCTGGGAGCACGTGGCCATGAGTGGAAGTGTACAGAACCTTTCAAGTAGTCATTAAATCTCCTCTGAGTTTGCTCCTTATGAAACGCCTAAGTACTCGTTGGTGTAATATAGCAAGCTACAACAATCATATATTTCATATAGTTAGGTAACCGACATAGTAAAAGTGTTCTTTGATACTCTGGGTATCCCGTGTCCCTTGCTTTTCCCTGAGAGTTCAACTCTCATGTCCCACTGTTGGTTCTTCCAGTTACCTTTAGACATTCTCATACTGTATCATAACGTGCTGTTCTTTTTTGTACTGCATTTGCATCTTAGTGCATTTGCAGCAATGTTGAAGGTGGTGCATGTGTGTGTTCAATATTATTCATTACAATATGTTCATGCCTACGAATAAAACGAATGCTAATTAAGAAGTGATGTTTAAAATACTTTATATTATATAATAATCCTTACTATGTTGTTACATAGTTGTTTAAGTCTATTTAAGAAAATTGGATGGCACGGGACATGTTATTGTCACCTCGCATCTGAAATAGCCCTATGTTCAGGAATGCATTGTGTGCATTTACTTTGATTTCTACTTATATTACACATTCTCTTCTATTGACAGCAGTATTTTATAAGCATATTCCTTTTCTAGTCTTGCCATAAGATATTTAACCAGCTGATTGTTGAGTGCACTGATGTTTTAGACAGTTTTTAGAGCTGTTTTCTTTCTTCTTTCCTTTGGTTGGGGGAGGGTGAGCCAGGGTCTCATTATGTGGCCCTGGCTGGCCTAGAACTGGCTGTGTAGACCCAGAGATTCATCTGCCTCTGCTCTTGAAAGCTGGGATTAAAAGCATGCACCCCCCACCACTCCTGGCAAGGATTAGGACCTTTGCTGGCACAGTGGCTCATGCTTTTGAACCCAGCACTCAGGAGGTAGAGGCAGGGGATCTCTGAGTCTAAGGCCAGCCTGACCACCATAAGGAGTTGTAGGTCAGCCAGTGCTATGCAGTAAGACCATATCTCAGCATTAAATAAAATAAAACCTACAGTCATATTGCTTAAAAATTAAATTAAGCTGGCAATCTATTTTCTCACTACCTTTATATATACTGTCTAATATCTGCATTTATATATTTCATTTCCCTGTTTATAAAATTCTTTTTCTGTTTTTTTCTTTTTCCCTCATATATTTGAATTTACCACAAGATAAGGAAGGTACTTCCCAAGAAGTTAATTCTGAAAGTAATAAAAATCAACAAGTCATTTCTAAAAACTCAGGTGAGTTCTTTGTTCTCTGAGAGTAAGTTAACTTATTAAAGTTATGTCTGCATTAATACTAAAGCTAAAGTCACTCTCTCCCTTAGAAAAGACCGTTTAACCAAGGAAGTGGCTTCATAGAGATAGGTTGACAATTTATACAGTTTTTGCGTTATTTTTTTCTTTGGTTTTTAAAACATAACCCGTGATTAAGTTCCATCTTTGTTAGCAGCTTTTCAATAAAGCCAATATGATATGAACTTCATTTTACATATGAATTTAAAGTTATAAAATGCTAGAAAAGTAGATTTGAGTCCCAGAACAAAAGAACAGAGTTCAGCTATCTGCTTACCTGGGTAGGGTAAGCCTCTTTATTTACTGTTGAGAAAGAAGCAGTTAGCTAGTGAAATTCAGATGTTCAAGTGTTTTAACCTGTAAGAGAATGAATCATATCTCAGTGAAAATAAACCACTGAAAGTTTTTTAAATGTAGCCAATATGTATATTTATCTTAAGTAAAATAACTAATGTATTTAAAATAGAAATAGGAAATTATATTCTTTACAATTTTACATAGCTTATTGTTCATGTATGTTATTTATAAAAGTAATTTTTTGTCTTTGATTATAAATTTTCCTATAGAAAAATCACCCTTGGACTAGAGTTAAATTTTTCCTCAGACAGGGTTTCTCAATGTAGCCCTCACTGTCCTGGAACTCACTTTGTAAACCAGGCTGGCCTCGAACTCACAGAGATTCACCTGCCTCTGCCTCCTGAATGCTACACTTAAAGGTGTGGGCCACCACCACCTGGTAGTTTAATTTTCTTTGATCTATTTATACCTAAGAAGTTTCTCTTTAGGTTTTAAAGAAATATACATTTTGTGTTGTTTGTTGCAAATGTATTCTTAGAAATTTAATGACTACAGACATGTTTAACATTTCTGATTTTTTTTCCTTAAGTTCCAGGCCATGAACCTTTGAATGTTCCACAGCTTTTGATTCCAGATATATATCTAAATGTCAAACTTCCCACTGGAATGTCAGAGAAACCTTTGTCTCCTTCCCCACCTCATATGGTAATAGCCATGGTCTATACATTGAATTTTAATAATAACCATGTGTCAAAACTTATAGTCATTCATGTAGTATCCCATTCTATGGGTGAAATAAATATTAAAATTACATAGCTTTATAAGAAAATTAGTTTAAGTGTTACACCCTATAGTACTGTAAACTAGAACCAGGAACGTACTTGGTGTTGCTTTCTCCAAGTTAGGCATACCTCCTCTTGTTACTAAGAGGAGGGACATTTTATTACTACCACTACCCCTTTTATGGCCATCTAAAGTAAAAAAAAAAATCTGTGTTTACCTCAGGCTAGACACACGTATATAGATGTGGTTGACATTGAAGCTGGTGATCTGTTGGGATTACCTGCCAGTGAAGAGCCTTCAGGCGATGTTAGCGAGCAGCAAAGCCGTCCTCCAGAACCTCCATCGTCTGCAGAGTTACATTGTCTGGCAGCTTCAGTTGTCTGTGCTGTTCCCTCTCGTTCTTTTCAGAGTCATGGTAATTATTCTTACTTTAAAACAAATTAAGTACACTAAAATGTATTTAGCACCATTATCCTTACCCCAAGTCTCTAGACCTTCCCTGGATTCATTGCTCTTAGCGTGCTTCTGTTCACATTTAGAAATGATCTGTTAGCTTTCCAGATGCCAGGCCTCAAAGTTTGTGTGTTCTTGATAGAAGCTGCAAAGATGATTCCATCCTGTGAGAGTGAGAGCTGGAGAGAAAGTGTCATCGAAGCAAAGGAGTCTGAGAGCGTCTCGGTGCCGTCAGACAGGCGACAGGACGGAGGTAAGTAGTCAGGCTGTACTGCACGGTCTGCCCTCCATGGATTCCGTACTTACGAAAGAAGTGTTGCACTTGGTCATTGCAGAAGCACTAGAAAGAGGTAAGGTGTATAAATGAGGTGTAGCCTGGGACTCTTAGTTTGCAAGGAGACTTCGGATCTACTTGTGCACACCTCTAGGTCAGAATGCTGAACATGAAAGTCTTGTCAGAGCCCTTCAGTATTTTGATATTTTAAAGGAATTCTCATCTTTGAAAAGAAGGGAAAATCTGAGCCATCAAAAGCACTTAGACCTTGGAGCCTGATAACTCGAGTTCAAGCAAAGATTCCAGGATAGGAAAGCCAGCTCCCTAAAAGTGTCCTATGACCTTCACACACTCCCCACTCTGCCCAGCACACATGCACACACCCACGCACACACACTAAAATGTGTGTAGGAAATTCTGTAATAGTACATAGTAATACATGGGCATGGCAACCAACTAGTAATGTAGGTTTTTGGGTTTTGGTCTTTTTTTTTTTTTTTTTTTTTTTTTTTTTTTTTGAGATTATAATATAATTATACCATTTTCTATCCCTTTTCTCCTTTCATATCTTACCATATTCCCTTCTTTGGTCTCTTTCAAAAAATTCATAGGCTCTTTTTCATTGGTTGCTCATGCCTATGTGTGTATATATAGGTATATTTATTTCTAAGTTCAGCCAGCTCCTCTCCTTACATGCCAAGGCCATGCTTTCTGCTGTATTTTTTCCTCTAAGTCTGTGTGCACCAGATCCTTCCTGAGGGGGATTAGATGTGGCACTTCAGGCTGCTGAGAAATAGGATTTATAGACAGATAATAAAAATGTGAGCGTCAGCTGAAGCAGGGTAAGCAGGCAAGATCAGTGCTGACATCATCTTCTCTTGGGAAGACTAACAGAAAGCACCATTTATATCTGTTTATAATTCTCATTTTTCAGAACACTTCATTGCAAAACTTGAACTTCATAAAACTTTGTGAGCTAAATGCAGTAGACAAAAGTCTGTTTTTGATGGATTTCTTATTGTGTAACTATTTAGGGACCCAATACTAGGCGTGAAAAAGTAATTGCAGATTGTTGGCCTGGGGGCAGTGACTGTGGGGAAAGGAAGGCAGAGGAATAAAGGGATGATCAGGACACAGCTTGTAAGTGCTGTGAGGGATGGCTGGTGACATTCTTGAGCAGCACAGCATCAGATGTCCTCAAGAAAGAGATACGAACAATGATGGTTAACTGCACTCTGTTTGACTGAGTCTGATTGGCTGTAGTAGTACAGTTTTGTGAACCAGCTGGGTTTGGGAAGTTCACCTCTTAGAGGCAGATGTAGCATTTGTTGTAAGCAGTAGCAGAGCTGACTGTTTGGATGTGCAAGACTGCTGTTGTTAGACATAATGAAACATGTAGATCTTTAAAGTGAAGGCATTAGAGACACGGGGAAAGGAAAGTATCAGTATCATATTTGTGTTTTTAATATGTCCTGTGAGGCTCTGTGACAGTCACACAGGAGAAAGCTAGGATATTGTTGGAGGTCACAGTTCAGCAGGATAAGAATGGAGACATGGAGGAAGGACAGTCACCAGTGTTGTATGTTACTTGGCAACTGAAGGAGAGCAGATGTAGCTTACTGTCGGGCTTCTGAGTTGGGAAATGTGGTGCGTGAAAGTGCTGTTCCCTCAGCTTGGTACCAGCGGAGAGGTAGCCAGCCAGAGAAACAGCTGGTCTTCAAGGCTCTCTGCTGGCTCGCATTCTGCATGGAGTCAGTAGTAGCCAACACTGACTCCAGCTTTTATTGTGTAATGCTGTTGGTTTTCAGAAGGTCAGAAAGAACTTAAGTTGCTTTTGACATACTATGTAAGAAGGTATAAAGGTGACATTCACATTGCTATGTATGTAGAGCTTTGTGGGATTACATTGGTATATGTCTTTAATTCACTACATTGATACATTTCAGACACTGAATTGAATTTATAAATTTCTTAATAATGTCAGTTTGAAAAGTAATGGTATATTGACTTAAAGTGAGAATGTTCACTTATACTTTTAGTAAAATCAGTGCTGATCTTTCTTTGATAACTGTTTAGATATACTAGAACAAGACTTCCAGTTCAAGGAACAGAGCACAAAATTGGACTCTGTGGAACAGTCCCTACTTTGGACCCTGCTACAGGATGCTTCTCCTGTGTGCCCCCCTCCAAGCCCTGCTGCGTGTCCCACACCAAGCCCCTCTGCTCAAAAGTTTGAACATCTTACTGCCAAGCTTCAGAAGATGGACGAGCAGCTGTTAACAGTGCAGACTATTGCGGAAAATATAGAGCAAAACTTCCCTGCACCAGAGGTGTTGAATCTACACTGTGAAAAGGTATCACTGTTTTCTGGTGGCTTTGTGTGTGTGAGAGCCTGTGGTGATGGCTGCAGTTGAGTTATTAGATATAGAATGATTAGTATGATATAATTTTACATATCTGACTATTAAATAATGGGAAAAAATTAAGCTAGAACTTTTTAACCTCAGTATTGTTGACAGGCAAGATCAGCAGTTCTCAACATGTGGGTTGCTGACCCTTTTGGTGATTAAACAACCCTTTCACAGGGGTCACCTAAGACCATCAGGAAACACATATTTACATTAATCAGTAACAGTAGCTAAGGTACAGTTATGAAGTGGCAATGAAAATGGCTGAGGATCACCACAACATAGTGTATTAAAGAGTCGCAGCATTAGAAAGGTTGAGAACCACTGCGGTAGGAAATTATTTTTTCCTTTCTTCTGTGATTCTGAAGTTATTCACATGTTAGGCAAGTGAGCCACACTCCCTGCTCTAGGCACTTCTGCCTTGCTGTGTATTACAGCATATTTGGCAGCAGTGTGGGCTTCACTCACTCGGAGCCAGTAACATAGCCCAAGTAATAACCATCAGACAATATTTCCTGGAATTGTCAAATGTCCCACAGCTGAGAACCAACACCATCAGCTTTTAAGTAGGAAGCCTGTGCTCCCCAGCAGGGAAAGACATGTAAGCTACAAACCACTGCCTTCAGTGGAGTGTCCGTTTCCTCTTAAAGACTTACAACTTCACAATTATTGCTCTTTTTACATTTGAAATAGCTCATGCAGTACATAACGGCCCTTGTCACTAAGCCTGACAACCCCATTGCTGTCCTACTATGTCCCCAGAGTACACATGGGAGGAGAGAACTAACTCCTGCCGGTTGTTCTTCATCCTCCACACGAGTGCTGTGGCAGTCAGTAGGCCAGTCAGTGCTTCTGATGCATCCGGTGCAAGGAAATGGTACAGGTTGAGGTTAGAGTAGGAAAGGGGTCTCGAGGGAAGTTATTTCATACAAGCCTGTTCCTTTCCTTGAGACAGATCTAGGATGTAGTTCAGGCTGCTCCCTTGAATATTCACAGAAGAAAATTTTATATAATCACACTAAAGAGCAAATAGTAAAGCTATGTTAAAGACGTTAAGGTCTAATCTTGAGACGTGGTGAGCACCCTGTAGGATGCGTGCTCCACCTGTGACTCCTAGCAAGCATCCCAGATTGCTAGTGTGTCACTGTAACACACTTATTGAGCTTATAGAATGTGTTCTTAAATTCATTTTTAACTCTCACATAAAAATAAAAACTGTACTTATTAGTCAAGTACCATTTGCCATTTTGCAAGTATGTATTATGCAATATTGAAATCCAGCTAAACCTGTCTCCTCAGTCATCATTTCTTTGTGATGAAACGTTAGGAAGTGCTTTTTCCCAGGTTTCTGAAGTGTACAGTACGGGACTGTTCCCTGTAGTCACACTGATGTGCAGCACAGTGTCTGGCCTTCCGTGTGATGCTTCAGTCATTTCCCTCCGTCACTGCAGCTTCCCCAGGCTCACGGTTTCTGTGAGAACAACTATCTGCACTACCCCAGTGAAGTCGTGAGCTTCTCTTTAACATAATGATCTTCAGTTTTGTGTCTGAATAGAAGTGTTTCTTTATTCCTCCATTTAATGTTAGGATCAAACTGTGTCATCCAGAGGCTTGAGGGGGGGGGGGCAGTGCTGAAATGTCACGAGATCTGATGTCTTAGGCAGGGCAGGCAGATCTTACAGGCCATCTATGCTAGAGCTGTCCATTTCTGGACTTCGGTGACCTTATGAATCCAGATGTTTATTTGGATATGAGACAGCTGTATTCTATTGTAGTTCTGTTTTTAACTTTTTGAGGGTCTCCATAGTGTTTTCCATAATGGCTATTCGAATTTACATTCCCACGGACAGTATACACATCTTCATCAGCACATGTAACATTTAGTCTTTTTCACAATAGACATTTTTACTAGAATGGTAATGTATACTGTTCTTTTAATCCTTACATATTAAAAACTTAAAATATGACTAGATCATTACTAATATTGGTACTGTGGTGTTTACATGGAATGTTTGTTTGGTTTTATTTTTGCTTTTTTGTTTTGAGACAGGGTTTCTCTGTAGTCGTGGCTGTTCTGGAACTCCTTCTGTAGACTCTGCCTGCCTCTGCCTCCTGTGTGCTGGATAAACACACACAAACTTGGACATGTCCAAATGAATCTTGAGCATCAGAGTAGTCATTGACAGCCTTTTCTTCAAAGACTCTTTTGAAATTGCCTTCTGAGCTAGTAGAAGTTTATTAAAAGCCAGATATATGTCTATATACACACACTTATAATATATGCATGCTTCGGTAAGCTTATAAAATGTTTCCCTATGACTTTAAAAAATATCTGTAATGTTATTTATCTTTCCTTCCTCCTTCTCCAATTAAAACACCAACACTTTCATTTGCCAAGTTTAACAAAATGGTTTTCAGGCCTGGATGAGGCAAGGGACTAGGACACCGTGAACAGGGCTCTCTCGGAAGCACAAGGACTTAGATGGAATCCATGACCAGCACTGTGGAAATTGCTCAGTCTCTGGGCCTTGTTTTCTCATCTGAATGTAGAAGACTTTGTCACAATGGTGGCTAACTTTCCCTCTACAGAACCAGATAAAGTCATCTCCTAACCCTTTCGAGATGCCACCTCAGTTTGCTATAAGTAGTAAAAAGTTCCTCTTTGTGATCCCAACAATTACCTCAGACTAGAATTTACCCTATTCTTTCATTTTTGTTGCATTATTTAAAGTGCTTAAAATGTACATAGAATTATGCATGGTATTTTGACATTATCAAAGTTTAACATTTCAACAGTTGTTTGCTGTGTTTGTTTTCTTTTGTAGGCTGGACTGGTAGATCATGTTGGATTATCTTCTTGCCCTGAAATTGAAAAGCTACTAGCTTCAAAAGCCATCAGCATTTCTGAAGGTTTGTGTTGGTACCAGGGCTGGTATTGAAGCCTGGCTGTAAAAAACTCCTCTCTACATGTGAGCTGCAGCCATCGTTCCCACCCTGTGCTCTAATCTTTTACATCTTCTTTATGTTGTTAAGTGGGTGTTTTACCTACACGTGTGTACCATGTGTGTGCATTGTGTGTCTGTATCTGCAAACATCCCATCCTCACTTCCGTTATTTGTTCTTTCCAAGTCTGTGACTCTCCAGTGAGTTGTCCCCATCTTTGAAAGCAGCTGTGCTGTATAGCTGACTTTAGTGTTTCCCTCATTTGAAAGGCATTGTCCCAGTATTTATTGACTTCTCGAATGGTTGAGTTTACAGTGCCTATGTGCTGTTAGTCTAATTGATGGTTTAAAATCTCTGGTTGCTTTAAAATTTACCTTTTACTTGTTATTGACCCAATGTCTAAGTATGAATTTGTGTCTTACACACCTAGATAGAGTCTCCACTTTGGAGATTTGACATTGGGAAGTTTGTGCTGTTTCCATTTCCTTCCCTCTGTTCTGAAAATGCCTGTTAAGTTTATTTTGGACCTTGTTCTATTTCTTTAATTTTTTAAACTTGCATGTTTATTTGCTTGGGAGCAAGGCAGTGCACACCTAGAGGTCAGAGGCCAGCCTGAGGGAGTTTCCTCTCCCATGTGAGTCCTACAGGTCCAACAGAAGTTTTCTGCCATCTGCTAAGCCATTGCGGCATTGTTTGTTTTGATTGTGTGTGTGGTTTTTTGTTTTTTTTTAAGTACAGAATAGAGTTTATTCAGGTCATGGGGGGGGTTAAGAGGGCTGTAGAGCAGAGAGGTAGAGGTTGACCATGAGCATGGGGGGTGGTGGGGAGAGTAAGAGCCCATGTGTGTTTTTAGCACTTGACAATTTGTCTTTAGGGCTTAGTGGTGTATTCACTAGTACTTCTCCAACCCTGCCTTCCAGCTCACTAACTTCCTGGTGTCCTTGCTGCCCCAGCAGTTCAGGTTTAAGTGTGGTGACTATCTTTAGTAGCTAAAATTTTGTTTCCACTGTGGTTTCTTATCTTTTCTCCTGCCTTGAATTAGTGTCTTTCCAGACTCAAGAGGATGTGGAAGATCAAAACAATACCGAGGAGACTTCAGAGACTCAATTTTCAGTAACAGAAAATCATTCTAGCCAGAAAACCTACGCATGCCCTTCTGTGGGGTCTGCCGCTTCCTCTTCTGTGGGTTGGAACATCACTTCTCCTGGTACTGTTCTTCTTAGAGTTATATATTCTTGTGTTGCATTAAAGTGTTCCCAAACTGAGCCTGGGAGGGGTACAGGTATAAAATTTGTGAAGTAATTTTATAATATTCACTTCAGGGAAGAAAAATTTAAACATGCCATTCAACATTTTAAAAGTCAAACTCATAAACACTTTAAACCATCTATAGTAATTAGTATTATTTAATTTTATAAATACTGAAATGTTAATTATTAGAATTTTAAATTTTAATTTATTGGATAGTCTCTGTATTTACATTTTAGATGTTATCCCTTTTCCCCAATTCCATCCCCCCTCCCTCTCCCACCTCAGCTCCTTCGCATTCCCCTACACTGGGAAAGTGAGCCTTCACTGGACCAAAGGCCTTTCCTCCCATTGATGCCAGAAAATGCCATCCCCTGCTACATATGCACCTACCTAGGGACATGAGTCTCTCCATGAGAACTCATTGGTTGGTGTTTAGTCCTTGGGAGCTATGATTGGTTTGGTTAGTTGATCATTTTGTTCTTCCCATGGGGTTGTGGACCCTTTCAGCTCTTCCAGTCCTTTCTCTAGCTTCTTCATTGGAGTCCCCGTGTTCAGTCTGATGGTTAGCTGCGAGCATCTTCTTTTGTATCACTATGGCTCTGGCAGAGCCTCTGCAGAGGCATCCATATCAGGTTCCTGCCAGTAAGCACTTGGCATCAGCAATACTGCTTGGGTTTGGTGGCTGCATATGGGGTGGATCCCCAGGTGAGGCAGTCTCTACATGATCTTTTTTCCAATCCCTGCTCCTCTGTTTGTCCCTTTATTTCCTCCCATGAGTGTTTTTGTTCTTCCTTCTAAGGGCTGAAGCATCCACCTTCTGGCCTTCTCTTTGAGCTTCATAAGTTCTGTGAATTGCTTCTTGGGTATTATAGGCTTTTTGGGCTAGTATCAGTGAGTACATACCATGAGTGGGTTTTGTTTTGTTTTTGTTTTTGTTTTTTTCTTTTTGACTGGGTCACCTCACTCAGGATGATAGCTTCAAGTTTCATCTATTTTCCTAGGAATTTCATGAAGTCATTGTTTTTAATAATGAGTAGTACTTCATTGTGTATATGTACCACAATTTCTGTATCCATTCCTCTGCTGAAGGACATCTGGGCTCTTTCCAGCTTCTGGCTAGTATAACAAGGCTGCTATGAACATGGTGGAGCATGTGTCCTTCTTAGATGTTAGAGCTTCTTTTGGGTATATGCCAAGGAGTGATATAGCTGGGTTCTCAGGTAGTACTATGGCCAGTTTTCTGAAGAACCAGACTGATTTCCAGAGTGGTTGTACCAGTTTACAACCCCACCAACATTGGAGGAGTGTTCCTCTTTCTCCACATCCTTGCCAGCATCTGCTGTCACTTGAGTTTTTAGCCATTCTGACTGATGTGAGGTAGAAGCTCAGGGTTGTTTTGATTTGCACTTTTCTGATGACTAGGGAGGTTGAGCATTTGTTTAGGTGCTTCTCAGCCATTCAATATTCCTCAGTTGAGAATTCTTTGTTTAGCTCTGTACCCCATTTTTTAATAGAATTATTTGATTCTCTGGAGTCTAACCTTTTGAGTTCTTTGTATATATTAGATACTAGCCCTCTATCAGATGTAGGATTGGTAAAGATCTTTTCCCAATCTGTTGGTTATCATTTTGTCCTTTTGACAGTGTCCTTAGCCTTACAGAAGCTTTGCAATTTCATGAGTCCCATTTGTCAATTCTTAGTCTTAGAGCATAAGCCATTGGTGTTTGGTTTAGGAAATTTCCCCCTGTGCCTATGTGTTCTAAGCTCTTCCCCACTGTCTGTTAGTTTCAGTGTACCTGGTTTAATGTGGAGATCTTTGATCCACTTGCACTTGAGCTTTGTACAAGGAGATAAGAAAGGATCGATCTGCATGCTGACTGCCAGTTGAACCAGCATCATTTATTAAAGAGGCTGTCCTTTTTCCATTGAATGTTTTTAGCTTTCCTGTACATTAAGTGTGTTATTTATGTGCTTCTTGAGACCTCCATCATCTTCCTGAAGTGTGATGCGACTGCACAGTTGGTTATTATTTGGCCCCTGCCATGTACTATGTTTCTTGCATGGCTCCTTTAAGACTGACTGAGAGGAATGCCATTTTCTGAGATGAGGTGTAGACACATGCAGAGTCACTGTTTGTTTGAATTCATTTGGAAATGCATCATTATTACATTCAGCCATATGAATAATAGGTATAGTATTTTTGCAGAACCCACAGAACCTGGATAAATTGAAATATTTTCCTCTAGTATTTAATGTATGAGTGTAAACTTGAAATCATATATATTTTTAATAATATAAGAAATCCAATGCCTTAAGTAGGAGTCTCCATCCAGGCTAGCCTCTTGTTAAAACGTAGTGTCATTTCCTCTCTGTCATGGTCAATTCTGACCACAAACTAACTTGGAGTTTTCTCTTCTGCAACTTCCATTAAAAAAAAAAAAAGTTAATGGAAAATAATTGGTTGACTAGGTTTGCATTTTAATTTTAGAAACATCTATAACATTTCCAAAGACACTGCTTATGCAGGAAGAAGATGACAGACTGAGCATAACTATTTAGAATTGTGGTTAATGGAGAATTACACTGATGAATTTTGCTTAACCATTTTTGAAGGCAGTCCCAGAAGAAGATTAAAAAATAGAGTTAGAATAACTCAACTCCTCTAAAAAGTGTTCTTTAGGGCTCAGTGGTTAAGAGCACTGACTGCTCTACCAGGGGACTGTTTCAGTTCCCAGCACCCACATGGCAGCTCACCACTGTAACTCCAGTTTCAGGAGGTTTGGCACCCTCACACAGACATGCAGCCAAAGCAGCAGTGCACATAAAAATAAGTCAACTTTGGCTGGGAATCCCAGCATTTGAGAGGCAGAGGCATGTGGATCTTTGAGTTCAAAGCCAACCTGATCTACAGAGCAAGTTCCAGGACAACCAGGGATACAGAGAAACCCTGTCTCAAAAAAAGTATTCTTTAGATATAATACTTGTCAGAAAGTAGAAAAGAGCCATCTATTTCATTTCTTACTGGTCACTTTTCCAGTGTGTTCAGGTTTATGGCAGTGTTTGGGATTATGCTGTAGACCAGGCTGGCCTTGAACTCATAGAAATCCACCTGCCTCTGCCTCACAAGTGCTGGGATTAAAGGATGCACTACCACATAAGTTTACAAGATCTGTCTTTCAGTTTTCTTCTTCTCCTAAGAGAAAGTCAGTAAAATAAACAAGCTATTATTACTAACATCATCTTAGATTTATATAAAGCATTTCACTTCTTAAAAATTAATGCTATTAAGAATTCATACTTGCCAGGCATGCTAGCAGACACCTTTACTCTCAGTGCAATCAAGGCCAGCCTGATATACATTAGCGAGTCCCCAGACACTCAAGGATACATAGAAACCCTGTCCCTCCATTTTTTTTTTTTTTTAACATTTGCCAGGTCTTAAGCAGGAAGGTTAGTCGTTACATTGAGAGGATGGGAATGGAGTGCAGCTGAGTTGTAGAGTGCTGAGCCTTGCACGCCCAAAGCCTCCATCACCACATAATGCAGCTGTGGGGTACCCAGGAGACTCATGCAAGGTGTTGCAATGTCCTCTTCAACCCAAATAAGCCCTTTCAGTGAAAGCACAACTCACTAATTAGGAACACAAGCTGTGCGTCTATTTTGGGCAGATTTGCCACTACACTCACTATTCCCCTCCTAGGAGATCCCTTCTCACTTGCCATTAACTGTCCTACTGTTCCTGTTCTTTCCTCCTGACTCCTCCTCTTCCGTTTCCTCTCCTTGTCCAGTCATGCATGACTTAACATAAATCTACAGCAGGGCAATCAGAAGTTCACATCCTCCTCTGTACACAAAACGTCTGGCACCAACTTGGGATACATAAGACCCCATCTCTCAAAAAGAAAAGTTCTTATCGTGAGGATTAAGAAATAAAATATGTTCTTAAAAAAACAAAATTATTGTATGTAGAAACACATGCTTATATAAGTTTTAGACACAATTTAGGCCAATCTAATAAGATCTTAAAAAATTTCAGAGATGTCAGAACACTCTTCCCTCTAGAATTTGATCTAGATGCTTTGCTGAAAGATACATATCTTCTTCCAAGAAGACTGCTTCTAGAATCAAATTACTTGTTTCCAGGACATGTTCTTTTCAGGTTGTCAGAGATGTCCTGTTATCTTTGACTAATTTATACTCCATTCTATGAAGGTACTAAGGAAAGGAGGGTGTATTTTCTGATGTGTCTTACATATACATGAGACAGAAAAAAATGTAATCTTAAATACAGATAATACGGGCTGGAGAAATGGCTCAGTGTCAAAAGCATTTGCTCCTCTTGCAAAGGGTCCTGTTTCCTGAACTCATATGTTGGCTTACAACTGCCTGTAAGTCCAGTTCCTGGCTGTCTGATACCAACTTTTGGTGTCCATGGATACCATGCATACATAGTGTACTTAGATATGTGCACACAAAATATTCATGCACATAAACTAAAAATCTTTAAAATGTAGGTAATAATTATAACCAAATCATATATAGGAAGGCACACACACACACTAGTTTAGACATTTAAAATTATTTCATTTACTACCAAATCATAGTCATTTAAAATTAGTTTCTAAATCTGATTAGGAATTGAAGTTAAAGAATTGGCCAGGGGCCTGGGAAACCAGCTCAGTAGCTATAGGCTTGCTTACTGTGCAAGTATGCTAGTGTGGATCTGTAGTCTCCGCATAACAAGCTGGGCTCAGCTGGATCTCTGTTAGCCAGCTTCAGTGAGAAACCTCGTCTCCTAAAGTAAGGTGAAGAGTGAGAGAAGAAGGCACTTGATGTTAACCTCTGGGCTCTACACACAAAGGTGCATGCTTGCACACACATTAGTACACACAGATGCTGAGCTACATTTTAAAAATACTTTTATTGAAAATTTTTCAGTGCATTCTGATCATTGTATTAACAGTAATATTTCTATTTTTAAGGTGTGAATAACAGCAATGAATTATTTGAAAGGTAAATCGTTTAAGAGTTCATGGTTTTAAATGTGTGTGTTTGAATGTGAACCTTGTTTGTTTCTCTTGTATAGCCTGGCTATCCTGGACTCTCTTTGTAGACCAGGCTGGTCTTGGACTCACAGAGATCTTCTTGATTCTGCCTCCCAAGTGCTGGTGCCAGGCCAAATGTGAACTTCTGTATTACACTTTATTGTAGTTTAAAGAAACTATATTTCCTTACTGTTTGAATGCAGATGAGTAGAACGGAGTAAATAAATTGTATTGGCTGCGGTCTCTTACATTATGTGTTAAGACCCATAGTTCCTTGTAATGAGGCAGCAGCACCATGTGCCCTGTGTGAACATAGCTTCACTTCAGTGCTGTTCTCAACCATGACCAGGATGGAGGCTTCACAAGAAGACCAGCTACGATTTCTCAAAAGCATCAAGGTCATGAAAAAATGTAAAAGGTGGAAATTGTCTTAGATTTGAGAAGACAGATGATAAGACAACTATACTAATACCAGAGTTGACTTTGGGTAGAAAGGGACATTAGTGAAACAATTAGAAAAATATGAATCTATTCTATAATTAATAATAGATCAGTCCATTTTGATACAAGATGAAAATTATTTCAGGCAATCAGATTTGCAGAAGCTAAATAAGGGTATTTGAGTTTTGCTACTTTAATTTTGTATTATGTATATGCATGTTTTACCTATATGTATAGCTATGTACCAGTTGAGTGCCATGGAAGCTAAAGAGGGCATCAGATCCCCTGGAATTGGAGTTGTAGATGGTTGTGAGTCACTGTGTGGTTGCTGGGACTTGAACCCAAGTCCTCAGGAGTAGCAGCCAGTGCTTTTAACTGCTGGGCCATCTTTCCAGCCCAAGTTTTTTACTTTGTGAACATGAGTGTCCACTGAGGCCAGAGGCTTTGGAACTCTGGACCCTGTGTCATTGTGAGCCACCTGATGTAGATGCTAGGCCCTTTAGAGCACTGAGTGCCTTTAATCACTCCAGCTTATTTTGCTACTTTCTTAAGTCTGGAACCACTTCAGATGAACTGTTTTTTTTTCCTCTGGGCTTAGCGCTCACTTTCTGGTAGTATCTATGAAATGACTATAACTAGGCTTTTCTACTGAGTGATCCCTGAATTATAGGAATAATAGTAAGAATAATGTGATTAAGTCATAGATATACACTTACATTCCTGAAATTATATTTGCAAGTGTTTCAGAAGATCAGCTCCAGGTGACTGGCTTGACAGATATCGCTGACATCATCGATGACCTTATGACTAAGAGTGGAGTGTCCGGCCATGAGCTGGGCTTGACAGACAGTCAAGCTAGAAGTATAGCCAGGTAATCAATGGCAGTGCATGCATGCTAGGCGTGGAGAGACATCTCAGGGCCTGCTCATGCACAACTATACCAAACTCTGAAGAATCTAATCCAAAATCTAAAATAATTATGGCTCAAGAGTATTTAAAATTTGACAGATTTAGTTTTATGAAGCAGATTTGCAGCTCAGAACAGATGTTTTCCTAATGAAGAGGTTTTGTGGTCTGCGTGTTGTCGATCTTCTTGCTAAGGACATCAGTGTTCTGGAAGCTTTCTCCCGGATTCACTGTGCTAAACATACAAGAGAAGTCATTAATGATTGAGTCATGGTACTTGTTCCTGAGTACTAACCCTGGGCTACACTTGTAATAGCATCTCTGTGGAACATTCAAGTTCAGTTTTCACTCAGTCTTTCCTAGATGGAGTCAAGGCTGACTGTCCACTCATGCTTCCTGAATTTCTAGGCCAGCTGGTCAGGGGTGGTGGCGTGAGATGCCAGGAAGGTGGAAGCAGGAGGATGCCAGGTTTGAGTCCAGCCTGGGCTATCTAGAGACTGTCACAAAGTAAAGTGTAACTTAAAAAGTTTATAAAATTTAATGTGATTATTTACTACTGAGTTTCCTAGTTCAATTGCATTATTAACTTCTTGAAAATACAGTGCATTACAGCTAAATTTAAAAAGGTGGTACCAATATCACTTGTTTGTGTGTGTGTGTGTGTGTGTGTGTGTGTGTGTGTCAGGGTCAGGGGGCGGGGGCAGCATATGTGCACATGCGCATGCAAGTGTCCTTGGAACTAGAGTTATAGATGATTGTGACACACAAAACCTGGATAAGTGTGTAGTGTCCTTCAGAACTCATCTGCAAGCATATCAAAAAGCCCACGATCCTTCCTTATTTTTCAGAATTCCACATCCTTCTGGCCGGCATCCCCAAAGAACTGAGGAGGAGAGGAGAAAGGTTAAAGCCTGGATGAAAAGGAAGCGGAAGGAGCGGATGGCAGAGTACTTGGAGCAGCTGGCAGAGAGGAGGGGGCGGGAGCACCGCCCTTTCTGCCCCACAGGCAGCCCGGTAAGTCTGCAGTATCTCAGGACTCGCACAGCTTTGTTTTTCCTGGCAGATATTAAGAAAAAGATGAATGTCATTTAGATGCCTTTTTTATTGAGCAGTAAGGAAAAGTTAATCAGTTTCCTGAATAAAGTGTGTTAGTATGCTGTGCAAACTGTGCTCTTTAATGAATTTAAATACTGTTTTCTCTGTCAGGCTAATTGAGGCTCTGTTGTTTTACACGAAGAGGTTGACTGGGTGGCTAGTTGGAGTTTAATTTTCAGTGGGACTCATGGTAGCTGATGTACTCAGCTAAGTAAAGCAGGGAGTGTGCTGTTAGCGAGAAGATCGACAACATGCAGACCACACAACCTCTTCATTAGGAAAACATCTGTTCTGAGCTGCAAATCTGCTTCATAAAACTAAAATCAGGCAGATTGTAAATATTCTTGAACTACAGTTATTTTCAGTGGATTAAATTCTTCAGAGGCTAGGGTGTGTTCGGGCAGAAGAAATGCTCAGGGATTTATGCAGGTGCTACCCTTGCAGATCACAATCCCTGTAACATGTGCCATTTACACAGACATGTGTAATGTTATCTGCAAAGACTATTTTTAGAGACGTGGTCTCTTACTGGCCTAGTGATTGATGCAGAACTGATTACCACAGTCTTCCAGCCTCCATACACAAAACATGGTATGCACAGATCTGCATACAAATAAACATGACTCTGGGGAAAGCCTGTGCTGTTAATATAACACTTCCTTTTCTAAATTATGTACGTCTCCATTTTGCCTGCCTGGTGCTCATTGCAGGCCAGAAGACAGGGCATTGGGTCGTCTGGCACTGGAGTTACTGATAGTTGAAAGCGGCCATGTGTGTGATGGGAATCACTCCTGCATTCTCTGGACTAGCAGGCAGTGCTTGTCATCACCGAGCCCTCGTAGCCTACACAACTCTTTAAGTTGTAGGCACCATTGAAACCTTCAAGTCTATTGAAGTATGTAATCAGAACCAGTATAGGGATGTATGCCTGTGTTCTTTCCACCAACAATGAGCTCTGGCTGATAACACCTTCACTGTCAGATATACAAACCAGACAGATTTATGAACACTTGGTGTAAACTAACTGTCAAGGTATAAGGACAAGTTCTGAGAGTGTTTTCTCATTCTCTCATATGGGTCCCAGAGATCAAACTTGGGTCTTTAGATTTGGCAGGAAATGTCTTTACTTGCTAAGCCAGCTTGCTGGCCCTAATGCATAAATTTTGAAAATACGTCATGCATTAGGTTTTTGGAAACAAGATCCTGTTTAGTCCTGGCTAACAAGAAATTCGTGATCCTGCCACCTAAGCGCTAATTTCATGGTGTTTGAATCTAAGATTACACTTTACACTGAGAGAAAACTTTCTCAAATATGACGGCTTTTGCACCTTTGTAAATACCAGAAGAATGTCTAGTGCCTTATTGGTTGGGACTGAACAGTAATGAACTAACTGGATATTTCCTGTGCAGTTTTATATGACTTCACGGCAGATCAGGCAAAGACAAAAGATGAAGCGTGAGAAAGATAGGTAAGTCCAGGAGCTGTGTCCTCAGCACGCTCTCTAGCTTGCTCTGGGATTGCATAAGAGTTTTCTGTCAGTAAACAAAATGTTATGGGAAATACCATTTTAAGAAAAGCTGTTTAGGTATTTGCTTCCAAATAATACCTGAATGAATTACCATTAAATTTTTATGACTTATTTCTGCTGCACCCCCATACCCAACTTGGATTCATTTGTATGTCTGAAATACCTCAGAAGCCAAACGTACAAACACCTTTATTTTGTTACCATTATCATGATGTCATTCCCCAGGGTGGCCTCACAGTAGCCATCTTCCTGCTTCAGTCTCCCAAATACAGAGATCATAAAGTGTGTGCCAAACACCTGTCTCTACAGGGACATAGTCATACACTGTGCCTTCCAGTGAGTTTGAGAAATCTGATAAGCCAGAAGGGTTTGTAAAGCATGTGCTCCTAGAAGTGAACAGGAAGGACTGAGAAAATGACAGTTTCCTGTCCACAGGTTGCAGCTGTCTCACCACTATAGTCAGCGAATCTCACAAGCATACTGTCTGATGAATGAGCTGCTCTCGGACTCAGCACAGATAACTGCATCTGCACATAAACCCCTACCTCACACACACCTCACTGCTCAGCGTTCCAGACGGCATCAGTGCTCTCCAAAGAGGTAAGGCAGACAAGGCTTGGCCTATCTACTCTCAGGACTCATAAACGGCACAGCGCTGAGACAGAGTCTCCTGGGTCTCAGGTTGGCCTTGAACCTACTCTGTGGCCAGTGATGACCTTGAACGTAAGATCCTCCTGATGGCCAGGATTACACACCCTGTTTGTTCAGTGCCTTATGCCAAGTCCCAGCCCCAAATGCAGCACTCTTATGTCACAAGTTCAGTGTATCTCCATCTATGCTACCTGAAGTTATGATCTAACAAATCTAAGAATCACCAAGGAAAAGGTAAGTCACTAATGTGTTAAACAAGCTACAACAAAACATTTTTGAATACATGAAATAAGTACGTTTGGTATCTGGTCAGTCATTTCTTCATTTTCTATGAAGATTCGCTTCTGTAATTTGCCTCTTAATTCCTCCCACCTGCTGTTTTTATTCGGGTAGGAAGATCCAGCCCTTCCTCCCCATCCGCACATCTTTCTGGGCCCGTCCAGTTAGACCCACCCAGCTGCAACCACACCTGCAGTGGGTTAGATATGAGTCCAGTGGGCAGAGGTTAACTAGAGAGTGCTGCTCATGTCTGAGGTGTGAAACACAGATCTGTTAGTGTTAGGGAGGCAGATGGTTCTTATTCAGAATATCCCAGTAAGTACATAAATAAGCTTCCAGGTATATGGAGATTTGAAGTGGGTAAATATTTCTAAAATTTTCTTTGAAAAATATTTGACATACAATGTCTAAGAGTACATTGTCATTATTTTTGGAGTTATTAAAGTTTTAATAATTGCGTGATTTCTATTTCAGAGAGAATGCACATGGGCAGAAATTATCTGTGAATAGACCTGGAGGAGGCAGACATATTTCCAGATCAAGTCATCTTCATAATGGGGAGCCCTTGGGACAGTCCCAAGGCTCATCTCAGCTCTGCGGTAAGACCTGGGCTTCCTTGTTCTTGGAAGTCTCCACAGTTATTAGCAACGCCATAAAAAGCTCCAATTCCAGCAGGGGGCACAGCACTGAGAATGCTTAAGCTGTCCCAGGATTGTGTTCCATCAATGTTGAAATGGCAGTTCTCTGACTCTGCTGTCCTACGTGCTGGGATTCCTGCTCGGGTTCCCAATGTGAGCTGTGTCTGGCTCGTGGCTGCTTGATGTCTGAGAAATAAGCCTTGGATTCCATGGAAATAATATCTTTTTATATTTGCCCCATTTGAAGCCTTTATTCTTACCTTGTTATCTTGTGTTATGAGTATGGCCGTCCCCCGACTGTGCTTGGTTTACCTCACCTGCTTCTGCAGTAGCTCGGACACCCATACAAAGACTTCCATGCTCTCTCCTCAGCCTCAGGCTTTCTGCCCTCTGTTACTTGTCTCTTCCCTTACTTCTGGTGTCTTGAAGACATCAGCCTTCTAAATAGTTAGGAACGTAGACGGATGCCAGTGCATGTGGCTGTGATGCATTGAGTTTAGTTTGTCTTCATTTATGGATGGAAGCCAGTGTTTAATTTGCGTAGTTGCTATGAAGATGCTGTAGTTAGTCCGACACTTCTCATGGACCATATTAGTCTAATTCTTTTGACTGTGCCAACAGCGTGGTCGTCATCTTTGTATTATTGGTCCTCACACAGGACAAATGAGATACTTGAATAACTACCTGAAAATGGCTGGTTAGCTTTTTTTCTTAAACATAGTTCTGTGTAAACAGATTGTTTAACATTATTAACAGGAAAGTATTACAGCATATATACCCTGTCAACTGACCAAATGCCTGGTCATTGTCTTTGTTAACCTGTTACTTTGTTTTAAAAAGGTCTAGGTTTTGGAATCTTTAAGCTCTGCTACCTACTGTAGGGACCTTCAGGGACATTAAAAATTAATTCTCACATCTGGTGTGAAGGTAAACACTCAGAGCCCCAGCACTTGGAAACAGAAATATGGAAGGATCAGCAGTTATATGTAAAGAAGCAGATGGGTGGTGTCTCACACCTTCAATCCCAGCACTCTGGAGGCAGGTGGAGCTGTGAGTTTGAGGTCAGCCTGGCTCTACAGAATGAGTTCTAGGACAGCTAAGGGCTCTGTCTGTTTGACACAAGAAAAATCTTGTCTCAAAGAACAACAGTGTTCTGGTGAGGTACATGTGGAAGTCCCACCTGCCTGAAAGTTGAAGCGAGAGGAACACAAGCCCAGGAAACATACTGAGATCCTGTATGTAAGTAACAATAGGTTAATAAATAAATTACTTTAAAACTGTTAGCAAGATGGATAGCTTAGCAGGTAAAGGTCCCTCCTACCAAGTCCGTGACCTGAGTTCAGTCTCTGACACCCCTGTGAAGGAGAAGAGAGCGATTCCTACAGGCTGGCCAGAACACTGTTTCTAAAAGTTACTGAGTATTTTAAGTACTGCATAAAGCAAATAGTTGTTACTAGCCTTTGAGGTTATGAAGCCTTAATTATGGCCATGCTAAAATTTAAGTTGCTGCTTTAGCTAGGACTTTAGTGCTAACAGCTTCTGTCCATGGCTTTTTTAGCTGTTTAGTATAAGTAGTTTTTCTCTTCCTTTAAAGGCCTGCATTTTTCTTTCGGTTTTTTTTTTTTTTTTTTTTTTTTTTTTTGGGTTCAAATGAGCTCAGTTTATTGGGTGATTGTAGATGTCATCAAGTTGACATTCCCTACAGAACCCAAAGGTACCTGTGAGTATGTAGGTTAGCAGCCTGTCTCTGAGAGCCCTGAGCTAGACTGTTGCTGATTGGCATGGGAGGGCCAATGACATGGGGGGTGTAGGGAATGGGTTAGGTCAGGCTCCATTGTTTGTCACTCTGTTGTATGAGAACTGAGGACCACTGTCTACTGTCCTTAAATACAGAAGACTCATAACTTGATGTCTAAATAGGCTTTCTTTTTTTTTATTATGTTATATGTATGGGTGTTTTACCTGCATGCAGAGCCCACTAACCTGTATGCTCTGGAAGGGCGGTAAGTACTCTTAACTGCTGAGCCGTCTCTATAGTTCCTTTGGGCGGGGGGTTGGTTCCTGTTAACACATCACCTTTCACATTGGAACGCATTCATTGACACACAAAGTATCAAGATGGACCCCCACCTGTGGTGCACACCTTTAATCCCAGCATTTAGGAGACAGAGGTAGGCAGATCAAGATAAACAATATTATAAGCAGGTGATAACCAAGTGACAGAATCTAATGTTTTTCTATCAGAAGTTTATCACTTAGTGATAAAGCGTTCAGTTTGACAGGAAGGCAGAAACATGTGAGTGTACCTGAATTGTTGAGCCAGATACATAGAGCAAATACTCAGGGGCTCAGAGGAAGCAACAGCTCCCAGACGAGTGGACAACACTCCAGGGAGCTGCTTGGTCTCTGTTGCCAGGGTTCAACAAGGCTTTACAGTGCTCTAGCACTCAACTGCATGTGGGTTTTCAAAACAGACTTGACATTTGTAGAGAGAAACTCTTGTGCAGGTGTGAAAGCATTCACCTGTCAATGGTCTTTGGTCAATGAGCCGAGGAGGAAATTCTGAGAAACTGGCCAGTAATGCTGGAGGAGACAGAAGCATGAAACTGAGAAGGTAGCCAGCCACATGGCACTCGGAGGATAAATGGGGCCTTGCTCCAAACTGAGGCAACAGGCACGTAAGTCAGAGAGGTATCTCAGAGTCGTCAGCTCTGGGAACAGCCATGGGAAGGGAAGAACAGGAAATGTAGATCAGAGGACAAAAGTAGCAGGTGCATATAGCTAGACAGACACCCAGAAGAGTTGACAGACAGCAGTGGGACCTTATTAGTGTGTTGTGTTCAGTTTATGGAATGGGTAACTGTCACCTGGTGAATTGTTAATTTATTGTACCATAATACTAACCCATTTTATCAGAGTGTACGTTTATAAATGTCAAATTTATAAAAATAAAATCAAAGCTTTGGTCGCACTGGAGGTAGTAAAACTCTACCCACTGTTTCATAGAAATGCATGTTGTACTCAAGATTGTATAGGCCAAATAAATCAAAGAGAAAGTATGGTCCAAAGAGAAGGAAACTACAGGGTCACCTTGGGTAAAATCAGGAACAAAGACTGCTATTGTCTCCGTCTGAGGATCATCACCCCTTCACAGGTGTTGCCTATGACCAAAAATTACAATAGCAAAATAGCAAGATAATTGTATGGCTGGGGCCGCAGCATCAGGGATGTCACCACTGCTTTACACCATCTTCCTAAATGTCAATTACATTTATCGAACCAAATACGGCATTCTCTGATGTCTAGATAAGTTAACTGTGGCAGGGAGACTCCCCTGTGAATAACCAAAGCACAGAGAGGGCTGTGGAAAATGCAGCCCTCTGGTTCAGTGGAGCCGCAACTCTGGCATAGGGACTCGGGAGCCACCTGAAAAGCCCTGGCTCAAAGCCTAGACACACAGGCCCACAGTAAAGCACAGGCCCTTGTCAGTGGGAACTGGGGTTTGCCCAGAAAAGGCAGTGCTTGCAGTTCAACTCTACAGACCCTCTTACACCTGGACCAGAGGGGAGTCTGACACATAGGCCCAGGGAGAGCAAATTGGGAGTCCTCAGAGAGCAGAAAGTTCTGTGCTATTGGGAAAAGGGTCCGTTGTGGCCTAGAGAAAGAGCCAGGTCCCTGCCAATAGTACTCAGGACCTGTGGGCACAGGGCTGAGCTACCAGAACAGCCTCACAAGAGCTCCCACATCTGAGACCACAAAGACAGAGCCGAGTCACTGCTACCAGAACTCACTGCTTGCCCACCAAAAGCCGAACACTCAGAAGCGGTTTTCTTCCTGAACCCACGGGCACTCAGGTCCATGGGAGAGACAGGTACTAGTCACTGACATCAAGACGTATAATCACAGACAACAGGATGGCAAGAGGAAAATGAAAGAAATTAAGCAATGGAAACCAAGACAACCTGGCAACATCAGAACCCAACTCTCCCACCGCAGCAAGCAGTGGATTGCCAAACACTCCAGAAAAAGAAGACTCAGACCTGAAATCATACCTCAAGATGATGATGAAGATCTTTGAGAAGAACATGAATAACTCTCTTAAACAAGAATGGGAGGACAACCATAAACAAATAGAAGCTTTTAAAGATGAAACACGAAAAACACTCAAAGAAATCAAAGAACTACAGGAAAACAGAACCAAAGAGATGAAGGAATTGAAAATGGAAATAGAAACAATTAAAAAAAAAAAAACACACAAAAAGAGACAACCCTGGAGATGGAAAACCTAAAGAAATCAGGAGTCACAGATACTAGCATCTCCAACAGACTACAAGAGATGGAAGAAAGAATCTCAGTGGCCAAAGACAACATTGAAAACATAGACAAAACATTTAGAGAAGATGCAAAAACCAAAAAGCTCCTAACCCAAAATGTTCAGGAGATCCAGGACACAATGAGAAGACCAAACCTAAGGATAATAGGAATAAAAGAGGGCGAAGAATATCAACTAAGAGGCACAGTAAATATCTTCAACAAAATTGTAGAAGAAAACTTCCCTACCCTTAAGAATGAGATGACCATGAGCATAAAAGAAGCCTACAGAACTCCAAATAGAGTGGACCAGAAAAGAAATTCTTCCCGACACATAATAGTCAAAATGCCAAGTGTTCGAAACAAAGAATACTAAAAGCAATAAGGGAAAAAGGTCATGTAATATATAAAGTCATACCAATCAGAATCACACTCAACTTCTCAACAGAGACTATGAAAGCTAGAAGATCCTGGACAGACATCATGCAGACCCTAAGAGAACACAAATGTTAGCCCAGGCTGCTATACCCAGCAAAACTCCCAATCACCACAGATGAAGAGACCAAGATATTCCAGGACAATACTAAATTTACACAATATCTGACTACAAATCCAGCCCTACAAAGATGGAAAACCCAACACAAGGAGGGAAACTACATCCTAGAGAAAACAAGAAAATAATTAAGCAAGAAAACCAAAAGAAGACACACAGACATAATTCTACCTCTAAAAGCAAAAATAGCAGGAAATAGCAACCACTATTCCTTAATATCTGTTAACATAAATGGACTCAATTCCCCAATAAAGAGACAGGCTATCAGACTAGATACATAAACAGAATCTAGCATTTTGCTGCATACAGGAAACTCAGAGACAAAGACAGACACTATCTGAGAGTAAAAGGCTGGGAAAAACTCTTCCAAGCAAACGACCCCAAGAAACAAGCTGGAGTAGCCATTCTAATATCGAATAAAGTAGATTTTCAACCAAAAGTTATCAAAAAAAAAAAAGATAATGACACTTTTTACTCATTACAGGGAAGATTTGTCAGGAGGAACTCTCAATCCTTAACATATATGCTCCAAATACAGGAGCACCCATATTCATAAAAGAAACCCTACTAAAGCTCAAAAAATACATTCCAATACACATAATAGTGGGACACCTCAACACCCCACTCTCATCAATGGACAGATCATGGAAGCAGAAACTGAACAAGGACACAGTGAAACTAGCAGAGGTTATGAACCAATTGGAATTAACATACATCTACAGAACATTTCATCCTAAAACAAAAGAATACACCTTCTTAGCACCTCACAGCACCTTCTCCAAAAGTGACCATATAGTCAGTCACAAAACAAGCCTCAATAGATAAAAGAAGATTGAAATACTCCCATGCATCCTATCAGATCACCATGGACTAAGGCTGGTCTTTAATAACAAAAAGCCCATATACACATGGAAGCTGAACGATGCTCTACTAAACGATAGCATGGTCAAAGCAGAAATAAAGAAAGAAATTGAGGATTTTCTAGAATTTAATGAAAATGAAAGCACAACATACCCAAACCTATGGGATGCAATGAAAGCAGTACTAAGAAGAAAACTTGTAGCTCTGAGTGCCTCAAAAAAAACAAAAACACACACAACTGGAGAGAGTATACACTAGCAAATTAATAGCACAGTTGAAAGCTCTAGAACAAAAGGAAACAGATACACCCAAGAGGAGTAGGTGGCAAGAAATAATCAGAGCAGAAATTGACCAAATAGAAACAAAAAGAACCATTCAAAGAATCAAAAAAAAAAAAAAAACCAAGAACTGGTTCTTTGAGAAAATTAACAAGATTGATAAACCCTTGGCCCACTAAAGACAGCAAAGAGTGTCCAAATTAACAAAATCAGAAATGAAAATGAAGACATAACAACTGAACCTGAGGAAATTCAAGAAATCATCAGATCCTACTATAAAAGCCTGCACTCAACAAAACTGGAAAATCTGGAGGAAATGGATGAATTCCTAGACTGATACCAGATACCAAAGTTATTGACAACCTAATACCAATACTCCCCAAACTGTTCCACAAAATAGTCAGATGGAACACTACCCAACTCATTTTTTCAAACTACAATAACCTTTATTCCTAAACCACACAAAGACCCTACAAGGAAAGAGAACATTAGACCAATCTCCCTCATGAACATTGATGCAAAAATACTCAACAAAATCCTTGCAAACTGAATCCAAGAACACATCAAAATGATCACTTACCATGATCAAATAGGCTTCATCCCTGGGATGCAGGGATAGTTTAATATATGGAAATTCATCAACATAATCCACCATATCAACACACTCAAAGAAAAAATACCACCTGGTCATCTCACTAGATGCTGAGAAAGCATTTGACAAAATTCAACACCCCTTCATGTAAAAAGTCTTGGAAAGAACAGGAATCTAAGGCCCATACCTAAACATAATAAAAGTAATATACAGCAAAAAAATAGCCAACATCAAACTTAACGGTGAGAAACTTGAAGCAATCCCACTAAAATCAGGGACTCAACAAGGCTGCCCACTCTCCCCCTACCTATTCAACATAGTACTAGAAGTCCTGGCCGGAGCAATTAGACAGCAAAAGGAAATCAAAGGGATACAAATTGAAAAGGAAGAAGTAAAAACATCACTATTTGCAGATGACATGATAGTATATGTAAGTGACCCCAAAAATTTCACCAGAGAACATTTACAGCTGATAAACAACTTCAGCAAAGTGGCTGGATATAAAATTAAATCAATCAGTAGCCTTCCTCAAAGGACAAACATGCTGAGAAAGAAATTAGGGGAAAGATACACTTCACAATAGTCACAAACAATATGAAATACCTTGGTGTGACTCGAACTAAGCAAGTGAAGGACCTGTAGGACAAGAACTTCAAATCTCTGAAGAAGGAAATTGAGAAAGATCTCAGAAGATGGAAAGATCTCCCATGCTCATAGATTAGAAGGATCAACATTGTAAAAATGGCCATCTTACTAAAAGCAATCTACAGAGTCAATGAAATGCCCATCAAAATTCCAACCCACTTCTTCATAGAGTTGGAAAGAGTAATGTGCAAATTTATCTGGAATAACAAAAAACCTAGAATAGCGAAATCCATCCTCAACAACAAGAAAACATCTGCAGGAATCACCATCCCTGACCTGAAGCTATATTACAAGGCAGTTGTGTTAAAAACCGCATGGTACTGGTATAGAGAGTTAGGCACGTTGATCAATGGAACAGAATAGAAGATCCAGAAATGAACTCTCACACATATGGTCACTTGATTTTTGACAAAGGAGCTGTAAACATTCAATGGAAAAAGGACAGCCTCTTCAACAAATGGTGTTGGTTCAACTGGCACACAGCATGCAGAAAAATGAAAATAGACCCTTTCTTATCTCCTAGTACAAAGCTCAAGTGCAAGTGGATCAAAGATCTCCACATTAAACCAGGTACACTGAAACTATTAGAAGAGAAAGTAGGGAAAACCTTAGAACTCATAGGCACAGGGGAAATTTTCCTGAACAGAACACCAATGGCTCGTGCTCTGAGGTCAAAGATTGAAAAATGGGACTTAATGAGATTGCAGAGTTTCTGTAAGACTAAGAACACTGTCAAGAAAACAAAACAGCAGCCAAAAGATTAGTAAAAGATCTTTACCAACCCCATATCTGATAGAGGCCTAATGTCCAATTGTATACAAAGATCAAGAAGTCAGATGCCAGAGAATTAAACAATCCTATTAAAAAAATGGGATATAGAGCTAAGCAAAAGTTCTCAGTTGAGGAATATCGAATGGCTGAGAAGCATCCAAGGAAGTGCTTGACATTCCTAGTCATCAGGAAGATGCAAATCAAAACAACCCTGAGATTCTACCTCACACCAGTCAAAATGGTGAAGATCAAAAACTCAGAAGACAGCAGTTGCTGGCAAGGATGCAGAGAAAGAGGAACACTTCTCCACTGTTGGTGGGGTTGTAAACTGGTACAACCACTCTGGAAATCAGTCTGGTGGTTCCTCAGAAAATTGGACATAGTACTACATGAAGACCCAGTTATTCCACTTCTGGGCATATACCCCAGAGATGCTCCAACATATAATAAGAGTACATGCACCACAATGTTCATAGCAGCCCTATTTATAATAGCCAGAAGCTGGCAAGAACCCAGATGTCCTTCAGTAGATGAATGGATACAAAAATTGTGGTACATTTACACAATGGAGTACTACTCAGCTATCAGAAACAATGACTTTATGAAATTCTAAAGAAAATGGATGCATCTAGAGAATATCATCCTGAGTGAGATAACCCAGTCACAAAAGAACAGACATAATATGCAGTCACTGATAATTGGATACTAGCCCCAGAAAGCTCTGAACACCCCAGAAACAACTCACAGGCTATATGAAGCTCAAGAAAAACAAAGGCCCAAAAATGAAAGCCTCAGTCCTTCTTAGGAAAAAAATAAGTGTATATCTCCCTCTCAGAGTGTGGTACACCTGGACCTTAAACCATTAATAACTCAAGAACTAAGAATATAGCCTTATGGCATTTTTTTGGTATTCAAAGATCATTATGCTTAATTTATACTCACCAAGAAAACTGTTTCCATGTTACATTCTGTCCTACAGGTACTTTATGCTTATGGTAACTAGTGGGATTTCAATGCATGCTATCAAACCTCTAAAAGAATTAAGTACTAACAAAAAATATTCATATAGTATTATGCCAAAATGCCTTTAAAAATCTGTATATGTACCCCTTCTTTTTAAAAATAAAGGTGTGAGAGAAAAAAAATTAAAAAATTTTGTTTCTGAAAAAAAAAAGTTAGCTGTGGCAGACATAGCATGGGATTGCATGGTGTTTACAGCCTATGCTGACCTCTGATTTATATCCTAAGCACACATGTGGCTGCCCACTTTCCTTTGTTGTCTTGAAGATAGCCCACCCTATTGGTCAGAAGTTGACCCTCCGACCTGATGCCTTCTTTCCTCCTCTTTCCCTGTTTTGAGACAAGGTCGCCTCACCATTTGTTGTTGCTCTAGTGATGAAATCACCATTACTGTCAAATCAGAAGACATGTGAGAATTCGCTGTCTGTGTCACATCCAGACCCCGTGGCTTGAATCCTTGGGAACAGATGGTGTTAGCAAAGTCACAGCCGGTCAGTTCTGCTGTGTGTTGTTTTCCCTCTGTAGGTTCTACTTCTCCATGTTGGAGCCGTGGGGCTGTTGGGGAGCCTCCTGTGCGGCAGGCATGTGTAGAGGATGAGCGAGAAGAGATGGTGGTGAGTCCCTGGACTCTGCCCTCTGAAGTCCACAGGATTCTTCATGACAGGCCTGGGTCCCTCTTGCAGGTAACGGCTGCCCCGCATGCTGCAGTCCGTGTGTGCACACGTGCTTGTTTGCTGCAGTCATCCGTCTGTGCACACGTGCTTGTTTGCTGCAGTCGTCCGTGTGTGCATACGTGCTTGTTTGCTGCAGTCGTCCGTGTGTGCATACGTGCTTGTTTGCTGCAGTCGTCCGTGTGTGCATACGTGCTTGTTTGCTGCAGTCGTCTGTGTGTGCATATGTGCTTGTTTTGAGGCAGGATCTCACAGCCTCTGTTGGGTTTTGTTTTCAGTCTAGTGATAAATTTTGACATTTTCTAGTGCCTTCCTCCCTTTTCCAAAATAATATCATGGTCCCTCTGTTCTTATCTGACTTCACAGTTCCATGGAGTCTTTTCATTTCCCTCCTGTGTTGGATGCTCCCTCTTTGGTTTCTTTCAGTTGTTTGTATATCTGAATGTCTGTGTGCGCACGTGGTGGACATGCATAGGCCCCTCCTATTCCCTTGGGACTGTCTGTTACTGAGCCTGGAGATCACTGTTCTGAGCTGTATTTAACAGGCTAGCAAAGTCCCCATGTTCATCCTGTGTGTGTACAGCCATGTGGGTTTTTTTTTGGGGGGGGTTCTGGTGTCTAAACACAGGTCTTCATACTTGAGCAGTGAGCACTGAGATCTCTCTCAGCCTCCTTTGAGAAGTCTAGACAAGCTTCAGACATGATATAAAGTTGAGGTTTTCCTCAAACTTATGATCCTGCTGCCCCCATTTTGGAGTGCTAGAATTACAGGCATGCCTGCTATTCCAGCTCCTAGGGTTTCAGCTACGGTCAGCCGTCAGAATCTCCTCATCATGCATTGTATCCATTAAAAAGTACAGAGAACAGATCGCAGGTATCAAACTCCATTGACTGCCCTGCCACCACTACCCACACTCCCACATTCCCTGTGCCTCTGACGGACCACAGCTGTTTCTCCAATCCCACAGGACATGTCACCAGCAGAAGAGGAAGAACGCGAGCCCCCTTTTGTGTCGGGTGGCTTGGACAGCGTGTCCGAGAGCACTGGCAGCATCCTCAGCAAGCTTGACTGGAAAGCCATTGAAGACATGGTGGCCAGCGTGGAGGAGAAGAACCTGTCTGTCCACTGGGCCTTGGACCTGTAGGACCTGGATGACCTTTTTCCAGGCATTGACCAGCGTCTCACTGATCCGGTCCTGAGAGTTTTGTGGGTCTAAGGCTGTGAAACACTGAAAGAAATGAGAATTTACATCCTGCAGTCATAGGCTTCTCTGGGTTAACCATTCTAAAATGGAAAATAAACATGTATTGGGAATATTGTCTTTATGAAGATAGGCTGTTTAGAAAAAAAATATGTTTTGCATGTGATTCATCTTAAATACATGTCAAGCCAGGTTTTCACAATATTTAAATTATTTCAAATAAAAAGTTGTATCCTCTACTTTCTTTACCACCCTCTGTGTTTCTAGAACCTCCTGTTGCTGAGGAGGAAATCAGTCTCTGCTTTAAAGCTCAGTTTAAAACGCAGCCCCTTCTCACTGACCCTGGACTGTCAGGGCCAGGTTGTCCTACGCTCTGTCTGGAAAAGTCAAGAGTGAGTGCTTTAGACGGTGAGGAAAACCATGGAAATCCTGGTTATTCAACAGTAATCTTGTATGTATTGTGTGTGTGCATGGATGTACAGTGGCGCCTGTGAGGATGTGGTCCTTTCTGGCACGTAGGTCCCAGGGCTTGAATTTGAGTCATCAGCTTGGCAGCAAGCCCCTTCTCCCCATAGAGCCACCTCGCCTACAGTGATCATCCTAACCGTGTGAAAAGTACAGGGCTGAGTTTGAGATCATTCTCAGGGAAATGACTAAAACCAGGAGCTTCCAACACTTGTTGCTTGTGGTGGTCTTACCTAAGAAGGCTGGGAACTATCCCAGATGTTTTCCATGTTCAACTAAAGAACATCATTTAATATAGATTATCAACTACTTTTATTCTTACAGTCTCTTAGATGTGCATGCGACCAGTTTTCATAAACGTGTATTGTAAGGCTGAGGACGTCATGTCTGCCTACTGTGTGCAAGGCCTTGGTCATGATCCTCAGCAGCACAGAAAAAAATTCAGAAATAACATGAAAATTTTCTATTTGCCTACCCACCCCTTCATTTTTGGGGTGGTGGTGAGGATTAATTCTGGTGATGCAGGAAGGATCTAAGGACTTGCTCTCAGCTGCATGAGAGGTCACCTCATTAGTTTGTCCCTGTGCTGCTCTGGCATGTGTAACTCGTGACAGGCCTGCTTTTAATTGCAGGTTGGGTCTTGGGCTGTGTCTATTTCTACACCTTGTTCTGTCTTCTTCCTGCACCTTTGTCTTCCTCATCCCATCCCTGTTTCCTCTCAGTTGGTCAGCCTTCCGACAGCCTTCCATAGCTTACCAAACCCTAGTGTCTCCCGCCCCCAGCACAGCCCCAGCACGGCCCCCTTTCCTTTAGCTGTTTCACCCATGTCAACATTTAATCCACATCCTCCTCTTCCTCAACTAAACGCTGAGAACACAGGACAGACAAATGCAATTGAACATCCATCCAGACATCAGCATTGCTACAGTAGTAGCAGGTGACTTAGGTAACCCTCTGTCACCGTCTGCCCAACAACAAAATAGAGAAAGATGCTAATTAAGTGACAGCATCTGCAGTACATTCCATCCAACACTGCTAACACCGTCACAGCCGCCCATGTGACTTTATCCAGAATAGACCACAGTAGGACACAAGGCAAGTCTCAACAAATACAGGGAAGCTGAAGGGATTCTATTTTACCTAATTGAAATGGGATAAGACTACAAATAAATATCCAGAGAAACCCTAAAAAGCACAAACTCATGGAAAGGAAACAACATACAACATGCTGAATCCTAAGAAATCAAAGAAACAAAACAATTCTTTGAATCATATGAAAATAAAAATCCTCTAACTTGAGGAATCCACTGAAAATATTTCCAGAAGGTAAATTTACACTCCTAGGTGCTTGCATTAGGAAATTGGAGATCTCAATGTTACACCTTAAAGCTCTGGAAAAAGAATAAGCCAAACCTCAAATCAGTACACAGAAATACAGGGCAGAAGTTAATGAAAGGAGAAAAAAAAAAAAAAAAAAAAAAACAATAGAGTCAATGAAACAGAGGTGGTCATTAAAAATATATATATTGTCAAACCTGTGCCCAAAACTAAGCAAAAAAGAAAATCCAAGTTAAAAATTAAATGAAAAGCTGTCACAACACCAAGTAGATTTAGAGCACCAGTAGATTTGCCTTGAAAACATTTCCACTAGATTGGAAGGGTAAAGGAAAGCAGCTGAAGCCGTGGTGCACTCTGGGCCGGTGCTGTCACCAAGGACCATGTCTGTCCCATGTCCGTGCAGCAGCAGAACTGGGGAGCTCGGCCCCAAGGGGCACACTTAGAGCAGGTCCCGCATCTTGCCTGGACAGCACAGTATAGAGCGGACCCTGGCTAGGGGCAGCTGGCAATGACAGCAGGTGAGCTTGCCCCAATGCAGAATAGCTGGCAGGCTGAGTAGTCACCCTCCCCCCCAGCACCAGATCCATGGCTCTGAATTGGCCCGCCCCAACATTACCCCATCGGTGAACTGCCAGAGTTTGTAGGCATAGAGTTTTTGCAGCCTACTTTGAATAAGGGTTCAGCCTCTCCTCTAGCCCACCACCCAGCAGAGGGAGTAGAAAAGTTAAGATTTGAGGGAAGTGAGTTTGCTCAGCAAATAGTTCTTTTGGGATAAACTTTATGATCTTTGGCAGCAATTTAGTCCTAAAGCAAACACCAAATACAACTCAGCAGACCAGTCCTCTCGGCAGGCAGACACCAGGCAGCTGTATTTCAATCCTGAAGGAACCTCAAGGCTCCCCAACTGGCCCGAGACAAGAACACTGGAACTTCTTGAACAGTTCTTGGGCAAACTTCTCTCAATGGCGACATTAACACAAGTTGAGCTCAATGCTATGTAAGTTGAACCAATACATGCATGTCTTTAGGGAAGATTATCAAAGCAGAGCAAACCAAACCAATGCACAGTGCTCATCTCCCACTGTCTGTGGGGTCATATATATACTCCTTCATTCCAGGTCCTTTCACGTCTGCTTCAGGAAAACAGTCTTTCACAAGTTTGCCTTAGTAAGACCTCCTTTCCCCTGTGTGTCCCAGCAAAGCATCATTTGATGTAACTAACTTTCACAAGAACTAGAAGTTTCTACTTCAGAAGTGCATGAAGGGGCCAGTCCTGCAGGTGCAGGGTCTCATGACATAGGACAACAAGAGGATGTCCTAGAGGAGTCTTAGTAAAGATCCAGTATTGATAATGTAGCAGAAGCCAGAGGCCTCAAACTAGACCAGTGTCTCATTGCAACAAAGTGAGGATGTGTGGACAGTGGGTGTATTTATTGCCTGACACGCTGCAGCTTCCACTGCAAGTGGGGTTTTCTGGTTTGGTTTGGTTGACTTTATTTGATTTATTTTGGTTTTGGGGGGAGATTACAAGGGTGGAAGGCAGATATGGAGGGGGGAGGGGAAGATGAGTGGGATTGGAGTGCATGATGTGAAGTTCACGAAGAATAAAAAGTTGAAAGAATGAAACTAAGTTAATATAACTCACCCTGCATAAAAATTAACTCCTTGAGGCTGGGGAGATGGCTCAACTCATATACATATATACAGACCAGGAAGTATATATGTATATATGTATGTATGTGCATGTACACACATATACACATACACATACAAAATCTGAGGTGAAATAAACTTTATTATATATTATACTGCTCTTGAAGAAGATCTGTGTTGTGTTCCCAGCAACCATTTAATGCTTCACACCTATACATTACTCCAGTTCCAGGGTACTTAATGCCACCTGCTGGGGCACCAGGCACACATGTGGCACACACAACTGTATCAGCAAAACACTCACACAAAACAAATCATAACAAAATACCCTACACAAAAGGATCAGTCGATGGGTGGATAATGAAAACTGTACATTTATACAATTTATTCAGTTGTTAAGCAAAATGAAACCCATGAGTAAACAAATAGGTCTGGAAGAACTGGTTCTGAGCGAGGTAACCCAAACCAGAAAGATAAGCACCGCATTTCCTCTCATCTGGAGATGTTAGCTTTGAGTTTTAAACGTGTGTATGTTTCATCTGCAATATCCATAGAGGCCAGAAATTATTAAGAGGCTACATGTGAGTTACCTTTAAGGGAGAAGAGATAGAAAGGAATGCTATAAGGGCTTAAAGTGGAGTAATGGACCAGGAAGAATTGGGGCAGGCCAATAGGAGAGCAGTATAGAAGAGGGAGTATAGACAGATAATGATAAAAAATAAGTTATTATTTGGAAACTACCTACTACTGTAAAAGCTTTCATAAAAGGTTAAAATATATCAAGAGAAGTAAAACAGAATTCACCTTGTAATAGAGCCATAATGCTCCTAATAGACATCACAAGCTGAAAAATAAAAACCCAGTCACCATACAGACTTATAGCTAAAGTCTCTATGCACTTGACTCGTGGATCATGAAAATAAGAAGCTGCAACTTACAAGGAAACATCATCACACCTCCTGGTTTAGCTTTCATTGATCTAAGAGGCACTATGCATGCTACCAAAGAAAAGTAGTCATCGGTCTGTGAATCTTGGAAGCTATTGACTGGCATGAAAAGACATGCCCACTGGTACACTGGTGGTACTAACATCAGTAGACAACCACTTTCTGACCGAATATAAGCCCCAGTCCATGACATGAAACCCATGCCTGACACCAAGAACCCATGACCAAACAGTTCATAGGTTCTAGTGAAGAACCTGTATTTATTCTAAGTGGACATAATATTAAACCAGCGCCTAACGACTTATGTAAGGTTATGCACATAGATCAATGCATCTCTTAATATCATAGCAGATGGTAATTAAAACAGATCCACACAAGGCCAAGCAATGCTCATCTCTAAATGGGACATATATATTGCCCACACTCCAGGGCTCAGGGGCCATTGCAAAAGAGGGGTAGAAAGATCCTAAGAACCAGAGGCAGGAAAGAATGTAAGGAACAGTCTTTTGGACATAGAGCTGTTGCACATAAGAAGTCAGCAGTTATGACAGCAAATATAAGACCAGCCCAAGCTCAATATAGACCAAATGTCAGCATGGAGAGGAAGGTCCTCATGGGGTTCTGCTCCTTGCTAAGGAGCTATAGGCAGCTGATAGCAGTTGGGAGAGTCAGTTTTCTAGAAGAGCGTTGCCCATGAAAGCTTCACCACACTCCAGTGGAAGGCCACACACCCAGAGAATGTATGAGCAGCCCAAATTTAATTGGTGAAAAAAACAAAGTTGTGTGGGTCTACTGGCTGGTCTTGTGTCAACTAGACACAAGCTGGAGTTATCACAGAGAAAGGAGCCTCAGTTGGGGAAATGCCTCCATGAGATCCAGCTGTAAGGTATTTTCTCAACTAGTGATCAAGTGAGGGGGGGCAGCCCATTTTGGGTGGTGCCGTCCCTGGGCTGTTGGACCTGGGTTCTATAAGAAAGAAAGCCGAACAATCCAGGGGAAGCAAGTCAGTAAGTGACATCCCTCCATGGCCTCTGCATCAGCTCCTGCTTCCTGACCTGCTTGGGTTCCAGTCCTGACTTCCTTTGGTGATGAACAGCAATGAGGAAGTGTAAGCTGAATAAACCCTTTCCTCCCCAACCTGCTTCTTGGTCATGATGTTTGTGCAGGAATAGAAACCCTGACTAAGACAGTAGGGAGAGAAGGAAGGAAGGAAGGAAGGAAGGAAGGGGATGGATGTGATGAGAACTCACTGTGTACAAAATTCTCATAGAACGAATTAATAAAAAGAGTGTATCCCAAACCCCAGAAACAGCCCCAAAACACAAAAAACAAAATTAAAACAAAACAAAAACCATCCAGACACCCATCACAACTAATAAAAAAGAAAAAAAGAGGATGGATTCAGGACAGGAAACCTGAGCCCTTTTCTCCCAGGGCCTCTTGGCTCTGCATACGAGTATTACACAAACCTTTTTATTTCTTTATGTTTTTAATCATTTTTGTATGGGTAATGCACATGTGCTGTGCGGTGCAGATCAGAGGTTAACTTTTGGGAGATGGTTCTCTTCCATCACAACATAAGTCACAACAACTCACTTCTGTAAGTTTAACAAAGAATTAGTAGAGGCTGCAGGTGGTGGCGACGCACATATGGCACTTGGGAAGCAGGCAAATCTCCAAGGCCAGCCTGGTCTACAGAGCGAGTTCCAGGACAAACAGGGCTACACACAAAAAGCATGTCTTGAAAAACAAAACAACAAGGCAAATAAAAATGATAGGGGGCTATGACAGGCAAGAGCCCAGCTTCCCATCTGACTATATTAACAAAGTGGACAGCAGTTCTTTGGCCAAATCTTACCTGCTTCCTATGGTTGCTCTTATTTATAAGATTTTCATGGTAAGTGCCTTCCAGCTGCTTATATGTGTGACTCAGGGTTGTGAGGTTACAACACAGACCATAAGTGTACAAAACCTAAAGCATTTTCTGTCTTACAGAAAAAATGCTTTCTAACCCCTCCCTGGCCTTTAGTGTAAACTCCGTTTTGAAAGCTCGTGCTTCAGTGTAGTTAGTGCCTTGCTCTCATGTTTAAGTGGACAGGCAGACATCAGAAGGGAATCGGATCATGAAAGAGAGAATCCAAGACTCACTCATCAATACAGGGCTTTCCTAGTACTGAAGGAAGTCGAAGTGGGAAATTCTCTACCCTTGGCTTCCCCTCTACACATTCCTTAAATTCTCTTTCTTCCCACCTTGTGGAAACAATGGCCCATCGGTCCAGTAAGAGACTTCCTTGTGTATCTGGGAGGGGCCAAGTGAGTATGTTGGCCCTGGAGGATGCCAGGACGGACTGTGGCCCTGAGGCCCACCTTCAGTTAGGGTCCTGACGTATATGCTCACTAACCAACAGGTTTTAAAAGTCAATATGCTTAGCCAATGAATTTAAATTATAACCCTGCTGATGTAACCTGCACCCCTAAGAAGTATAAAAACTGCTTGTAACAGCCTTTCGGGGTCACCTCTCCTCAGGATGTAGGCCACCCCAGTGCACTGGACTAATAAGCCTCTTGCTTTTGCATCGATTCCTGATCTTTTGTCTTATTCATGGAGCCTCAAATAAATAAGACTCCATTTGGGTCTTACAGTACATAGGAAGAAAAATTATTTTTAAAATCCAAACCACAATGGGTTAGAACCTGCCTCTGTGTGACATGGGCAGTTGACAGTGTAACAAGGAATAGACTTTGTTTTAAGGAGAATGAAAGACCAGCAGAACCTACAAGTGTGTGTGTGTGTGTGTGTGTGTGTGTGTGTGTGTGTGTGTGTGTGTGTGTGTGATAGGACAGCTTACAAATGCAGAGAAAGGCAAGGGCGCCCCTGAAGTAGCACAAAGCTATGCTCCCAGCAGAGAAACAGATTGTTCATGTATAGTGGTGTTAAAACCTAGTTGCTGTGGAAACTACCATATCAGCAGCAGCCTCTCTTCTCACAGACTAAGGCATGGTCTATACATTTCTGTATCTTCTGAGTTTACATCAACATGAGTACTGGTGGCCGCGTCCTGCCCCCTGCCTGGGAGTCAGAGACCTGACTGTCATCTTGTGATAGGAAATCTTTCCCATTTGCAGAAAGAGACTCCCATTTCTGCTTCAGGGGCCTTGGTTCCCTTTCTCTAGAGCCTTTTCCTCACGGCATGTCTCTAGTGCCTCGCCTTTAATCGCTTTCAACCTTAGAACATATGCTAGTTTTGTTTTCTTTTTTATGTGAGTTCTGATATAAAATGGTTGCCATTGTTTGACCTAAAGGGGAGTGCTGGACCTGAATCGTGCTGTTGCTGGTACTTATTCTGTTCTAGCCTCAAGGGAGACTTGCTCACCTAGAAGGCTTCTAAATGAAACAGGTTTCTGGTGCTTGCCCGCTCTTCTCTCGGGACAGTGGAGGCCATACAGAATCGCCCTTACTCGGAGCAAAAGCTGTGGGCAGAGGCAGTCGGGTTAGAGAAAAAAAAAAAAAAAAAAAAAAAAAGCAGAGCAATAAAATCTAACTTGGAGAAGCAGAATCATACTCCAAGGAAACATCATCATCACTACCACCGTCATCATCACCATCAGCCGCAGCGGCGGCCGCACCCCCACAGTACCTGCAAATGGACAGCAGGTCAGCAGCCAGAGTGCAGGCTTGACTGTGAGGAAGCCCCGAGAGACCTTTACCCAACGAAGCCGTCTCTTTGTGGCCAATCTTTCCCCTGACAACACTGAGGAGGGAATTAGGAAACTGAGAAATATGGAAAAGCAGGCGAAGTTTTCATTCATAAGGATAAAGGCTTTGGCTTTATTTGCTTGGAAGCACGAAACCCTAGCGGAAATTGCCGAAGAGGAGCCGGACAATCTGCCCCTCCGCGGAAAGCAGTCCCCAAGCTTCCTCAGGGCGTGTCCGGCAAAAGAAGCCTTTTCTGTGTTTGGCCAGGAGGAGAGGGCTGTAGTCATTGTGGCTGACGGAGGAAGGCCCTCGGGCAAAGGCATTGTTGAGTTCTGGGGGAGCTGCTCGGAAAGCTCTGGACAGATGCATTGAAGGCTCCTTGCTACCCACATTTCCTCGGCCTACTGGTTATAAAAAAACCAGCATTTCACAAGGAGAGAGAACAGCCACCCGGATCTGCCCAGCCTGGGTCCTCTGAGTGTGAGTATGCCATGCGCTGGAAGGCACTCACTGAGATGGAGAAACAGCCGGATCAAGTGGACCGGGACGTCAAGGAGGCTCGTGAGAAGCTGGAGACGGAGGCAGCAGCCGTGAGCACCAGGTTACGCTAAGGAGGCAGGATTTGATGAGACGTCAAGAAGAGCTTCGAAGGAGCTGCCTAACCAAGAGGTTCAGAAACGAAAGCAGTCAGAACTCAGCAAGAAGAGGAACGCAAGCGCTGTGAGGGAGAGATGCCGCGACAACAAGAAGACGTGAGGCTGGAAGGATTCAAGGAGAGAGAACAAAAGATACGGATGAGCCAATGGCTGTGGGAGGTGCTATGGGCATATACAGTGGCGCCACGCCCCCGCTCCTGTGCTGCCTGGTACTCCTGCTCCTCAGGGACCTGACACTTTGACGCCCGTGGATTGGCCCCACCAACAACTGAATGTTTAGGCCGAGCTGCTACAATGGAAGGAATTGGAGCAATCGTTGGAACTCTTCCTGCATGCAACCAATCAGCTCCGGGAGCCGCAGATATTAGATAAAGTTGCATTGTCTAGTTTCCTGCGGCCCTTAAAAGAGCTCTTTTTGGACCAGTCAGAATTCTACCCTGGAAGTGTTAGGGGTTCTTCCCAATAGATAGGTCTTCTCTGCCTGTTCTACTCTAGGGAGTATGCTTGAAGGCTGAATGTTATCTCTTTATAAACTTATAAGCTATAGGAAACCCAATCAGATCTACCTCCAATGGACCAAATAGACTCCACCCAGATAAGTGCATCTTCCTAAAGCTCACTACCTATTCTAAAGGGTGGCATTCCTCTAGATTTCAAATGTGGGTTTCAAATGTACATCTAAGAATTTTTCGTGGGCCACTGAGATAGATAAGCCATACATTACTTAGTTTCACTTTTCCGGATACCAGCTTGTGGCTAAGGCTCCGGCACAAACACCAGCAAATTGATAGGGATTAGCACTCCAGTTGGCAAAGAGAATCCCCGATTTCCCAAATAAGGTCTGGCCAAAGAGGATTAATTCTCTATTAGCCACAGTTTTGAGACAGACATTGACCACTGAGAAGGTCCCGTCGGGAGTGCCCTTCACTTTATCCCTTCCCCCAGGGCTCTAGCAGCCGGTTCACTCAGCTGAAGACCAGGCCTGGCAAGGGCACTCTCTGCCAGATCCGGGATCTGGCGAAGCCACCAGGAGTCCAAGTGATGACTCGATACCCCTGCGTATAGGCGAAACTTTCCTACCGAATTTTATCCACTGGGACGCCAGCTAGAAAACTTAGTAGTCCCTCCCTGTCCCTTCTTCCTAATGGGCAACTCAATGTCTCAAAATGTGTCACCAGGCCCCCCACTGGGATGTCTCCTGGAAAATTTCAAATTGCTAAAACTGACACCTCAGTCTAAAGGCATCTAAATTGATACACTTCTGCAACAATGTTTGGGCTCAATATCCACTAGATAATGACTCAAAATGCACCCTAGACTTGTTAATTTTATGAGACCTTCACTCATACTGCCAAAGATCTGGTCAATGGAAAGAGGTTCCCTATGCACAGGCATTTATCTACCTCTGCTCTAACCCTTCTCTGTGTTCTTCTTGTAACCCCACCCACCTCCTTTCAGCAATAAGGCAATAAGGCAGATGACACCACAGCTCTCATCCAGCCAATGAGTCACGCCTCCCACCCCCACCCCCACCACAAAATCCAGACCTCCACCTCAGCTTCTACTTATGCTACTCTAAGCTTTTCAAAACTCTGCCCTCCATGGCCAGACTCACATGTGGACGTGGACACGCCACCCGGCCTCAAACACCGCTGCCGGTGCCCCTTTCCTCCCTATCTGTCCTCTTCTGCGCCGCAGTCTTATAGTCTGATGTTCCATGCTTTACATATAATTCTCACTAATAATTTACTTCCTGAGGAAAGCCAGCGAGATTGGGAGCAGAAAAAATGCATGCAGATGAGATCCATCAAACAGATAGACACTAACTTAGACCCTGAAAACCCGGAAGGTGAACAACTTCTAATGACGTATTTCTTTTCCCAGAGCTGCCCTGACATAAGAGAGTAGCTTAAAAAGCTTGAGAGGGGACCCCCCTAACTCCACAGGCAGAAGTCTTGGTGCTGGCCTTTAAAGTGTACCATGGGAAAGGTAAAAAGGCTCACAAACAAATACCATATGCTGGCAAAGGCTTCCCGACCAGCCCCAGCCACACCACCGGGCCCCTGCTACAGATGTGGTCAACAGGTCATTGGGTAAAAGCTTGCTCCAGCAACTCACAAGCCAAGGGGCCATGTCCTAAGTACGATCCAGAGGAACATTGGGCCATCAATTGCCCTGTGTCACGCAGGACAGAGGGACATCACGCCCAAATAACCCTCCAACTTTCTAGGCTTGGCTATGGACAACTGAAGAGGCCCAGGCTCCCTTGACCTGACCACTGCCATCACGAACAGGGAGCCACGGGTAGCTATCATGGTATGTGGGCTGCCCATCTCCTTCCTCCTGGACACTGGGGTCACTTACTCGGACCTGACGGAGTTTTGGGGACCCACTTCTCCCTCCCATTTTTCTATTGTCAGGTAGGACAACCTTACCTTCCTTACCAGACCCCACAACTTAGTTGCATTTTTAGGGGTGTATCTCTCACCCATTCCTTTTTGGTAGTGCCAACATGTCCTGTCCCCTTATTGGGAAAGAGATCTTCTAGCTAAGTTGGGAGCCTCTATTTCCTTTGCTTTCCCCCAATTCTCCTGAACCCAAGCTCGCCAGCAACCTCTCTGCTCCTTCTTCTAGCCAGTCAACCTACTAACACAAACATGTTTCCTTTACCAGCTTCTCAGGTAGACCCCCAAGTCTGTTGCTAAACATTCTTCTGTTGTGATCCAATAGCTAGACCCTACCAGGACCCTTTTAAAGTGATTCTTGAGACGCCTACAGCTCTTTTTCCACATACAAGATCCATGAGATCCCAGGTAGGAGACAGAAGTTGTTGGTAAGCTCTACTGTAAAAACCAACCATGGTCCCCGTAAGTACTATCAACATTCAGCTGCCCTGACTCTGACGTTGCCATGACTCCACACCTTTCCTTTATTCCTCTTCATGGCATGACAAACTTTTAAGACATCTAGAACATATCCTGTAAAAATTTGCTCCAAACCTTATCAATCTTGTTTCTACATTACTTCAATGATAGACACAAAAAATTTCTAACCAAACCACTAATCAGTTCCTGTTACAGGACTACCAGCCACTGTCCATAGAGGAGCCCGATATGAAAATTTGCCAGGTGGATCCCGATGGTGAAAGCCAGCCGCACTCCCAGGTCCCGGGTTTCAGCACCAACGTTAGGAAAAAGATAAATAGAGTGGGGGGCATATGGCCCATGGAGGTGCAGCCAGGCCTGAGGGCAAGGGAGATGCTTCTGGAGGGCCCATGTTGGGAATCCCTTCCCTGAGGGACCAGCCACACAACTGTATAGTACAAAATAGAATTTATTCAAGTCATGGGAGAGTTAAGAGGGTAGTAGAGGCAGAGAGAGAGAGAGAGAGGAATAGAGGAGTAGAGGACGGCCATGAGCACATGGGGGGGGGGAGGGAAGGAGAAAAGGAGGGGTAAGGGTGCAAGAGCAAGAGAGAGAGGAGGGGACAAGCAGCTCCTTTTATAGTATTAGGTCACTGGGGCGGAGAATACCTGGCTGCTGCCCTGTAATTGAGGGGTGGGGTAGACCTGGCTGTTGCTAGGTAACTGAGGGGTGGGGTTTACAGAATCCCAACACTGAAGGGTGGGGCTGGGGGTATTTAACAAATTAAAGTCTGTGGTGTGGTGTGTTATCAAATCTGTTTGGGGCATTCCTGAGGTATATTGAATGTTGAGGGCTTGGGGAACCAAGGAAAATGAACTCTGAGCTCCATTAATCTGAGTGACTGGTGTACTATGATTTGCTCCTGATACCTTCAATGATTTTTTTTTTCTGAGAAATGGGGCAGTGATACAGCATCACCTTATTAAAATACATTTGAGGCCTTAAAAAAAAATCTCTCCATGTACAAAGTTTGTCAGATGTACAAATCGAAACGCAAACACAAGAAACACGAAGAAAGGCGATTCAAAAGATAATTCAAGAATGTCGAAGCTGGCCACTGGGCGTGGTGGCACACACTTTTGATCACAGTGCCTGGGAGCAGAGGCTCTCTGTAAGTCTGAGGCCAGCCTGGTCTACATAGAGTTCCAGAATATCCAGGACTAAATAGGGAGACCCCATCTCAACCAAATAAAGATTAAAACAAAGCAAGTCTGATGCTAACACTTGAGGAAGTCACAAAGGTCCTGATACTAGGTGGTACGAGGAGAGACACAAATCCCACAAGACTGCACTGGTCACAGAGGTGCAGCCTGTGTTAGATGGATAGAGTTTGGATTCTGTTACATCCTTCACATTATAACAAGGTATGCAAACCTAGACATCTCTCCAAGGTGAGAGAAGGCAAGAGCCATCGAGCGCCTTGTGCCCAGGGACAAGACCAGCAAGAAGATCGTCATTTCCCACTGTGGGCTCCTCTAATTCTTTTCACTTGTGGGCATCCTAGATACCTGACCATTTTTTCTGTTGCTAAGGAGAGCGCCCATGCCTCCCGCCCCATCTGCTCGAACTTCCCTGAAATCCCCGCTCTCACTGAAGTTCTTTGGGTTCCATATTTTCCTCACCCCCCACTCCATGTCTGTCTGCACTGCAGAGTTTATGGTTATGAATAAAAACTAAGTAAAAATTTAAAAAGAAAACATCTTTGTAAGATCAAGTTGCGGGCAACCCAGTAGGGTATTTTCTTAGTGATTTGTAGGGGGCTTTAGTTATTGCAGGAGGGGCAGTTCTAGTCCTGGGTTCTATAAGAATGCAGGCTGAGGAAGCCCTGAGGAGCGGCAGTAAGCAACACTCTGCCACAGCCTTTGCATCAGCTTCTGCCTCCTGGTTCCCGCCCTGCTTGTGTTCCTGTCCTGACTTTGATGATGAACTGTGATTCAGAAGTGTACGCTGAATAAACAAAACCCATTCCTCCCCAGGTTGCCTTGATCATGGTTTTCATCCCAGCAACAGTAACTGTAAGACAGTGAGTCCCATGAGAATACTGTGTAGATTTCATGAGAAACTAGATGCACACAGGAGAGCTAGGGAAGAGCCAGCCATGGTGAGTCAGGAAACAAGCGCTCCATGACAGAAATAGAGGAGAAAGGAAAGAACACGGGATTACAGGGCATCTCAGTCATAGCCCTAAATGTCAACAATCTGAACTCAACTACAACGAACCAACTGCTCATACTAAATAAGATCCTACAGTCAATGAAGCAAAGAGTTGGCTATTGGAAATAAGTGATCAATAGACTTCTAGTCAAAGTAACCAAAAGGAGGTGGGACAAGACCCCAAAGTAGTATTAGACTGCAGGTGATAAATGAAGAAATTACGAATGGACTCCAGAAGACTTTGAGGGAATATTTTGAAAGTGTATATTCTAAACAGCTGGAAAATCTAGGCGAATGGACAAACTTCTTGACAGGTCTGACCTACCTCTATTAGAACAGGACATTAAAAAGCACATAACCGAATCTGCGCGTAACCAAATCTGAGTAAAGAGGGTAAAGGAGAAACAAGGAGTCCCAGGGAGAGAAAGCAGGATTGAGACTCACTTCCAAATTCTGCCAGACCCACAAAAGCAGAACACGGGACCCTTATTTACCCAGACTCACTCTGGGGAGCCAGCACCACCCTGATGTTAAAACCAGATAAGGAAGCTACCACCCCATATCGAGAGCTGATTTGGTGGTACTTGCTCTTGTAGAAGACCCAGGGTTTGTTCTAAGCACCCACAGAGTGATTCCCATCACTCTGTAACAACAGTTCCAAGGTCTGAGGCTTCTCACCTCACAGGCACATCAGCACGTGTGGAGAATGGAGAACACCTGCCCACAGGAGATAAAAATGAACATGACAGCAGCAAAAACTGTGGCCCAACCTCCCCAATAAACGTGCATTCAATAAAATATTTTCAAGTTTAATTCAACAGCACGTTTTCAAAGGTTTTATCTGTCACTCAGTTGATATGTTTCAACATATCCAAATGAGGAAGTGAACCACAGCACAGCAACAGTCTCGGGTGCAGAAATCCTATGTGCATCCCAATAGCTGTAAAGGAGACCCAGGACAAAGACCAACACCTCTTCATGTTGAAAGACCAGAAAAAGGGTTGTCTGCGTGGCTCCGTGACAGGACACTTGCCACCAAACCTGACAACCTGAGTTTGATCCCAGGACCTGAAGAGTGAGAGTTGATTTCCACAAATAGTCTTCTGGCTTCTGTGTGTGTGCAAGTGCATGTGCGCACACGAACCTGCGGGCACACACACAAGTTTTAAATATAATTAAAACATTTGTAAAGCCCTGGAGTAACTAGAAGAAGCACAATTTAAAATAATAAAGGTGGGACAGGAGAGATGGCTCAGCAGACTGACGGCTCTTCCAGAGGAACCAAGTTCAATTCCCAGCACTCACATGGCGGCTCACAACCATCTGTAATGGGATCTGATGCCCTCTTCTGGTGTGTCTGAAGTCAGTGACAGTGTACTCACATACAGAAGATAAATAAATCTTTTAAAAAATAGTAATAAATGCTGTGCATGACAGAATTAGAGGCAACAGTGATATGAACTGGGAAAAAACAAAGTATTTGCTGTTTTCAGTCTTCACTACAGCAGTGAGGTAAACAAAGGGCTTCAACTAGGAAAGAGTCAAATATTCTGTTTGTGGAGGACTTGATCCTAAATTGAAAACACCCTTAAGACTCCATCAGACTCAAGTTCTGATGGGCACTTTCAGCCAAGTATGGGGACATCAGCTTACCTGCGCCTCTTGAGTCCTGGTTAGGTTTCTGTTAAGACAAAAACACAGACCAAGAGCAACCCAGGGAGGAAAGGCTTGATTCCATGTTCCCACTCAGACAGTCATAAGGGAGTCAGGCCAGGGTGGAACTCGGGCAGGAGGCAGGAAGTAAAGCAGAGAGCGTGGAGGGACTATGCCTACTAGCTTGCTCAGAACTCACAACCTTCGAATACAATCCAGGACCATCTGCACAGCTCCCCCACAGTGAGCTGGGCCCCACACAGTATCCATCACTCAAGAAGACTCTCCACAGATTTCCCTACAGGCTGGCCTGCTGGAGACAATTTCCTAATTGGGATTCTTTTCCCAGATGTGTCTAGGTTTGTCTTAGGTTGACAAAACTAACCAGCTCACTTCCTCCCCCCTTTTTATTGAGACAGGCCACCCCTCCAACACCCACATCCTTCCTGCTAACTGTTCTGAAGTTTGCCATGTACAGCAGCCCAGCTTTAAACTCACAGAGATCCTCCTGCCTTCGCCTCCGAGTACTGCTCATCCCAACCAGCCTCAGACAGGCTACCATACAACCAAGGTAGGTCTTCTGTCTTTACTGCCCAAGTGCTAAGACTCCAGGCCTCATTACCACACATGGCAAAAATTAAATAAGATAAAACCAGTGTGATTTTCAAACTATCAGTTGTTCGTTAAGAAACAGAAATAAAACCCCCCAACATATTCATAACAGCTTAAGATATACCTAGGAATAAGTTAAGTGTTGAGGTGAGCAACTCTTACAATGAGAATTTTAAACACTGAAGAACGAATGTGAAGAAACTAGTAGGTGGGAATGCCCCTTCATTGACAAAATTGGCAGAATATTCTGGAAACGGCCATATTACTTGATTAGGGTCTAGAAGAACAGAACCAGTGGGATGAATAACCACACATGTGTACACACACACCCAAGAGCATGCACACGCACCCGTACACATACCTGTTTGAGTTTGCTGGGTCAGGTTTAAAATGGTAACAGCTAAATCATACCGGAGATGCTGAGAGCCTGGTAGGTAGTTGGTCCTTGAGGCTGAACAGCTCAGCAAGTCTGCAGCCCCATCATTGCTGTTCCGGTCATAACTCAGTGCACAAGGCAAGATGCTCCAGAAATAGGTTCTGGCTTCTGAAGCTCAGAAATCTCCCTGAGAGCCACTGCTCCGGTGTCCAGGAAGGAAGCCTAGGAACACTGGTTCTGCTGTTAGTGAATGAGCAACTTGAGGAGCAGGTGAACCAACTCCAGGTGAGTGGGAGGCCACGCCACACAGGTGGAGACCATCCCTTCTGCCACACCCCCTTTGCCTAGGCTGCTAATAAAAGGTGCAGTCTCCAGGTGGGTCTTCCCCGTCAATCAAGACAGTCAGGATGGTTCTTCAGGTGAGGCTCCCTAGTCAGCTGGTTCGAATTTGTGGCAAGTTGACATTAAATCAACTATATATAACATTACTGAAAGTGATCAGGAAATTCAATGCAATCCTCATCAAAAATTCTGACATTATTCTTAAGAATAGAAAAAAATCATAAAAATTCATTCGCATAAAAGATTTTGAAGAACCCAAAATAACCCAAGCAATCCTGAGGAGAAAGAGAGGCATCCACTTGATGGATTCACTACAGAGGTGTAAAAACCCCAGCATGCTACAGTCATAAAATAAACACACGGCGGGTAGGATAGAGGAAAGGGGCCAAAATGTCCCACTGAGCTACAGCCACCTGAGTTTTGACAAAGGTTTTAAAAAACATACATTGTCAGAAAAAAAAAATCCAGCCTTTCAGTAAATGGTACCAAAAACAGACCACCTGTATGTAGAATGAATTACACCCCTATCATTTATCCTGAAGAAAAACCCAATCAAAACGAATCAGACATTGATTAAGACCCAAACTCTGAAACCGCCAGAGGACTACCCAGGCAGGACACTAAGATATGGCCCAAGTAAAGAGTGGGAGAAAATGTTTGCCAACTGTACATCTGGCAGGCTACATAAAGCAAAAACCCACCCAATAAGTTTGCAAGAGAAGAAAGGAAAATGAGCAGTAAACATGCAGAAAAAAAGTCTTGCATCCCTGGACATCCGGAAGTGCAAGTTAAAACTCTCATACAAATGACTACCTCAGAGAACAAACAGGCGTGAAAGAGAAACACCTTTATTCACTGCAGGTGGGAACCCAGACAGCCTGGGATTTGGAGCAGAGGTTTCTCATCACACTGAAAACAGAAGTTCCACAGGTGCATAGGATGCAGCTGTACAGCTCCTGTGTACAAACCTAACGGAGTCTGAACCAACACGGCACGGGAAATCCACAAGCCCGTTTACGAAGTATTGCTGTACAGAGGCACTAAAAAGAACAGGGTATGGACATGTGGAAAGTTCAGCAAATGACACATAAAAGTGTCCCAACCCACTCGGGCAGAGTTGGTGCATGCTTTTGATCCCAGAACTCAAGAGGCAGAGGCAGACAGATTGGTAAATTCAACACCACCAAGGTCTATAAAGTGAGTTCCAGGAAAACACACACACACACACACACACACACACACATAAGAAAAGTCACAACAAAACCCATTCTAATGTAAGACAACCTCAAAACCAATTTACAATGTAAAAAGTGAAAGCAAACCAATATGCCTAGAAAATAACAGAAGAAACCAACCCTTCTCACATCTCTATCAGGTGATGAACATTTTTAGTCCTGATTGGTGGCCGGCCAAGAGTTGTTTCCCATTTCCTGAGTTAGATGCACCTATTACAGGAGAAGCAGATCTGAGCTTCTCTCCCACCCTGCTGGGCACCGACGATGGGGAGCAGCTGCTTCTCCTGCTAAGCCCACTAGGTGAGCATCTCCTGGGTGGGCACTGTACTCAGCAGGTATGTTCTGAGCACTGATTTGGGGACATTGGCAGCAAGCTTGATGAGCGCAGATCTCGGCTACAATATGTTACCCACTCTCGCGTTCTTAGCAAGAAAGCTGTTTGACAACAGCTTAAAATTCTAATCGGAATACCGAGAAATTCGACTGCTCTGAGAGTTAGACCTGAACACACGATGAGTGTTGCTTGTGACTTGGGCTCAAGCCAAATGACAAATGGGAATTCCTTCTGTCGGACAGGAAGTGTTGCTTTCATAAATTAATGTATACGAGGAGCAACCAGATGATGAGAAAAAATACTTCAGAATTTAAAATATAGCTGAAATGTAAATCGAGATAATTGATTCACTATATAAAGTCCAGGATTTACAAATTGTAAGTTTATTTCTTAGAAATATAGATAATTTAATAGATAACAGTACCTGGTCCCAGGCCTGGTGATCAAACTAAACCCTAGAATCCACATTGTGGAAGAAGGGAACCGACTTCTGCAACTTTTCCTCTGATAGTCACGTGTGTGTTCATACTCACACAGCTACATGCACACACAAGGGCACACACATAAAGAATGAAGACTATAAAGGGGATAGACAATGGTTGTATTTTCTTTTTATTTTTGTGACAAGGGCTCTCTCTGCATAGCCTTGGCTGTCCTTGAACTCAGTCTGAAGACCAGGCTAGCCTTGAACTCATAGAGATCCACCTGCCTCTGCCTCCCAAATGCTGAGATGAAAGGCGTGCGCCACTACTGCCTGGGTACATAACAATTCTAATGAGAAATAAAGTCCAAAGGCTTTGCAAGGCGCTATGTCACTTTTAGTGGAGAATTAAAAGTGTTAACAGTGTAAGGCTTAGGGGTGAATTAGAACATGTTTGTAGAGTTCCCGTCTTCAAATAACTGACTAGTACGAAGAGCGGGGTCTTAAGGCTGCGGTTGACTGTTTTAAGGCATGCAGTCTTCACCTTTTCTCCTTTTGGGTGATGTCATCATTTGATTCTTTTGTTTTCTTTAAATAGAATGGTTATTATCCACGGCTATTCTAGGCAAACCTCATCTCATCTCCTGTGTGAACCCATGCCCAGGAGGTTAATCTAACCAGTAAAATTCACTTATGCCAACTACTGTAAACTGTGCACCAAGCCTTCAACACATAAACATAAACCTCTGGAGGATATTTAAGATAGAAATCCTGGGGTGAAGTGATGACGGTGGCCTGAGCGGCCTGCAGAGGTCCTAGGTTTAATTCCTGGTGACCACAAGAGAGTTCAGTCTCTGTAGTTCCAGCTCCAGGTGAAATAATACTCTCTTTTGACCACCATGGCCACTGCAATTGAGTGAACATACCTGCACATACACACCCACACTTACATAAGTAGAATTAAAAAAAAAAAAAGGTCCAAGGGTTAGAGCAGGATTTCAGTGTGCAAGAGGCCTTGTTGCAGAGAACCTGTGTTCACCTCACAGTACCCACATGGTGGCTCACAACTCCCATGACTCCAGTTCCAGATTTGTTGTCCTCTTCTGACTTTCAAGTGTACCAGGCATGTATGTGGCTCATACACACATACAGGCAAAACACTCACATATATTAACAAATAATAATAAAAAACCCACACCACAGCAGATCTATTTTTATTCTAAAATCTTGAAGTGCCATCACAAGTCTAAGGAATTGACTGATTGCTGGGGGGAAAAAGAGTGTGTGTGTGTGTATGTGTGTATATGCCTGTGTGTATGTATGTATATGTATGTATATGTGTGTGTATGTGTGTATATATGTGTGTGTATGTGTGTGTGTATGTATATATGTGTGTATGTGTGTATGTGTGTGTGTATGTATGTATATGTATGTATATGTGTGTATGTGTGTGTATATATATGTGTGTATGTATGTATATATGTGTGTATGTGTGTGTATGTGTGTATTTGTGTGTGTATGTGTGTGTATGTGTGTATATGTGTGTGTATGTGTGTGTATGTGTGTATATGTGTGTGTATGTGTGTGTATGTGTGTATATTTGTGTGTATGTGTGTGTATGTGTGTGTATGTGTGTGTATGTGTGTGTATGTATGTATATGTGTGTGTATGTGTGTGTATGTGTGTGTATGTGTGTGTATGTGTGTGTATGTGTGTGTATGTGTATATGTGTGTGTATGTGTGTATATGTGTGTGTATGTGTGTATATGTGTGTGTATGTGTGTGTATGTGTGTGTATATATGTGTGTGTATGTGTGTGTATGTGTGTGTATGTGTGTGTATGTGTGTGTATGTATGTATATGTGTGTGTATGTGTGTGTATTTGTGTGTGTGCACATGTGCCCATGTACGTGTGTGTACACCTTCCCATGTCTCAGCATCATTTGGTAACTTTTATGCCTGTTGCTTTGCAGGCTTTATCTGAGGTCTAATTTGATGTAGAGTAGAAAGCCTTTCTGACTTCCTCCAACCCACCGAACTACTTCAGCACTACATACTCTCCAGGAATCTACTTTCTATTGACACAGTCAATTACAATTAAATACTGCACTGTGTACTTTGTGGTAACTTTCTGTCTCTATTACAAACATGAAAATCTACTTACCAGTGTTTTCGTAGCTCATAGAAGGCATTCAGCATATTCTTGCTAAAGTGTCATGTGTGAAGTTTAAAAATAACAAACTAGCATCAGTACCAAGTTGACTTCAGGACAAACTATAAGAAAGAGTAAGCTCGAAAGCTCCAGCAGACACTTACAGCCCAAGGCCAGACCTGGCCCAGTTGCATCAGGACTGGCAGCCTGCCCTCAGGTTGCTGGTGCCCAGAAGAGCCACAGGAGGGCTCTCACTCCTGAGCCCGGGATGAGTCCACACTCCCTCTCCCGGGAGAGGCCACCCAGAACTCTCAGGACACAAGTTGCAGTGCTGTCTGGAAACAGACACTTACGGCCTAAGGACAGTGCCAGCCCACTTACATCAGGACTGGGCACTGCCATTGGAACTCACAGCCTACCCAGGAGCAATCTCTCTCCAGATACCAGCGGCCCACAGACCCACAGGAGAGACAAGCTCCAGTCAGAGACAAGATCACCCAGCAGCACCAATAACAAGATGGCAATAGGCGAGCGGAAGCATCTAAAAAACAAAAACCAAGACACTCTGGCAACATCGGAACCCAGTTCTTCCACCACAGCAAATAGTGGATTTCCCAACTCAACAGAAAAACAAGATTTAGACTTAAAATCATACTTCATGATGACGATAGAGATCCTTGAGAAGCTCATAAATAACACACTTAAAGAAGTACAGGAAAGCCAGGAGAACACACACAAACAAGTTGAAGGCCATAAAGAGGAAACACAAAAATCACTTAAAGAGCTAAAGGAAGGCACAACCAGGTGAAGAAACTGAAATCAGAAAGAGAAACAATGAAGAAATCACAGAAGGAGAGAACCCTGAAGTTGGAAATCGTAGGAAAGACATCAGGAGTCATAGACACAAGCATCACCAACAGAATACAAGAGATGGAAGAGAGAATCTCAGGGGCAGAAGACACCATAGAAATCATTGACTATTGTACAACAGTCAGAGAAAATGCAAAAATTAAAATGCTTCTAACCCAAAACATCCAGGAAATCCAGGACACAATGAGAAGACCAAACCTAAGAATGATAGGTGTAGAAGAGAGCAAAGACTCCCACCTAAAAGGCTCAGTAAATATTTTCAACAAAACTATAGAAGAAAACTTCCCTAACCTAAAAAAGAGATGGCCATGAACATAAAAGAAGCCTACAGAACCCCAAATAGATTGGACCAGAAAAGAAATTCTTCCCGACACATAATAGTAAAAACATCAAATGTTCAAAACAAAGAATACTAAAAGCAATGAGGGAAAAAGGACAGGTTACATATAAAGGCAGACTGGTCAGAATTACACCAGACTTTTCTAGAAGCTAGAAGATCCTGGAATGACCTTATACAGACCCTAAGAGAACAAATTACTATATAATTTTCTGGATATAGCCAACCCAGGTTACTATGTCCAGAAAAACTCTCAATTACCATAGATGGAGAAACCAAGATATTCCAGGACAAAAACAAATTTACACAACATCTGTCCACAAATCCAGCCCTATAAAGGATAATAGATGAAAAAAATCCACCACAAAGAGGGAAACTTCACCCCAGGAAAAGCAAGAAATTAATCTTCTTGAAACAAACCCCAAAGAAGAAAAGCACATAAACATAATTCTACCTCTAAGAACAAAAATAGCAGGAAAAACAATCACTATTCCTTAATATCTCTTAACATCAACTGACTCAATTCCTCAATAAAAAGACATAGACTATAAGACTGGATAGGTAAACAGGATCCAGGATTTTGCTGCATGTGTTGTAAGACCCCGAGAGGAGTCTTAGCTCAGGAGTGCAACCCACAGAACACAATTAGACGTTAGACCGCTGTAATAACAAGAGGTTTTTATTCCATGTACATGTGGTTGCTTATCCTCGCAGGGAGAGTCAACCCCTGAACTCAAAAAGCACACATCTTTTATACTTTTTTGTGAGGAGGGTGAACTACTATTTTATCATTGGTCAGCAGTATAATTTTCAGAAAGAGGAGAGGAAGGGGGAGGGAAAGGGGGAGAAACTTTGGCAGTAAGGTTGCTGACAATTTACAGTTCTCCTTGGAATTCAGTACAGGGAGGGGTAGGGGAGCTGTTTCTAAAGCAGTCATTTTTGTTTTGTCTTAACTCAGCTTGGTCAGCATAGCATGACCTGTCCACTAAAACTTTGTTTTTACATTTTCAGAAACTTGCTTATATATTTCAAAACTTTGAGGGGTTTTGTCCTTGTTTTGCTTCTCAGAATTGGGTGATCAGAGCATGCGCTAACTATGACATGCGTCAGGACCCTATCTAGGGCTTTCTAGAGGCCAGGTGGCTATTAGTCAGTATATTCTGTGGTTTTTCTGAGAATAACTCTGGCCCATTGTTTTAATTTGTCAGGCACAAGCGGGATCTCATAGCCTTGGGATGACTAGAAAGTCTCTGAGTCTGACTTCAGCCATCTCTGTGTCTTTAGGGTCTCACATTCTAAGAATGGGTTTTTGAGAAGTCTCAGAGCCCCTAAAACTTTGTTTTTAACATCAACTCCCCCCTTTCTCTTTGGCATGATTTTAATCTTAAAATCATAACTTGGTCTCATCACTATCGATGGGCCCGTATTGTTGTGTTAACACCATTATGTGGACTGCACTAATATGTTCTCTAATAAAAGCAACTAAGAAATATAAAATGTAGGGGCTGAAGGTAAGCAACAACAGGAGTATAATTAGTGAGTGGTCTTAGCAGGGTAGAGACCAGAGTTGTGGACCAAGGGGAAGAATTGAACCAGGTTTTAAACCAACTTTTGTCTTGTGCTCTCTTTCCTTTTCTCTGTTTTAAGCCTTTTTTCATTTTAGCCACATTGTCTTTAACTCTTTTTTGAGTGTTCTATGTAAAAACAGCATATTCTTCTTTTGGTGCAGCACACAGAGACCTTCTTCTTTAAGGAACAGCAAGTCTAATCTTCTCTTATTTTGGAGGACCACTTTTGATAAGGAGGTCAGGGATTCTTAGAAGTCAGTTAAAGTCTTTTTTATCCTTTTTATATTTAAATTAATGGCAGTTCTGCAGTTTTTAGTTTTTTTATAAGCCTTATATTGAAAGGCAATAGCAGATGATCCTGTAGCGTCCCTGTAGCTTCTAAGCCCAGTCCCAGAATGACTGCCAAGGTAACTCTTAGCTTTTTTGTGTGTCTTACTAAAATTTTAACATCAGGGTCTCAATAGCTTAGTACATCTTTATAAGGGTGAAGCAACAATCTAGGCACTATCTGGACTAAAACACAGAAGTCATGGTCATTGCTTAGAACCTCTAAACATATATAGATTGTGATCCCCGAGGCACGGGCCCACCAGCCGTCTAGAGGTGGGAGGAGATATCCAGTCAGATTCCCTATTTGGTCCCCGCACTGAGGACAGCTGTTCTAATTTTCCCACACCGGGGGCGTACATAAATTGGAACCTTGTAGTGAGCTCCTTAACTGTGGGTGGCTGCATCCTACTCTCTGTCCCTCCTGCCTCCCCCCAACTGGGCAAGGTATTGGCGAACATGAAAAGCTTGCCTTGGCATTCAGGCAGTCCCTGCCTTGCTCCCTGGCTTGGTATGTCCCAGGTATCTAATCCAGCCACCAAATCACATAGATCAAAGGTCAGGGGAAGCCACCAATTGAAAGGGGGGGAAGGTGAAGCTTCAGTCTCAGGCCCGGAGGCATGCTTGACGTGGGATTCGTGGGTCTAGGCGGTATTCCTGTCTACTTTCATAGCTGTGGGTGTGGTGAACAGGACCAGGTAGAAACCCTTCCATTGGGGTTCAAGTGACTGGGCATAGTGCCATTGCATGTAGACTGAGTCCCTAACCTGGAAGTGATGGGAGGTCGTAGGAGTCCCCTGCTAAGCAGCTGCCAGCTGGGACCATACTTTTCTCTGCACCACCTGCAGACCTTTTAGCTTAGCATATAAATTATTATTATTACGGGTAGGTTTTAGTGTATCTCTTATAACAGTCAAGGGTGTTGGAGTACCATACAGAACCTTAAAAATTCTCAGACTAAAGCGGATGGGGTGTTTCTAGCTCTAAACAGAGCAAGGGGGATACCCAGTCAGCACCAGTCTCTGAGGCCAATTTTTTTTACCTGCCATAACTTTGGGGATGGTAAGCACAGTGGAGTTCTTAATTGGTCTCTAAGAAACAAGCTAATATCTGACTTACCTGGGCAACAAAAGCTGGTCTAATTATCTCAGGGGTGCCAAACCTAGGGAAGAGCTCTTCTAGAATCTTCTTAGCTACCACTGCCACCATTTCTCTGTTTGCTGGGAAGGCTTTTATCTACCCAGAAAAGGGATCTATAAAGACTAATAGCTATTTATATCTATATCTTCCTGGCTCAATCTCTGTAAAGTCTACTTTCTAGTAAACCCCGGGTCTATCTCTCTTTGGCATTTTTTTCTTTTTCTACTTTAGTTCTACAGGCATTCACCTTCTGGCATGGCACACAGTCATCTACAACCTGTCCACTTGACACTTCAAGTCTGGCACAAGAGAATTTGACCACTAGATGGTCCTCACAAGTTTGTCGACCTCTAAGAGAGTCCATTGATGTATTTGCTTCAAGTCCAGTACTGTGTACCAGGCTCTGAATGAGGGCAGTGAGTTTAACAGGTTATAGGGGTTAGGTACCATGAGGTGGAGATCAGCCACCTGTTTGTTTACCTCTCGGAGATCGTGAACTGGCCAGCAGTCGTTGGTTCCAGGTTTCCGCACTGGTAGGAAAGGTATGTTCCAGGCTGATTGGCACATACGCAGACACCTATCAGGCTAGCCTGGGCCTTTCAGTTCTATATGGATAGGGGGCTGGTTCTTAACCTCCCCCATTCCTGTGGTTTCTACCCAGGCTTGTGGATACAGCTACCAGTCATATCTTGAACCCTTTGATCTTTGTTTTTAAACAATTGATATTTCTGTATGTTGGTGAGGAAGTCTCTCTCTAATAGGGAATAGGGACATTCAGGACTGACAATGAATGAGTGGGATAACTGGCCCACACTGAGATCCACTGTTCCACGAATATTGTCCAGTGCTGGTAGCCCCTTGAACCCAAGACTTTTTGTTTGACATGGGTCCCTCAGTCCATAGCAGGACAAAGGACTGAGTCCCTGTATCTACAAGAAACTGGATAGGTTTTTCTTCTAGTTTCAAGGTTACTCTGGACTTGGGGAGGGGGGTCTGAACCCCATCTCCCCTAATTGTTGTCTTCCTGCATGGCCAATATCTTAGGACCCAGGGATTCCTTTTCAGGATCACAGGCTATTCTTTTCTTCTTCCATGGGCAATCTCTTTCCCAGTTCCCCCTTTCCTTGCAGTAGGCACACTAATCCTTGTCTAGAGTGCCAGACTTGGTTTTTAATTCCCTGTTCTTCACTACTGTGGCCAGGATCCTCTGTAAATTATTTTCCTTATCTCTTGTCTCTTTTGAACTCTCTAGCTTCCTGCTCTTTTTGCTTTCTCTATTACTTTCCCTCTCTTCCTCTTTAATTTTGCTTTACTTGTCTCTCTTTTTTACCCTACTCTTTACCTTACATACTCTTACTTTCTCAACAACTTGCACTAAATCCCACAACAACTTATCTCATAGTCTCTCTAGCCTCTGAAGCTTTTCCCCTGACACCTCTACTGGTCTATAAACTCTTCCTTGTTGCTGGGGTCATAGGTGGGATGTCTCCATGAGCTGCTCTAGAAAGGCTAAGGGTGACTTGTCTGGTCACTGCCTAACCTCATATACCTTTGTCAAATTGGTGGCTCATCCTGCAACCCCCTTAGGATTTGCAAACTGGAGTCTGATGTAGAAGGTAGTGCTCTTACCTTCTGCTGAATTGAAGTTCCAGCCAGGCCTAGTCAGGGGAAATCCTGTATCTATGTCGACAGGCAAAAGGCAGGGGCACCTGTCTGCCCCCCCACCCCCCCGGGGCATTCTTTTAAGCCTCAAGGGCGATAAACTATTTTTCTTCTGTGGTAAAGAGGACCTGGAGCAACTGCTAGCAGTCATCCCAAATTGGTTGGTGGGAGAAAATGAGTGACTCAAATAAACTAGTCAAGGCCTGCAGGTTCTCAGAAAAAGAAGAGTTATGAGTTTTCTAGTTATACAGATTGGCCCAGGAGAACAGCCAATATTGTAGAGGTTGTAGGCCCTAATCATCAGGAGGGCCACAGGCTTCTGAGGGGCAAGATCTCTTTAGCTGGCCTCAAGCTGAATTACAGATCAATTGTGAAAAAAACTTCATACTATTGGTACAGAGACAGGCAGGTGGATCAATGGAATAGAATCAAAGACCCAATAATGAACCCACACACATATGGCCACTTGATCTTTAACAAAGGAGCTAAAAATATTCAATAGAAAAAGGACAGCCTCTTCAACAAATGGTGCTGGTTCAACTGCAGTCAGCATGCAGAAGAATGCAAATCAATCCTTTCTTATCTCCTTGTACAAAGCTCAAGTCCAAGTGGATCAAAGATCTCCACATTAAACCAGGTACACTGAAACTAACAGAAGAGAAAGTGGGGAAGAGCTTAGAACACATAGGCACAGGGGAAATTTTCCTGAACAGAACACCAATGACTTATGCTCTAAGAGTAAGAATCAAAAAATGGGACCTTATGAAATTGCAAAGCTTTTGTAAGGTAAAGGGCACTGTCAAAAGGATAAAATGGTAACCAACCGATTGGGAAAAGATCTTTACCAATCTTACATCTGATAGAGGGCTAGTATCTAATATATACAAAGAACTCAAGAAGTTAGACTCAAGAAAATCAAATAATCCTATTAAAAATGGGGTACAGAGCTAAACAAAGAATTCTCAACTGAGGAATATTGAATGACTGAGAAGCACCTAAAGAAATACCCAACATCCCTAGTCATCAGAAAAATGCAAATCAAAACAGCCCTAAGATTCCACATCACACCATTCAGAATGGCTAAGATCAAAAACTCAGGTGACAGTAGATGCTGGTGAGGATGTAGAGAAAGAAGAACACTCCTCCACTGTTGGTGGGGTTGTAAACTGGTACAACCACTTGGAAATCAGTCTGGTGGTTCTTCAGAAAGCTGGACATAGTACTACCTGAGAACCCAGCTATACCACTCCTTGGCATATACCCAAAAGAAGTTTCAACATCTAACAAGGACATATGCTCCACCATGTTTATAGCAGCCTTATTTATAATAGCCAGAAGCTGGAAAGAACCCAGATGTCCTTCAACAGATGAATGGATACAGAAAATGTGCCACATATACACAATGGAGTACTACTCAGCTATTAAAAACAATGACTTCATGAAATTTCTAGACAAGTGGATGGAACTTGAAGCTATCATCCTGGGTGAGGTAACCCAGTCACAAAAGAACACTCATGGTATGTATTCACTGATAAGTGGATACTAGCCCAAAAAGCTTAGAATACTCAAGAAACAGTTCACAGATCTTACGAAGTTCAAAGAAAAGGAAGGTCAGAAGGTGGATTCCTCAGTCCTTCTTAGAAGAACAAAACAGTCATGGGAAGAAATAAAGGGACAAACATAGGAGCAGAGATTGGAGAAAGGATCATCCAGGGACTCCCTCACCGGGGAAATTCACCCCATATGCAGCCACCAAACCCAAGCACTATTGCTGTTGCCAAGTAGTGGCAGGAACCTGATATGGATGCCTCTGCAGAGGCTCTGCCAGAGCCATAGTGATACAGAGGATGCTTGCAGCTACCCACTGGACTGAACACAAGGACCCCGAATGAAGGAGCTAGAGAAAGGACTGAAGGAGCTGAAAGGATCTGAAACCTCATGGGAAGAACAAAATGATCAACTAATCAAACCTACCATGGCTCCCAGGGACTAAAACACCAACCATGAGTTCACATGGAGAGACCCATGGCTCCAGGTGCATATGCAACAGAGGATAGCATTCTCTGCCATCAATGGAAGGAGAGGCCTTTGGTCCAGCAAAGACCCATTTTTCCTGTGTAGGGGAACGCCAAGGCGCTGAGGTGGGAGAGGGTGGTTGGGAGAGGGAGCTCCTTCATAGAGTCAATGGGAGGGGGAGGGAGGGATAAGATCTGAAATGTAAATACAGAGAATATCCAATTTTAAAAAAAGAGCAAGCTCAGGTCTTAGCTTAGGACAGTGCTGAACGTGGTCTCTCCCTGACCTTCAATAGCAAGGCTCCTGTCCGCACTCTTTGCTCTTGCCAGTCTATACCCCGCACTGCACACTCACCCTTAGGCCTCTCCTGTCTCTCTGTTGCATCATCCCTCCACTCCAGCTGGTCTATTCTTATCACACATTGCTTTTCCTCTTCATGGAGACCTGTGAATCTCGACCTTCCAATTTTCTCTCACTTTAGTTCCCCACTAAGTCCTGTCTCCATGACAAAGCACACTTTGGGGAGGTGTGGTGGGCAGAAAACTACTGGAGAAAATAAACAGTTCAGTAGTTTAAATGGCAGCCAGTGTTGGCCTGAGACTCTGAGCATCCCAAGCCATATCCAGACTTTCTGGTCCTGATTGTGACAAGCCAGGCCATTTCCTGCTCTGCTCCAGCTTTTTAAATGTCACTTCTCCTCTGCCACTTTCTAAAAGATTTCCATCCCGGTCTCAATTCCACCTCACACAGGATCCTGCTTTTTGCTTTCATCTTTTTAAAACCACCATCTTCAGGTTACAACTTACAACACGAATGGAGACCTACTACTAGCTTTCCATCTTGGTTTCTTCAACACTGACTTTTATTTTTCCTCACAAAGCTCATTTTCTCCCATCACACCTTAACTGCTGGCAGCCTCCAAGGTCCCTCATTGGGTCCACACTATTCTTTCTCTGCAGCACATGTGCAGAAGATTCAGGACCTCCACCTAGCCCAGGCTTCCCATTTCAAAGGGCCATACATATGTGTATCCTCCCTTTTGACATCACCTGAATGTCCACAGGTACCAACTTAGAACATGTTGAAAGTTGAGGTGCGTCATTTGAACTGGAGGAACTTGCTCTTTGTTTTAATTTATCCCATTCAGATAACTGTCTAGTTGTTTTTACTTTCTAAACGTGTATGTAACTCTGGCAATCTTTTTCTTTGACAGAACAGCACCCAGGGTCAGTGGCTATTTTTGAGACTTAAATCTTGGTACCCTTCAATCTGCATGTAGCAAAGTGAGCTTTGACTCTCCCCAAGTCCAGGCAAGGGCTCTATCTCTTTAATTACTTTGACACATAAATGGTCAAGGTGTATTATTATGGAAGTTGTCTACATCATCATAATGCACTTCCTGTTTGTTAGTTTGTAGTCTTGAAGGCCTCTTTCCCCAGGGCTAGGATGGCAGAGTGTGATACCCTGGACAGAGTGCTTTCTTAGCCTAGTCTTTTGATATTGAACTCTGTACATACTCATTTCTCTATCAATACACTGATTCCACTCAAAGGCAGAATTCACTCCTCCATCTCACCATGTACAACAAACGCTAACAGTCCACCTGTATAAACCACACAAGAAAGTTAGGGATTTAAGCTTTTGTGTAATATGCTAAGAGACTTTTATTTATGAAGCTTTATTTTACACTGTTTCAGAAACATATGGCTTTAACCTATGCCTTCTGACCTCAAATATAACACTTAAAAAAAAAAAAAACAATCCAAGTTTTAGTCCTCTATTATCAAAGTTTAAAAAAATAGAACACAGTAAAAATACATTTCACATTGTCCAATTATCTAACAGTATGGTAGATACCACAAAAATTTGGGAAGAGAGATCTTTTTGGAAAAAAAGCAAAATTGAAGTTTAGTCATTAAGTAGCCTACATTTAAGCTTTATCAGGAGACTGAACAAAGACTATCTGGGAGGAGCCTGGCACTGCCCTTTAGGACTGAGCTAGTGGACAGTGTGTGGGCATCACATCACTGTCAGCATCAAACATGCTCTGGTAAGATCTCTAAAGGGCTTTTCTAATGTATCAGATTCCCCAGGTAAACTGAATGGACTGCTTAAGTTAACCAAGAAAAACTGATTTCTCAGATTCCCCTCTCACATATCCACATATATTTTAAAACTACGGTATAGAAACTCAGTGTGGAGTTGGGTTTTATAATAATGCTTTTCTGTGTTGCTTCAAGATCTAAATCTGAGAAAATTAAGCTTAAATTGGTAAACTTATGCTGCCATTTCTTAGTGGAAGAAAGTGTGAAATTCTAGTTGACTAAAAGTAACTGCTTCCAAGGTTGTGACAGATTCAATAGTTGCTGAGAAAAGTCCTGATTGAACGCTTACAGTTGTATGCTTGATATCTGAAGCTCCAATGCAAGGGGACAAATAACACGGCTATTTCCTGAAAACTGGACCTTGTTCATGACTTAATTTCTACAGTTATATCCTCTTTCCTAGTTATGTAAGGCCAAGCATCAGTGGAGCTGGAGATCTTTCGAACCTACAATTCATTTGAGAAACAGATAAAACCCAAAAGAAAACTGTAGTCCTCCATCTAAAAGAACTATTTTCTTAAGAACGCAAGGAAAAAAAAAAAAAAAAAAAACCCTGTAACGTTATAAGCACACGTTGCAAGCAAGACAGTAAGGACAGATGGAGACCCAAATGTTTGAGAAAGGTGTAATTTATTTACGGATGTGATTTTACTGTTGTCTTGAACTGTTGCCTCGGCCTCCCGAGTTGGGAGTTTAGGAGCTCATAATCATGGCTAGACAACAGGAAAGTGGGCACGCAGTGGTTACTTGCGATCAAAGGAACACTAGATTTAAAGAAAATATAGTTCTAATCTATATGCCGAGGATTTTCTCAAATGCCTGTGAGGGAATGCCTAGTGTGCTTAAAAGTTGTCTGAAATGTAGTCTCTGAGATGGAACTGGGTACATGGAGTTCCCTAACAATTTTATTTAATTAAAATTTTCCAATAAGAAAAGGGGGAGGGGACATTAGAATGTGTCCCCCATGATGGGAATTGGATGCAGGACCTCACAAGACAGGTTAGGCAAGTGGTTACACCATGCTGTACATTTAACTTCTGGCCTGATTTGCTGAGGTAGGGTCTTGCTGAGTTGCTTGGTTGTCTTCAAAAGAGATTCTTCGCCTCAGTCTCCAGAGAAGACAGGGTTTTATGTGAGCTACACACTAGTTTTTTAGTGACCATTTGCTTAATACATTATACAAATTGGGTTAGATCTATCATATCAAATTGTCACTCAACTATTTTAGGGCAATTTTTCATAAAGGGCCAATATATATTTAGGAAAAGACAGATTTAGTAAAAATGGGCAATAAATAAACTTCTACTGATGAAAATTACACAGAGCATCAAACAAAGTAGCCAAATCAAATAAGGCAAACAGCAAAAATTCAAACAGGTAAGTTTTTTGTTCTGTGTTTCCTTTACCCATGCTAGGCACTCTGTCTTGGCATCAACAAAGATTACTATGGAGCAAGACTATCAAACGTTTCACATATTGGTGTTTTGTGGAGGAATTAGAGGAGTTTCAATGTTGAGTCACACCTTAATCTCAGCACATGGGAGGCAGCACTATGTAGCCTGACCCCGTGTGTACAAACACAAGCTCATTCATTTGTCTTCACCAGTTTTGAACCTCACACTAATGACCAGGACTCCTCTACGACGCCACAAAGTGAGGCAACAGAAAATGCCAGTTCCTTCATTTACCTTGCTATGCAAGCACGAGGTCCTGAGTTCAGATCCTCAGTACTCATCTAAGACCCGCGCCTGGCAGCCTTGGTCTCCACATGTGTGCAGCACATGCTTTACACATGTAATAAAAAACAAAAGGAACGAAATGTCAGCTTGACTTACCTTGTTCATAAGACAAACCATTCAAAAAGTGCTGAAATGGTACAGGCAAAGAAGTCAGTCAGCCACACTTAGCAGTAAACTATATGCTATTTTTTCTCTAAAAGCTGTATTTTTAAAAATATTATTAAGTTCTAGAAAATTGTATGGACTTTTCTGCCATGTATATTTCCATATGGGTATCTTTCAAAAGCTAGGCATTCTTTGTTAAAATAGTAAGAAAATTTGAATGTGTTAAGATATGTTAATGTTTTAAGTATAGAACAAGAAGTGTATTTGAAGTTTGTTTTTTCTTTCAATGGGTCTCACTAAGTAGCCTTGGTTGGCAGCTGACCTGACAGCCTTAGGCTGGATCATTTCTGCACTAAATGTATCTTCAATACAAGTCAGTACAATTTACTTAACTATAGTCATCTAGAAAGCAGATTAAGACCACACTTTGTAACCCACCTCCCCCCCAAAGCAGCAACCTTCAGTGCGGTTGACACCTAAAGAATGCCACCTCTGAGAGACTGTCAACTTTTAAAACTCTGGTCACACGTGTAAGAATCATCATTTTCTCAGTCTTGCACTTACAATACCAACAGCCTAGAAGTTATGGAAAAAAATCCCCAAAATTTCAACAAAAGGGCAAGAGTAAGTAACCTGCTTCTGACCAAGGCAGCAGATTTATTCATTTGCTCGAACGCTAATTTTAATGGGATCAGCACCATGCAGTATATGTGGATACCTACAGTTCTGGCACATGGGAGGATGAGGTTGGAGACTGAATTTATGTCACCCTGGGATGTAAGGTTAGGTCCAGGCCCACACGCTACATAGTGATACTGTGTCTCAGAAAACAAAATGACATTTCTTGTATTCCTGGGGAGACAAGATACTTTTGGGAAAGGGTTTCTTTTCCATAGGATCCTAGGCTTAATGCTTGCCACCCATGCATAGTAGTGCAGTACCAGTCTAACAGTTCCAGATTTCAACACAGATGCTCTGTGCCTATCATCCTCTTCCTACAGATTGGGAATGAAACATTGTAGCATCTTGTGAGACGTGAGCGACACAATCACTAGACTCAAAGCACTAAGAGCTGGTTTTACACTGGCATTTTATCTAATACTCTCTAGCCTGGACTTTTTATCTTTAGATGGTATTTAATCCTTATGGACAGATTGCTGCATTTTAAGGTATCTCAAGCCTATTTTTGACCTAAACAAACTCCAGGGAAAAATACACTCCAGTGTCCTCATAAAGAATGCACAGTAAAGAGCAAAGACCATGCAGTTAGGGGAAAACCACGGCCTTCAAGAAGACGTTCTGAACGATCCCACATAGGAAGTCGAGCTTGCAGTTATTTTCATAGTGTTTAATAGGAGTTCACAAAGAGGAATTCTGCGGCAGTCACTGTTCCTCACAAACTGTATGTTCATTTTACTTGCTGATTTAATAAAAATTAACATTTTAGAGGTAATTTTTTTCCAAAGTGATTTAAAAATCAGTACATATAATATCCTTCTCCCAATTTAGCTGAGGTATTTGTAGTAGCTAATCTATACGACAATTGTTCTGAAAACACGTATAAAACTTGTAGGCTACAAAATGAACATCCCAACTAGTAAAATCACTCTCGGCATTAAAAAATAGTGTGTCAAAATGTAGTGTGTTTAACTAGAAAGTGTCACAAGTATTTCAACTCTATTTTTAAAATAACATGGCGTCACTTTAAGAGAAATGCTGTTTTTCCAAAATAGCAGAACTGTTATCTTTCCCCATGGTTTAAAAAATAAGTATTACCATCATGACATCACTAGAAAGAAATGGAAGCATACAAGGAATAAACTATAGTTTCTTTTTATATCAAAATGTACTCTTGAAAATGTGTTTGGCACAGTGCTAAATCATATATAGTTAATACTAAATATTGCAGGATACAATAAAACCCTGGAGTTGTTTACACCCTCTTATGGGAATGAAAATAATAGATAGCAATTATTCAGAAGTCAGCCTGTACAAACTGTATAAACAATATTTTATGTTTTGCTTTGAAAACCAATGATATAATAAATTTTACATAAAAGACTGCAAAGTAATATAAATGGGTTTAAACAGATCTTTACAATAAGAAATTCAAATGGAAACAGACAAGTAACAAAGAGAAGTAAAAAAATTTATTGCAGTATTCGCCCCACCAGATGGCCTGGGGACCCCTTTTCCTGTACTGTTTTCAGGGTGACCTAATACAACAAAATCTACATTTACAAAAACTCCTTCTGCAGATAGGTCATAGATACTGCATGCTTTTTTTTTTCTCAACAGAATAAATTATATATCCAGGAGATTCTGCCATTTTACAGCCTGGAGAAAACAGTGCTTCCCTGGAAACTGGGCTAAGCTAAAGAAAGCCATCCGCTGCTAGGTTCAACTCCAAGAACACTTTATTAAGAACATTAACAGACTAATTTCCAACATTCACTTGTTTATTTTTTAAACAGAAAGTTTTTTTTCCAAGATATAAACAATTTTGTTAAACTATAATACAGTGGGAGTAAAAACGAACGAGAGACGTTTCTGCTGCACAACAGCGAAGGGAGCTCCCACAAAAATGTTTGCCCAACATTCCTTCCTTTGTTCCTGCATCCCAGGTTCCACTCTTCAAAAAACTCATTTTTTTTTTTGCCAGAATGTTGATATTTCAAGTTTTTTTTTGACTTAAAAAAAATTCCTGTAAATTTGGCCATGTACAAATTCATTAGCTGGAAGTCCCATCCTTGGCGGCATACAGGGATCGCAAAGTCTGAACAACTTTATTAGTCAGCTTATTAGCACTCGTTAGAGCAATTTTTTTGTAAATAATGTCTGACTCTTTAATAGTGTCTACCCAAGGCACCAGTTTGCGGCCATCGCGGCGCTTGGCCTCCGTCCAGGAGCCGCTGTAGGAGCCTGCCATCCACTGAACACTGACGCCACTGCTGGTTCTCTGCACTACTCTTGCAATCTGTGGTCGGTCTTTGTACTTTGGACAGCAAATAGCGATGACATCCATGACGTCAACACTTTCATTCATCTGTGCTGCCAACTCCGTAGAGTCTGAATTTCGTTTTGACCTTCTCAATGACTAAAACATTGGGAGGGGGAAAAAAGACCAAGTGTTACACAAAAGAATTTTAGTGAAATTATTGTTTTTATTGCTTTTAATCCCTTGACGCCGGGAGTTGGGATTTCCCAGCACACTTCCATTGCCGGCAATGAGACGCACCGTGACCGCCAGCGCCAAGGGGTTAACATATACTTGTAAAACCATATAACTTTAAATTTGTACCCGTGTCTTTACTCTTGATATATAAAATTATATATGTACATATAAACCATAAAGCTACATAAAACTTAGCAACAATAAAAAGGATAGCACACATTAATACAATCCAAAAAATTATTAACCCTTTATGCTGAATAAATCTCATTTCTGTTTTTTTTTATTATCTTTTTATGTTAAGCTTTCTACAAAAGGATGTATAAATGGTTAAGTAGAGAATCTCTATCTACAAAATGTTTTGCTTTATAAGTATTACATTACTTGGTGTACATTTAAGAGACTGACACATATAAGCACATAAAAATCATTTTACGTAATACGCTGGGAAATACGTTGACTCCTCCTCCGCCTCACCCCTGAAGTGCCTCCTCCTCTATCCTCCCCATCACTCTCCTCATCTTCTGTGTCTGCTGCTGTGTTATTTTTAGGGCTGCCTCCTCCAAGCAGCGAGGTAATTGCTTTGTTCCGAGCATTTGTGCTAGCTGACACCTCTCCTTCCTCTTCTTCTTCATCAGGGTCTAGATGTTCCATGAGAAGTTTAAACTAAAACAAGATTGAAAGTTTCCCGTAAGTATTTTAAACACCATCAGATTCCTAAATGTGTTCTATAGTGGTGGTTCAGAGTGGGTAGTAAAAGAATAACCAAGGCTACTGTACAAATCAGGGGTTGATAAGTCTTTTCTGTACAGAGGCAGAATGACAGGCAATGCATTTGGGGCTGGTGGCCATATGGTCCCTGCTGCAATTACAGCTCTCCTACTGAAAGCATATAGACTGAACATGGCTGTGCCATTACAATTATTTTAGGACAATGGGTCCATCTGCATCAAGACCCATAATTTGCTGAAGGTGTGTCCAAGTCAACATTCAGGAAATAAGTAGTCAGACTATTGATTGACAGGCCTTGGACTCAGTGCTGGAATTAAAGGCATGTAGTAGCACACTCAGGATTTTGTTTATTCTAGAACACTTTTCCTTTTGGGGTGGTGTTTTTTGAGACAGGGTCTTAAAAGCGTGCCTAGAATTTGCATTACAGACAGGGTTGTTCTTGAGTTTACAGTCTTCTCACCTCAGGCTCCCATGTGCATCTGCCACATTTTAAAAAGGCACACTTACATATTTGTCATATACACACACAGAGCATCAAAGTGCATGTGTAAGAAAAGCTAGGTGTGGTGGTGTATACCTTTAATCCAAGCACCTAGGATGAAGGGGCATGGGGAATCTCTGTGAATTCAAGGTCAGCCACGGCTGCACAGACAGATACTACTGGGGGGGGGGGGGGGAGGGCATCAGCCAACTGGTCAACTTCCCTTTTAGAAAAGTGGCTAACTGAGATTAATTGAGGGGTACTACTTGGGGGGTGAGGGCGGGGAGAATAAATACAAAGAAAAATAGTTAGTTGCAGAAAGGAGAGGAACCAAATGGCCCAGGAGGGTAAGAGGATACCTATCCATGGCTTTAACTTTTAAGGATATAAGCCATGCAATCTATTGAATAATTTTCTGACTCCCAAAGATGACGTGCACTGTGTGGGAGCAATGGGAAGGCTAGCCCCACAACCCGTGATGCTTCTCAGATGGTACTCACATCTAGGTACTGCCTTACGATGCTCCTCTTCACATCCTCGGTCAGTTTGGAATTAGCCATGTCACTTCGCAGGAAGTCCAGTGTTTGTTTGGGATGAAAATGAACCCCTGTTTTCCGATTAATGGCTTTATCATACACTTTTGCAGATTCAGATGGAGAATATTTTTGAATTTTACTGTTTTGAAAATATAAAACCAAAATTTCAAAAAAGTTAAGGCACATACTTAAACTGATTCTAATTCTTTTTTTACTTAGTAATAACTCAAATTTTAAATCATACAGATTGCAACCATTGAGAAGAAAGCAAATGTCAACAGAGCATCTTGCTCTCATCAATGTCTGTACTGATGGGGATGGAGACAAGACACCTGGCTCTGAGGAAGCGACAGACCTGGAGAATCCAGGTTACAAGTAAACAGTGTCATCTCAATGTCTCCTGTCTTTATAGACAATGACTATCATGAGATGGCATCTAACTAACTTTTAACACTTGTTTGGGTGTGTCTAAAGGTATGTGTGTTCACCTCCGAATGTGCGGGGAGGCCAGAGGACAGTTTACAAGAGTTGAGCCCTGGAAATTGAGCTCAGCTTGCCAGGTTTAATTGCAAGTACCTTATGTATCGAGTCACCTCACTGGTCTTTGTTCGTTTGACATTTATTTACTATTTGGTGTATTTGTGCACACGTGCACATGCATGCCCATGGTGCACATGTGGCTGTAACGTGGAGTCAGTTCTGTCTTTTGTCATGTTGGTTCTGGGAATAGATCTCAAAGTGTCAGACTCAGAGATAAGATCCACTTTATCCTTAGCTAATTTTGACTCTTTGCTTAAAAGTCTTTTCCTACAATAGACCAATACTTTATACTGTTTTAAATTACTCTAAATTATTTACAACATTTATACACCCAAATATTTCTCTTAAAAATCTGAATTTCTAGGGCTTGCAGCAGAGCTCAGGGACACAACACAGTGTACACATAGCAAACACAAGGCTCTAGCTCTCCAGCTCTACATTAAGACAGTGGCTGAATAAAAGCACTTCTCAAAGACAGTGGGAACTCTCACTACCCTGTGTAATGACTTCTGTGATGAAAAAGTGGTGAGATCTGTCTCTCTCTCTCCCCCTTACTGGTGCTAGGGATAGAACCCAGGGTTTTACACATGCTAACCACATGTTCCTTCACAGAGCTATGTTCAACAGTTATAGCATTAAATGGTACTTTACACGAAACGGACTGTGCTGGCTGGTTTTATGTCAACTTGACATAAGCTAGAGTCACTGGAAAGAAGTAAGCCTACAAGAGATAATGCCTCCATAAGGCTAGTCTGTAGGCAAGACTGTTAGGCATTTTCTTAATTATTGATTGATGTGGGAGGCCCAGCCCATTCTAACTGGAACCATTCCTGGGCTGGTGGTCGTGGGTTCTCTAAGAAAGCAGGCTGAGTAAGCAGCACCCTCCTGATTTCTTCAATGATCAACAGCAATGTGGAAGTGCTAAGCCAAATAAACCTTTTCCTCCCTCAAGTTGCTTTGGTCATGGTATTTCACCACAACAATCGTGACCTTAACTAAGACACACTCTTTTCATTTGGCTACTGATATTATTTGACTTGGTGATTTAACAACAATTATTAAAGTTTGTATGTTATGTGTGTGCAGTGCCTACTGGGGCCAGAAAAAGCTGCCAGATCGCCTATGTCTAGAGATACATGTAGGTGCTAGGAACTGAAGCTGAATCTTCTGTCGGAGGAATAAGTGCTCTTACCCCCATCTTTTCAGCCTCCACTTAGTGATTTAAAAACAAAACAAACCCTCCCTCCCAAAAAAACCCAAGCTTTCAATGACTGAAATGCTCAGAAAGTCACCATTGGCTTCAGATACTTCTTTATCTTTACTTCCTCTATAGTCAGTCTATGTTTACTCTTACTGCATGGCATTTCATAATGTTCAAATTGTGATGTATTTTAAAAACTATAGTTTTAAATTACATTCTCTAATAAAAGCATTTTTTATGGTAATCAATAAATTAGTAAGTCATTTAAAACTGAGATGCATGGAGTGAAAACATATCTTTTCCTTTCTTCTAGTGTTTATAACAAAGGAATATGTAGCAATAAAATGAACCAAGTCCAACTCCGCCTCACCCGGTCCTGCCCATTTTAAATGGTGCCTGTCTTGATACCCTGGACAGGGTAGGCAGGCCTTTTTCTTACTGTGTATGTAAACTCACCTATCAGAAAATCCACAGAGATTCTTCAGGTGTTGCTTTAACATAAGAAGTAATAAAATACCCTGGGAAACATTTGCAAATTCAATTAAAGGGGCTGAATTTTCCGGCAAACACTTCATCACTGAATTTACATCATCTTCTGAGTCTGAGTCTGACTCCGAATCTACCCGCTTCCGAGACTTCCGAGGTCTGGACACTTCCTCTTCACTTTCACTGGACTCGTTCTCTTTAGCAGGGGATGTTTTTCTCTCTTTCCTTTTGTCTTTTACCATAGACTGAAAGAAAAAAGAAATTGCAAAAAACCCCATAAAACAATAAAACCAAAATGCTAATTTAAATACTCTTCATCCAATAGCTGCAAAAGGCTTTCTTCAGCAGACAGTTCATAGCCACTATTAGCACCCGGAGAAGTCCGACGTAGGGACGCCTTAGTCCTCAGACTAAATCACATATACAGCTCTCACCCTGGCTCCCCACCCAAACAAGCCTCCAGACACTGAAAGAAGGCCTTTCTTCCGAGGCTTAGTCACACATGCAGGCCACCGCAGAAACGAGCGTGCTTATTACTCAAGTGAAGCAGTGATGGCGTGAACACCCCATGATCCCATCAAACGTCCCTCTCAGCAGACTTTAGCTACCACACAACTTTCTCACATTATTAAACCCAGTTTGTTTTACTTCCTAAACTTTCTTTGAAAGAGCTTATTTAATGGTTGTGGGGGTCACACAGAGAACCAAATTACAAAAGGTTATGCAAAACTTTAATTTTAGTCTTTCTCCCTTTGTACTTCTCTTCTCCCTCTAAAACTTAATACTGAGAAACAACAGAAGACACATGTGTAAGAACGTCCTAAAAAGTATGACAAAGAGAGTGATAGTTAAGCTTGCTAGGGCATTACTAAGTTCTCAAATGTCCTTGTGCACATTACCCTAGGAGTTTCCTTTGAGAAGTTCGGGTTGTGTGACCAGGAGCAGGGCGAGCCTGAAGTGCTGCAGCCGTAGTAAGCTCAGTGAGACCAGACCTACCGTTCCATGGTCCAGAGTGGGCTCCTGCATTGTCTTAGGTTTCTAAGACAATTTCTCTGTTACTAGTTTCATTAGGCTGAGTTCTGAGTACTACAACTTTGTAAAATGAGATCTAATTGGATTAGCAGACATAAAATTCTCATTCAGGCTTTTAAAGAGCGTACCCTGCTTAGTGTTACACCAGGTACTCTCATAACTTGTTTATTCCTGCTTATGAGTCATGACAGGAAAGACCAACTTTATAAGAAATTCAGTAGAGCTTTGGAGCGTGTTACACACAAGCGCTATTGAGATGCTTCTGTTGAATGCTAAGGATAGCAGTGGTGCAAGCTGTCCACTTCCTCCTACACAGTACACATGCCCGGCCACATCCTTGTGCAGTCTGACAGCAGAATAGCTAGGAATCCACCAGGGCTCAAGTGGATACACGCACACTTCATCTGTCTAGAAATGGAATGGCTTTAGATCTGAATAGAAACGAAACAGCAACTCACGTTTCCCAATTTAAGAGCTGCCCAGATTTCAGTAAGTTCATTTAGAAAGACTTTATATACTTGAAGAGAGGATAAAGAAAAACAAAACAATACAAGCAGCATGCCTGCACTTGGGCAGATGCATTTAAGACTAGCTGGAGCCTTTAATTCCAGCACTGGTAGGCAGGGCAGGTGGATCTCTTGAGTTTGAAGCCAACTCAGCCTATAAGGGGAGTTCCAGGACAGCCAGGGCTACACAGAGAAATCCTGTCTTGAAATAAACCAAAACCAAACCAAACCAAACCAAACCAAGCCAAACCAAACCAAACCAAACCAAACCAAACCAAACCAAACTGCTCAGCAACATGTGCAACTTACCTCCTTGAATGACTGCAATAGGTTACTACCGGAAACAGAGAGCGTAATGTCTATGTGGTGCATTATAAACAGCGGCTCTTCCTGAGTCTGGTATGGAAAACAGGCTAGATTGTCTGCTATGTACAAGAGCATAGTCACTTCTGTTTTCTGCAAATTTTAAAAGAAGGTACACATGCTTAGTGGTGAGACAGAAACCCACCTAAAGAGCTTTTAGAAAACTATCACAGGGCTTTTTACCTCATTAGTACTGGGGAGAGAGAAGTACAAAGGAGAAAAGACAGGAGGTGGCGGGAAGGAACAAGCAAGGAGGCGGAAATAATGTGAGCTTACAACCACTTTAGAGGATTTTATGACTTACACCATGCTATCTCAAGAAAGAAGAGATGAAATTTAAGTGCAATTAAGTAAAAATCCTTCTTTGTCTTATAGATTATGTGTGACCTTTAAGATATTAGAAAGTATACATAGAAAAACATAATTAGTCATTGCCTTCTAAAAGTTTAACACATATGGAGATCAGTTACACAGTTAATTTTTAACCTCCAAAAAAAGAAAAAAGTACATGTAACACACTACTAATATGTGGATTTATCCACCCCTAATCATGGACTGATAAAAATAATTTTCCAGGGCTGAAACACCCTTAAGCCCAGTACTAGGGCAGTAGAAACAGGTGGAACTCTGTGACTTCGAGTCCAGCCTAGTGTATGTAGTGAATTCTAGGACACCTAGAGCTACAGAGTGAGATCCTCTCTCAAAAAACAAAATCCAAACAACTCCCAAACCATGAAATATACAAAATGCAAGAGAAATCATGGTTGACATTTGCTGTAGGTTTTAAAAAGAACCTTAAACAGAAACTCAGTCATGGAAACACGGGGACATGCCTGTGACCCTAGCACTAGGGAGGCTGAGGCAGGAAAGACCAGTTTAGGCAACACAGTGAGACATATCCCATAAATAAGAAAGTAAAAAGGAAGACATGTTAATATTTAAACTGATTTTTGAGAATTTAAAGAAAAAAATCATAAAAGTAGTAATCAAGGCACATCTTCACCATTAAGCTTACCTACTTTATGAATTGTAACTTGGAACTTATTAACTTTGTTCTTTCTCTTTTTAAAATTCATCACACCTGTGCACACAGTGTGTAAAGGGCAGGCATGTGGAGGTCAGACAGTGCTGTGGTACTGAGTCTCTTTCTACCTCTACAGTGCTTCTAGGTATTTGACTCCGGCTGCCAAGCTTGCATGGCAGAAGTGTTATCCTCGGAGTCGTCTGGCCAGCCCCCTTTTGCTCTTTTATTTTTACTTTAGATGAATGGGTATTTTATGTATGTGAACACGGGGTGTGCCTGGCTCATTGGATCTCCTCCACCTGGACTTGTGGATGACTATGGGCTGCTATGTGGGTGCCAGGAATTTAACTCAGGTCCTCTGCAAGAAGTATAAGGGCTCTCAACTACTGAAGACATCTCATCTCTCCAGCCCCATTTCCCCCCCCCCTTTTTTTTTTTTTAAATCTTTACTTTGGACATTGGTCAAAAGCTTATGCATTCCTGTCCTGATTCTGTGGGCTAGCCAGGTATTGTAGCACACACCTTTATTCCTGGAACTCCAAAGCATCAGTGATTCCAGGACATAGCGAGATCTTACATAGTGAGACCCTGTCTCAGAAACCAAAGATTTTTGGACCTAACTCAAAGGCTCTCTTTCTCTTTATCAGTCTTCATCCTTCTAGTGCCTGCCACAAAAAGACAGCTTAGCTGCCCGTTGTTTTCTGCTCAAATCCTAATAAATGGTCACTGAATGTAAAAAACCAAACCAAACCAAACCAAAAAAACAAAACAAAACAAAAAAACAATAAAAGAACCCCCAAAACCCAAAACAAGTAATTAAAAGTATGTCATTTTCTCCTATTTGTCCGCTCTGCATCCAAATAACATAAAACATACAGTAGCAGCAGTAACAGAAAAGCTCCTAAGATACAATAAATTCACTATTAGTAGGCGACTCCATCTATGTCTTAAAAGTTAAGTTCCATTGTCTGAGACTGCCCTGCTGCTCACATGTGTGTTGAGTCCACTATGTGCATGCCCGAGTACGTCAGAGGGTGTCTATTCCCTAGAACTGGAGTTATCCTCATCAAGAGCATCAAGTGCCCTTAACCACTGAGCCATCTCTCCAGCTCCTCACTCTTTGTTTAAAGTTGTATATCACTGTCTAAATGTTACAGTGAGGAAATGCAGATTATATTTGTCAATACTCATCCCCTCTCCCTTCTCTGACTTCTCTTCTCTCTTTGACCTAAACAAGTCGGCTAGCCTTGAATTTATGCTGATAACCCTCTGCCCAAAGCCTGAGATTACAGGTCCGATCTACTATACCCAGCTTACCTAATCAGTTTTAACAGTGTAATTCATATACTATTCTTTTTCTAAAGGTAAAAATGTTCAGAACTAGGAAATCACAGTCCTAACTGCTCCCTCTTCTCAGAATCAAACTCTTCCAGTAATAACCTATATTCTTTTTTCTCTGGATTTAGCAACAGTCACATTATTTTCTTGGATCATTAGGGCAAAATATTCCAGTTAGTCACTGTTTATTCCCAGAGACTCAGTTAATTCCTTCCCAACATTTCCTCTTTGTTTTCCCTGCTACTTCTTTCATTTTCCACTGTAGCCGTAACAGATCACTTCCTTATAACCTGTATAGTGAACATGATGTGAAAACCTGTTCCTAAACTCTCTGTGCTTGCTGTCCACATTAAACGTTTCCACAGTCCTGCTTAGAGCTGCATCTCTGGTCTAGGTACTGTGCTCTGCAAGACCTGATTCAGACGAAGGGCAGTCTACCCAGTCTCCCATCCTCCCCTACTTTATCTCATAGATTTAATGTGTGTTATCTCTTTAGGCTTATGGTGGCTTTCTCCTTTCCCAACAGCTTGTGTTGGAAGTCAGAAAAAAGTTGTTTATTACGAGAGCTGGATTTCCAGTTTTAAAGACTGTGATAATAGAGTCAATTAAGAGAGATTAGGCATTGAAATCACACAGGAATGAACCCCAGTAGAGTCATGGCCTGGAGAAATACAAACAGAAACGATGTTCAATATATGCTAACCATGTATTTTCCTTCTTTGTATTTGTCCTCTAAACTGGAAATAAACCCTTGAAGGCCACAGCACATCACTGCATCCTCAGCCTCAGCAGTGCCCTGCGCTGTAAGAGCTGAACACTAAGGACGACCGTGAGGGGAATGGGGAAAATGTCAGGCATTTCTGAAACACAGACTTGGCACATTTATTTGCTATGTCACATGTAAGAATTTTTCATGTAGTATTTTAAGGAGAATGGATGTAATAAGAAACGCATGCTTTCGTAATGATCATTTTGATTTAGTATGAACACTCTTGTCAAGTGCAGACAGGCTAGTCTGTGTGCGTGTGGAGGAAGGTGTTGTAACTATTATCACCTCTTTAGCTGCTAGTGTATCACACAATGGCTGGTGCCATAATGGGTAATAATGAATAAAAGACAAAAACCCCAAAGAACAGGATTTTCTGCTTTCTTGGCTAGTGGTCCTGGCCAGTGCAATGTGTGTCAACTTGCAATGCCATAAAAATGTCATTTCCTTCATAAAGAAAACCAACATAAAAACTCAGCAGCTAAAAGCCTGTATTATTATTAAGCCAGACAGTGGTGGTGCATGCCTTAATCCTAGCATTTAGGAGGAAGAGCAGGCAGATCTTCAGGTTTGAGGCCAGCCTGGTTGACATAGGGACTTCCAGGACACCCAGGGCTACATAGAGAAACCCTGTCTCCAAAAACTAAACAAATAAAAACCTGCATTATTCTCTAACAATATTTGAGTTCCTATAGAGTGAAAGAAGTCATCTTATTTATATATGTATGAATGCATGCACATATGGAATCTAGTCCCAAAGCGATAGTTTAAATGATGCAGCCGACTCTTGCTTATAGAAGCTGTTACAAAGGTGGTGAGATGGTTTGGTACATAGAGAAGCTTGATGCCTCTCCTGGGATCCACATGGTGGAAGGAGAGCTGACTCTGATCCCCAAATCCACAATGTGGGACCCCCACCCCCCCAAAAAAAACCCACCATAAAATAAATAATTAAATGTTAAAAATGTAGGATGTAAAAAAGAAGTAAAATAACAGTGATAACATTTCCAAGATATTCAATATAGAGATACAATCATACTTTATTCCTCAATACATTTGCTCATGTAAAATGCCCTCTTTGTTATCATAAACTTTATAAATAACTTAGAAGTTAAGAAAACACAATTAATATAGTTAATGACATTTATCAAAATGGCAATATTTAAAAGTCATGATTCCTTTAGCCATACAGTTTCTAGAACATTTATTTTTTTGACAATAATAAAGTTTATGCTTACTGCTGTGTCATCAAAGAGGTTGAGTAAAGCAATAAGAAAGGCGCGTCTGTGTTGGCGGTTCCCACGGATCATAGAGTAAAGGTGTGAGCACAAAGCACTGGAGGACTCATCTTGTCTGAAACCCCTTACAGGATCTTTTAGGCACGTGTTGATCGCCTGCTGTACCTGGTAAGACATCTTCATACCAGCCACAGCTTTCATCTGAAATTAATAAAGGCCCCGTTTGCATTAGGGATAATGGATTTACTTACAGTAATGTATACCTTGAATACTACATCCAAGGCTAACTTCATGATTTGGTTTCCTTTTTCAATGTAATAATAATAAAAAAAATTCACAGAACAAAGTTTTGCAATAGTAAGAGCATCCAATGCAACCCCAACACTTTACACACACAAATAACAATGTCTAGAAGCCACTGCTAGCCAAGGCTGCATTAGTGTCTGCCTCCTGATTTGTAACTTACTGTGCTCTCTCATCCCCCCCCCCCCTACAATCTTATAGCTAACTGTAAGGCAAAATACCCTGGGGGCAAACTTGGCTGTAAATTAAGAAAAATATTAAGAAATCATTCTAAAATAAGGACCTATAGGAAGTAGTGGTTTATCAGAGCAATACATTCAGGTAATCTATTAAAAGTACTTACATGTATGAATCCAGCGTATTTTTTGTCTATCTCCACAAGCTGCTGATCAGCTTTGTTCCTCATAGCAGGTTCTGGATCTGTGCCCATGGCAATTAAGTATGGAACACACTGAAAAAAGGGGGGGGGGGCTTCTTAAGACATGTAGTAATAATACATTTCACGGATGTCAAGACTGTACATCAGGAGACTTTCTTATAAATGCTAGATTCTGGTGTCCTTTTAAGTGATAACCTTCCTTTGACTTAACTTAAAGCAAGGAAACACCAGCAATAATAATGATCCACTGAGATTTAAACAATTTCAACACAAACTAACAAATGTTTAGTCTCTTTAAATGTTCGCAGGTTAAGACTGTCCATATAAGACTATGAAACAGAGGTCAGTGAGGTGGCTCTGCTGCCAAGCCTGAGAACTCAAGATGAATGAGAACCCGCATGGTGGAAACAGAACACCAAGTTCTGCAAGTTGTCCTCTGACACACTCACACCTCCCACTCTTCTCACCCACACATCCTTAACCCACTAAACCATCTCATGGGCTCCGTCTAGGTAAAAGTCTCAATATACTACTACATGTTATAAAGTAATTTTAGCAGTTCTGAGTGATAAAAACAGACTAAACATTTGTCTAGGTGTTGTTTTGTTTCATGAAAGTATGCATTTAGGTATTAATTAAAAAATACCAGAAAAATTATTTTCTCACATTATCAGTGTGCACTAAGAAGAGAAGGAACCAGCAGTCGCTGGCAGTTTCATGGTTTGCTGCCCATCTGACAGTATCAGGAGAGAAAGCCAGTGTTCATGGGTACTCAGCATTTTATGACATTATCTTTCATCTTTCTACTTCTTTTTGTGATGCTGGGATCAAATACTTGACTTGAATATATGAATATCTAGGTAAGCATTCTACCACTGAGGCGCAAAGCTGGCCCTTTATTCCGTTATCCCAACGGCACTGCAAAGCTGACCCCACTGTACAACTGATATTACCGCCAACCTAAAAAGATCACTGCAGCTGAGATGACAGTTTACTTTTCTGTGGTGGAGCGAAGCTTCACCCTCTTTAGCTTATTACGTTCTCCTGTTCATTTTCGTTCACATTACACGTTGTTGGTTGTTAGGGAAATCAGAGTAAAATATGAATTTCACCAATGCTAGTGTGAAAATAGTACATTTTCTATTGTTAGAGACTTGGAGTTTAACAGAGACATTATAAATACATAGGTATTTTGCAGCAATGGCAATATACTAGATTATCCAGTGTTTACATTCTTAAGAGTTCAATACAGCTCAGAATGCCGTGGCAGGAGGATACTTTTTAAAAAAAGATTTATTAATTTATTTTATATATAAGATATAAGTACACTGTAGCTGTCTTCAGACACACCAGAAGAGGGCATCAGATCCCATTACAGATGGTTGTGAGCCACCATGTGGTTGCTGAGATTTGAACTCAGGACCTCTGGAAGAGCAGTCGGTGCTCTAACCACTGAGCCATCTCTCCAGCCCAGCAGAAGGACACTTAAGCTCATGAGTCGAGAACAGCCTGAGCAATGCTGTAAGACTTACCAAAAGGAAGAAGAAAGAGGAAAGGAGGGAATAAGAAAAGCAGTCACAGTAGTTAGGACAAAGACTTTAGTAAGTAGAATACAGACTGGCTGATGGTCTCATCACTGCCAGTGAGTGCCGTTGTCAGAGCCTCGCTTACCTGAACCGGATGGATGAGACCTTGGTTTAGAGTCAGAGCGATCACATTTAGGGCAAAGTGTCGCACACTTGACTGGGTGTGAAAAAAGGCCTCCAGCACCTGCTTGAGGTAAAGCTGCATGATGGAGCTGCTCATCCCCGAGGAGACGTCTCCCATTTCCTTCAAGTCTTCCTGTTTTGCAACTTTCTTCCCTACAAGAGAGATGAGAAAGACACATTAATTTAAGATCATATTAACGTTGCTCACTAGTCTACAATTCAAACCCACAAAATGGCATGGTTCACACTCAAGCTTAAGTGGTTTCTAGTCTTTTTAAAACTGTGTCAGAGGCTCTTTGAAAACCTGGTAAGAACAGTAATCCCTTCTCCTCCTCCTGTAGATACCAACAATTTTATGACTGCTTTAGAGAGTTGGCTCAATAGCGTCTACTTAACCTTTGTAGGACATGAGGAGTGTTACCTCTCTGCAGTCCACAGAGTATGTCAACCATACTGCCAAGTAACAGCCACATTTTCACTTACAGTCTCTGTCTGCTTGCTGCATCCGTGTATCTTCCTCTTGTAGGTAAGTCTGGAGGTTTTTTAACACTTGTATTTTTAAATTCACTGAGGAGTTCTTATCAGATAAAATACTATTATACAGATTCTTTACTTCTTGCTCAAACATTAGACTCGGATGCTGTATAAAGGCAAATCCTAAGAGAAAGGGAAATATGTCGTTATATATTCCTACTAAAGGTAAATTAACACAATGAAAATGTCAAATTACACAAAGTTCTCCTTATTTCAAAACTTTAAAACTTAAGATGACTGGAAGAATATGCGGTGGCCTTACCTAGAGAAGCAATACAGCAGGTGCTTCCTTCCCCATGAATTAAAAACAAGAAATTGCATTTCAAAGGAGAATTTCACACAAGAGGAAACCTTGAGGAGGGAGCAGGGCCTAGTGGCTAGGGGAGTGGATTAGGAGTCAGGAGTCTCGGGTTCTATTCCTGGCTCCACCACTGACTTGTAGTGTGACCTTGGGTGAGTCACACAATCTCTCTTTGCCTCAATTCTCCATCTGTAAAATGGGGACAATAATATTTACCACCCGCCTACCTCAGAGGGATGCTGTCAGGACTTAAGATGTAATGTCTGCAAACATTTCTCAGACCCGTAATAGAAGGTACTACAGTGACAATTTAAAGACTATTGAACTAATAAATCCACTGATGAGATAGAATTTAAAGGTAGAGCTAAAATCATCTTCCCAGTTCTTTTTCAAATGGCTCTAAATTGAGGCTACAATTATAACTTGTAACCACAAATTGATACATTATTATCAATGTACATATAGATTAATGTTTAATAAGAAGACATTTAAGACTGTTGATGAGAACAAGCATTACTAATAGCAAATCCAAACCACCAGACAATGCAGAGAGTGAGCAGACAGTTAGTTGAAGGTCAACAGGATAATCATGTCACATGTAACATTTAAAACTATCTACAGTGCTACTTTCTTAAATTAAAACTTCATTACTGTTCTCTGAATTACCTCTAATACAATTGGCTGTGTCACTCCATAGAACTTATTATCTACACTTAGTATTTAAAGCTATACAGTGGCATGAAGGTATATCACATGACAAACTCTCTGGGAAATGATGGTTATATTTAATTATATTTCGACTGTAGGCACTTTTGTCTCCTCTCTACGTTTGAGAGACTTCACTATGCAGATCTGGCTGGCCTGGGACCAGCTCTGTAGATCAGGCTGGGTGGAATTCAAAGATCTGCCTGCTTTTGCCTCTGCCTTCTGCGTGCTGGGATTAAAAGTGTACCCAGCCATAACTGGCCTGCATGTAATTTATGAAAGGAATAAGGCAATTACCTTTGAGTATTTATAAATATTACTAACTGAATAGGGCTTAGGTAACTCAGATTCTTTATCATTCACTTTTTCTAAGACTAATGTCAATGACTACCTATACATACTAATTAAATTACAACTTGACAGTGCTATCAGTACATTTTCTTTTTTAAAAAAAGAGTATTTAATTCAGGTATCGTAATAGTTTCATGTACCTAATTCTTCATACTCTAATTCATTTCCAGGAAAGCTGTATAGAGCTCCTTGCAAAACATATTTTTATTTCACTAGTGCTTCCAGAAACTGAACATGGACCAGGTATCAACTATTCCTATAAGTAAGTCTACAAGGCTTTCCACTAACAAGTGGCAGATATATGTAACACCATCTGCACTGAAAAAGCAGTTTTAAGAAATGCAAACTGGATATAGCCTCCTTCATGTCCTTAGTGTCACAGAGCTTCAGTGAGCCTTCATTCTTCAGCTGACTCTAGGAAGCAGGGTGGGAGGCAGTATTGTCATTTCCACAGGAGTAACAAACCGGAGAAGGGAGGAGACAGCAGAAAAGCCATGGGGCGAAGCATGGATCCAGCTGTTGTTCTGAATCCCAATATTGCACTCTCCACATCAGATCCCCAACAGAACCATGTCTAAATATACCAACAACCTGGACTCACAATAGTCAAAGCTAACTCCACCCCTCAAGGAGCTAGAATCAACTAAGAAATTTAGACTTAACTTACCTAGACCAATGATGGCTTTTGTTTGTACTTCTTCGTCTGAGTGTTTTGTAAAATACATCAACAGCTCAAGAACTTTATCCTTTATATTAACCTGGGGGACATAAGGTATTCAGGAATAATACTCAATGCAAGAGTATGTGTAAGAAAGAGGAGCTGGGGGTAAGGAGGAGGAAAGGAAGAAAAAGGAAATTGTGCTGGCCCCTTAGTTCCCGTGTGGAGGTGTGGAAGCCAGAAGAATTAATTCTAAGGACTTGGTTATCTTCTGCAAACCAGTAGGATCCAGGGATAAGCCTCAGGTTATCAGTTTTATGTACCAAGTACATAAAACTGTTACACTATCTCACTAGCCCTCAATTCTCAACTCTAAGGGAGGAAATTCCTAAAAGCAAACAATGATAGTTTCCTTATGAACTCTGCTGTGGATGTAGGTCAGTTGCATTGCAGTAGCCTGGCAAATGCAAGGTGCTAGGTTTTACTGTCAATGCTGGGAGGGAAAAAAATCGATTAACTTAACTTATTTAAACTTATTCAAACTTTTATATGCATATTTGTTCAGTCTGTCCGTATGACTGTACAACACATTTGTGCCTGTTACCTGTGGAGGCCAAATGTGGGAGCTGGATCCCTTGGAACTGGAATTACATAAAGTTTGAGCTGCCATGTGGGTGCTGGGAACTGAATCCATCATCCTCTACAAGAACAGACAGCTGAACCATCTATCCAGTTCCTCCATTATTATAGAACAGTGGCCTCTGATGTGGTAGACTGTGACAAGTATGTTGTTTGAAACAGTGTGCTTATGTTAATGAACTGATAGAATTGGTTGGAATCTGTCTTAGATCAGTTCATGCTCAGACTAGCACTTGTTCTAAAATTCTCATTACATTATTCCAATACTACCTTCTTCCAAGGTCATTCTAGTCACTCTTAGCTCAAGGATTGTGTTTCACAGCACAATGGGTAATACGATGATCTTTACCTTACTGTTGCCTTTAAAATCTTCCAGATCAAAATCAAAATGCCGACAAAGTGCTCCAACAGTGAAGAGGGACCTAAGAAGCGCTGGCTTATTTGTTAAGAGTGAAGTGTTATTTGGGTCTTCTTGGTGCTGACTTTTTAATTTTGAAATGGCACCTAGTGAAGATAAAATTCTAGTTATTTACAGTGATCTTTATCTTTGAATCATGCTTAAACAGTTACTGAAGAAATACAATTAACTTCTAGTAATGGTTTTAAACATTAAATACATTAATAATAGTGTGGGGTTTTTTGAGACAGGGCTTCTCTGTAACCCTGGCTGTCCTGGAACTAGCATTATAAACTAGGCTGTCCTCAAACTCATACAACGCCTCCTGCTTCTGCCTCCCAAGTGCTGAATTAAAGGTGTGAGCCATTACTATCTGGCTTATGCATCTTCTCTAGAGCTACAGTCATGTAAGAAGATATTAACTGTTACTACTGATGTGGGCTAGGACATTTACCACTTTTAAAGACAAACTTTAGAACCAAGGAGAATGTGGCGATCAAGGAGTACAGCATGTGAGCATGGGTTGAGGAGCAGGCTTGTCTCCTCACCGCTCTCCTAGACCAGATCCAGCCATGACCTGTACACAACTGTACAACTTCATGTACAATGAGAAAGTCCAGGCAGTGAACTTACCGTAGTATCTATTGAAACAGGCCCACACAAATTTAAAATTCTGGGTCACTTTATTTACAACAGCCCCAAGACAGCTCACACAATGCTGTACTACCTAAAAGAGAGAAAATGTTACTCTTTAAGAAAAAACTGAAACACAACTGAAATTATGACCATTTTTCTTTATGTATTTGTCTTAAAATAAGAGATCTTGAGACTTAACTGACATATTCTACAGTAATATTTTATAACTCATCACCCGTGCATTGCACACTCAGACACAGACATGGTAAACCACTCACAGTCATGCCATATTTGATGATTAGCTTCATCAGATCTTCTTCAATAGTGGCAAGGAAAGTTTCACTGGGGTGTTCCATCAGTGGTACAACCAACTCAAGGATTTTTGCAACGTTGCAGATAACCATGAAGTCATTTTGTGTCTGCAAGAATAAAATTAGTGCTTTATGAATGTCTATCCAAGTCTTAAAAAGAAACTATACACAGCTTTATATCTAGAGTATAAAAATCCAGCAGTATGTATGTATGTATGTATGTATGTACGTATGTATGTAAAAAATTAAGAGGTGTGAGAAAGGAGCTGTCCCCAGAGTATGGAAACAGCATAGGACAGACCATCAGGAGTCTTAGTCACTTTGGGGCATTTAATGCTAAAGTTATTATATTTAAAATAATTTGGGATTTCATTTATGAGTATGATTGTTTGCCTGAATGTATGTCTGAAAGTATGTTGCTTGCAGACAGTGCTCTTAATTATTCCCCCAATGCAGGTCAAATGTAGACAAAATATTTAAATATTAAAGGAATATTTTATAAAGACTGTCATATTTAAATATTAAAGGAATATTTTATAAAGACTGTCATATCTAAGTTTTAATATAGCTTTTTTAAAAGTGTCTGAAAACATATTTATTTTGGAGTAATTCAGTATAATACACTTAAACATACACTATGATTTTACAATACAGTTAATCAAGTTTCTGTAGATAACTGAAAAAGTTATTCAGATTGGAAATTACATTAAATGAACACTGTCTTTCATATTTCAAATGGACAATGCTGAAGATACAGTAATCTGTTCACCCTGAAAGATGTTCTGAGAAAAACTATCATAGACATGAGAGTCATCCAAAGTTAGATATACAACAACAAAAGATATTTGTTACAATGACTTGAAGTACCAGTTTGGAAGGTTCCCAAACACAGTCACATATGTATATCTAATGCTGCAAGATTGTTCTGCATTGTTAATCATAAATTGAGTTGGTTAAGTAATTAAACTGAATTTTTGAAGGTCAAAAACATTGTTTTTCTGGCATGTTTTACTTGTACCATTCTGCACATTAATATACCTTCTTAATAAAGGTTATTAACCTAATAGTTCTCAATTGTGGGTGACTATGCTATTTTCTACCTACAAGTGTTTTGCAAAGTTAGGAGAATTTGTAGCTGTCACAGTGAGAGGTGACACCTATTGGATAGAGACCAAAAAGATGCTGTTGAATATAATACAAGCAACGGATCTTACCAACAATGAATTCTCCAGCTCTGTCAATAGTGCTAGAGTTGAGAAATACTGTGGTAAGTGTATTTTACTTAATAAATATATTTATTATCCCAGAACTGGGTAGAAGACCTTTGAATTTTATACTTTTAGATTTTTCTTTGATTTAAAAAATAACTAAGCATGTGAAACATTTTTGGTTTTATTTAATGTGTTATGTGTGTCAAAATGTTGCCTATTTTTATGTATGTACTATATGTATGCTTAGCATCCATGAAGGTTAGAAGAGGACATTAGATTCCCTGGAACTGGAGTTACAAATGGTTGTAAGCCAACATATGGATGCTGGGAACTGAACCTGGGTCTTAGTGTTCTTAACCACTCAGCCATCTCAGCAGCTGCACAACATAAAGTCTTTTTCCCCTTGTCCTATGCTCAACTTATTCTTCTCTCTTAAAGCAATGTTACTAGTTTTTTTACTGGCTAAAACTTTTCTATAATCATATCTATTTCTCCATTTAGGAGATAGATAGAATTTCCATATAAAAGTTTAAAAAAAATAGGGGAGGGTATGATGAACACTCTTCCCCTCCCTGGAGACAAGGTCTCTCCACTGAGGCTTGGCTGTCTTGGAATTCTTTATGGAGACTAGGATGGCCTTGAATTCAGAGATCTGCCTGCTTCTGCTTCCAGAGAGCTGGGATCAAAGGTATTTAAAAAATGTTTAAGTTATTCACAAAGCTTCCAAACATAAAAGGCACATAATTCAAAGAAAATAGGAAAAGTAAGGACAGTAGAATAGTCAGTGTATAAAAACAAACTCCAAATGGTAAGTATCACCCACCCCCCCAAAAAGGAAGAAGTTAATTTTGTTGGAAATGGAGTAGCAGAAAACCTTAATACCTGATAGAGTATTAGCAAAGGGTAAAAGCAATGATTCCGTCACCACTTTTCAAAAGAGCTAAAGATCATATCCAATGACCTCCCCCAAATCAAACAAAGCCTACGAAGAAGCAAACAAACCCACCAAATTTCCCCAGTGTTCTGTCCTCAGAATGTGGAGGACAGAATGAATGTAACAATTAATTTATGAACATGCCTGTCAGAAGCACAGCTGACACTACAAGCCAGACTCTGGGGAGAGTTGACAGCTCTGAAGTACAGTGCTGGGACTGGAGAGCTAGGTAAACTGTCCCTGTGAGATAACTGAGTAGCTATGAAACTAAATCATTCTGGGTCCTCAGACAGGATTAGTGCCTTTTCATTTCTTATCTATACTACTTTCTTTGATTCTTAAAAACTTCTCAAGTAGCCGTGAGGTTTTCATAGAGAACTTACAGACACTAGATAACAGAAAAAACAAAACAAAACAAAATCAGATCCAGTAGAGAAACTATGAAATCTTTAGAATTAATGGGGACATAGTATATAAACAATTAAAATCTGTATACATTTCTAGAATATTTTAAAATTTAGCACATGTAATATTTACAATTGTAATACACTGTTTCAAAAATCTCAAGATTTACACTATTACATTTATTTAAGCAATGTTTTGTGAATTTTCATTTTATTTTAGAGAGCCTTGCATATAGTAACATATATTAGATGTTCCATATTCAACATATGGCTTTATAATAAACGTTAAAACAAATCTATTAGAGAAACAAATGAATTGCAAAGCAAGAATCCAAAATATAGTAAGTTTTTTTTTCAAGTTAGAATTTCTGCTTTATTCACTTCTGAGGTCTTAACAAAAGTTACAATATTTCTCAAGCAGTTACACAGTAAGAACTAACAGGGAAATAGAACCTGTATTTTAATCATAATGCATCAGAAAGTTGATGTTTCTAGATAACTTGTCTAAGCATTAGACACATATATGAGTAAAAGACACAGATTACTTGTCAGTGAGAATGTGCCTAGCACATGTGAATTCTAGATGTAAGGCACTTACTGCCTGTTGCATGCAAGAAAGAAAGAAAAAACAAAAACAAAAACAAAAAAAAACAAAGAAAAAAAAGCATAAGCAGGGTGTGGTGGTGCATGCCTTTAATCCCAGCATTTGGGAGGCAGAAGCGGGCGGATCTCTATAGACCGAGTTCCAGGACAGCCAGGGCTGCTGCACAGAAACACGGTCTTGCAAACCAACAGAAAGCATGTGTACTCACACTGCATTTAGTGGTAAGGTATGGCTGCATAGTCATGGCGTGTTTAACCATGAGTTGGGGTCTTATTTTGCTGAATAAGAACAAAGTGGTTATACAAGCTACCAATCTTCCAGAATTTACACCTTTATTGTCTGAGTCTGGAAAAAAAGAGAGAGAAGTAAGACATTTGTATTTAAAGAGTACCAACAAGAATGTTAAATAATGGAAGTGACAGAGAATTAGGATCAATACACAGGTATAAAACACCGTTCGAAGGAGGCTAGTTAGGAGATACCTTGGTTCTTAAAAAATACTTATTTTTAGAGATGATTAGTAACACTGAACATTAGTGGATATTAATAATCACCAATTATGTCTGATTAGAAAAATAGAAAAAGGAAAACAAGGTACATCTGGAAAATGGGAAAAGCCTAAAGAAAACCAACAATAAGACCTGTGTAAGAAAAGAACAGATATCTGCATTTCCCTTAGGTGCAAATGAAGTCTCAGCTAGAGTTGGTCCCTGAATGGAGAAACTGAGGTCCTCACTGTATATATATATATATATTATTGTATATACAATATTTTGCATATACATATATGTACACACACACACACACACACACACACACACACACACACACACAAAGAAAAGTAAAGAAAAAAAGGAATTGTGATGGTAACAATCTGTGCTTTTATGTAGTAGTACCAATTATGACTTCTGGAATTAGACTCATCATGTAAATGATAATATAAAATACTAAATACTTAATTTACATAGAAAGTTTCAATAAACTAAAAATTAAGACTAAGGAATATTTAAGAATAAACATTGAGTATTAAGAGAACTTTATACAACTATAAAAAGTATTAGAATAATACTACTATATTTTAATAACAGTTAATGAAATTTCTTTGAAAGTTTTCTGTAATTGAAATAATACCAAATAGTTTTGTGATGCCATTTAAAAAAAAATATTGGGCCCTAGACTTCATTCTTATTTAATATGATATCTAAAAGTACATACTGAAAGATGTGTAGAAGAGGTATGATTTATGCTTTTATTACACTGTTTGATTCAGGTAATTTTAGAATATAATTTAACATGAACTGTCAAACAAATTTACATCATGAAAACCAAAAAAGTAAAAACTTAAAAGTGATATAACTAGTTATTAGGTGAGGATATTTAGAAGTAAAACTGATAAAATAGCCAAAATATTTTAAAATAACAAAGTTAACTTAAGAACTAATATATAAGATGTCTTACCAGCTAGAGATTCCTCATATTTAAGAATATGTTCAACCAGGTTATCAACAAGCTGAGTACAAGCTTTCTTCACAGGTTTGTATGAGGAATCCTCTTCAGACTTCAACAACTATATGTATACAGGAAAAATCCCAGTAAAATTATTCATCAGGCAACAATAATAATGTGCATGCATTAAATGTTAATAAACATTTTCTGTTCTTAATATTAAAATTCAAGTAAAGCAAAAATACACAACTTACCTAAAAATATTGTTTAAATCTCTCATGCCAGCCAAGACCATAGAACACTACCTGGTACTAGCTGAATTATTTTAAGTAATTAATAACCTTATCTAAATTATACCTTAAGCTTTGCAATTATAAAAAAAATAATGGCATATTCTTTGGCAGATTTCTTCTGCTTCATTTTTTTGCTAAACCATGAAGTAACTGTGCTTAAAATACCATGAAGAACAAAGAAGAGGACGAAGAGAAGCCTATCTATATTCCAACAACAACAACGTAAAACAATCCACCTCTTTTATCACAGGTCACTGATAAAAAATGACTTAAGCTATATCTGTTTTGCCAATAATGATTGGAAATTTCTAAGGATATTTTAAAAATTGCAGATTATTTCTGTGGAGAGTTTTCCAGAGCTATCAGATATAACTTTCTTCAAAAATATAAATATTCTGTGTTGTCTGGCAGAATTGCTAGTCATGAGTTTCTCATATGAGTGGAACTAACATGAAGTAAGACAAAACTTCAAAATTCAAATTTAAAAACGCACAATTTTACTTTTAGTACAAGATGCAGGGATAGGCAAGCATCCAGAAAGCACTATAGTACCGGGCTGCCTGTTTTCTGAGTCTTTGTGCAGGAAATGGTTTTTGTTTTGCTCTCTCGCTCTCCTTCCCCCCACTCTCTTATTTTATGTATGTGAGTGTGCACCAAGTGCATGTCTGATGCCCGTGGAAGTCAGAATAGTGTGTTGATCTCTAGGAACTGGAGTTTTGGGCAGTTGTAAATAGTCCTGTGGGTGTTGGGAATCAAATCCAGGTCCTCTTGGACGCTGGCCAACATTAGCATTCTTTTCTGGACATACATTCTTTTTAAAAATCTTTTTGGAAACTATCCTTTTCTGCCATGCCATGTGGCTGCTTATTAAACCCTGCTGTTGAACACGCAAGGCTTCTATTTGTCCTAACTCAAACCCATGGCTTCCTTCCTTTCTGTTTCCCCACCCCCAGTGGGGACAGGGTCTGTTTACGCAGTTCAGCTAGTTCTCAAACTCAGAGATTCTTCTGCCTCTGTCCTGAGGTTTTCCTTTCAAATTTTAATAAAATTGTCCTCAAATTAAAAAAAAAATTTCCTGGGTAATTAAAATGAGTGACAGCAACTACAATACTGTGGAATATACACAGCATCATTATTTCCAATTAAGAAAGTAAGTGAAAGACAGCCTCTGTTTACCCAGCCTCATTGTGAAGGACAAGTTCTCACTGGTCCACTCTTAAGTGCAGCTCCCAACATAACACTCTAGATTTGTTTACTTGGGGTAAGCACCAAAATAATTGTTTCTTGTTTTTTTTTTTTTGTTTGTTTTTGTTTTACTTTTCCTTTAAGACATCAGGTAAGTGAAAAATAATTCATTATAAAATTTGGTTAATGACACTATCACTGCTGACTGGTTATGTGTTTTAATGTATTAATTATAAATAATAATCTGACTTAGGATCTCACTCTATAGCCCTGGCTGACCTGGAACTCATAGAAATCTCCTGCCCCTGATTCTTGAGTGCTGGGATTAAAGGACTATACAACCATGCCTGGTCCGGGGAGGATTTTTTTCTTCTTAAATTTCCAACTTCAACAAAGGCATTAATGTTTTGGGATTTTTGACTTATAAAACATGCTATCCTCTAATTCAGGTTGTTTCAGATAGCTATAGCTCATTATCACAGTGATACAGCAGGCTTCTTGGTGCACTATGAGCCATACAGTTACTTTTATTTGTAAAGATTAATTGAGCTCTTAGTGACATATGGCTTGTGTATGTGTTCTAATTCACATGGACAATGTTTTCTTGAAGATACATCTTATAACAGAAATAGTGGGCCACAACATATATGAATATTCAACTTTTTGAGAAAATACAATCAAACAACCTTTCCTAAAGTGATTATATAGGATAAAACTCTTTATGTGATATGCTAAAGACCAGAAGTCTTCGGGATTTTAGAGCATATGCATATAGTACAGGGAGAAGCTTAAGCAAGGGACAGAGATCTAAGTACAATATTCATTTAAGTTTCATATATTCCTTATATAAATTGCTTGAAGTAATTTTAGTATGTCTGAGTTTTGGCTGTCGAAATGAGATTAAGTGTAGAATTTTCTTTCTTTTTTTTAATCCTGGCTTTTCAAGTCAGGGTTTCTAAGTAGTTTTGCCTGTCCTGGAACTCTGTAGACCAGGCTGGCCTTGAACTCACAGAGACCTGTCTGTCTCTGCTTCCCAAATTCGGGGATTAAAGGTGTGTGCCACCACCGCCAAATGTGTGGAATTTTCAATATGTGGGGTCAGCTCAGTGCTCAACTATTTCACACTGAAGTATTTCAGATTTTAGATTTCTAGAGTAGAAAGGTAATACACACATATTTACTTGTGTGTGTGTGTGTGTGTGTGTGTGTGTGTGTGTGTATTACCTGCATGTCTAGTAACCTCAGAGGTTAGAAGAGGGTGTTAGATTTCCTGTGACTGGAATTACAGATGGATGTGAGCTATCATTTGGATACTGGGAATTGAACTCCAGTCTTTTGCAAGGGCAACAATTACTCTTAATTCTCTCCCTTCAACCAGGGAATGGTGGTCCAGACCTTTACTCCCAGCATGCAGGAGGCAGAAGCAGGAATAACTTGAGTTTGAGGCCAGCTTGGTCTACAGAGTTAAGTTTCCGCGGACAGTCAGAGTGCACAGAGAAGCCCTGTCTTGAAGAGCCAAGCAAACAACAACAACAAAAACAAAACAAAACAAAAAACAAGCAAACAATTTTCTTGTTTTGAATGTGCATATTTGGAATTTTATCCAACAGTCTTTCTAGGTAGTCCACTGTACCTGAATTCAAGATATTTCTGGTAGAGCCTCAAGAGTACTGAGGCCATGCCATGTGGGGTGGTGCACGCTTTCAATACCAGCATTTTGAATGCTGAGGCAGGTTAAGTTCAATGGCAGCTGATCTGTATGCAGAATCCCAGGTCAGCAGGTGTTCATGCAGTGAGGGACTCATCTAACTCAACTCAATACTAGCATGCCTAGTTTGTACTAAAAAAGCTTTAGCTTCAGCTTCTAGCATTACAATGGGAAATATGTCAGACTCTTAAAAATAGTAAAAACACAGGCATGGCGAGACAGCTCAGTGGTTACAGGCACTGTCTGTTCTCTCAAAGGACCCAGGTTTAATTTTCAGTACCCACAAGGCAGTTCATAACTTCTTGTAACCCCATTTCCAAGGGATCTGACAGCCTCACACCAATACATATAAAAACAAAAAAAGTTAAATGAAATTATTTAAAAAATAGTAAAAACCCATCACAAACTAGAAAAATATATGCAATATACATATAAGCAATAACTATTCTCAAAAACTAATGTTGAGGATTTTTACTTTCTAAAGGAAATTGAACATCCGACAAATACAAATGGGAGCCACATCTTACGCTGTTCAGTTGGCAAATTTGGGGAAATCATATGATAAATAACAACCGACAGAAAGACCAATGGACTAAAGGCTAGAAATGTTGATTCGTACTTGTTTGTACATATTATAACCAGAAAATGATAATACTCTTCTGTGGAAGTCTTTCAATCTTCAAAAATTGGTGCACATATGAATTTGAAGTTATTTAATGTAGTACTTGGTTTACCTAAGAAACCACATCCTGTATGATTACTGATTTACAAGAATCAATTCAATACAATTATAGGGAATCCAGTGCTATCCTCTCACACAGACAAACAGACACAATTTAAAAAGGAGGACATAAAACTATTCATGAAGTCAAATAATTCAATTGCTGTAACTAAAGTAGGATCAAAATTAAACAGGACTAAAGGTAAAGACCAAACTAAGTAAAACCATCATTAAGATACCATAGATCTGGCCATCTCTCCTTTGCTTCTAACTTGCCAATATATCAAACAGCAATATTCTGATTTTTCTGTAGTAATCCTATTTTAATCTTATTTAATAATTTCTCATAATTTTAGAAAGAAACATGTAGTTTTAAAGGTTTTTATAAATGACTATGTTTTCTTTGGATTGGCTGACAAACTTTACTAGGAAGATTGTAAAACTGAATAACATAGAACGAGTTCTTTGATTTAGGAAAAAAAAAATGCTGCCAAAAAAAAAAAAAAAAAAAAAAAAAAAAAAAACTTACAAGGAAAGGAAGAAAGAAAGAAGTTATGAAAAGATTCTAAGATATTAGATTGAAAAACAGGCAAATACTACAAATATATTCAAAAGGATATTTTGAAGTTTCAACGTAAGTAATATCATATACCACATACTAAAAAGGGTTAGGTGTGAAAAAGATAAACAGTACTAAGTAATCTTAAAAGTATGCAGCAGGTGAAATGCTCACAAATTATTGGTAAAAATGTAAAAGAATTTAGTTGTTTTGGACAAATACAGTTTAGTATTTACTAAGTCACCACATGACCACAGTCATTTTTTGTTTATTGCTTGGCTTTTTTGAGGAAGGGTTTTTCTGTGTAGTCCTGGCAAACTTGAGGTATAAATATAAAATATTACAAGATCTGGGAATCAGCTCCATGGTAGAGTGCTTCCTCCTCATGCATGAGGTACACAGCTTGATCCCTAGCACTTAATAAGTAAAAAGACAGAATGTATCCTTATAAATAAAACAGAAGTTTCTACCTCTCCCTCCTTTCACAACACACACACACACACACACACACACACCCTGCTGTAAAAAAAAGAGGGCTGGAAGAAGGACAGATGAAGAAAGATTTGACAGGAAGGCAGCGGTAGAAGGTTCATTGAACCTAACCTAAGAGTTTTGAGTGCAATCTTGAGGGAGGGAAAATGAGATATTGCCTTCAAAAAAGTAAAATGTAGGGGGCATGGTGTTGGAGAACTAAGTCAGTAGGTAAGAGCAGTTGTTGTGCAAGGTTGAGGACCATAATTCAAATCCTTAACACTCACATAAAAGTTTGGCATGGTTATATGTGGGGTGGAAACAGGTGGGTATCGGGAGCTTGCTGGCGTGCTAGCCTAGAGAACAAGGCAGAGACTGAAAGAGCACCTAGCATTCCTTTCTAGACTCCACACATGCACACACATCTTTATAGCACACATACTCCCTACCTCCTACACAGAGACTGGAAGAAAACATGATGGTAACTTTTAAAGATGGGAGATGAACACTCTTAATTGAAAAATTTTGAAAGTACTAACTGTGGTTTAATTCTATACCACTAAAAGAAATTCCATATATTTTGTAACATGGCAAATAATTATTTGTTTTGCTTAGTTTAATGTTATTTTTATGTTTATTTATAGATCTCATGAGCAGTCCTTAGTAAGATCAATTGTTCCCAACTTGTGGATCAAGACCCCTTTGGGATCACATATCATATACACTGCCATGTCAGAATTTACCTTACTATTCATAATTATAGCAAAATCATAGCTATAAAGTAAAAATGAAATAACTTTATGGTCTGGTGTTACCATATGTTAAAATATGAGCAACTATATTAAAGGGACGCAGCATTAGGAAGGATAAGAAGTACTGTTCTAGATTAAAGGGATAAGAAAAAATTATCTAAAAGTATAGCTAGAATTTCAATTAGTAATTCACAAAACTTATCTTAGTGGTCAACCGGATAACTGATTTATTAACAAAATTAAAAGACATAGCTTATTCCTTTCAACAGTTACATAAACTGGTAAGGAATTACATCATCAGCACATATGCTGAACACTTTTAACGGTGATGTCCATGATGCTTTTCATAGGGTGTACTTGCAGAGAACGGAGGCCAAATATTTTCAGTATGTATTTTGCAGTGATATGAAATCATCAGACAAATACCACCCACAATAAAACTTACTGTGGAACTCCAAAAAAAAAAAAAAAAAAAAAAAGAAAGAAAAAAAAGACATAGCTTAACACACTGAAATAAATTTTGCCTACTAAAACATAAATATTTAAGAACTGAAAAGTTCCTTTTTAAAATGAAAGAGATCCTTGATTAAATTTCATGCTATCAAAATTATACTCACATTTTGAAGAAGTTGCTCAAACCAGTCATATCCAGTATCTCTACATGCTGCAACCTACAGTGAAAAGGTAATAAAACTAAGGCATTTATAATATTATAAACAAATTAAAAGACTTGAGCAGGTTACAGTGTGGAATATACATACATACATACACACATACATACATATATGTATATACATACACAAGTAATATCAAGGAAGAAAAAGAGGCCATGAATTTCAAAGAGAGCAAGGAGGGGTATATAGGAGGATTTGTAGAAAGACATGGGAAGGGAGAAATTTTGAAATTGTATTAGATTTCAAAAATTAAAAAAAAAGACGTCTATTTTAAAAGAGATACTATAGCTATGCTGTTGCATGATGTATATGTATACTTTTTAAATTTGAAAGTTTATGAAAAACATTAAAGAAATCAGTTTAATATTAAGACTGATATGGCACCAAATTATAAAAACAAATAGCTTATGACTTATTCTATCAGAAAAATCTATAAGGTTTCAAACAATGAAAAAAATGTTTTGTTTCTTTACCCTCTAGATAAAAGGTTTATTGGTAACTCTGAAAATGGAGATGATCATGTAACTGAGTATATATAAAAATTGCTAACATTCAACATATAGAAAGCAAATTACAGCTCACTTATGTAATAATTAAAAAATACTCTCTTGTTTATCTTTTCTGTTTCCAATTATGGAAGAATAGAAAAACACCAATATTAATTAATGCTTGTACACATGAGTATCAAGAAATGAGCTACGTGAACCATTCCCCTTTCACTTAAGTCCAAGAAGTCCCAGAAACACAAGGGAAGCAGTACTGAGTAGCAGGCACAGCATGTCACCACGGCAACGCATCAGCTGCCTTGCACTTAGTGACCACACCTTTGTCTGTTCTTACCACATCAGTGATGTTTAAAATTTTCCTTGTCATTGCTTCTTTGTCATTATGTGGAGTTGGAGTAAACCAGAGCTTCTGGAATGTTTCATTTACTAGTTTCTAGAGGAACACAAAGAAACCCAATCAATTACTAACAAAGACTGCAAACTTTTAATTAATTGTCAATTCCCATTAAAGCTCAACACAAAGCTAGTTATTAAAAAAGAAATGTTTGAGTTAATTAAAAATTCTCTTGTGATTAAAACAACAGATTTCACTAATTATAAACTTTGTCTAATGGGTTAAGATTTCAAATAGTGGATGGGTGAAACTATGTTTAACCTACAGCCTATGCATAAGACACTTTAAAAATAAAGTAATTTATTTGTTGTGTGCCGGTGTGTATATGCATCACCTGTGTGCAAGTGCCTGCAGGAGCCAGAGGAGGTGCTGGATCCTTTAGGACTAGAGTGCAGGTGATTGGGAGCCACCTGGTGTGGTGCTGGAAACTGAACCTGGCTTCTCTCCAAGACCAGCAAGCACAATGATGAGCCATTACTTCAGCTCTGGGTGTCTACCTCTATCACTTTTCCACCTAGACATAATCTCCTCACCGAACTGGAAGCTTGCCGTTAGGGTGGGGTGGGCCAGCCAGAGAGCCCTTGAAATCGGCCTGTCCCCACCTGCCCAATGCACATGCAGTCACGCTCAGCATTTTATGTGGATGCTGGAGATCTGAACTCAGGCTCTCATGCTTGTAAAACACTGCTCTTACCCACTCTCTATGTAGCTCCCTTTTATTTCTTTAAAGGGAGAAACTTGTGTGGGACAGTTTTACCAACTTAACACAAGCTAAACTTATTTGAGTGGAGGGAACCTCAATTAAGACTCCTTAAGACTGGGTCTGGGTTCTATAAAAAAGCAGGCTGGGTAAGCCAGTAAGCAGCACCAGAAAGCATCAGCTTCTGCATCTAGTTCCTGTCCTGGCTTCTTCCAATGCTGAACAGTGAGGTGAACCATAAGCCAAACAAATCCTTCTCACCCCAAAGTTCTTTTGTGCACAGTATTTTTTTTTTTATAGCAATAGCAACCCTAACTATGACAGAAATTGGTATCAGGAGAGTGACCATGTTATTTGTGGGAAGATTGTGAAGGGACTTTAGAATTTTGGACAAGAAAAACTATTGAGTATTCAAAGACTGGTGAGCTGTTCTGTGGGAGCTTCTGAGAATGTTGAGATCGATGCAGAAAACAAAGGCCCAACTTGTGAAATTTCAGAAGGAAGTTTGAGGGTTCCTCAATGACTCTATCAGAGCTGCTTGCTATTTTGAGTTAAGAACTTGTGGTTCTGGTTAGCTTGGGCTGAAGAACAAGCTGTGATTAACAAAACATTAGAAACACTAAAGAAAAGACTGGTTTACTGTGACAGCTGACCATCTGGTGGTTAATAAGACCAGCATCACTCAGGTGAAATCTTTTGAGAAGTGTTTGCTCAGAGTCAGCACAAAGAAACTGTATTTAGAGGTAGCCAAGGTTGTGCCATGTGCCGGCACCCAAACTTGGTCATGTCTCCCAGGTGGTACTTATTTTGAAGGCAAAACAAGGTCATGGAAAGCAGCTGAGATTTGGCACTATAAGAAGCCAGGGGAGGTCACTTGTGAAGGTGTTGCCAGAGTAACAGTAGAAGCCTCAGGACTGCAGAGATCATGGAGAAAAGTTGAGGCTTTGCATTATGAAGAGAGCCTATTGTTGAGAGCAAGCCCAGTTGCAATAGAAGATGGAGGCATTTTGAAGATGCCAACACCACGGGAAGACTGTCGGAAACAGCAGCAGCTATATGTGGAGTGGACCCAGCCTGAATCCAGAGGACAAGCTGTGTGTTTCCCAGACTATGGAACCTGAGAAGTGACCTAGGCCCTTTGGAATATTCTGGAAGATCATGAGTGAGTCCTAGATATTGGACATAGAGTGATTACACTGTGGGAATTTGGTTTTGCATTTATCGGATTGTGACAGTCCCCTCATTTTTTCCTCTTGAAATAGAAGTGTTTAACTTAATTTTGACTTTATAGTAGTCCATACCTGAGAGACTTTCTACTTTAAGAGACTTTAACGTGTCTGAATTTGTAATACTGTGGGACTTTCTAGGTTTGTAAAATGTTTCGTATTATATTTATATTAACGTTAGATTTTGAGAATGAACAAGAAAAGAAAGGTTGTGACTTCCCAGTGATTTGTGCGTCAAGCTGACAAGGGATCAATTATAAAGGATAGTTTTATGTCAACCAGATACCAGCTAAAATCATCTGGGAGAAGGGAACTTCAATTAAGAAAATGCCCTACAGGCTGTAGGCAAGTATGTAACTGAAAATCAAGAACATACTATTTAAAAATCAAGACAATTTCAACCTGCTAATAATTTTGGATACAATACAGTCACTACAGTTAAATAATGATTGAATAGGTTGGAAGAGATCACATTTTAGTAATAAAAGATTTAGAAACAAAATAAAAAAGTTAGATTCAGTAAGCACCTAACTAATTTTAACATTAATAAAAGAGAAATTTCATGTGATCAGAGTTTCATCTTACCTTAATGCCCTCTTCATCATTGACTCTACGAATCATTTTTACACACATTTCTGTAATTTTTGGAAATGTTGGTTGTTCAATACAGATGTCTCTTAAGATCTTTATTACTCTTTTCCTGACACTGATACCAGTATCCTAAGAACAAAATGTATTTTCAAATGTTAGGAAAATTCAGATGTTTTAGGTGTGTGAAATTTGACAAAATAAAAGATTTCTTATAAGCATTATATTCCTTATTTGTTAACTGAAAATTATTTTTCATATATTTTAAAACTATAACATATAACTTAAGACCAGAGTAAAAATTTGCTGTATTTAACTAAGGTGATAAACTTTTAGAATAGTGTCTGGTACTTAAAAGGCAATATGAAGTACCACCTATGATGTAGAGAACGAAGTGTTTAAGTTAAATCAAGTAAAACTTATTGTACAAAGTGCTCATGTACTATAGTAATGGTAATGACAAAAATTTGTCATTGCAGCAATATATAACAATTTGTGCGAATGCATCAATGTATATAGTTCTATAAAAAAAAAATCAATGTGTTTAGTGGGTGGTGTGCCTACCATGGAAGTAATTTGAACACAGACAGACACACACACACACATACACACACACACACACACACACACACACACACACACACACACACACACACACACACACACACACACACTGCAAAGATAATATAATTACTCTAGAGTCCTGTCCAAAACCAGTTAATTACCATACATGATTAATATTAGTGATTAGAAACTGGCATGAGAATAATTGAAAATGAACCCAATTTTCACCAACCACGGGTTTTATAATACTGAGTTGTTTGCCTCTTCAAAGCATAACCTTTACAATGATGCTACAGTTCACAGATTAAGCAATATAAAAAATGTAATTCACATTTATACTTTTTAGATTAAATTGCAAATCTTAGATTAAGTTTAAAATAAGGTGTGACATGTAAGGTAAATTATATATTTGTAAATTACTATAAATAGAGAAAAATACCAATATTCTTTCAATCAGCATATCATAATACTGCTCAGCAAGCTGAGGCCGACAAAGGACAAATCGACCTAGTAACTCCACTGCTGCCTCTCGAACACTAGTGGAGTTGTCCATTAACCGTCCATGAACTCCACGCTGCATGTCAAGCTAAAGAAGAGGGAGAGAAATGTCACTTATAGCAGCAGAGATGATTTTCAAATTTGAGTAGAAATGTAAAATAAACTATTTTTGCTCTTACCCTTGCTAGAATACTGGGGTCTACAGCAACAACCTCAGACAAACACTTCATGGCTTTTGTTCGAACGGCAATTGCATTTTCACCAAGAACTCGTAGTATCTGCCAGGCAAGCATTAACATTTTCATACATTTTAAAATACTTAAAATTTAACAATACAGCCTAACAATATATAAAAGAACAAAATCTACTGTGTGTGTGTGTGTGTGTGTGTGTGTGTGTGTGTGTGTGTGTGTGTAAACTATCATCTTACTGGTCCAAAATCTTAAGTTAAACCAGTATATATAGAAAGGTATTCTATATTTTTGTGTTTTTCCTTTACTTCAGTATTCTCAATTAAAGAAACATATGCATTTCTACAAATACTTTAATAACATTGAGCTTCACTAAAATCTTATGGTCCAGCAAAGGCTCAATTTTCCCAGTGTAGAGGAATGCCAAGGAGCTGAGGTGGGAGAGGGAGCACCTTCATGGAGGCAATGGGAGGGGACGGGGAGGATAGGACGGGGGGGGGGTGGGGGGTGGGGGACATCTGAAATGTAAATATAGAGAATATCCAATTAAAAAAAAACAAAATAAAGAAAGCAATCAATCAGATCAATTAATTTACCTGTGTCAAATAAATATCAAAGCTCTGGGCAAACGGCCTCATAGAGGCCAAATATCGAACAATCAAGCACGCATCATCATAGTCCACAGTATCAGAGTTCATCCTACAATAGAAAGCACTGGTAACTCTATGTTCTTTTAAATGGACATCTATGCTTTATATATATATCTGACCCATTTTCTCTGCATCTTACTTTAATGTGCTGAACTGAGAAGGTGTGGTTTTGATAATGCTTCTAAGAAACTTTTTCCGGTTCTCAGCTCGATGCATTATTTGACCAGTGGTCTCAATTTCTTTTGAATGATGTGTCCCATCAGAGGATTCTTCATCTTTTTGTGATTTCATTGCTTTTTCTGTTTCCAGAGTTGTGTCACGGAACCACTGGGCTATATAGAATTTACGAGAAAACTGGAAAGACATTAGATAAATTTGAGTTGATGCAATGAAGCAGATTTAAGAGAAATATCCTGCATTACAAAACTTTCCTTTTACAGTTATAAAGTAAACTGTTAATACACAAGGTAAATATATTAAAATAGGTCAGCACTGAAGCACTTCTGTCTATTCTAAGACTATAGATTAGAAATCTACACTAGGTAGCTAAAACAATAGAGGTTGCTGTAACTCTCTTACTGGATCAATTAAAAGATAAATTGAAAACACCCCATGTGTTTATGTGGAGTGTTATTTATGAACTTTATGCCAGCACTACAAAATGTGCAAATTGTATACATGGCCTATTCTATTATGGATATGTTCCTTAATTTTCAAAGACTTGTATATTCACACACATATGAATTTGACAGCTTCTTTTAATGTGATAATAATGAATCACCTTCAACACTGAGTGACCTATACTCATTTTTAGGATTGGCCTAGATTTAGAGATAATCTATAAGCCAGGTGGTGGTGGTACTTGCCTTTAGTCCAAGTACTTAGAAGGCAGAGGCAGAACTCAGAACACTGAGTTCGAGACCAGCCTGGTCTACAAAGTGAGTTCCAGGGGCACAGAGAAACCCTGTCTTGAGAATCCAAAAGCAAACCAAAACAAAAAAAACAAAAAAAACAAAAAAAAAAAAAAAAAAAAATCTGTAAGATTTCCAAATATTTAATTTTTTTCTTTCTCTAAGTCCTCAATTCACTTTTCGAACACAATTTAAATTGTAACACAGATCTCACCACTAGTGAAGGATCAGTCTCAGTGTTCTCATCCAAATAATCAAGCAATGCCTTTTGCAATTGTTGGATTTCATCTTCTCCTCCGGAAACCTAAACCACAATAACAGCAACCACAAAGTTATTGGTGGCTTACTTGTTACTAATCCCTCACCCACTTCTGAAAGTGTTCCTCTGTGTCTGGCTTCCAGGTTTGACCCTCTGACCTAGCCTTCCAAAGGATGGGATCACAGACACACAAGCACTGAACTACTGGCATGCTTTAGGGTTGTGTAGAGGTAAATGCACACCTGATGGAGGAAAACACAAGTATAGTCACTGAAAGAATTAAAAGCTATCATTTCTGAAAAACAAACTGCTACCTGAGCTTGGCTTTTATGAACTATATGCTATCTCTAAAAATGTTTGCTGATGTAAATATTATCACAAAAATGTCCTATCTTGGCTCTGGTACAAAATTTACATTTAAAAAAAAATTAAAAAAAGAAAATCGACATTTTCCCCCCTGGAGACAGGACTCACATATGGGAGCACTGTTTTGAACTCATTGTATATTTCATACATTATGAACATGTACCAAAATTTTAATCTAGTAAATGAAAAATGTTAACAGCTATACTGATATGCATTATCATTTCAGGTGGCTTTATAATTACTATGGAAATAAAAATTAGGGTAATCAAGAGAGCGTATTTGTGGCTCTGGGAATTTAATTGAGTTTGCTTAGTGTGAATTCTGGGGAATCTGTCAGGTCCCCACATTTTTGTGGTACTTTAACTGAGCTATCTCCCCAGCACCATTCCAATTGTTCTTTGAAGACTTTATTTCAAATTATACATACACTTTACAAATTTACTTTCAGCCTCTCATCTGTGGGATCATTTATTCCTTCAAGAATCCATAGTCCTTTTAATAATAAATGATAGTAAAACATGTCAAAAAGACACAAAAGTTAGCCCACAAGGTACCTAACTAGTCAAATATAAGGACAATTTGATCAATAAAATAATGAGTTGGAGAGATGGCTTGGTGGTTAAAAGTGCTTACTGCTCTATTAGAGGACTGGAGTTTAGATCCCAGAACTCATATTCAGTGGCTCATAAATGTCAGTAACCCAAGCACCAAGGAGATCCAACAGACCTTTCTGGTCTCCATGGACATCTGCATTTACATGTACACATACACATATTCACACAAATAAATGAAATAAAACAAATCTCAAAAAAAGATGGTAATGGAGTATAATCTAAGTATTATATTCACTGATAATATGGTATAAAGTTTTTGCTTTTGATAGTGTATTATATTTATGTGCCCATTCTTATATATATATACCAAGCAGTACTCAAAATAAAACAGACTACGAAGCAAGTTTGAAACCAGTCAGGACTAGAATAGATCCTGTCTCTTTCTCCCACACCAAAAGCAAACAAACAAGCAATTACATATTAATGTAAATCCTTTATTTCAATACCTGCTTTAAGATTCGTTCTATAGACCCTTGGTCCATCTTGCTGGTAACAGCATCTTTTCTCAGCCGCGCAGCAACAGTCCCAAGGTAATCAAGAGAAGCCACTCTTAAGGCCATTTCTGTTGACTTGTTACTGAACTGATGAACCTAACATCAAAGATGGGACAGCACTGATTAAGAACTTCTAAAGACAAACATCTGTTGCCTACAAATCATTAGCAGAGCTTCAGAATAGTACTATTACTTTTCAAGTTCATAACAAGTTAGATTTCTAAAGTTTTGAAACAATTTATGTCTCACAACTCCAAATATACTTTAAAATGAAAAAAGAAATCACAGTATTTCTCTCCATTCCTCATATTGTACTATGAGAATTTACAAGTGCCATATGACTTTAAAAATGATCTAGAAAATAAAACAATTCTTACTAGTCAGTTTCATGCTTTCAAATGGGTAAGTGCACTAACTCAGGAGTCACACTCGAGGTGTTTTAAAACCATTAATGTAACAAATACAAATCCCCACCCCATAAAACTATCTTAAAAAGCATTGCAATTATATGTAATGAAATCACAGTGCTAAGTTCACATTCTTGCTCTCTACAGTATGGAAAATAGAACGTACAGCTATACATATGCAAAAATAGATGCAACGTTCATGTTCTTACACATTTTTAAAGAACTCATCATCTGTGAATCAGAGCATATCCTCATTATGTTGTCTTCTAGTAACTAATAATCTTTAAATGCTATGCTCTTACCAACAGTCTCCCTAACAGACTAAGGAGGAGTTCAGCAGCCGGCCACTCAGGCTTATTGACTGTTGAAAGAAGGTCTTGAACAAAATTTTCAAAAAGTGGTCTGTAATCTTCTTCACCTTGTTTACTACCACATCTAGCCAAAGAAAAACAACAACATGTTAGCTTTCATAATGTGTGGGATTCTGTTAAGTAGATTCGCCTGCCTCTGCATTTAGTAACAAGATATATACGAGTATGTTAAATTAAATGAAGTCTAAACAAACAAACAACCCCCCCAAAACCAAACCTATTTCTTCAATTGTATTTTCCATAAATTATAAGGAATATTAACTGATATTATTACCCTCTGGAAGTTATAACAATTCTTATCAGATTTTTTGGGTACAATTATCATTAATTCTTATGAACCTTGAGTAACCTCTTTGCTTTACAAGCAGAATGCCTCAAAATTTTGCAAACAAAAATTCTAGAACCCAACAATGAAATACTTAAATTCTGAGGGTTTAAGAAAAGCAAATTCACATATTTTTAGATTTTTAAATCTCTTTCTCATTTTAAAGGTCAGGTATATTTGAGGTTCAGGTAATGGCAGAAAACTTGATTAAACTTCTATAGAGATCACTCCACACTGTGGAAAATAAAAGCACACTGTTGATCTTTACTTACTTTTTAAGGAAGATGGAAAGAAAGTTTTGGGCTGTTCTCATAGCTGTTTCATAAGAATTAGTAATGACAACATCCTGATCAACCTAGAATGAGAAAAACAACATTTGGCCCAGGGAGTGGCACTATTAGTGTTGTGGCCCTGTTGGAGTAGGTGTGTCACCATGGGTGTGGCTTTAAGACCCTCACCCTAGCTGCCCCTAGCTGCCTGGAACTCACTATTCTGCTAGCAGCCTGTGTGTGTGTGTGTGTGTGTGTGTGTGTGTGTGAAGGTATAAAACTCTCAGCACCTCCTTCATCATGCCTGCCTAGATGCTGCCATGTTCCTACCTTGACAATAAAAGGACATGTGGGAAAGCTTCAATTAAATGTTGTCTTTTATATAAGACCTGCCTTGGTCACGGGGTCTGCTCACAGCAGTAAAACAACTAAGACATAAAGATAGAAGAAATAATTGATAATCGAGGCCAGCTGTTACTGCCATAGATATTGAACAGAGGGAAATTTTACAGTAAAGTGCAATGGAACTGTCACCAAGGTGAAACTGTGGATGGCCTCCAGAAAACGCATGTTTCCACAATTTTGCTTCTAAGCACTTTAAAGAGACTCTTTAAGTTATGATGAGACTATTGTGTGTAAAACACAAGGCAAAAAGAATCTGACAAAAAATGTTGAGTAAAAAAATTAGCTGTTAAGGTTTGGTCTCTTGCTGCACACTGAAATGCTAAATTCTGTACCCAAAGGTCTAGCTGCCTAAAAGTGAATTCTCAGCTTTATCTGTGCAAGCCTTTTTAAACTAAAAAAAAAAAAAAAAAAAAACAAAACAAAACAAAAAACCTACTGGTTAAATAAAATGGCTTCAGCTAATTACTGGAGGGATTAGAGGCAGACTGGTTTTGAATTACCTGGTTGTGGATTACAGGGAGAGAGAACACAGGACAGGGGAGGAAGAGATAGACCATGAGCACATGACCAGGAGAAACAGGAAGCATTTGGGGATCACTGCTGGGGAGAAAGCCAGGCCAGCAACTAGAAAAGTAGAGTAGGGGTCACCGCCCCACCCCCCAAATTGTCAAAACCAAATAAACAATCATAGTCTGAGTCTCATTTATTTGAAAGCTAGTCAGGGATAAATTTAAATCGGCATAACCACAATTAGCCAAAAATATATCACTATAATTTATGTGTAAATTATAAAGCAAACCAATTTATTAAATCTCTATTAAAAACAGAAAGAAACATACTCATGACAATGGTCAGCAATGATCAGAAAGGGAAAGTTAGACTAGGCTAATTAGGCTAATCTGGGCTAGAGAGAAACAGAGAACTTCAAAATTAACTTTGTTAATTTTGTATGGAGCAAACATATACTCTGTTTATACGATAAACTATTCTTATTTCTTTGAAACTATGTAATCTACAGCTGGGCAGCATGGCTCATGGCTTTACTCATTGCACTGGGGAGGTAAAATCTTGAATTTGAAGCTAGCCTGGTTTACATAGTGAGTTCCAGGTCAGCCAAGGCTACACTGTGAGACCCATCTCAAAAAACAAAGAAAATACCCTTGATCCAAAAATAAGTATCAATAGAATGTATAAAACCAAAAGCAAACCTTAGCTGTGAGCTACTCATCAGAGAACACAAGTCACTTTGCATGTCAATTCCATCTTAGTTATGTGCATGAATACATGCATGCCTAACTAACATTTACTCATTTCTCCACTGAGTTTTACAGCTGCCAAAGGAGCCATTGGGTGTTTTTTCACTTATGTGTTTCACAGTGTACAAGAGAGTCAGAACCAAAGCTTATTGTCACAAATCCCTAATTAAGTATTTCAGTTTTAGAATTACAGAAAATAAGTGTGATTACAACCATTAAAGTACAAAGTTATAAAACCTATAAATAGTTCCTTACTTTTTTGTTTGAGTCTTCTTCTGAATTAGGATCCTTCTCTGATGATGGCAAGTGAACTACGCACTGAATAAGTTGTAAAACTAGTGCTGTAACCATCTGAATATACATAGGTTCTCCGTCCACATCACTACTATTTAACCTTTAATGGAGAAGAAACAATTTAAGTCACACAGTATCAAACTAATCACATATTACATGATCCATTACCACCTGACATTTCCAATATGACTTTTATTTATTTTGTATGCTTTGGTGTTTTGCCTGCATGCATGTCAATGTGGGGTATCAGATTCCCTGAAACTGCAGTTAACAGACTTAAGCTGCAATATGAATGCTAGGAATTGGACCCAGGTCTTCTGCAAGAGTAGCCAGTGCTCTTAATCACTGAGCTCTCTTTACCCCTAAGTATAATTTTTAGAATCTGTTTGAAAAAATACTAAATAATGCCTATTCATGAGAAGAAAAACTAACAGTATTTAACATAAAAACTTTTTTATGTACTGCATATAAAAAGTTAAAGAATTATTGAATAAATTATAACAATATAAGTCTGAGGTTTTCCAAATATCGACATGTTTTGGTCCACATCTACTGAGTAGGGTAGTGATTTGGTATCAAAACCACCTACATGGATGTGCATGTGTGTAATGACATGTTTTGCTTTAGAGTAAAGGCTGGTCTAGAACTTAACAGCCTTGAAATTGTTGCAATCCTTGCTCTGCCTCCCAGATGCTGACATTATAGGAATTCGTTACCATACATGGCCCTAGTTAACTTAAAATATATTTATTCATTCATTTTCTGTTTATGCATGTATGCATCTGCTACTGTGGAATGTGGCAATCAGAGAACAACTTTCAGAAAATCAGTTCTCTCCTTCCAACATGTGAGTTTCGGGGTTTGAACTCAGATCATCATGCTTGATGACAAGGGCTTTTATTCTCTGAGGAATCTTAATTCTTAGTTATCTATGCTAGGGGATGAGGTCAGTGATTATATTAAACTCAATTTCCAAGTGTTTTAGTTTAAAGACACTGTAGAAGTATTAACAATTCATTTGTATGCTGAGCACTCTCCTTCAGTTGAACAGATGTTTATCAATGCACACTAAGTTCAAAATATAATTTTGTAAAATTAACAACCCCTCATATACTAGGCCAATGCATTTAATCATCAGGAATAATGATGGTTACCTATGATAACTGACAATAAATTCAATTACAGCAGTGAATAACTCATTTATGAATGTGCTTAGTGATTAACTAGTATGTAGTCAGTTTATCATGTTATTCTTTCTTTAAAAAAGATTTATTTTTACTTTTATGTGTATTGGTATTTGTGTTTTGCCTGAATGTACACCAGTATACCATGTGCATGCCTGGTGCCCATAAAGACTTTATATATGTACAGGTGTTCTGTGTGCTGTATATCTGAATTTCATGTGCATGGGTGGTACCTTGCAGAAGGCAGATAAGGTATTGTATCCCTTAAAACCAGAGTCACAGACACTTGTGAGCTACCATGTGGAAACCAACTGTGGAATCCTTCTCTGGAAGAGTAGCCAATGCTATTAACTTCTAAGCCATCACCCAAGCCCTTCTACTTAAAGCCATTTTCAGTTCTCTAAAATATTATTGAATAGCTTAATATTGTCTAACAAAGTGCAACTTTCTTATCACAGCTCATAAAATCAATTTAAAACTGTTTTAAGTATTTTGTACCATTTTTTTTTTTTTGTAGTTCATTTTGATCTCTAGTGCTTAAAAATGTTTTTGTAGTTACAAATGAAAGGAGAGATTTTTATCGGGGCAGGAATGCTACCAAGCACATGTGAAGCACAGGACGGTCCTGGACATGAGGCATTAATGGTCCAAATGTTAAGAGTGCACAAGCTGCCGCAGATGCTTTTGTCTCAGGACCAGTGAGCATCATTAAGTCCCCTAAATATGCTGTTTTATTTGACACATCCAAGCTATGTATGGAGTACATCTCTTGTATAAACATCCAAGGATAAACTGGCCAGGAATGAAAAGTAAGTATGTCGGTTCAAATGTGACATTCTTATGGTAGTCACAGTCTACCATAGTTACCTGAAATTCCTTAAACTTCTCTTGCTAGTTGGTAATCTTGCAAGTGAAGTAAAAATTTCTTCCAATATTAACTGTCTATGCTTTTCATATCTTGAAAATACCTGTTTAGTAATTATAAAATTACAAATTAAAACTTATTATGGCAGAAAACACAACAAAAACAGTATCATGAAATATCGATTGTATTATTTGAAGAGAAACCAGAGTATACATTTAAGAATTTATTTTTAATTCAGAATTTATTCAGAGTTTAAATGTTTTCAACATGTTAAGCAATAATGATCTAAAGAAATACATTCAAATTTTGTTATTAATTTTCCAAGTGAGAGAGTCTAAAGTTTTGTTTAGAGAGACATGATACTTTGGATAGAGAAGTATGACAAGATTTAGAAGATGTTAAATCATTCTCGTTTTTTACAATAAAGATTTTTACATTAAAAGCTTTTAAATTTAAGGAAAACAATCTATGAAGCCAAATCCTCAGTTAATGAAATCTAATAGGGCTAAAGTAATTCTTATTGTGAAGCAACTCTAATGGGAAACAGAAATCTGTAATAATTTTTAGAAATCTGTGCCAAGTGATGACAATCTTATTTCATTTGTGGGTAACTGAAATTATAAACTGATTATACTTACTGCAGTGACTAACTTAATGGCACACAATTGTAGTTCACTGACATTTTCCACAAAAAATGGTGTTATTCCCATTGATGAAACCTGAAAATTCAAGATTAATTATTTAGTGTATGTCTCTAGATGACTTTAGTAACACCTCACCTTACTATATTCTAACACACTTCAAAACACCCAGAGAGCATTTTCTTTTCTGTGACCTAATTAGCATGTATTTCCTTCTATTTTATATTATTTTATATTTCCTCATTTATATTAAATAATTTGCTTTTCAGTTGCCATTTCTCTAGTCTCTACATTTTATACTGAACAGCATGGGAATTAAAGAAAGAAAAACCATTTTGTTTTCATGGATAATAATATTCCAACATCTTAAAAACTAACTTATTTTCCATAGAAGTTAGAATTTGGAATTTATATAGTATTCTTCCCTCTTCAGCTCAGATGCTTCCTTTAAAGTATAATGGAATCTCTGTTTTCTTCAACTTACACATAACATACACTATGATGATACTACTGAGTGAGCACAATTATACAAGACTGAAGATGTCTTGTGCCTAAAAATTTACAAAATGCTTACAAAAACCCCAAACCCCAAACCCTTACCTGAAGAATTGTTGTGTCTGTGAGAAGCTGTATCTCTAGCAATTCTGACAAACTGCTGACAATGTCACAGACTTTGTTATAAAGCATTACGATTACTCTCTGCTTATGAGTAGAACATTTAGCCCTTTTGGCCTTTGAACTTAATAACCCTCCTACAATAAAAGAGAATTCAAAATAAGAAAAACTTTAACTTTTACCATTTTCCCATGGATATTACAAGTACAATCATCTAAATGAAGGGCAAACAAACATTTCAGAGTGCTACATGAAAACAGGTCAGCAACTAAAGATGACTGTTGCTTAAAAGAGGAAATACTTCCTTAGTAGCACTGCATTAGAGCATTCTTATAGTAGGTTTTCTTTTTCTCCCTTATTCCAACAGGATAGTAAGATTCTATTTCTCCTTTAAATTTCTTGGCATTATATTACACAATAATATAAGAAATAATATAAGAAATCAACCATTTTAGTGATCACATAATGCAAGCTATGAAGATAAAAGTAAATATCTTGAATCATCTCACTTTGCAAATTAGTATTATTTTGAGCCAGATTTGAAGGAAGGTAAATATTATCTGGAATTTTCTCTAACTAAAAAAAAATTACTTCAATTATAAATGCTAGTTGAGTATCTCTTGTTTAAAGTTCTTCAGATTTGGTAAAACTTGCAGATTCTATCACTTGAATAACTTCAATAATCTAAAACCATAAATGATATAATACAAAGTTTTTTGTGTACCATGCTATTCCTTAAAGAGTGTTTAATGATTCCCTTCAAATTTGTGTGTGTGTGTGTGTGTGTGTGTGTGTGTGTGTGTGTGTGTGTGTGTGTATCCCACATGCTGGATCCTGTTGACAGGTAGTGGTGAACTGCCCAGTATGGTTTCTGGAGACCAAATTTAGTTTTCTAGAAGACCAGAAAACACTCTTAGCTGCTGACACATTTCTCTAGCCCCCGAGACTTTTCAGATTTCAAAGCATTTTAGATTTTCAGATTAATGGGTGTTCAACCTATAGATCTTAATGTAACATCATAGTAAAGATTTAATATTCCAGTCAAATACAAAAATCAAATCAATGTATATTGTACATAATCTATTCAGTTGGGCCAATTAAAATCTTAATATTCTGATTCATTTAGCACTAAAAATTTACAATAAATAATTCTGATAGTTTGCTTAAAAAACAAACAAAAACCCCAAACCAAACCAAACCAAACCAAACCAAACCAAACCAAACCAAACCAAACCAAACCAAACCAAACCAAAAAACCCTTACCAGTATAAAAGGGTAAACTAACCTCCATGTGGATCTAATCTGTAAACAGGGTCATACTGGGGATAGAGTGTGTTCTGTAAGTGAAATTTAGTGTACTGTATAACTCTTTCAATTACATCTTCAATGTATACAGCTTTTGGCATGTTAGGAGCTGTCATAATGTTGATAGTTGTAAGACAGGCATCGGCTGACTTTGTAACTCTTTCCATAATTAGGTCTCTCCACAATCTTTCTTCTTCTTCAGTGTCATTATTCTGTAAAACAGATCACTGTTAATAAGGTGGGAATAAAATACATATACAGCTTTACAATATTAATAAAACAAAGATATCTAATTTTCATCAGTGGGAAGAACAATCTAGTATTTAAAAATCTTATCAGAATATTTTAAAAAAAATCTGGAATAAAGTACCAATAATACATCCCTTTAGCCAAGATTAAAACAATTTTTTTTCCTCCTTTAGACAAGCTCCCACTTTGTAGCCCATGCTGACCTAGAACTCTCCAGGCTAAGTCTGAACTTGGAGCAGGCCACATACCTCTGCCTCCTGCGTGCTAGGATTATAGGCATGCACCACTCACTGTGCCTTACTTAGGCAAAAATTTTTGTTAAATATTTTTGTATTTTGTTTTTGCTAGTACTTCAGCATTTTCAAACACAATCTATTCTTCTTCTCCTCTCACCTCTAGATGATACTCCAATGACAAAATCATAGCTACCTTTATCTTTGGTGTGTTTCATCCAGATCTAAGATTGTAACTTCAACTATATTGAATATAAATTAATTTTGTGACTTGGGCATAAACATAAACTTAGTTAAACCAAGTGAGAACAAAGGAAGAATTAGCAAGTGAATAGCTTTTATTAAACAGTAGTAAAATGTTACTGACTTTTTATTTGTTATCTTGTTACAAGGTCTCTCTATGCATCATCTCTGGCAGGCTTGTAACTTGCTCTGTAGTCTATGCTGGCTTTAAACTGTCTCCAAATGCTAGGATCACAGCCATATATGATCCACCAAGTCCAGCCAAATGTCTGTTTTCTTTAAGCACTATTTTTGAGAGGTAAATATATACTAAACTAGTGGTATAACTCTATGGTAGAAATGTGAACTTGTTTCAATCTCCAGGTCTTTCTCCTCTCCCATCTGCAAATTAAAAAAGGAAAACCTAGGGATGGCAATGGTTGCTTGTAATTCTAGTCCATGGAGGATGTTGTGTTTAAACCAAGTGTGGGCTACACAGCAAGTTCCAGTCTTGTCTGGGTTATATATACATCAAGAGTCATGTCTCAAAACACATCAGAATAGAGATATATAGAGTACTTATGACCTAATATTTTCTAAAATGGAAAAATTTAACAACTGACATTAGACTTTTGTTTTACACATTAGCAACTTAACATTACAGTCAGGATGAATTAGCCTTACTGCTAGAGTGTAAGTCTTCCTATCACGTTCTTTTTAAAACTGAAATACAAACTTTATATTACAGGACTGCTAATGAGCTTCGTGTGTGTGCTTCATGCTCTCTACCACTGAGCTACACTGCAATCCTAGAATTCATTTCTCCATGGTGTTCACTAAATTTTCTTAGAGAAGTGTCTGAGGAATTGTGGACCTAACCCACTGCCACCTCAGGCTTCTTTAAGCTTGTGTTCTTATGCTTCTCGCTCTCCACACACCTTGATTTAAAGCCTGGTTAAAGATGTAGCTCAGGGGATAGATTGTTTTCTATCACACAGAGGTCCTAGCTCAATACCCAATACTAATCACACATACTTTCTCTTACTTTCTATCACACAAAATCTTAAAATAAAATTCCTTTCTTAGACTAGTTAATGAAGAGTCCAAAGCCAACTTGGATTAAATGAGACTCTCGTCTCAAAAAAAAATCCACACCCCCCCTAAAACCATAATTTTTATTTCATGTAGGTTACACGGAGATCATATTTTATAACTATTTTCTCATAAGATAGTTTAGTGCATGCATTAAAGATAGACATTTATGTATATGTACATGCATGAGAAGTACATATACATCAAAGTGCTAAATAAGTGCTTATTACTAGATGAGAATATGTTTTATTATGTTTTAGAAATTTCAGCAGTAAATATACCACTTTTGTAATCAGGCTGTTTTAAAGACAGACTGTCCCTACACAGCCAAGACTAGCCTGGAACTTGTCATCCTCTTGATTCAGACTTTCAACTGATGGTATTATATACACATCACAACAATTTCCAGCCAGACATAAAAAATAAACTTAGCTCACAACTGTCCACAGATTTTTATGTTTCTATTAAATGCCTATTGATATCTATGCTCGTATTTATTAATGTTAAAAACACCAAGAGTACATGTGGCTTGTTAAGTCTACTACAATACTAGGTAGAGAGTCTAAACACTTTAGTCAAACTACTGCAATCTATTTTGATACAACAATTACTACACTCAGATTTCGGTTGTAATTGATACTGTCTTTATGACAACTCTTTCTGCATGTGTGTACATGTTTGTAGGGAGGGGAGCATGAGCATGTGTGCTTTTGTCTGTGGAAGCCTAAAGTTCGTACCTTCCTCCATCATTCTCCATTTCACTTATGCTGAAACCAGAGCTTGTCAAATCTAAATAATTTCATTTGCCATCTTACTAGGAATGCCTATCTCTCTTCCTAGAGAGAAAATTACAGGCAGCCAGCAATGCTTGCCTGGCTTTTATGCTGATTCTGGGGTTAGCACTATGGTTATCATGCTTGTGGGCCATCCATCTCCCCAGGCCTATGGCAACACTGCTAATACACAATTCATATTAGTATCATTAAAAGTGAAATTCTAGAAGAAATGTTAATGAATGTAATAAGTAATATGTGGTAACAAATTTAAATGAAATTTAGAATTTGCTTAGTTAGTAAAAGTGGTTTATGAAAAAAACCTTAATGCATTAAAAATGTGCTCTAGTTAGCTTTAACTGTCAATTTGAAACAGCTTAGAGAATCCTGAGAAGAAAGTCAAGTAAGTAACCATCCTTATCATGTTGGTGAGTAGACCTGTCAATGACAGATGTAGGAGGACCCAGCCCCTGTGGACATACCATCTCTAGGCATTGGTCCTCGGCTGTAAATGGAAGCTAGCTAAGCAAGAGCCTATGATCAAGTCAGTAAGCAGTTTCCTTCATGGTTTCTGCCTTAAGTTCCTGCTATGATGTCTCTCAATGATGACCTGTGACCTAAAGTGTAAGAAGAAGTAAACCCTTTCTTCTCCCCCAAGATGCCTTTCTTCAGTCATAGTATTTTTGTCAAACCAACATAAAGAGAACTAGGACATTTAACAATATTGGTGTAAAAGAAGTTATTAACACAGATTTTAAACTTACATGATTTAACAAAGTGGAAAGCTTTGATCCATCCTGAATATTCTTCTCCAATATATTTAGGACTTTCACAGTCTTATCAGTTGAAAGCTAAAAGGAAATACAAGTTGTTTTATCACTCATGGTAAAAATTTCAATTACTTGAGAAACAATCTAAATATTTTTCTTTAGGCTATCGAAAAATATAACATTATCATTCTTTTGAACAAAGTTTCCTCTTTAGAACCTCTACTCAGTTCTAACTTAAGAGTAATCATTGCTTTGTAAAGACAGATAGTTGAACAGTGTTCATGGCTCCTAGCTCAACTCATACCATAAATCCAGGCAAGCTTGGGTTTATTCTACTGCATGGCCCTCTGGTCTTTGGCAGTGACATTCAGCATGCATATAAAAACACACATACAAACAAAAGACTTTTCAGTGCCATGTTATCCAGCAGCTTTTTTAAAATTCAAAATGGGGAATCCTGAGTGATAAAGTTAGAAGGTGGCTGGGAAGGGGGACACACCTTTAAAAGCAGCACTCAGGAGGTAAGGGAGGCAGATCTCTGTGAATTCAAGGCTAGCCTGGTCTACACAGTGAGTCAGGGTTACACAAACACACCTTATCTCGAAAAACCAAAAAGGTTAGGAATGGGAAAATCTAATCATTTGATGATTGTTATAGCCTAGAAGGATAAGTAAGCAATGTAGACCAGGAAACTTAAAGACCCAGAGTACTACTTCTGTACTAGAGCCTAGTTAGAAGGGGACGGGAACTGTATCTGCATACTTGTCAGGCAGTAATGGGAGGGTCAATGGTAGATGATGAATGCAATGGAAGGCCACCTTTGATGCTTTGCCATTCCATCAGTGGAATGAGATGCTCCTGGGAAACAGGACTGACCAAAGCCTACAGCAAGGAGGCTACAAATGTTAACAGCAATTAACCAAGCACTGCCACATTCTATCAGCACACCCAAGCCATGTTACTTTTACAACCACAAAAGTTTAGTACATGTGTACACTTAATAATGTAAATATTTGGGAGAGTGAAGTTACCATTCATTCTTCTATTGATGCATACATAATTTAGTTTAGAATAATCTATACTCCTCTTACTAACAGATTTTTCTAAGATTCATTCAGACTCTTAGATGTGAGTATTCTTTTTAATATGTGCTTAACTTTGTAATTTACCCTGAAAACTTTAAATTAGTTTCACATGCCATATATTAAGAAAAATGTAAAGTTTTACTTTGCTGAGATACCTTGTCCATTATACCCATGGCTTTAATTTTAGCAGATTCACTCCCAAGTTCATTAAGCTGATGTTTTCCTAAAAGCAGTTCCTGAGGAATTTCATCATCATCACCTGAAAAATCAAGCCAATCAAACATTGTCATGTTAAAAAATAGCTAAGGCTGATTTAATTAATAAGTTTTAAAAATAAAATTTTGATTGCATATATAAAGAACCCTAATTGGTTTCAGAGAACTCTGTAAATCACATGTATACCATAACCAAAGAGAGCAGGGGTAAAACTAGAGTTCTAAAAGGGGAAGACAGGTAGCTATCCTGTCCTTACTACTGTAGACATAATGCTGACACCTGTCAGTCACACTCTCGGTGGCAGGAGGCTGACTTAAATGATCTAAGTCAACACTTTCTCATGCCTTCTGGCTTCTGTATGAGTTCAGCCCATAGGGTGCTCCGCTAGAAGATCAGAAGGAGAGGGAAGTCAAGCTATTTATACCCTCATTCCTTCCTTCAAGGTCTCCTTACTATGCTCATCCAAAAAGAACTGCTTCTTCCAAGATACAATATAATCTTTTCCTACTGAGTGAGTTTTGGAGAATTCTCTTTATTTAATTCTTTTGGGTAAAGGGTCAACAGACAGCTCCATGGCTATTAACCCTAGGTTCTGGCACTATCTTCTCAATATTTATAGTTACATGTTTTTATAAATAATAATTTCTTTGGTAAATAATTCTTCCCTACAATATCCTAATTTGAGAAATCCTGTTTCTATTTTTGGGATTCTATATTATATAGAAGATAATTTCTTAACATAGAATTTTTTTGGAAAGATGAAACAGATATTCCAAATAATCAGAATGAGACTTTGATTATACTTCTCAAAAATACTTTAAAAACAGTCAATATACCTTTGAAGATGACTTTATAAAAAAACTACTACCATCTGTACAACTTTCATATACACATTAATGAAGTTAGTATATGATGCCTTAGAGTAGGTGAAGCAATATATATACATTTTTTTTCTTTCTTTAGTTTTCTAAAGATAAAGGGTTTCTCTGTGTAGCCCCGGCAGTCCTGGAACTTGCTCTATAGACCAGGCTGGCCTCCACCTCAGAGATCTGCCTGTCTCTGCCTCGAGTGCTGGGATTAAACGCATGCACCACCATGCCTGGCTCAATCAAATATTCTACACAGTATTCTTAACATACGATGTTACATTTACAGATATAGTTTACATCTTATCAAACTATACAAATATATTATTAGCTATACTGAACTTTAGCTGGTGTTGTATTTTATTCTATTTTAATTTATATATTGTATTATTTGTTCTTCTACCAGGGCTCAGGTTGGATGTATGTTTGCTCCTAATGTCCTTACATATTACATAGCTGAATAGTACAATGAATGAGTCGATGAATTAATTTCAATGTCTGCAAGTTTCTCACTACCAGGGGCTATCCAGAAATCACACAGAGGAATATTTCCTGGTGCCACTAGGCTGTGTGGCAGTGTTCTCAGGACCAACTTGGAGCTTCTGTTTTGCAGTAGTTTTTGTTTGATAACATGACTCACACTAGATTTCAAGTTTTTTGATAATGTAAATTATGACTATTTTTTTACAGTATCTTGCAAAAAAAATAGACACAAAGGTATAAGTAAAAAAAACAAAAAACAACAACAAAACCCCTGTAAATTAGTTTTACCAAATGCAGTAAAATCCATATCTTCTAAATTATCCAAAATATTCTCTATTGAGGCTGTAAATCTTTTAAAAGTTGAAGAATCCATCATTTCTGCAAGAGAGAAAAAAAAAATTGTGCTCACATTCCAAGTAGTAAGTAAAGCTGAAGCTTAAAAAGCTAAATTAAAGTGTTACCTTCAGGTGTTAGTTTTGGCTCATAAGCTTTCCTTTTCTTTTGTTTTTCTTTTTTCTTCATTTTTCTAGCAACTAAAACAAACAAAAAGAAACACTGAAATGCAAGAATGATACCACAATAAAATGTTCTTCAAAGTTAGAAAAGGAAATTGAAATTGGTTTTAGAGAACCCACTGGAACTGATGAATTACCCTCACTAAGGCTGGGAGGAGGAGAGTAATCTTCCATATCAGAATCTGACGGACTTCGGTTTCGGTAACGGCCACCACCCGAACTCCTCCTTCCGTCATGTGAGTGGCCACTTCTCCTATGATCCCCAGAGCTTCTTCTGTCACGCTCTTCGTATTCCCAAGCTTTATCGTCATCTTTTTTATGCCGTTTCCTAGAGGCTAGAAGCAAATCCCCATGACAAATAATTTACCTCACTTTAAAAGACTGTTAAAAGTTGTACTTTACAATGAACTACAGCTTCATTCTGTCGGTCTATGAATGTCTGAGCCATTCGTCTATCCAGAAGATTAAATTATGGTATAGAAAGGATTACCATGAATTTTAGCATTATGGAATCTAAAACTAAAGATTTGTACAGGTCAGCTTGCTAATAAACCAATAGGAAGGCTTTGATAAATGAAAACACAGTGTACATTTCAGTGAAAGGTTTCAGAACATCAGTAAGAAGTAGATGTAAAGTTCAGATTAATTAAGACTTATAAAACAACCTTTATTTAGAGTTTTGGTTAAAAAAAACAACCACCATATATATATATATACTTTTTTTCTTTCTTTTTTTTTTTTGTGGGGAGAAGGGTTTGGGAGGGGTGGGATAGTCAACTTTTGAGATAGTGTTACAGAATATACGTGACCAAATACTCCATTAATTAACAGCTAAGTTATACCTACAACTTAGCAATAAATTCCAGAGACTCTGATGACCTAACATCACAAACCTACAGAGATAGCATATATCAAAACTGCAAACACTAACACACTGAGATAATTCTCCAACATTGGCATGCTAAATTCATGGAAAGTTTCTAAGCTTACGCATGCTCCAGAAGCATGTTTATATTATGTTACCTTCAAAGTTCCCCCCACCGTTAGAAAGTTTATATGCATCCTGTTAAGATCATCAATACTGACAGGAGGAGCCTCTGTGGCAAAAAATTTTATTTGACATATCAACTGATGTATGAAGTTGAAAATGATTCTGAACTTTAAGAAAGGGTTACAGTTCAGTATTTAAAAATGACAGTTCTGCAGTGAAACTTTGAGGCAGTGCAAGGGAAAAATACATACTACACCTGGTCTCTGGTGTAGGCACCACCAGTTAAAAACAAGGTAGCACTGTCCTACCTTGAGATTATTATGACAGTAGTTAAAAATATTTATTTGTTGTTATTTTATATGTGTGTGTGTGTGTAGCTCAGAGGCAGCTCTGCATAGTTGGTTCTCCCATCCCACCTTTTATGTGGGTTCTGGGGCTGATGCAGGTTGCAGGCGTGTATGACAAGTGCCTTTTCACTGATGAACTATCTGGCTGGTCCCTATACCAGTTACTACAGTAACAAACTGCTGGTGACAAAGATAAACACTCTAGTCTGTTTATTTTTTTAACCCTTTCCTTCCTCTGATTCCTACAATGAGGAGTCATTAGCCTCTTAAACTTACAATGAAGCTTAGATTTAAGGATGTCAATCTGGCTCAAACACCCTATTTAAACGTCAAAATCCCAGAATTATTCCTATTCATGATCTGGTTTCTCTCCTGGTACTAAACTCCAGTATGGACAGAAAAGGGTAATTTGGTATTAAAAGAGTTGTTATTGAAAACAGATGTATATGAGTGAATATATTCAAATCTTCAATAGTTTACTTCATAACTAGGTGTGAGTTTGGTTTAGCTATAAACTATGTGAGGAGAGGCAGGACCTTCTTAAGTTTATAATTATGGTATGCTCACGAATACTTTTTAAACAACTTGTTTCATTTATTAGAGAGGAAAGGGGAGAGAGATTCACTGAGATGGGTCATGTGTTTATATAATATTCACTAAACATTTGCAACATTTCAACAGTTACTGAACTGTCTACCAAATAAGGAACTCACAAAGTTGCTCAGAATGAGACATGCTATATAATGTCAAGTACGAGACCTTATGATTATGAACCAAAATTACACAATTTTACTCTTTCTATATTGTAATTAATTAAATCTATATTCAGTCTTCAGTTCTATCACTAGAAATCCTTGATAGATCTTGTGGTTATTAGAAATTATACAATATGCTACACTCGTCATTCTCTAGAGGCCTTACAGCATCTTCCTGGCCCATTCATTAAAGTTTGGGCAGTTTGGATTAAAAGAGTGTAATAACCCCACAATGTTTATAATACACTGTGTGTTCTACAAGGTTAGCACCATCCCAATTAGTTGGCTAGCTTGTTAATTTCTCTCTTTCTCACTGCTCTAGAAATAGCAGAGGAAGGATAGGAGCAGAAATGAGATAACACAGAAAGTATGATTCCGAGTTCTTTACCTCCCCTTTCTGAATTTTAGTGCCCCTAACCCATTTCCTTCACCTTCCTTTCTACCTTTTCCTGGTACTAGTGACCTTATTTTTGTATTCTGGTTAAGTTCATATCTGTTAAGTTCAACTTTCAAAGACATTCTTTGGTTATTTATTTACAAAAAACAACACTAGTTCCTTAATCCTCAGATTTTAGTAAACCGATTTGATTAAACTTGAGGGAAATCCTAAATTCCACAAAGTCTATCTCAAAGCAACATAATTTTTCCAAGTACTGTTCACATGATACTTTTTAGTTTTGTACTGTAGTACAAATTTTTGGTTACTATTATAGCAAATGACAATTTGTTTCTTTTATGTTAACTACCAACTAAACATCTTTCAACACTCAAATCAGTAGATCCTTGTTTTTTATGCTTATCTAGATTGAAATAAACCAAGTAAAACAGTATACTATTTGGGCATCTTTTTAAAAAACCTAGAGAAAATTTCTTTTCTCATAGCAGAAGTTGAAGCCTAAATACTCTCAATAATATTAATATCAGTTTTCAGTACACCTGGGCACAGCCACAACGGTGCCCATGGCCTTAGGGTGAGGCTTTATACTTCCATGAAATGAGACAACATCTCTCATAACAGAAAAAAAAATTGTCTCTACATTGACGACAAAGGTGTGGCTCAACTTTCCCTATTTCACAGTTAGTGGACATTTCTGATTATGTTACTCTTTGCTTTTATTATTCAGTAATTTCATAATCCACACCAACTTAGCAATGCAAGCAGTCACTCAAGCAGCTAGAGAAGAAGTGAAATTTATAATGAAGCTGCAAGTAAGGAATTTAGAAATGGTGAAAGAGTAGGGGAAGAAGGAGTAGACAGACATGCAAATAAAAGGAACTGAGTTTTAGGGCCAACATGCTTCCCTTTGTCTTCTTACTTTCCAGAGCTAACCATATATCCTTATGTCACCAAAATGTTTGATGGTAATTAAAAAAAAAAAAAAAAACTTTAGCCATTTTCATATATTGTATTGTTAATACATCTCATAATAATACAAATTATAACAATCACACATGTCAGATTATCTTTGTTGTATATTTCAATTTTAAAACTTTGTTCAGTATCATAGTCTACTGCTCTAGCTGAAGAGCTCACAGTTTTGAAAGGATGAGTAAATGAACATTGATTAAAAACTTTGGAGGAGGTGAAGAGCTTCCATCGGCAATATACACTGAAAAATGGCAGCATGCATCTGTCCTTCCTGCCCTTGCTTGTCACACCTCAATCTACAGACACTAGGTGGAAAAGGTAGAACACACTGGTGGTCTTCCCACTTCTTTTGGTCATTATGACTAAGTCAGTTGGCACACAAGTGAAGATCTCCCATAGTCTGTTTCCACTGAATGCCGTTTAAGTCAAACAAGGTTGCTGACCCCTCTTGGCTAGGCTCAATTCTCTTGCTCCAGAAGAAGGAAGATAGGGATAAAAGAGAAGAACTTTTCAGTGGACCAGTAGGAAGACAGGCGAGGTCTAGCAAGTCTAGTGCAAAGACAGGTGATCACAGTGTTGTAGAGAGGTAGCTGTGTACTGAAGAAGCCAGCTCTGGAAAACAGTGAAACAAGGGAGGAAGTCCAGGACACAGCTGGGCAAACGGAGAAGCCAGGTCCAAACCACACAGATAATTCACAATGTGGCTAAGCCATTCATAATTTAGTGATAGTATGGTTTTAATATTTCTTTGTCTGGCTATCTCCTACGTGTCCTTCCAGACTCAAGTGTCACCTCTTCCAGTAAGCACTCTGAACCCCCACTGACATTGATGCCACTGTGCTTGCACAGCACTGCATCGACTGTTACCATCTGTACCATTCTTACAGACCCCCCCACACACTGAGACTGTGAGACAGGGGTCACATTTCCAGTACAGGTTAAATACAAATAGACACATAGCGGGTGTTTTCTATTACTAATCACAGCTCATCTAAATTTTTTCTTGGTGCCAACTGAACTCATCTTTCATACAATTTTAAAGTATAAAGAAGAAAATCTTGCTATACTAAGTTATTAAGAATTAAGGTAACTGTGCTCTTGTTAACCCCCAAATTATGATACACATATTAATCTGCCTTTATTCCTAAAGACAGTTAAATGATACTTACATTCAAAAGCTTCATCACTATCATTATCTTCATCTGAACTGATTTCAGCATATTTTGGCTTTTCATTAACTGTGCTACGCTTGCGCTTGTTCATTTTCACACGTTCACAAAGTGGCATGGTAGACTCAATTTCTGCCAGGAGTTCAGGGGGCAATTCTTTTAACACTGATTGATCTATACTACCTATTAATAAAAGGCAAGAAAAAAATTTAAATCTGAAGATAAAAATTTTAACCAAAGTAGAATAAAAATAAATCATTTTACAATTATAACTTAAATATTAACCCTAAATATAATAAATGTGTGTATATATAGATATATATAATTATATAACAACTTTAAAAATTGACTTTATTATTGTCAAACAAATAACAAGAACTAATGATACTGGCCTCTTGTCCATGTTAGGTAAGCACCGCCCCACTAATTTATACTGTCACCCCTATGTTGCAATCTTCTGTAGGTCTAGAGCAGGCCTCCATAGCCTGAAACTGATGCAATCTTCAATACACATGGTAAGACGGTGGTTGGGTAAGAGCTTTGTACATCTCTACTTGTTACTGTCTATTTGAGAAGCAAATTAGTACCTTTAGCATCATAAAGAATTTCCTTGTAATGACAAAACGGTGAACATTTATTAAATACAACAGAAGTTTATAAAGTAGGATCAATACATCAAAATAATTAAAAATAAACTTACAACTGAAAATAATAATAAATTCAAATGTTATGAAATAGTTTCACATTTTACAATAGAAGAGTAATGACAAAAACATTCAATCAACAAATTATATTAAGAGTCATTACACCTTACCATGTAAACCTAGAGACATAAGCATTCATACAGTTTCTATGAAGAAAAAGTTTGTTAGTATTATTTTGGCAGTTTAAAAATAAAGTAGAAATAGCAAACACTATTTTTTCAAGACAGCTTATCTGTGATGACTAATAAAGGTGACAATTTTACCTAACTTTACTTACCTATTGATGTTGAAGACCAGAATTGATTATCTTACATAAAAGATTTTATAAAATGGAATCAAATAGTTCTTTACTGGTTTATAGCAGTAAACATTAGTAATTGATAGCCAACATTAACACTACCTCTTGTAATGTGGAAGTAATAATGCTTATATAAAAGAAAAAGTCATGCCAGAAAAAAGTAAGTATCAAGATATATTTCCAAGTCTCAAGAATCTATTAATATTAGTTAAGCCACATAAAGCAACACTAATTTTGAGAATACACCTGTTGCTGTTCTGAAAGCTTTACTCAGTATCACAGGGCCTTTAAGTCTTCTGCTCTGCTACCAAGACAGCAGGGAGTTGGTGTAAACACCATACTTATTGACTGTGGGGTTGGCAGAGGCTCAATTAGGGACTCAAGTCTTCAGTGAGTGCACAGGGACAAGACAGTTCCGAATACTAACTCTCGAGGTCACAAAAGGCTAGCTCAATGAATTGTTGATATATGTTTGAGCACTAACTTGAGAAAAAATAAATGCAATAGAAAACTGGGAGAAAGACTATATTCTTTTGGCACGAGGCTCATATATTGAGTCAAAACTAAGTGAGTAAAATGTTAGTGGCCAACAGTATAATGATAAAGAGTATATGTTCATAATTCACGTCACAGAGCAAGGTCTTAATTTAAGGGAGAGGGACACAGCAACAGTGTGTAAAGTTGCCTTAATTTTGCTTAAGAACATAGAGGTCTTGAATGCTGCCTGGAAACTGAACTTTGGTTCAGAATTCTAACCCTGTCCCCTGCAAAGAGCAAAAAGACCAGCTAACAGCCATTTCTCTGTGGCTGTCAGATGAGCTATTAGGGAAAGCTGTGCAAGTGTGCTCTTCTGATAGTATCTAAGCAGCACTCCTGAAAGTAATAGAACTCTGTAATCTGTTAACTGGTGAGTCTTCTTTGTAATCTCCTGGTATTTTTCTTTATTTATTTTTATTGTTAGTAATATTTATTCACTATGTGGAGTATACATGCAAGCAGGAACACACATGCCATAATGCATGTGTGGAGATTAGATGACAACTTTATGGAGTCTACTTTTTTTTCTCTACTGTTTTGGTTCCTGGGTATTGAACCAAGCTTGCCAGGCTTGGTATCAACTACCCTTACCTGGGCAGCCATCTTATCAGTCCCATACCCAGTAATTTTCTAGTACTGACGAATAAGCTAGTTGGAAAATTAGGTTTATAGTTGATCACTCGCTCATTTATTCATTCATGCACTCATTCATGCATGCATTCATTCATTCATGTAACTATGTAGCTCTGATTGGCCTGGAGCTTGCTTGCTATGTATATCAGGCTGGTCTCCAGTTCACAGACATCCAACTGCCTCTGTCTCCCAAGTTCTAGGATAGCATGCACCATCTCACTGGGAAGTTTTATGGTTCTGAGATTATTTTTAGTAATTCAGGCTCTGCTTCCAAGTTCCTTATGTGTATATACCATCTTCTGACCCCTGCTCACTCAGACTCCACTAAAACTGTAAATAGTGTTCAAACTCTTAGGCAATACCACAGTTGAATATTTATTCAATAAAATAAAAGAGCCACACTAAAGATTTTAGTTTTAGCCACTATAACCTTAAAATATCCTCAAATAAGAAAATACAGAGAAAATAGATCACACTGAAAGATAACTACAAAGATGGTTGGTACTGGAATAGCAAAAGCTTGCTGGCCTCTCATCCCTGTTGTATTATACTTAATAAAATTAAACAAATGATGGCTATTGTGTTGGTGGAATCATTATATAATCTACAAAGTCAGGGTCATTACAAAATCATCCGCTATTGGGGGAGGGGGACCATTGAGCATTCAAACCAGTATCCTGAGCCTGTCATGCAGGTCTTAGTGTAAAAAGGCTTACTTACTAAAAACAGACACTGAGGAATGAGTTTACCTGTACCAACTGAGAGAGTGCTAGTATACATGGTACAGGCAAATAGAAACTGAATAAAAAACAACCCAGTACTAGTATTATGTTAGTTTTAATTTTCATACCAGCATTACAAAAGACTTCAATGCTGTTGCCAAATTACTACATGAAAGATTGTCAGAATATGCTTTCTGGTAAGTAATGACATAAATATCAAGATTCTACTCAAGACAGAAAAGTAAGAGTTATGGTCCTACGACCCTTTTTCTGTTGTGTACTTATACTGATAGGAGTAAAGTGTAGCAGGAACTTCCTAAACATACAATACAATATACACATAAAGACATTTAAGAGTTGGATTAGATAAATTTAGTAAAATTGGATTGGATACATTTCTATATATAAAGTATAGCTCTTATTACAACATTCATTTGCTTTGCACAACTGTACAAAGCAGAAGAAAACTGGTTTCTCATTTTTGAAGATAAATGTGTTAAGCTTTGAAAGGTAATCATTACTCAAAGTTTGAATACCATTACTTCTAGTACTATAAATTTATATAACATAAATTTAAATGAGAATCTTAAAAAACTGAAACATTTAGAAGCCAGAGAATTTTGGTGGGGAAGGTAAAAAGGCCTATATTTAAAATACCTATTTTATTTATATTACAATATTAAGTAAGTACTTACTAACTTAATGTCTGCATAGATTCTCTAGCAAGATTACCTTAGTTTTATTTAGATTTTGAGAACTTGCTGTGTTAAGGATCTTTCTAAAATAGAATAAAGTTTTTAATGAGAGTTATTTGCTGACTCTTCCTCTGTCATCAAATATTTGATAGCTAATTCTGATTTATCAACTAACTTGACAGGTTCTACAATCAGCTATGAGACAAGCCTCTAAGTAGAACAGTGAGGGTTTTATTTAGTTTAGGTCCAGGATGTGTGTGTGTGTGTGTGTGTGTGTGTGTGTGTGTGTGTGTGTGTGTGTGTATGTTTATCTACCTACCTAGCTAGCTACCTAGCTACCTAGCTACCTATCTATCTATCTATCTATCTATCTATCTATCTATCTATCTATCTATCTATCTGAGATTAACTAGACTAAGTAAGTATGAGGTGGGAAACCCTTCCAAATATTAGTGGGAACATTTTCAGGACTTGGGTCCTGGACTACATAAAAAGGAAAGGCTAAGTGGGTACCAGCATTCATTGATCTCTCTCCTCCAAGAAGGCTATGATGTGACTGGCTGCTTTAACTTTTTGCTATGTTGACATCTCTGTCATGATGGACTTGAACTATTCTCTTCCCTCTTAAGTAGGTTGGTCGGAGTATTTATCACAGCAACAAAGAGTAACTAAGACATACAACTATCTCCACATGTTTGAGAACTCTTGAGGTAACTTGAAATATAAAATGGTTACGTAGTAAGAACACCTTTAGTACATGCTCATGTAGTAGTAAAATTGAGCCTATTGCCTATATCAACATTTATGCTGGTAATTACTGATATTAAAAAGTGTTAAGGACTATGTAAAGCATGTTGGTTGATCATGCCGCTCTTAAATGATCATGTTTTATCACTACTTCTTTATTTGTAGATATCCTGTATGTAATATGATAAAACTTAAAAAAGAATTTTTAGTATTTTTTATACTGATATAAATATAAGACATTAAAAAGTTTCTCCTCAGTATCACAGGGACAAAGATAATGTTAAAAAGGAAACAGGATGACATAGAACCTATTGTATAATGACTACAAATCAAAACAAGGTTCAGAAGAAGTGACACAAGGAATAGGAGTAGGTTTCTTTGGAATGTAACAGAAGTCCTGAAGCTGACAGGACAAAGAAAGTTATTACAAAGTTTAGAAAATAAGAATTTGGCAACTAAGTAGCTCTTGTTATAGAGTTTGTAACAAAATAAAAGATCAACATATACCTCTTTTTTGTTTGTTTGTTTTTTCCAGACAAGGTTTCACTGTGTAACACAGGCTGTCCTGGAAGTTGTTCAGTAGACCAAGCTGGCCTCAAACTCAGAGTTCCCCTTGCCCAAGCAATCTGCTACCCCCAAGTGCTGAGATTAAATGGTATGTACCACTATTGCCTTGCAAATTAAATATTTTTTTTGCAAATTAAATATTTTAAGGATAGATTTTAATGGCTTTTTTCAACAAATGAGAAGTTAATAAGAATTTTTGTGCTAAGACAAAATTAACTGTAAATGTATTTTAGCAATATCCAAACTAATTATTTTATCTTAACTGTGCTTCAACTACAAATAAGAAAACTCAACAATTGTGTAATTGTGTTAGCTTAGGAACAGATATGCCACTGAAACAAAAGATCTGGATTCTGAGTTATAACCCACACTCCCTGATCTAATATGTTGCCTGGAAATAAATCTGAGGACTGAAAGATATTTTTATCAAAACTAAGGCAAGGCTGCAGTATGGTGCACATCTTTATTGACAGTACTCAGGAAACAGGGCAAGTAGATCTCTGTGAGTTTGAGGCCAACCAGGCCTACCTAGTGAGTTCCAGGACAGTCATGGCTTCAATAGTAAAACCCTGTCTCAGAAAACAAACAAATAAAATATCCCCTAAATTCTGAATATTGTAATTTCAGGTCTATTAAGATATATACACACACACAAATATCCCCATATTTACATATATATTACTAACAGGTAGACACCTCCTAGTCTATTTCCTTACTAATAAGAGACATGCATTAGCATTAAAAAGATGTGAAGAAACTATGTAAAATATTGCTATTAACAGTTTGGTGTAGCCCGTCCTCTTTCTCAACAAGTGCCTTTGCCCTCTGAGTCTTTTCACTGGCCCCATAATATATATTTTTTGCTTGTGTTGTGTTTTTGAAAGTTTCACTATAGACTTTTGGCTGTTCTGAAACTATGTACACCAGGCTGGTCTCAAGCTCACAGAGACTCTTGCTTCTGTCTCACTTTCTTTCTACAGGATCTCTTGGTCTAGCTCTGGCTGGCCAATGGCTTGCTCCTGTCTCTGATGCCCAGGTGCAGAATACTGGGATCACAGGCTTGCACCACCACAACCCACCTCTATACACTTAATAGTGCTCTTTAGCAGCTGTATAAGACTTTGTTAGAAGAGAGCTTAAAAAGCGAGACAGCTGACAGGAAGAAGGGGTAAAAAAGATGGTCTAGATCAAGGGAAGAAAATGGGTCACCACTTTCTTTCTAACTTTTCTATTAAAGTATATATCATATTAGTGTGTGTGTGTGTGTGTGTGTACCTATATCGTGTGTTTGTTGGCATGCTGGCCATAGTATTCGTGTACAGGTAAGAAGATTTGTGGACTCAATTCTCTCCTTCCAGATTCATGGAAATTCTGGGACTCAAATGTCGGCTGCCAGGCCTTGGCATCAAGTGCCTTTATCCTGAGCCTTTTCACTGGCTTTTGTTCATTTATTTTGTTTTTGTAAAAGAGGTTCTCACTAAATAGTCATGGTTGGCCTAGAACTCACTATGTAGATCAGGCTGGCCTAGAGCTCACAGAGATCTGCATCTCTACCTCCTTAGTGCTGGGATTAAGTGCATGTACCACTATACTCAGCCCTCAAACTATATTCTTTATAAGTACAAGATGTCCCCAAACTTTCACTGAGAAATATTTAAAGAAAATCTTCATTTAGCTGAGCATAGTGGAACACACCCCTAATTAATTCCAGCAACTAGAGGCAGAGGCAAGTGGATCTCTGGGTTCAAGACTAGCTTGAGTTTCAAAGTGAGTTCCTGGACAGTCAGGGCTACACAGAGAAATCTTGTCTGAAAAAACCAAAACCAACAAACTACCACCACCACCAACCCTAAACCAACAACAGATTCTATCAAACAACCCGACAAGCTTCATTTACAAGAAACAATTTTTGTGCCAGTCATCTATCCTATACCTCTTTTTATTATTTTAAGAAGTAATTGCAGAAAGACAAACTCAAGCTAAACGATTAACACCACCTTTTAGTTTGTAGTTCTGACTGCTCTAACAAAACCTAGATGGGCACAAATATCAGTGATTCAGAAAGTAATCTTTGTTCCTAAGGAATAAAACAGCAGTAAAAAAAGTGAATGTTTGATACCAGTCAAGTAAAAGTAAAAACAGATGAGATTTTTGTAATACTCTTCCTCTGAAGATAAGCTACAACTATGTTACAAAATAACTTGTTATGATCATACTGCAGTGCTACACAGTTGAACTTTTTGTAATGATACAAATTTTCTCTATCCCTGCCAATCAATACACATGTGACTACTGAAAAACAGATTTCAATACTTAATTTATATTAATTTGAACTAAAACAACCAAAAGGCTACTGACTACTGGACAGTAATTATGGAATTCATATACTAGTTAAGTTTTAAGTGAGGGTCACAGAATGGAAACCTAAAATCAAACAAACTTTGGCTTTACTGCCTTCAAACTATAATTTATTTAGATTACATTATTAGATCTCACCCAGACTAAGCAGGTCTTTTGCACATGGCACCACTAAAACACTATACTGTAAATACAGGTATACAAACTGTATACCTTAATTTTCTTCATAAACTGCAATGAAATTCTCATTTAATTTTAGTTGGGTTACTTGAGAATTTAATTCAGCAACCATGCAAAGACAATACTAACTCCACAAATAACAATTTAAACCAATTTAAGAAGTAAACACTACTCCCAACCTTTTTGTATTTTTAAGTTATAGAACCTATTTTCACCAGAAAATACATTATATTATTTTATATATAACAAAAACTTAAATGATTCAACAATAATGAAATCATAAAGTCTGTAAGTGAGGAAACAGTACAAAACAATCAAAAAATATAAACCTGATCTTTCATACCACGTGTAACTTTACCGAGACAATAAAAATAAAGTGCTTCAGTGGACGTATCTCTATCATCAAAGTACCTTATTAAAGCTAAATATGTCTACCACAATATATCATTCACCTGATTAACAAGTAATTTTCAGAAATCCCTGAAAGAACAGAGCATGTCTTTCTAAACCCAGAGAGAAGTAAAACTCATGACTATCATCACTAGTTCAAGTATAGGTGAGAAAAAACAATTTACTAAAAAATTTTATATAGTCCTGAAAAAAAAAACTATTGTTTTATTTAACTGCTGCATTTTCACGTATCAGCTTTTTTGATTTTGTAGATGCGTACTGCTTGTATTTAGCAAAGTTAAAGAATACTATGACAGTGGAAGTATTCTTACCTTTATTTGACTTTGATGGCTTATTCTTGAGAGACTTAAGGGAACTTCTTGATTTCTCCTCTCTATCTTTAATTAGCTTCTGGACATCATCCAGCGATAGTTTTTGCAGAACAACTACAGGCTTAGCTCCTTTGTTTAGATCTTCAACTAATCCCATTTTTTCTACTTTGTCTTTCTGCTCTCCTTTCATGTCCATTTTCTTAGTTTCCTGAGTTACGTTGCCATCTTTATCCCTCTTGATTTTTGGAATGACAAAATTTTTCAGTGCACCAGACCTCCCCCCCAGCAAGTAGCTTGGAAACTCAGCCTTATTATCAGTGTGCACTTTATTACTGTCTACTTTACTTCTGTTACCCTCTGTCCTTTTGTCATCTTTACTATTTGGTGACTTAAAACCAGGTCTTGATTTATTAGTATCTCCTTGTTTTACACGAGGACTGTCTGGTCTTGATTTTTGTTCCCCAGAAGATCTGTCCCGTGCGTCCCCTGATTCGTGCCTGTGTTTTCTTTCTAGCTTTTCAGTTTTTGAACCATCTGATTTAGTGCTATGTTCATTTCTACTAGAAGATCTCAATGTTTCTGGTCTTCGAACCCTTGACTGATCACCCCGATGTCGTTCTGACTCACCCCTGTCATCTGATTTTTGTTTACTATCATGGTCACGTCTTAGTGACTCGGATCGCCCATCAGGTCTCTGCTTTAAGACTTCAGCTCTTTCTGATTTTAAGCGAGGTGAGTCAGATTTGATATCCTGTTTATGCTTAGACACATCGGGTTTCTTCTCTGTTGATGGCTTTCCAGAATCCCTCCTATTTTCATGCCTATGTTTTGGGGTTTCAGGCCGGCCTTCACCTTTCTGCTTTGGAGTCTCAGGCCGGCCTTCACTCTTTTGCTTTGGAGTCTCAGGTCGTCCATCACCCTTCTGTTTTGGGGTTTCAGGCCGGCCTTCACTCTTTTGCTTTGGGGTTTCAGGCCGGTTTTCAGCTTTCTGCTTTGGGGTTTCAGGTCTTGCTTTTGTGTTTTCTGACCTGGTGTTGTTTTGTTTGTTGTCATTTGGTTTTGTGTCACACAGTCTATTTTCATTCTGTTTAGGCTCAACTACAGCGCTCTCACTCTGTTTGGACTCTGTCGTTTTGTTCTCATTCTGCTTAAGTTCTTCTGTTTGGGTCTCAGTTTTAGTTTCTAACTTACTTTCATTTGATTTTGACTCCCCCAGCTGGTTTTCATTTGGTTTAGATTCTGATAACCTACTTTCATTTTGCTTCATTTCGCTTTTTGGAAGCTCAGGATCAGACTTTTTTTTAGGAGTCTCAGGATGGTTTTCTGGTATAGACTTAAGACTTCCAACAATATCTTCCTGAAGAACTGAAATGGGTGCATCATTACACTGTTTGGTTTCTTCAGGCTTTTTAATGGAATCTGAATCCTGAGTTATAGAAGCCTGAGAGTCCACTCTTCCTGCCTGATGAAGATCAATGCTAACCATTAATGCTGGCCTTGACCCATTTCCCGTAGAACCCGTCTCCTGAGAAGCTGGTCTATTACCTCCTGTAGCACCCCCAGCCTCCTGTGGGTAAGAATCTTGTTTTCTTTTTTTCAAAGGCTTATCTGAAATTTAAAGATAAATATTCAATATCAGTAACAGACAAATTCATCAGTAACAAATTCTTATCTTACTAAAACCATTTTTAATAAACTTTTTCCAATGTATTGAATACAAATATAAGTATGCAGATATAAAACAACATGGATGACTACTTTTAAAACTTAAGTTTTGAGAAGATATATATGTATACTTACTGAACTTTGATAATTAACAGAGAACATAAAAAAGAATTCAATAGCATTTTTGAGAGTGTAAGTACAAGAATACAAATGAATAGACTAGAACTTCTAACACACAAACACATGAATTTATGTTTATATATAAGACCTAAGGTGTTTTTATAAGACTAGCTATTAGCTATATATTTTCACTTAAGATCATTTTAATTATTAAAACAATTATGAGTCCTAAATCTGCCAAATACAACTGGAAACACATCTTTTACTACATGAGAAACATGAAATCTATGAAACAGAAAAGAATAGGACTAAAAAGTAGATAAAAGGAGTTACTTTAGACAGGAGGCTAACCAAACGCTCCGATTTTGCCATTAGGCTTTAACCTACATTCTCCGTCTCTGGGTGTCAAGCACACACGAGGAACTTCAAAGCTAACATGCAATGACATAAAGCAGAATAAGGACGCTCTATCCTGCGCTCAGAGGCATGGAACAGGTATATATAACATATATATATATATATATATATATATATATATATATATATATATATATATATATATATATATATATATATATATTAGCCTGGACTAGAACTTATAGTGTATGTAGCCCAGAGTGGCCTGAACTCTGGGTCCGCCTGCCTTAGTCCCCTGTGGGAGATTCTAAGCATGTGTTTTACTTTACCTTTTAAAGATAAATCTTCCTTTGTGCAACTTCAATAGGCAAAAATGTCTTTAGGCTTTTTTCATTCTAGTGGCTTATATTATTAAATACAAGGAAAAAAAAGAACTACAGTGTCCTGAAATATGATGATGCATATATACTAACACATATCTACTGTCTGATAGATTGTGGAGCACTTTTTAAAAGCAGCTGTGCGTTTCTCTGTCTGCTTGATTCTATCTTTAACTCAGAAGATTTCTGGTTCACTGTCTATGAACTGAATCTCTAGTTCTTAGGAACAGTTAGATTTATAGTACCTTGTGGATTCTGCATATTCAATTTATTTGCCAAACTTCTTAATTATGTTTTAAAAGTCATTACTAGTCATTATTACTTTAAAAGACAATCTCTAGGTTCTCTGATAATAACTATCATTGGGATATAGCACTTAATGAAAACAGCATAACAAGGTGATCAGTGAAAAAATCACTGTAATGGAATAAATCATGAAAAAAAATTTTAAGGTTGTAATACTTATTTTATATACCTATTTTATTTACCACTGTTTTATTCTCGAAAACAGAAGGATCAGCTCATTCCAATTTAAAGTCTAGTTGACTATAAGGAAAAAGTACTTGGGGCTGAGACTGTCTCAGAGGAAGAGTGCTTGCCTAGAATGCAGATCACGAGCTTGATCTCCAGGGTCCCTAAGCATACTCTGCTCTTTCTGTCACACAGAAGTCAGACCTTTATCTGTCACACAGGCTACACTTCTAAAATAATAATAAAATGCGATGACTCTCATCATTACACTGTTCTCCCAAGTCCCAAATACCCTTTCAGGTAATAGTGTATTTGAAGCCTTTTGCATCAATGCCTAAGGAAAAAAATTCTCAGAATACAAAAGTTATGATTATTGAGTCTCTTTAAAATATCACCATGAAATTTTTAATCCTGTCACAGAGCACATGAGACAATGGCTACATTAACCAACAGAATCTCTTATTAAGCTTAACCTCTAAACCTTTATGACAAAAACAGAAACATTAAGATTTCTATATTTTCAAGGCAACAGACTTTGTAAATGTCATTAAAATAGTAACTTACATATATTTCAGAACTAATATAATTAATTCAAGGTATCTGGTATTTTGCTAAATCTGTGTCTCATTCTTTGGTGCACGCAAGCGTGCACGCACGCACACACACACACACACACACACACACACACACACACACACACACACTAGCAACCAACCAACAAAGAACCCAACACATGTTTTGGAAATAAACATTAGCTTAGCAGGTTTACCTTTAAAGGATTAAACACACACACACACACACACACACACACACACACACACACACACACACACACACTAGCAACCAACCAACAAAGAACCCAACACATGTTTTGGAAATAAACATTAGCTTAGCAGGTTTACCTTTAAAGGATTAAACACACACACACACACACACACACACACACACACACACACACACACCTACTTAAAAGGGTTTATGGATTATTAATGTCATTTGAATTTACCTTCTGTTATAAAAACAAAATTTTGGCAAATAAGTTATTTCAAAGAAATTTATTAAAACTACAGAATCTATGAACTATAACAAAAGACACAAATTGTATATAAGCAATTAAGTAAGACTAAGAACAATCTTACTTTTTCTAGCATAAAATAAAAATCCTGCAGGTAAAGAGTGAGATCAACTCTCTCTCCCTTTTCTGTCCACTCCTCCTCTGATGCTGGCCTCAATTTCCTGCCTGGCCTAATGAAATTACAGTTATGGACCACAAAATAAGGTCTGAATTTTTCATCTTTTGAAAAATACTACACTTTTTCTATACAACTAGCAAAAGTATATCATTGTTGCAGGGAGTTAGGAGACAGGAGAAACACTAATTTTCTGTTCAGGGTCTGATTCCTTCTCCCTTAGGTTTACCTCTGTACAGAGGCTCTGAATGTGGGCAGCTCTCTGTTGTATCTTCACCTGTAAAGTCTTTCATGTACAGGCCATCTGGAAAGAGTGATTTTACTATTCAGGACACTGAGTACCTTTAATTGCTCTTCAGAATTAGGTATCTTAACAGTAGCTATCAGAATTCACCATAATTCTGAAGAAAATGTATACAAAAGGAACTTCAAAACCATTTGTCACCTAATTGTGAATATTTAAAAAATAAGACCAAACCTTTAAAAAACTTCAACTTCTCAGGCTTATAAAAAGAAAAAACAAAAAACAAAAACAAAAACAAAAAAAAAAAACCACCAAAAATCAAATTATAACAGTTACTAAATATATTTTAAGTAAAACCCAAAAGCACTTATGGCAGAGAACACAGTAGCCACCGGGACAACAATGCTCCACTAAACAGCGGCACAGGCCAGGCCGCTCACGGTTCCTCTCGTCTCACATGTCAGAACCGCTATTTCAAAAACTAGCACGTCATATAGTCTGACTATTCCTTATCTCAACTGCATGGGACTAAAGCAGTTCTGACTTTGAATTTTTCAGACTTTTTATGTACTTACTAGCTGATCTCAAAATATAAATCTCAAAATATAAAATTTAAAATGCTCTGGAGTCTGTATATTTGATGGTAATGTGTTTTATATACAAGAACATTCTAGATTTGGGGGGAATTAAAAAAAGATCAAAGATACTCAACCTATACTTTACTTTTTATAAGGGCTACAGTTCAAACATCTTAACATATGAAAAATGTTAGGAAGCTTGGCTATTTCTTACATTTGCTGACATGAAAAACAGACCTAAGGAAAAGATAAAATACAGAAACATAAACCAAGGAAGAAAAAGAAAGCGGGAATATTGAGCACATGAAAAATGGATACAAATCAGATAGGTCATCCTAGAAGCCAAAGTCAATGCACAAAATTACAGATGACACAAGCAGGAGCAAGACCGATTAAAAGAAACATTTCTGGAACAGTGTAACATTAGGTTGCAATTAGTCTTCCAGCGTATATTTTTATGAATGTCCAAAGAAAGAACATAAATACCCAGCAGGTAGAACCAGGTAATATTATAAAAGTATAATTCAGGTAAAGTATCTAAGACTAATCTATTTGTATTTTTAAAATTTACAGTTATCAGCTTTTATTCTTACCTATAAGATATAAATAAATCTGGGTTTGTTTTTTTTTTTTTTTTTTTTTGACAGAAATCTTGTTCCATAACAAAAAAATGTCATGGCAAACAACTTAAACACACAGTGCCTTAGAAAGGGCACATAACAAAATTAGACCAGACAAGTAGTTCATGTGTTCCTTGTTTCCAGTGATACAACAAAAGTTCTCAGAGCCAATTCTAGAATACATTCAGAATCATTTAGGATTTAGTCTTAAAATCAAAATAATGGTAAGAAACCAATTAATTTCAAGAAAGCATTGTATATTTTCAGGGTTCACTGGGCAGGATCATCACTTCAGAAGAATAACACTTTTATTTATAATCTTACCTACAAGACTGGAACACCATAATCATTTTAGGTAGAACTGGCATCAGAAAACAAATTAAAAATGACAACTGTGACATGAAGTAAGACCTACTTAGTACTTAGTCACAGGATGTGCATGAACCTTCATTAAAATGGTATGCTAGCTTTGTCCTGAGTTGCAGTAACATTTGTTTTAGCCATATAATCACAGATTATGGAGAAAACTATTTAACTCAAAGTAAAATACATATTACAATTTTCTGGAAAATTAATAAATTGTAACTGATTTGTTTTATTCTCCAAAAGAAGTTAAGAGTATAAAGTATATTAAGAGGTGAATCCTACCTAATATAATTACCTTTATTTTCACTCAACTTTTTAAAAATATGTGTGTGGATGTGTTGCTTGCATGGTATGTCTGTGTACAAGTCTGCCAAAGTCAGAGGCGGCAACAGAGTTATGAAGGAACTAGAGTTCTGAAGGGTTGTCAGCCTCATGTGGGTACTGAGACTCTGAAAGAACAGGTAAGTTTAACGGCTGAGTCGCCTCCATCTCCTCTGCTTTTGTCTGTGTGTGTCTGTGTGCTCACATGTGCACAGGTGCCTGCAGAGGAGAGAAGAGGGCACTGGATCCCCTCAAGCTGCAGTTACAGCATCTGTGTGTGCTACGAACCAAACTCCAGTTCTCTGTCAGAACAGAACGCGCCCTTATCCACGGATTCATTCATTAATCATTCCACTTTGAAAATAAAATCTCTGGTTTCAACAAATATAATATTATAAAAATACAAAAAAGGTAACAAAGTATTTGCCATATTTTTTTGTTCCTGTCAACAATTACCAAAAATCATTTAAACAATTCCCCAGAACAGAATCTGCCATAACAAAGGTTAAATGTCACATAGGAATTAAGTTCTCTACTACTATTTTTGGTCAGCCAATCACAATTTTGAATATTTGTTGCAAAATTGTTGCAGTAATCACAAATTTTGTGTAGGCCAATATTATCAAGAAGTATTTAATAACGTAACATGCACACAGTTTTATAAAGTCAGAGAGTACAATGCACATTACAACCGATATTGAAACCCATATTACCGTCTAAAGTAAAAAAGAATCAGCAATACTTTCTCTTTAACAAAGGCTTATGACCAAAGCTTTCAAAAGGTCAGGAAGAAAAACCAAAACAGACTCCAGTTTTCTAACCAGGAAAATAAAGAATTTATGGCTTCTATTAAGATTTACCCTGCAAATGTTATCGTGAAATAATTTATAAATATATACCGTTTGTTCTCAACAGTGTTAACAATTCAGGGTGACAGGAGAGCTAACACACACCTTCAGCAAATTTCATAGACTAGATAGTTATTCAGTCACAGGCCTGTCACACAGCAGATTGGCAAAATGATCTCCATTCAATATCAAGAAATAAAATTAAACCACAAAGCATACATTAAGTTTGGATAATCAAATGTACACATACATTTTAAAATATAAAACTCATAAATTTGTAAATTGTATTTGTACTTTCAGTAATTTGTGTATCTTGCTTAAAACTTTTAAGGGATTTTGTCAATAGCATTACCAAATAATTACTAGAGACTTATATAGGTGTACCTTCAAACCATGTGCTACTATATACTAGTCTGATAAAGGGAACATTTAACTGTATTCATCATCAAAAAAATCTTTCAACCTTAGGGTTTGGTATTTAATATTAGTTGATAATATAAAAGTTGATTTATAATATTAGTTGATAATAATAAAGTTTAAATTAAAATTGATAATATATGGTTACAGAATTATCAAATCTGATATAGATGCTTCAGACAGTGAATGGAATTCATACATGAGAAAAGAAATAAGGATTAATTATTACTATAAGGATTATTATTATAAGGATTAGTTACACATGTGCCCAGAAGCCGAAGTGGTAAGAAGAGATGTCTTACCTTTATCTTGAACTTCCTTTGAGAAGCGCTCCCTTTCAATGGCTGATTCTCTCTCTATCCTTTCAATTTCTGCCAATGCATCCAATTCGACTTCGTCATATATCGGCCCCTGTTGTGATACCTGTTGCTGATTCTGTACTACAGAAGTCTGTGGTTGTTTTGTAGCAACTGAAGTGTTCTGTTGTAAAACAGGCACTTGATTTGCTGGAAGGAATGCTGTTTGTTCTTGCTGCGACAAACATTGAGCAGCATTAAGTGGGCGATTTACGTCCTGTGGAGTAATGGGTGTTTTTGAAGTCTGTCCTGGATACTGCACATTAAAAGGAATATCATTTTCTGAAACATTGCTATTTTCCATACCAGATAGCATATCCTCTTGCTGGTCCATATCTGAAGATCTTACACGAGAAAGTCTTAACGTAAGTTTAGTGGAGTCCTTGGTTGGAGAGCTAATTATATCATACATTGCAGCTTTCTCGTTCTGGTCTTTTTCATCCTTGCCTAATTTCATTTTCTTTTGCTTTTTTTGTTTTCTTTCTGGAGAATCTAGCAAGATATCTGGAGGAACATCTCGAGGTGATGAACAAGGTAAAGACTGAGACTGTAGAATTAAAGGTGGCCTTGACCCTACAAAAACAATTCATAGAAATGAGCAGTTTGCCACTTCACATAGTAAGCGCTAACACAGTTAAATTGAATCAAATATTGAGAAGTCATCTAATCCCAGGTACTTTGGAACTGCAGCTTGAACTACACAAGAGACTTCACAGACCACCACTGCACTTTTTGAGGCAAAGACTCATGCTATCTTGGCTGGCCTCAACTTGCTAGGAAACCAACCGTGACTTAGACGTCCTGATATTTCCCTCAGCTCTCTAGTGCTGAAATTACATGTATATACCACCATACATGATTTTTTATTTTTAAGAACATTCTCGAGCATTACTGCCACAATTTTGCTAAAAAGAAAGATGTTTACAGAAGTTAAAATTTCATAAGTTAAATAGTTAGCAAGCAAAAAAAGGTAAGAATCAGACTTTTCTGTCTGAATTTTTACATAGCACTGTGCTTTTTCTAATCAAAGTTTATGTGGTAAATTATCTATACCTTGGATTGCAACTATTTACCTTAAAATTGAATTAAAATGACTGACAACAAACTAATAATTTCCAAATAAAGACTATTTGGAAAGCAACCTTATAAAGTGAAGTTTAGGCTTCAGATATAATACTGTGTATGCTATTTCAATGTGAAGTTTTCTACTTTTATTCTATCTAGCTACCATCCATCTTCCCTTAAGTGTCAGAAGAAAAGAGAGCTCATTATTTAGATTAACTACCCATTGCTTTGTTATCCCTTCCTGGAAGTCATAAATAACTTCATCCCTTGACAAACTAGAATGATAAATATCGAACTGTGATGGCTAAAGAGTCAACCCGCCTGTTGTTTTCTGGTTGGTTCCTTTATTTTGTTTTCTCCGTAGAAAATCTAGCAAAAACTCTGGTACAAAATCTTGAAGAGGAAGGCTCAGCCTGTATTTTATAAGGACATTTGAGTTGAAGCATCATCTGCAAAAAAAAGTTCTCTACCATAGGGGGCAGAACAGCCCTTAATAGAAATTCACAGGGAATGATTCATTAACTGTTTTGCAAGTTACTGCCTCTTTCCTATAGACAGGGCCTTATATAATGCACACTAGCCTGGAACTCACAGATCCATCTGTCTCTGCTCTCAAGTGCTGGGGTTAAAGGTCTAAAGGTAAAAAAGTACAGTAGGAACACTGATTTCCTTTCAAAATGATAGATATTTTGAAAAACAAGCGGAAAAAAAAAGAGTCCATAGAAATGCATTACAACTGAAAAAAAAAAGTCAATGAAAAGAGCAGGAGAAAAGCTGGGCAGTTCAATGTGAAGTACGTTCTTTTTCGGGAGGTGGACAGGTGAGTCAGACTAAACAGGTCTAACATTTAAGAGAGGCTAAGATATATCTGACTGTGAAGGGCTGCTGACTCACTGAGAACAATACTATACACCTAAGAATACTATCAGAGCTTACTGGGATTTACCAGATATAAATATGAACAATTTAAATAAACCAGAACTGATTTAAATACCCATATACTTAATGTAGATCTGTCTGAAATATGAGACACACAGAAGGAAATTCTAGGTCTACTACCTTTAGGAGTTCCGTCGCTTCCAGCAGGAGAACACACTGGCTGCGGAGACCTTAAGGGAAAAGATGCAGCATTCCTCATTGCTGAAGAATCGCCATCCTAAGAATAAAACAAATTTTCTGTCTTGAATGCTAGGAGATGACTTACTGAAATCTCAAAGATAACTAATAAGAGACATAGATTACTGACAGGTAAAAACTCAATAGTGTAAGTCTTCTGCACTTTCCTGTCTTCTTTATGGTATATCTTAGAAGAATTGAAATTGTACCCAAAACAATCAACAACCTAAGCATGGCAACGAATAAGGAAAACTGATATTGGGAGAAGCTCCATTTGGGTTACTTTTAATAAAAGAAGATGTGAAGAGTGCCCTATGAGGCTATAAATGTCTTGAGGGCAGAGTCCACTGTCTTCTGTTATCTTTAGATATATGCAACTTATATAAAGTACAGTGACATCCACAATAAGAAAATTTTCAATATTTAATAAGGAAGCATTAAATGTGAAGAAGAGGGGAAGCTGAACATGGGGGGGGGGGGGGGAAGCCAAATACTAACAAGTAAAAATTTTCTACTTGAGATAATTTTTTGGTGTATGCACTATTAAATAAAAACTGAAATTTAATCCTGCTCTATAGATTAAGCTCTGTGGGCAACAGGAGCCATGGTGCCCATATCTAGATTCTTAGAACCTAGTTTACTTGTCAAGGTAGAACAGATATCCTTCACCTGTGATATGAAAATGCCGGGCTACAAAACAGGTACCAGCCATTACCGCGTTTATAAACTAGCATGTTACATACATCACTACTTAGCCTGTGCACCATGTGTAGGTAGTCGTCACTTGAGCCATGTCTAGGGTTATCAGCATGATGATTAGCTGAGTTGCCAGATAATGGACCAGAAACTTTGTTATCATGGATGTTTCTCAAGCCACCGGCAACAATAGGACTTGATACCGATGCTGGAATAAAAATTTTTAAAAATATAAAAATTAACCAGAGAAGTTCGAGAAATTACAAGAATATTCTAAACATACAGAAATTATAAAGAATATAATGAACACTTAAGCATTGATCCTTGAATATATAGCAAATATGAAGCCAGCATGGGCTACTTAAGAGCCTGACTCAACAAACCAAACCCAAACCAGTCACAAACATGAACTACAAATCTTGATAGTGTGACAGATGTCATTTCAGACCCATCTGTAAAGAACTGTGACGTCACAGACCAGCAGGAAACTCTCTATGTTTGTGTTCTCTTATTTCTTTCTCTCATTTATTTTACAGGGGAGAATAGTGTAGTTTTGACCCCTCTTTCTGTGTGCACATCTTTATAATTCTACTGTAAGTAAACATTCTAAATAATTCATAAGTACTGCTCTGAATATAGTGTTCCAAATAGTCTGTTTACAAATCCCTTTATAACTGATTATTTCTTCTTTCAGACAGAGCCTCTTGTGACCCAAGATGGCCTCAAACTCGCCATGTATTTGAGGGGTTTCTGGTATTCATTCCTTTACCCCTTGACTGCTGGGATTCTAAGCTAGTGCCTAGTTTTATGCAGTGCTAAGAACAAAATTCAGGGCTTTGTGAATTTTAGGCATAAAACTTCCTTTTAAATTAGGTATTATGCTATGATTTTTACATTTCTTACATATGCAGTTCAATTGTTTAAAAAAATTACTTAAATTCTGCTGTATGATGTACACAATGTATTCATTTTATATGGGGATGATAGATTATTATAAATAATATAACAGTGGGCATCACTGTTTATGATATGATATACACATAGGGTATTTTTATAAATGTAACTATAACTTAAAGACGGGGACCAGCAAACAAGATTACCAGTCACAGACATTTGTAAGTCTTTCTGAATACTACCAAATAACTTTACAAATTACTAAAGTCTCTTAATTCATCAATAGTATGTGATTCTCACAGCTTTACATACTTACCTATAACTTTTGTTTCTCTGAGGATAAACAATATTGCTCATAGTTATTTTAGTTTTCATTTCCTAATTTGTAGCAAAGCCAAGATTCCTTCATGTACACCGTCACTCACATTCCCTACCTGCTAAAGTTATAGAAAAGTTCCCTATACCTTTTTGAAAAGTTTTATAAAAATAAAGTTTAGTTTTAAGTATATTGTAGGGAAATGATCCAAATAAGCTTTCTTTCCAACTGTCACAGCACATAATACACTATTATACACTATAAAGTATATAATAATAAATTATTCCGATTGAGATAGTTGAAGTTTCTGTGTCTGTACTTAGTAGTACAACTTTGTTTCCTGTTAGGTTGAGCTAAAAAATGCTACTTTAAAAAAATTATCCCAACCAAAAATAAAGGCCAGCTGACTGTGGTAATGTGTGTCTTCAATCCCAGATCTTGAGAGGCAAAGGCAGGAAGATCTCTGTGAGCTAGAGGCCAGTCTGTTCTACATAGTAAGTTCCAGGACAGCTATGGCTACCAAGAGAGAGCTTGTCTGCAGTTTCCCCACCTCTCTCTCAAGAAAAACAAACAAACACCTCCTCCAATTAAAAAAAAAAAAACTAAAACAAAACAAAACAGGACAAGCATTTGAAAGTAAGCCAAAAGGGATGGGGGGGGGGGGGGGATGATGTAATTAAAAAAAGAAAGAAAGAAAAAAAAAGTACTGTATATTTTTAAACTTTTTTTCTTTTGTATTAATTTTTAGAAGTTGCTTAGATTTCACAGTACAATTTGGTTTAAATTTCTGGTAATGTTATACTGAGTTTATAGATTTGAAAGAATAATCTTTACCTCAATATCCTTATCTAAAAGGGCAGCACAATATCACTTCTTATCATGTTGTTAGCAAAGGTCATACATACATCTTTCACTTATAGGCATCTTGCAATTTTTCTTACGGAGTACTAATGATATTCAAAATCTGTAGCTGTAATTGCTTATTGTTATATGAAATATGGTTAATTTCATTTCTAATAATATGTTCAAGGACTATAAAGAATTAATTTTACTGAATATAACATCTTTCCTGTGGCTTCTTTTGAATTTTCACCAAGATAGTTTGTACTGGCTCATTTTGTGTCAACAAGCTGGAGTGATCACAGAGAAAGGAGCCTCAGTTGAGGAAATGCCTCCATGAGATCCAATGTAAGGCATTTTCTCAACTAGTGATCAAGGGAGAAGGGCCCAGCTCATTGTGGGTGGTGCCATCCCTGGGCTGGTAGACCTGGGTTCTATAAGAAAGCAGACTGAGCAAGCCAGGGGAAGCAAGTCAGTAAGCAGCATCCCTCCATGGCCTCTGCATCAGCTCCTGCTTCTTGACCTGCTTGAGTTCCAGTCCTGACTTCCTTTGGCGATGAACAGCAATGTGGAAGTGTAAGCTGAATAAACCCTTTCCTCCCAAACTTGCTTCTTGGTGGTGATGTTTTGTGCAGGAATAGAAATCCTAACTAGGACACAGTTCTATACCCAAAGTGACATTTTATTTCCTTTCACATGCACATATATGTACACATGTATATTCACACATATACATTAGATTTGTAGAGAGATCATATACTTCTCTATGTTACCCATTGCTCACTAAGTGATGGTAGTGACTACAGGTACTCATGTCTGATACAGGAGTTAGAGAAAAATATTTCTAAGTTGTCACCACTCTATAACCTTTAGCAGGATAAAGATTTACCAACTTATTATTATTCAGCATGTTTAAAAATAATTAATTAAATAGAATGTCCTTTTTGTCCCCCATTGATTTGAGTTGGAATAATAACAGACTCTTAAGCACTCCAACAACCACTATGTATCCAATGTTGACATGAGGGTTGGTAGCACCAATTGTCTGCAGGAACGTGTTTATAACAGGCTCCTTCTCATCATATTCTCTTTCACTCACCTCATTTTGGAATTCAGTTATTACTTGATGTTATAAAATAAGGTAGGAAAGTACAGACATGCTTTTTTTTAATGAAATGGTTAAAGACCTGAGTAACTTCATTAAATGTTTAGTAAACGTGATAAAAAAGTTTTCACCTACCAAGTGAGATAAATATAAATTATACAAACTCCAGAAAAGTTGTACATAAACTTTATCCTTATTAAGAATGCAAAACATTTATCAATTTGATATAAATTTAATTTCAATTTATGCTATATTTTCTTACTTGTTGCTTCAAGTTAATCATTATTTTAAATCTGTTACACTTTTCTGTGTGTGTTGGTTATTTAATTTTAAAAATGCTTATTTGTCTACTTCATAAGCTAATTTTTGTCTTGCTCTTGATACATATATTATATCACCTTTATACACCTTGGTATCTAATCTTAATATAATGTGTGTATATAATATGTGCTCCAAGAGTTTTTTTTTCAATAAGGACTTATATACTTACATAGTCATTTTCTCAGAAAAACAATGTAAAGTTAAATCTTTTTCTCTAGTCCAGATCAAGTCTAGTTCAATCTGCTCAGAAACCTGCTTATCTCTTTCTCAAACTAATAAACTGTATTTTTGTTGTATAACTCAAAAAATGTAGTTTATGTAGTTAGAGCATTTTGTTCTAAATGATCCGGTAATACAGGTATAATTTCAAAATTAATAGACAATGACCAAAATGAGTAAGACATTCTTACAAACTTATTTTAAGGTGTCATCTTTTGAATGAAAATTAAAACTATTACAATATTCTGATAATCAGTATTAAATCTTAAAAATAGATGATCTCTCTATCTATCTATAAGATAATGAAAAAAGGATATTTGTATCAACCAGAATATTTAGTAAAAAATATTACACACACACACACACACACACACACACACACACACAGAGCAAGCCTAGTTGTACAATGCTGTAATCCATACTCAGGAGGAAGGCTTGCTTGGGAAACAACAAGTTTGCTGCCAGTTTGGGTAGCTTAGATTCTGTCCAAAATAACAACAAAACACTGGAACTACAGCTCAGTGGTAGAGTGTCTGCTTAGCTCTCACAAGATCAAACACTGAACCACCATTATCACAGGAAACAAAGCAGAATTACAATACTGAAGGAGACTGAGAACTGAAAGAGCTGGGCGCTGTGTGGCGACTGTTCATTTCTGTACCTGAGACACTATGGCAGGAAGCTCAGGAATTAGAGGACAGTCTTATCTACACTCTAACAAGTTGTCTCAAAGTGTGAAAATTCAAGAGAAAAAAAAAAACAAAAACAAAAACCAAGTAAACCAAAAACAAACAAAAAACCCCCAGAGTACAACATTCAAGAAACTTGATTATATTTTGAAAAAAAAAATGTTAAAGACATATTTATGACAAATAAAGCTGGTTAAGTTGAAATATACTGTTTATTAGATATAAGAAATTAATTTCTTAGAAGTAAAAAAAATCTAGTGACCACTGATTTAAAAGGAAAAAAAATGTCGACCAGCAGTGGTGATGTACATCTGTAAATCTCTTGAGTTTGAGGTCAGCCTGGTTTACAGAATGAGTTCTAGAGGACAGCCAAGGCTATGTAGAAAAATCCCGACTTGACAAAACAAAACAAACAAACAAACAAACAAAAAAAAAAGCCCAACCAACAACAAAGAAAGAAAGAAAGAAAATCTTTCTTGAAAAATGCTGATGAAAGTGCTCTTTGGGCATGGTAAATGTTTTTTGTACTGTTAAATTTTTAACATGAAGTTGAATGCTGTCAATGTTATGTTTCTCTTACTCTAAAATTCCCTATTTCCAACTCTTTTCTGTTCTTCTGACTTACTGTGCATTCTGTGTTGAGTAATATCTAGGGAGCACTAACACCTCAGTGATGTTTTTTAGTTTCTCTGGTGCCTGAACATTCTCGGGAATAACTCATTATTGAACTGGGCCTTAAACTATATTTTTCTTTTGATTCATTTTGAAAAATGAATGTTTGCTCAACATGGGGTAATTTCTATCACCCAGAATCATCTGAATATTTATTAGCACAAAATGATGTTCTTTCCTACATATGCTCTTATATACATGGCTTATGTATATGGTATTATGTATTGGGTTTTTGTCCTCTGACATTACTTTTATGGGAAACAAAACCAAAGATGTTTGTCCTTTATCTTTTCTTGAAAATTTATATATTTTTAAAAATACTTAAGGTATATGAGAATCTTTTACTGATAAAATTATTTAGCAGTCACAAGACAGTATAATCTTTTAAAGATAAACGATCCTGAAGCAAGAATATGCCCCTGTGCTGGAGAGAAGGCTCTGTGGTTAAGAGCACTGTCTGATCTTGCCGAGGACCTGCGTTCAATTCCTAGCACCTACATGGCAACTCATAAATAATACAGAATAACCATCTGTAATTCCAGTTCAAGGAAATCTGATGCCCCCTTCTGGCTTCTGAACTAATATGGTGCACAAATATACATTAAAACACAACTCTGGGCAAAACATACAATAAAACAGATTACTTTAAAAGACATAAACATATGATACTGACTAGTGACTTAGGTGATGAGCAGCTTCCTTACCTTGCTGCATCTGTGGATGTGTTGTGTAACTTGAAGGATGGGGATATGGCATGTATCCTGCAGGACTCTGTGGGGCATATGGACTAGGCACTGGGCTATTTTGTTGTGGCATAAATCTATTCCCAGAGCTTGTCTGTGGTGGCACAAACCGGCTAAAACCCAAAACAAAAATTAAGTATATCAGGAAAGAAATCAACAGGCTACATTTTAAAATTTAAATGTGAAAAAATTCTTTGAACTCCAATTTATATAATAAAATCTATGCAAACAGAAAAATAGCAAAATTACATATATATTAACATTCATAACGTAAGAGCCGCATCAAATAATTAAACATTAATTTAACTACATAAAAACCACCATTCCATTTAGGAATACCAATCTCCGTCTCTTCAAATAAATTGTCTTCCAGATTTTGTTATTTATAGCAAACTTACATTAAACATGACACCTTTTCTTTTTTTTTTTTCTTCTTTCTTTTTTTTGGGGGGGTGTATGTGTATGGTGGTAGTGCTACTGGGAAATAATCCATTAAACCCAGGGCTTGGTTCACATTAGGCAAGCATTCTGCCAGGGAGCTACATTACTACAAACACATCATTTACTTTATTAAAATTCAATTAATATATGGTAGCTCCTTTAGTTAGTAATCATAATAATTCTACATGCAACATTTTTTAGGTGAATGCTTATAATGACTGGTAAGCATAGAACTATTTATTTATATAATTCAAGAATATTTAAATGCATGTGCATGATATTCACAGAAGCATATTCATTTACCCCACAATATGTAAAACATATGGGTATCTAGTTACCTGGAGGGGCTATGTGAGATAGTGGTCTGTTGGTAATTGGAAGATGCAGGACTACTGTGCATGGAATTCTGAGAAAGTTTGTACTGAGACATCATCATTCCTGCTCAAAAGATAAAAATAGGAAATATTATTTTCTTCTTACTGTAAAGGCTCAACTCATTATTTTAAAAAAAATATTCAAAAGTTCAACTTTTCCAGAATGGTTTTGTTTGGGGGAAGCAATATATAGCTACTAGAAAAACTAAATTTCAAGCAAATCAATTTTATAAAACACAATTTTAGTACCACCAGTCTAGTGCTGGATATAAACGATGATGTCTATGATTTTCATAGAACTGGAAACTGACACAAGGGCATCATATACACTAGGCAGGTGCTCTAACACTGAGCCAATGCCCATCCTCATATTCATATCATCATTTAGACTTAGAATTAAAGTTTAAAATCACTTCATCTAGCTATTGTCAAAATGCTATGTACTTATGTACTCTCTTTTAATTTATGCCTTTAACTGTTTTATTATAATTGTTACTATATAGAAATATATTTTAACATATACTTCTCTTGTGCTTAGGAACTTAATTTCACAACATTAATTGTTTCACACCTAAGTTTTATAATTAATTTATCTATGGAACAAAAATTGAGTTCCTGCAAATTATCCAAAATTCTATTAACAAAGCATGATGCTCCTATTTCTTCTTCTAAAATGACTTTTTGGCTACTTAGTGTGGATTATAAGAATATTTCAACTGTAAATAAAAACATGAGTTAGCTTTCACTTTATAATTGTAATTTTATTTTATTTATATGTATAAATATTTGCTGTGTGTTCATATGTGTGCCACATGTGCCAGGTCCCCTTGTGGGCCAGGACACTGGATTCATGGGAACATGAGTTAAATAGCTGCAGCAACCAAGTGGATACTGGGAACCACACATGCATTATCTGTAAAAGCAGCAAGTACTGCTAACCACAGCGCCATCTCTCAGCTTGACTGACTCACAAATGGCATTTTGTAATAAAGAAGCAGTAGAAAACTTAGGTTTATTAAGAGAGAAAATGTGCAACTAACCCTGAATTTTCTTCTATGAATTTCTGGGAACTGCAATCAATAAATTAACATTCCTAAACTTCATTTCTTGCTGTTGATATGTAAAGTACCTTTTATCAGAAATATTCAAACAGAAGGTATATATGTTTATTTGTCAGTAATTCTACAGAAGAGACTACAGTTCTACAGTCAGTAGCAGAATGAGATTAGGGCTCAAGGCCACCTCAGAGACAACCACTAAAAATGTGAATAAAAAATTCAAAACAAAGTAGTTTTATTCTATAACTTACTAATCATTAACTATAATTACTATTTGAGTATCCTCTTTTGTTGTTGTTGTTGAATAAGCAAAGCAATACCATAAGAATTAAATCTTCTCTCCTCAGTTAACAGTCACCACTGGGGCAGGCCTAAAATTACTAGTTTGAAAGTAATGGCTATTTAGATAAAGGGTCAAATAAAATCAGAACAATGCTCTCTGACTACCTCAAAGTTCCAAAGAGTCAGTGACTTCTATACAGTAAGATTTCTTCATGCGTTAATCTCATTTACACTTAACAACAGAAAGATGAAATTCAGTTAAGAGATTCTGTCTCAAAATGTGAACAATGAAGAGTGACCATTGTGATACACATACACACACGCCCACATATGCGCGTGACCATACTACAACACACATCCACACAAATTAACCTTTATGAATTTAAGCTTTTTCTTATGAAATGCTTTTGACAATGACAACTATTAACAAATTACTTTTAAAAATTCTTTATCTTTTCACAGGACATAAAGAAATATAGAGAAATCATACATTTTAGTTAAAACTGTATGCAGAATCAAACATAAAATAAATAACAAAATGAATGCTGTAATACTTTTTATTACTATGACTTTTTTCATCTAAATTCATACTCAAAATATAGATTACAAAAATGTAATAGTAGTATCTTTGGATGGTTTGATTTATCCAAAACTGTATTTATATTTTCCTAAACTTACTAATTCTTTTAGGCCTTCTTTTAAACTTTTATTTACATTATTTAAAAAAATAGTTTATGCATATGTTTTTGTGTGTAGGTTACATGCATTTGAATGAAGCTGCCTGCAGGATTCAGTACAGGGTATTAGATTCCTTTGAAATAGAGCCATAAACATCTAAGGTAGGAAATGCTTTTAATTAACTGCTGAGCCATGTCTCTGGGTTCCAACTGCTGTGACCAGCTGACTTGATAGACACTCTTGTAACTCCAGCGCTTTCAGAATGCAGAGCTTTATTTCCTGTCGCTACTGCTGTTGTCTAACTATACTCTATAGGTTAATTCCCAATACCCACAGGGCAGCTCAGAACAGTTTGTAACTCCAGTTCCAGGGGATCGGACACACTCACATAGGCATACACAGAGGAAAACACCGATGCACATGAAATAAAAATAAATGTAAAGATTACAGATGGATTCTAGACCTTAAATGATTTTCTAAGAACAAAATTCTAAAGTTCACTTAATACATTTCAAGATACCTTAAAAAAAGCTTTCAAAGTTTTGTTTAATTACATATTAAACCACAAGAATATTATTCAGTTTTCTTTTCACACTTGGCTTGATTTAAAATATGAACAGACATTTGCAAGTGAGTAACCAGCTAGTTAAAGAAAAAAAACAAAAAAACCTCACCACTCTGTACGTATCTGTTCTGCATGCTTTTCTCCCTGAAAACGTTAGGACTCCTTGCCAGGACGGCCTGCAACAAGACTGGTATATCGCCCTCGGGGTCATCACTGCCAAGGTTGTCTTTTAGTTCTCTGGCATTGAAGAAAAAAATAATTATAACCATGATTGATTTCTTAAGATTTACAGAATAAAAACGTGTTACTTCAGTAGGCCCACAGCACACTTTCAAAGATGCAATCCCAGAAGAGTGTGACTGTCACAGAATTGTTCTTCCAATGAAACATACACTGTTACCTTACTAAGAGAAGACATATGTGATTTTTCTATCTTATATAGGTAATCATCTAAATAATTAGCAAATTAAATTATATATGCCTGTTTAGAAACAGTGTCTTCCATTTTCAATCGAATACGATGCCCAACTGTGCCCAGCTTCTGATCTCAGAAGACGCTGGGAGTATTTGTCTGTGGGGACAGAGTAGTAGACTCTACTTTCTAATACCACGTCTCTCTGTACTGCATCAACATGATAGAAGCTGAGAACTGACGTCTGGAAGTTTTCTTCCTGTTTCCACACTTACTCACTCTGCTGTGTGCATGGGCACGCATGTATGCACAGAAACTAACTGGATCTAACAGTAAAGACCTAAAAAATAATATGCAAACAGTAAGATTCAATAAATTCCAGGGAATAATCTTAAAGGAACTTCCTATAAAATAAATCCTAATTTTTATGTGCTTTTTCCTACCTCTCTAAATATTCAGAAAAAACCTGCAAAGTGTGTAACAAGACAACAGCAACTATGCAATATCTAGGCAGTGAAATTTCTAGAGGGATTAAAATATGAACACTGTACTTCCTTCTGGTTGTATTATTATCTATGTATGTGATGTCCACATCAGAGAACAACTGTATGTTAGTTCTCGACTTTGACCTTTATGTGTAGGCTGGAAACTGAACTTAGGTCATCAGGCTTGAGTAGCATGCACTTTACCCACTGAGCCACTTCCCTGGACCCAGATCTACTTTTAAGTATATTTTTGTGTTGTTAAGCCTGTAAAGTATGCACGGTTTTTGTAGCCACAAACAATAAGTACATTCTTATTGTTTAGCCCAATTTTATTTTTAAAAGTCTACTTTATGAAAAACACACCTATGCTCAAATGCAAACAAATTTTACTTTCCATGGAGTTAAATTTTGAGTTCTTGTTATACTCAGCATATTCCTATGTCTAGAAATTTTAATTTCTCTAACAATATTAGAAGAGGGGAGAAAAGTTTTATGAGCACATTTAAATCTCTGCAGATGAGATCAAGAGCATTTACACAAGTGGAAAAGATCTAGAAGGACACACGAGTCGATACTTGTGTTACATGTGCCTATGGCCTACCTAAATCTCTTTAATATCACATTAAACTTGGCTATACTCCCACTTAGTTATGGACATTTTCTTGTCTTTCTGTTTTAAGACAGAATTTCACTAGTAGCCTTAGCAGATCTGTAACTCCTTAGGTAGACCAGGCTAGCCTAGGATACATACAGATCTACCTGCATCTGCTTCTTGAGTGCTAGGATTAATGGCATGATCACCAACTACTGGATGGATAGTATGAACCTGAATGATGGCTCATACATAATTATTGGTGGTTGAGGGCAGAGGACGATGGTGGGTCTTAGGCTATAAAGTGAGGCTATAGCTTTACTAGGAGAGCATATACCTAGCATGCATGAAACTTTGCATCTGACTCAGCACCACATAAGCTCAGCATGGCGGCACACACATGTAATACCAGCACTCAAGAAGTTCCAGAACCTCATCTGCTACACTGCAAGGTCAAAGTCAGCCTGAGATACCTGTCATGAACAACAACAGAACAAGGCAAACAGAACCCCCAAAAGTATGAATCTGAAAATTTTGGAAATAACTTAAAAGGAAATACTGTTCTTTCTTTGTAAGACCAAAACATTTACTGTTAGATGTAAAGTTGATTGTACTTACATGTGATCTGTTGATACCTGGTTGAGACTATGGACAAGCTGTGAAACCAAATTGTCATCCCTACAGGCCAAAAGGCAGTTCACCTCTTCTGCTATCCGTGAATTAAAGAGGAGGCTCTTTGTAGTTGTAGCAGGTAAAGGAGATGGAAGAGGCAGCTGGTTCAGGACTACATAGAATAAAAGCGAAACATAAGAAATTAACTAATGGAGAGAAGCCTTTATATACACGTCTATGTTTATATAAATCAAAGACTAAAAAACAATAAGCTGTACGTTTCATGACTAATGACTGAAAAATATTACTTTCACTTTGAAAACTCTCAATCAGCTGAAGAAATCACTGCTCCCAAATACCGGAGGCCAGTACAGACTACATTACTAGGAATTACTTAGCCCCTGTATATTCATGCCTTAATTTTCATTTAAAAATTGTTTCTACTAACTAAATAAAGCATGACTTTGAGACATAAGGTTAGAAAGCAGCTTATCTACAAGATGAATCAGATCAGTAGCACTCTCAGGCAAATAAATCAAAACCAATACCTGACTCTACATTACAGTGATATGCAATACATTTTTTAAAAGCTTAAGAATACAGAAACAAACAGCTCACAGTAGTAGAACACTCAGAGTACAACATTCCTAAGAACAATAAAAAGTTCTTGTCATAAATTCCTAAATAGTTCTTTTTATTCCATTCTACTCTAAACAGCAAACAAATACAAAAAAGTTGATTATTTTGTGGCTTAAACCCCATTATTTAAATCTGTACATTTATCTTTGTTTTGTAAAATGAAGTTGTTTAAAAAAACCCATTATTTAATGTAAGTAGACTTAATGGAAATTCTTTATTTGCCTAAGGGTTAAGAAGCCCAAATAAATATAGGTATCATGTTTTGGGGTTAATTTCTAATCGACTCCTATTATAATTACCAACTATCAGGAAATAGTTTTCATTAATAAAACCACAAAATAATCTATTATTGCTTCACAGAGTTTACCAGGAAGATATGAATTAAAAATGTGAGGTATAGCAGAAGTAAACGGCAGAAAAAAAAACAAAGGGAAGATTAGCAGCATATTTAATTTTCAATTCATACACCTTGTGTTTTTGCCTCACAAGTAACAAAAACTAATGCATGTTTCAAACTTGTCCTGCAGAGTTAGGATAAGCCAACCACCTACTTTCTAATGATACAAGTTTCTTACACTCAACTGAACATACACAAAAACAAAACCCAGGGCACAGTTGAACAGTTCTATGTAAGATATTTTTTTCATAATTATTATAAAGTCCCACATCTTACATAATGCTATGGAAAAGGTATTTATGTGTTCATTTGTTTTTCCTTTTCTACCCTTTATCTCTATCCCCACACTAAAGGAGGATGAGACAGGGACAGACACTGGGCACATGCTGCGCCATTACCCAAATATGAACACTTATTATATTAGCTAAATTTCTCGTTATTGACAATAATATTTTTAAAGCACAGAATAGAGTTTATTCAGGGCATGGGAGGAGAGTTAAGAGGGGAGTAGGGGCAGAGAGAAAGAAGAGAGGAGTAGACAAGCAGAGACTGGCCATGAACACATGGAAAGAGAGGAGGGATGGGTGGAGGTGGTGGTGGGGAAGCAAGGGCCCAGAGAGCAAGAAGGCAAGAGCATTAACAGTAATAAAGTGCGCTCTCATATTGATGACACATCTTGTATCTGTTAACAAATTCTATCAGATAATTCAACCTGATGTTAAAAAAATCAGTACCACTAGAATTTAGCTAATGTGAGCTATCAAATTCTCCTTCTTGGAGGACAATTTCAGGTACTGTTTTTGTAAATGCTTTCTAATAAACTTTATTCTTGTTTCTTAACCCGTATTTCTTTATTTAGTTTTAGCATCTCTTAAAGCTTTGTGTCATTTTTCTAAATTCCTTATTTATTTTTCAGGTCTTTATCTTATCACAATATCATTTCTTTAGAAGTCCAAAGAAGGATGAAGAAATTAAGTTTGTCCATTAGGTGGAAACATTAATTTTGCTACTCTAAAATGCACATGAATCAAATATATATTTTTATGTTATATATGACATTAAAGGTAACTTTTTGTCTCAAAAAATGAATGTTAGCAAAGAACAGAACTTAAATTAGATTATTTATCCAAACTTACGGTCCGTAAGACTAGCAATCCCCGCGAGAGTAGTTATGGGGACATGGGGCATATCCCCATTCATCCTGAAGTTCTGGAATGGTGTTGCCTATGAAGTATTTAGTTCAGGTGCCAGCTGTCATTACTTTCCATTTCCCAAACTGCAATACACACACAAAAAGAAAACCATATAATTATTTGTGAAACTATGTCAAATATATGAGTAGCAGAGAGATACTTAAATCATTTAGAAACAAAAATCTTAGCTTATATTTGTTCAATGTGTTTAGCAAGACACTTGTAAACAGCCCTTGCCATAAACCAAATCCTGCAAAATGTCTTGTTGTACATTAACATGTAGGCCTCACAACAACCCGGGTACAACAGAGTACTACTCTTTTCTGCATTTTACTAATGAGAAAATTATAGTGGGTTTAAATCAACTACTGGAGCTATAATTCAAATAACATAATCTGGCTTTAGAATCTGTTTCTTAACTTCTGGTATATATATATTGCTAGAGCAGAGTACTCTTTCTAAACTCAAAAAAAAAAAACAAAACAATTTTTACTTAAGAATCTGGCTTCAATTTCTTGTCTAGTTCTCTTTTCACTCTCTTAAATAGACTCTACCCTCCTACCAAGACTATCTCATCCGATTCTTTTGGATCCTCGTGATTTGCTCTGTGTGGTTTTTATTCTTCTGTATTCTAAATCCCACAATTCAAGAACACTTTCACTCCACAGCCATTTTGCCTTAGGATAACTGAACTTATGACATTTATTGCACAGTATTTTCTTAATAAATCACTATATATTCCTTTGTGACACACTTGATGTGTCTGTTCCCTGGTTTGTAATCCGTTACTCTGTTCACTTAGTGTCCATGTGTATTGTTGTGTGCGTATTATGACTGATGTGTATGCAGATCAGAACATAATCTGCAGGGCAGGCGCTTTCCTTCCATCATGAAAGTCTGGAGGACTGAACTCAGGATCTCAGGTGGGTGTTGTGCTTTTCCTTGCTGAGCCATCCCACCTGCCTCTCTTCCCCAGTGTCTTAAAGCATGGTCTCACAAGTTAACCAGGATAGCCTCAAACTCCTGATCCTTCTGCCCGTGCTCCCAAGTTCGTGAATTACAGTCAGGTGCCAAGTTGCTTGTATCATATCATTTTTACAAGATTACTTAATTTTCACCCCTCTTAAGTCTTTCTGAATTCATGTTACTAGTAAAAAAGATCAATCATACATCAGTATGCGGGGAAAGAGAAAAGCATACATTAGTGTTCTCTCCCACTCCTTTTCTTTAAAATTATTTTTATGTATGACTGTGTGAATATGTATGTTTACCATGAAGTGTCTGCTTTCAGAGGTCAGAAGAGAGTGTTGGATCAGAACCTGAACTACAAATGGTTGTGTGCCACCATTTGAGTGGTGGCTAAATCTGAGTCCTCAGCAAGAACAGCAAGTGCTCTTCTCTGTTGAGCTATCATAACAATTCTTATTGTTTTACAAATAACTTAATTAACTCGGGTATTTAGTATTTACAATAAAATTCATCCCCTTTTTCTTATAAAAAATGTATGGACACATATAGAAAAGATAACTTGCAAAACTGAATGTTTTCCCTGTTTATCTCAGTTTTAATTCATGGCTTCAGTAATGTTTTTGTATAGAAGATAAATATAACATTTCAATAATCTGTGCATTAATTAAAACATGCTTTTATTAAATTACTTTGTATATGCTACATCATTTGCAGCCAGTGCCAGAGAAGAAAACTAAGTTTTTTTGTCTTTAGTATATTTTATTATTAATATTGTTTTGAGTTTTTTTCCTTTGCTTTTTCAGTCTTGGGAACTTAAGCCTGGGCCTCAAGCAAGCCTCCATTACTGAGCTATACCTCTCAGAAACTGTTTCTAGTTCAAAAGTTTCCAATATTAGTTACTTTTAAAAGAACCTCTCAAAGTTTTTGAGGTGCATACTTAAGAACAGTTACTTGATATAAGTGCTATCCTTATTTATACATCTTAACTCAATTTAGTAAACAAAATGGTTCAACAGGGAAAGGCAACTGCCAGGAAGCTTGAGGAGAACCTGAATCCTAGTGAAGTCCCTGGCATCACACAGTGGGAGGAGAAATGGGACTCCAAGTTATTCTCTGATATGTGCACACACAAACACTCCAAGCAAAAATATTTTTGTAAGTAGAAATGTTGCACTAAGAATCTTTCTCTAGGTTTTAAATTATAAATATAGAAAACAAGTTATATAAAATATAGATGTATGTCTTGGCAGTTCCAGAGTGAACATCTATAGGAAAACCCAACAGAAGGATAGTACCTAATTCTCTCTAAAAGCAATAGCTATCTTGTCTTGTAATCTTTCCTTATCTTCAATAATTTTTATATGTATATACTAATTAACAACCCACACACACCTTTTTTTTGATGGGCTACTAACAAAATGTGTGGGTAGAAACCTACTAGAAGAAATAGCCCAAAAAGCGATAAAAAAGATAAAATGACTATTGCCTATACTTTAGCCCTTCTGTTCCAATGTGCACTTCTCTTGTTAATAAATTTGATACTTTAAGAGTCACCAAAAAAATTTTTTAGCAACACTTCACGTTTAGCATCGATATATGACACTTTAAAATACAGATTAGAAATTAAAAACCCTGTACAGGTCACTAAAGAGCAATGTGTTTGTTTTACCTTTATGCCAATAGGAAAATTACAATGTACTCTTAATAATTACTGCAAAGAAATCATTGAATGCAAATTAATTACAGACCACCACAAAAATACTTTACTACTCATTTATAGTGCATTGTTGTACACCTAAATTGCCATATTTAAGCAGACTTAAATCAGATGGGAACTTACAAAGAGTAAGGAAAGGGTTCTATTAGGGGAGTACCTGACTTTATTCTATTTGCAAAGTAATGTACAATGAATCCAATTCAAGCTAAGGATTTTTAGCCTAAAAATGACCACATATACATTGGAATAACAATAAAGCAACTACAAGACTTTACTTTTTCTTAGAGGTATGCATGCATTTCCATACTCTGACATCATTTTGAATGGAATACAAGAAAAGGGGGATGGACACAACAGTATATAAATAGGCAGCATGGCTTTGACTACATTGTCAACACATGATTTCAGACAAAGTACATGGTGCCACTCAACTAGCTAATTTCACAGGAACCCAAGAGTATGTAGACAAGGATTTAGTAGAAGTTGATACAGATTTTTAACTATAGACCCAGATTGTACAAAAGTAATTTGTGGGAATTTTACTTTCTGTTAGAAAGTGTAAGCCTATGAAGATACAGTACCCCTAGTTAAGATCACAAACTGCTCTTCCAGAAGATCCAAGTTTGATTCCCAACATGCGCAGGTGGCTCACAACCATCTGTAACTCCAGTTCCCGAAAATACAGTGTGATTATGAGGTCAGAAACTACATGAGACCCTATCTTTTAAAAAAAGGAGGAGGTAGGGGTAGGGGAGGAGAAGAAGAAGGAACATGTCTTGGCACATAATCTTACAAATCTACTCCAGTTCCTAGGCCTATACATCTAAAATTATTTACATGCTACTAGAAATCATGCTAATACAAAACAGGAAAAAAACCATTATGATACTAATAAATAAATCAACAAAATATAGTAAGAAATAACAAATCTTAAGAATAGCTTGTGGTTTAATTAAAAGACTGCTTAATTATGGGAAGATATTACCTAGTAATTTAGCATAATATAATGAGTCTGAAGAACTTGTAAGTATTTGCCATAGATTTTTTTAAAGATTCATTTTTTATTCATTTAATTTCCCTTCGAACTTTATGACTCCCTCATGCAAGCAAAATAAATGCAAATAAAACTATTAGCAAAAGTTATAATAATATTCAGATTGGTATGAGTTTGCACTAAAATATCTGATGGCAGACAATTTTTGAGGACTTTGTATCTTTTAGCAAAGCCTGAAATATGCTTGTAATCTTGCCTCAAGAATTTCTCTTTTAGAAAATATTCTTAACATCAATGGGAGAAATGACCCAGTCTGTGAAATGTTTGCAGCACAAGCATAAGAACCTGAAATTTAATTAACATCAGCACTTGTGTAAAATGAAACAAAAATGAAAAACCAATCTAGTATGGGGGCTAGATACAGCAATTCTAAGAGCATTTATTTACAGCTCTTCCATAAGACCTGAGGTGTGTTCCAAGCATCTACACTGGGTGGTTCATAGCCACCTGTTACTCTAACTCCACAGCACCCATCTTCTGACTTCCAGACACATGCACACATCCCACTGTACACACCCCCACCACCAAAATTTTTTGAAGCCTGGTGTGCTAGAATACATGTATATTCCAGTGCTGAGGAGGTAGAGATGGGTGGATTCCTGCGACCAACTAGCTAGTCACCATAGCCTGCATGGGCAACAAGGAAAAAAATCTACATTTAAAACAAAAGAAAAGGCTGGCTGAGTAAGGTGGAACACCATCCCAGCACTCAGAAGGTAGAGGCAAAAGCAGGTGGATACCAGCGAGTTTGAGGGCAGCCTGATTTACATGAAAGAAAAAAGGGAGGGAGCAAGGCCAGAGGCTGGCTTCTAACTCTATATGTGCACATACCCACACTCACACGCATTCCCCTACACATAAGAATATACCCTGAAGAACTAATTATATACATGGCTCAAACATAAGTACATATATATTGACACAACACTGTAAAACATTTTTATAGTGAAAATTGAGGGCTAGAGAGATGGCTTAGTGGTTAGGAGCACTAACTGCTCTTCCAGAGGTCCTGAGTTCAAATCCCAGCAACCACATGGTAGCTTACAACCATCCATATGAGATCTCATATTCTTTTCTGGTGTGTCTGAAGACAGCTACAATGTACTTCATATATCAAAAGAAGGTTCTTTCTCGATTGCTCTCTCTTTTGTCTTCCTCTCCTTGACCCATTCCCTTCCCTGACTCTCTCCATGTGCTCCTGGCAGTCCTCTACTCTTCTACTTAATTTCTTTATTTCTTCCTTGACCATGTTATCATTGAGTAAAGCATTGTTTAGCTTCCATGTGTATGTGGGCTTCTTGTTGTTTTTGTTATTATTAAAGACCAGCCTTAGTCCATGATGATCTGATAGGAAGCATGGGAGTATTTTGATCTTCTTATATCTGTTGAAGCCTGTTTTGTGACCGACTAGCTGGTCAATTTTGGAGAACATACAGTGAATTGCTGAGATGAAAGTATACTCTTTTGGTTTGGGATGAAATGTCCTGTAGATATTTGTTAATTCTAGTTGGTTCGTAACCTCTGCTAGTTTTGCTGTGTTTCTGTTCAGTTTCTGTCTCCATGATCTGTCCATTGATGAGAGTGGGGTGTTGAAGTCTCCTACTATTATTGTGTATCACGTAATATATGCTTTGAGCTGTAGTAGGACTTCTTTTATGAATGTGGGCGCCCTTGTATTTGGAGCACAGATGTTCAAGATTGAGAGTTCATCTTAATATATTTTTCATTTGAATAAAAAAAGTCCTTCCTTACCTTTTTTGATAACTTTTGGTTGAAAATCCAGTTTATTCGATATTAGAATGGCTATTCCAGCTTGTTTCCTGGGACCATTTGCTTGGAAGGGTTTTTCCCCAGCTTTTTACTCTGAGATAGTGTAGTTTCCCTCCTTATGTTGGATTTTTCCATTTACTAGCCTTTGTAGGGCTGGATTTGGACAAATATTGTGTAAATTTGTTTTGTCCTGGAATATCTTGGTTTCTCCATCTATGGTAATTGAGAGTTTTGCTGGATATAGTAGCATGGGCTGGCATTTGTGTTCTCTTAGGGTCTGTATGACATCTGTCCAGGATCTTCTAGCTTTCATAGTCTCTATTGAGAAGTCTGGTATAATTCTGATTGGTCTGCCTTTATATGTTACTTGTCCTTTTTCCCTTACTGCTTTTAGGATTCTTTGTTTTGCACAATCGGTGTTTATACTATTATGTGTCTGGAAGAATTTCTCTTCTGGTCCAATCTATTTGGGGTTCTGTAGGCTTCTTGTATGTTCATGATCTCATTCTTAAGGGTAGGGAAGTTTTCTTCTATGACTTTGTTGAAGATATTTACTGTGCCTTTTAGCTGGGAGTCTTTGTCTTCTTCTACACCTATTATCTTTGGGTTTGGTCTTCTCATTGTGTCCTGGATTTCCTGGATGTTTTGGGTTAGGAGCTTTTTGATTTTTGTATTTTCTCTGACGCTTGTGTTAATGTTTTCTATATTGTCTTCTGCCCCCCCCCCCAAGATCCTCTCTTCTATCTCTCTCTTGTAGTCTGTTGGTGATGCTTGCATCTATGACTTCTGATTTCTTTTTTAGGTTTTCTAACTCCAGAATTGTCTCTTTTTGTGATTTCGTTATTGTTTCTATTTCCATTCCTTAACCTGCTTGGTTGTGCTTTCCTGTAGTTTTTTGAGTGATTTTTTATGTTTCCTCTTTAAGGGCTTCTATTTGTTTACATGTGTTCTGATTCTCCTGTAATTGTTTAAGGGACTTATTTGTGTGCTTCTTGAAAATCTTCATTATCATCATGAAGTATGATTTTAAGTCGAAATCTTGTTTTTCTGGAGTGTTTGGCAATCCACTACTTGCTGTGGTGGGAGAGCTGGGTTCTGATGTTGCCAGGTTGTCTTGGTTTCCATTACTTAGGTTCTTGCGCTTTCCCTCTTGCCATCTTGTTGTCTCTGACTGGTGCTTGTCTCTCCTTTGGGTCTGAGAGCTTGTGAGCTCAGGAAGGAGATTGCTCCTGGGAGAATTGGCTCTTTGCGTGCAGTCAGTGAGTTCTGATGGCAGTGACTTTGTTCTGTCTCCATGATCTCAGGTGGAAGAGCATTTGTTAGGCTGTTTTGGGAGCTCAACCATCTGTGTGCAGGTCCTGAGTCCTGCTATTTTCAATATATTTTTCTGTACTTTGCTTGTTATACTATCTCAGACTATCATATTTATAAACACACACATACAAATATGGTGTGTTCTTATTCTAATATTATTGAATGAGCAGTTAAAAGTTAGATTTGAGGTTCAAACAGAGACCCATGCTACTTCTGGTTTGCATGTGTGTGGGAGCAGAGCCTCTACTCTAGATCTCCACCCACTCAGCACACACCCCAGTTGCAGCTTGACTCCCCTGATGTTCTGACATATCAAGGATCACAGGTGAGATCCCCAAGCCAAACCTCAACACCTGGACAAACTGGGATCCCCCAGATCCCAGGACATAGATACCGCACCCAAGTTAGAGACCTGCCCTCCTTCTGGTTTGCACTGGTGTGGGAACAGAGCCTCTGCTCTGAATCCCCACCCACTCAGCAAACGTCCCAGTTACAACTCAACAACCCAGGAGTTTTTCACATCCAGGATTACAGGCTGACAGGCTCACAGGAAGGATAAGCATCAGTCAGAGACAGTGAGTCCAGTTAACACCAGAGATAACCAGATGGCAAGAGGCAGCAGGCTCAGGAACATAAACAACAGAAACCAATACTACTTGACAACATCAAAACCCAGTTCTCCCACCACAGCCAGACCTGGATACCTCAACATACCTGTAAAGCAAGATTCAGATCTAAATTCTCATCCCATGAAGATGATAGAGACTTTAAGAAAAGCATAAATAACTGCCTAAAAGAAATACTGGACAACACAGGTAAACAAATAAAATCCTTTAAAGAGGAACCACATGAATCCCTTAAAGAAATACAGGAAAACACAAACAGGTAAAGAAATTGAACACAATCTTCCAGGATCAAAACATGAAAATAGAAACATTAAAAAAACAAAAAAAAAAAAAAAAACCCTCATAGGGAGACAGCCATGGAGATGGAAAATCTAGGAAAGAGAACAAGAATCACAGATGCAAGCATCATCAACAGTATACATGAGATAGGAGAATCTCAGGTGTAGAAGATACCATAGAAGACATCAACACAAGAGTAGAGGGGAAAAAAAGCTCCTAACTCAATACATTCAAGAAATCCAGGACACAACGAAAAGATCAAATCTAAGAATAAGAGGTATAGAATAGAGTGAAGATTGCCAACTCAAAGGGCCAGCAAACATCTTCAACAAAATTATAAAGGAAAACTTCCCTAACCTATAGAAAGAGATGCCTATAAACATACAAGAAGCCTACAGAACACCAGAGGGAATCAGAAAAGCAATTCATCCCATTATACAATAATTAAAACACCAAATGCATAAAGAAAGAATATTGAAAGTGGTTAAAAGGAAATAAGTCAAGTAACATATAAAGGCAGATCTATCAGAATTACAACAGACTTTTCAACAGAGACTCTAAAAGCCAGAAGATCTTGGCCAGATGTCATATAGACCACAAGAAAACAAAAGTGACAGCCCAGGCCACTATACCCCTAGTTACCATAGATGAAAAAACCAAGGTATTCCAAGACAAAATCAAATTTAAACAATATCTTTCCACTAATCTAGCCCTACAGAGGATATTAGGGGGAAAAAAGCCCAACACAAGGAGAGAAACTACATTAAGAAAAAGCAAGAAGTTAATCATTTCACAACAAACTCAAAAGAAGAGAAACACACAAACATAATTCCACTTCTAACAACAAAAGTAACAGGAAGCAACAATCATTGGTCCCTAATATCTCTCAACATCACTGGACTCAATTCCCCAAATAAAAAGACATAGGCTAACAAACTGGATATGTAAACATGACAATTTGCTGAATTCAGGAAACACACCTCAGAGATGAAGACTCTACCTCAAAGTAAAAGACTAGAAAAAAAAATTTCCAAGCAAACGGCCCCAAGAAACAAGCTGGAGTCGCTATTCAAGTATTCAAGAAAACCATCTTTCAACCAAAAGTTATAAAGAAAGATAGGAAAGGATACTACATATCAAAGGAAAAATCCATCAAGATGAACTCACAATTCTAAACATCTGTGATCAAAATGCAAGGGCATTCAAATCTGTAGAAGAAACATTACTAAAGCTCAAAGCACACATTGAACCTTACACAACAGTAGATTTCAACACCCCACTCTCACACTAATAGACAGATCATGGAAACAGAACCTATACAGAGACACAGTGAAAATAAAAGAAGTTATGAACCAAATGGATTTAACAGATATCTACAGAACATTTCACCCTAAAACAAAAGAATATAACTTCTTTCAGCACTTCATGGCACCTTCTTAAAAATTGACCAGATGATGGGACACAAAACAAACCTCAACAGATACAAGAACATTGAATTAATCCCATGCATTCTATAAGAATACCAAAGACTAAGGCTAGTTTTCAACAACAACAAAAACAACAGAAAGCCCATATACATATAGAAGCTGGACAACTATCTAACCAATGGAAACTTGGTTGGGAAAAAAATAAAGAAAGTAATTAAAGACTTTTTAGAATCCAATGAAAATGAGGCCATAATATATCCAAACTTATGGGACACAATGAAAATAGTGCTAAAAGGAAAACTCATAGACCTGACTGCCTCCATAAAGAAACCAAGAGAGAGCATACATTAGCAGCTTGACAGCACAGCTGAAAACTCTAAAACAGAAAGAAGCAAATACCCTCAAAATGAGTAATGGCAGAAAACAACCAAACTCATCTGAAATCAACCAAGTAGAGGAAAAAAAAAAAAAAAAAAAGAACTATACAAAGAATCAACAAAACCAGGAGCTGGTTCTTCTTTGAGTAAAATCAACAACATAGATAAACTCTTAGCCAGACTAATCAGAGGGTACAGATACAGTATAAAAATTAACAAAATCAGAAATGAAAAGTGAGACATAACAACAGAAACTGAAGAAATTCAAAAAAATAATAGTCCTACTCCAAGAAGATATATTCAACAAAACTGGAAAATCTAGATGAAATGGATGGTTTTCTAGACACACAGAGGGTACCAAAGTTAAATCATGATCAGAGGCACCATCTAACAGTTCCATAACCCCTAAAGAAACAGAGTAAGTCACCCTAAGTTTCCAAACCAAAAAAAAAAGCCCAGGGTCAGAGAGTTTTAGTGTAGAATTTTATCAGACCTTCAAAGAAGACCTAATACCAATACTCCTCAAACCATTCCACAAAATAGAAACAGAAGAAACACTACCCAATTCTTTCTATAAAGCCATAATACCTAAACTACAAAAAGACCCAATAAAGAAAAAGAACTTCAGACCAATTTACCTTAAGAATACTGATGTAAAAATACTCAATAAAATTTTTGCAAACTGAATCCAAGAACACATCAAAATAATCATCCACCTTGACCAAGTAGGCTTCATCCCAGAAATGTTCAATATATGGAAATCCATTAACGTAATCCACTATGTAAACAAACAGAAAGAAAGAAGAAAAAAAAACCCAGCTAAATGGATAGAAACTCAAAGCAATCACATTAAAATTCAGGAAGCCCACTCTCTCTCCCTACCAATATAATATGAGATGTTCTAGCCAGAGCAGTTAGACAACAAAAGGAGATTAAAGGGATACAAATTGGGAAGGAAAAAGACATGATATCACTATTTGCAGATGATATGATAGTATATATAAGCGATCCCAAAAATTCTACCAGAGAGCTCCTACAATTGATAAACAACTTCATCAAAGTGGCTGGATATAAAATTAACAAATCAGTATCCTTCCTCTACTCAAAGTATAAACGGGCCGAGAAAGAGATTAGAGAAACAACACCTTTCACAACAGTCACAAATAATATAAAATATCTTGGTGTGACTCTAACCAAACAAGAAAAAGATCTGTATAACAAGAACTTCAAGTCATTGAAGAAAGAAATCAAAGAAGACCTCAGAAGATGGAAAGATCCTCTAGCTTATGAATTGGCAGGATTAATATAATAAAAATGGCCATCTTACCAAAGGCAATCTACAGATTTAATGCAATCCCCATCAAAATTCCAACTGAATTCTTCATAGTTAGAAAAAGCAATTCTCAAATTCATTTGGAATAACAAAAACAAACAAAAAACAAAACAAAACAACAACAAAAACAGGTTAGCAAAAACTACACTCAACAATAAAAGAACATCTGGGGGAAGTACCATCCCTGACCTCAAGCTGCACTATACAGCAATAGTGATAAAAACTGCATGGTATTGGTACAGAAGACAGGCAGGTAACCCAAATATCTATGGTCACTTGATCTTTAACAAAGAAGCTTAGGATGTGTTATACGTGTTCTATTTATGGCTGAACATTTTACTACTTTATTTATAAGTAACCAGAAGCTGGAAAGAACCCAGATGTTCTTTAACATAGTAATGGATACAGAAAATGTGGTACATTTACGCAAGAGTATACTATTCAGCTATTAAAAACAATGACTTTATAAAATTTGCAGGCAAATAGATGGAACTTGAAAATATCATCCTGAGTGAGGTAACACAGACACAAAAGAACACACATGGTATGTACTCACTGATAAGGGAACATTAGCCCAAAAGCTCACAATGCCCATGATACAACCCACAGACCAGATGGAACTTAAGAGGAAGACCAGGGTGTGGATGCTTCGGTCCCGAACTCAGGGGAAAGCAGGATGATCACTGGAGGTTGAGGGAGGAAGCGGGACCTGGGAAGGACAGAAGAGGGAGAGGAAATAAGGAGGGTGGGGCAGTATCAGGTTCTGGAAGAGACAGGAGACATACAGAGAGAGGGTCAGGAAATCAAATAAAAGTATGCAGCAGTGGGGGATAAGGAACTGGGGTAGCTACTCGAGGGTTCCAGATGCCAGGGAAGGGAGTGGCTCCCAGGACCCAACAGAGATGATTTTAGCCAAAATGTGTAGAAAAGTAGATCCTGTGGAGACCACCTCCAGGAGATGGGCATGGTCCCTGGTCAAGGGATGGGGCCACCCACCCATCTCAAAGTTGTTAACCCAGAAATGTTACTGTCCAAAGGAAGAAGCAGAGACTGAAGGAAAGGCCACCAGGGGACTGACTGCCCCACCTGGGGAATCCATCCTGTCTGTAGACACCAAACCTGATACTGTGCTATTGCCAAGAGGCACTTGCTGACAGCAACTTCGTATGGTTGTTCCTTGGGAAGTTCAGCCAGCAAATAACCAGTGCAGATATGGATGCTCACAGCCTACCATCAGACTGAGCTCAGTGGACTGGAGGAGTGGAGGAGGACTGCAACCCCATAGGAAGAACAACATTGCCTGGCCAAACCACCAGTGTTCCCAGTGACTAAACTATCAACCAAGGAGCATACATGAAGTGATCCATGGCTCCAGATACATATGTAGCAGAGGATGACCTTGTCTGACATCAATAGGAGGTGATGCCCCAGTGTAGGGGGATACTGGAAGGGTGAATGAATTGGGCAGCACTCTCATAGAGACAAAGAGGAGGGAGGAGAGGGCGAATGTGGGATAGAGGGTTTGTGTGTGTGGGGGTAATGGAGAAGTGAGATATCATTTGAGATATAAACAAACGGAATGATTAATAAAATAGGAGAAAAAGTTAGATTTGGTATTAGTTCATACAAACCTAAACAAGTATTCCCTGAGTTGCACACGACATCTAGCACAACAAACATTTCTACACTATTTAGTCATTCATGATAAAGTATCCAATATCAATTTTGTGCCACAGGCACTATGCTAGGCAAACAAGAGGAACTGTATCACATGTTAAAGAATCCTAGATAGAATATAAAAAATGTATTTATAAACATGTTGACCAGAGAATATGGTCAGAAAGGAAAGCCTCCAAGAGTATATCATACAATGTTGATTCTCTCCTGCCCATATCCTTGATGTAAACAACTCACAATTTCTTTAGGGGTAACATAATAAAAAGGCAGAGTGTGAGAAAATGAAAACAAAAGACTCTGTGAGAAAGCTGCAGTGTTAGTATCCAATAACGGCATGCTTTTGAGCTTAAATAATCTAGATTAAAATGTCAATGTAACATTTAACTGGAGATTTCTAAAGTACAAGGCTGGTAATTAAGAAATTGGAAAAAGTTAGTGAGAATTATAGCTATGCTAGCTCAATGGTAGAGTTATTGACAATCAATCGCAGCACAACTAAGATACCTCACTCATTCACCCCCATAAGACTAAGGGTTCGTTCAGGAAGTAAATCTATGTACATAACACAGGATAAAAACACACAATGTTTCAAAAGCTGGAACTATGAATGTTTCAGCATTGACATGATGCTACAGGGAAAAAAGTCCATCCCTGCCATCATGTGACACTGACAAATTACAGCAGAGGCATCTGGGCTAGTAAGATAACTTTCTGAGTCTGTAGCAACCTGAGTTTGATCCTGTGTAAGGGTAGAAAAGCAGAAGTAACTCTAGAGAGCTTTCTCTGACCTCCACTCATGTGTATGGCATACACAGACACACAGACTAAATAGGTAAAGCACAGGCAGATAAAAAAATACTGCTTAAATTACCTTCAGGCTGTGTGCATATGGTATATGAAGCATAATAAGTTTTATGATCAGACTTAGGTTTTATCCTCAAAATACCTTACTGTGTAATATACAAACATTTCTAAATTAAAAACAAAGAAACACCACACACAAACATGGAAATCAACAACTTTCACACCAAGAATTTTGGATAAAGGCTACTAAAGCTGCAAAAGCAGAAACAAGAGGAAAGTAACACTGTAGCAAACAGGCAGAAAAAGGTCGAGGAGCGCAAGTGGAGGCAGGAGACGGAAGGGAGATTCCAGAACTAAGATGGAGCTGGAGGAGGAGGAGGATTTAGATCTAAGTGATCTTAATTGGCAATAGGTAGATATAAATATTTTTAATGGTTCCTATAGGTCTTTTTTATCTCATATAGAAGAGCAGTTTGTATCTTTGTCCATTTAGATGTAAGCTTATTGTGTAGAGTTTGTGGACTGAGAATTTAACGTATAAACCTGCTTGAAAAGCTATCGGGCTTTGGGATCATGTTTGTACAGGGCGGTGGAGTAAAGGAACACGCCAGGCCAGGACAGAAACAACATGGGCGGTGGAATGAACTGCACCTGAGTTCTTAGAGGCGGTCTGGAGTGCCAAGGGGTGTGGGGACCACGTGTGTGGGTGTGTGTGTGGTCGGCTCCACACTAGAGAGTCCGAGTGAGACCGCGGGGGATGGTTAAGCCATCGTTTTAATATTTGCCTACCTACCTGTGTGTTTTGAAGATCGGATCTCCTTATGTATATAGCCCAGGGTGGCCTTGAATTTAACAATTTCTGCTTCAGTCTACCTAGTGCTAAGATTACGGGCTTCTGGTACCACAATTGGCCCGAATTTAGGTATTTCTAAGCCAATTTTATATACTTGGGCATAAAAAATCGGCTATAAAGTAAGGATCTAAGAATACACTACACTACTACAGCCTAGCCAAAGAACAGAATACAAATGTCTGATGCTGTACTTCAAAATCTTCACTTCACTGATTATGTAAGAATATTTTGACTTTGATTCAAATTTCATGAGTATGGACTATTAAGCTAATTGATGTTTTTCTTCTTTGTTAATGCAAAAATTTTAGGTAGGTGTAGGAAAACTAGCATATTTTAGGGCTAGGGAGAAAGGGCTGAAAGGGTAAACTTCTCTTGCTTGTAAGCCTATCACTGGGTTAGGCATAAATGAGTAGACCCTGGAGGGAAGAGCCAGCTGGGGTAGCCAAGCAAAGTCTAAATGGCAAGCTCAAAGGTCACAAAAAGATCCTGCTTCAAAAAGTAGGGAGAAGTTTTGAAGAAGACTTATCCATATAAACCACTGCTCTTCAGAGACATCTTCATGGGCAGGACACACACAGGCACACATTTGCATGCTCATATTATTTATTTTAGTTAGTATTACATTTAATTTTATAAATGGCCTCAAACCCATTTGGAAAATATGTGGGATATAAATCTTCCAAAGCTACAGAGGTCAATAAATCTACATCACACTATTTCATTGTTTCACTTAAGTCAAACTCTCTTCAGGTTCTGCTTCCCTATCTACTACTCAAGAACTGATGTCTTTTCACATTTTACTCATCATGGATGAACAGATCTTTCTCAAATCCTACCTCAAAATCAAAGCTATCAACCAAACCTCCTGTGAAAATCTTTCTTTTAAACATTTCTACTTCTCTAAAATTCCAAATTACCACCATTAAGTAAAAAATGTATAAAACGGAACAACTATTTTGGGACATCTGGTTCACTTTTAGTAGCCCCCTGCAGCCACCACAGTACATAAGAAAGTTTGTATATACATGCCTAACTTAATGCATATAATGAAACCTACATGCACAACATAGAAGGACTACTAAGCAAATCAGGTTGGGATTTTCAGTTTTCCAAAAGCAGTTTATAAGATGACGTTGTGCTTACAAAACAAGCATTTGCCTTGATATTTGCTTGCTTGCTTATGATTTTTTTCTACCAATTATTTCATGTGAACTAGCGTTATAAATAGTTACAGCTGAATATAGTTAGAACCTAGTAGTTAGATAAAGTCTAACCATCGGAATATATATACATACAAATTGCATCAGGAAAAACTGGTCTTAAATCCCAGAATAACTTTAAAATTTATAGAGTGGAGTTTTGGGATGTAGCTCAGTTGGTAGAACGGTTGATGAGCATACATGAAGCACAGTCTCATCCCTAGCACCTCACAAATAGGGTGCAGTAAAGAGATGCTAGTAATCCAAACACTTGGGAGTACAGGCAGGAGAGCTGGGAGTTCAGGGAAGCCCTCTGCTACACAGGGTTACATGAGACCTTGTCTCAAAATAAGTAAGTAAATAAATAAATTAAATTTAAACGGAAGAAATGTCAAAGTGCTACTATGGTTTGGTTTGCTAGTCTATCTTCCTCCAACATAAAAATAATGCCTTTTTTTAATACTGCAAAAGAAATATTTGCTCTGCTTGCCCAAATTAAGACTAATGTAAAAGGTTGTTTCTTTTTCTTTCTTTTTCTTTTTCTTTTCTTTTTTTGTTTAAAGGGTTGTTTCTTAAACAGGGATGGTATTAGAGGTGCAAAATAAAACCACTGTTTTATTTCCTTCTAATTAAGATTTGGTTTTAAAAGTATAACAGCAAAGAGCTCTCAGGTTTGAAGCAAGACATGCTTGAACAATATGAAATTTAATTTGCAATCCAAGAACTCCACAAGAGGGCACACTTTCAACTGTTTTAAGTATGAAAGTAAGAAACTCAAGCTTAAGCTACTGTGAGGAAAGTTAGCCAATTTTTTCCAAACTGATGACTCAACATCATTAGAAAGCAAGAAATGATGAAGTATGTAATGTTTTGTTTAAGCACTCACAGTGAAGCCTTTTTTGATGCATGCATAATTAAGAAAAACCTGGATATACAGTAACTTCTAAATTACAAATAGTCATAGCCTTGTGGTAGCATGTAGCTGTCCTACTATTCCCCCTTCTCTCCTCTTCTTCCCTACTCCCCCCCCCCCCACCTCTCATATTTTGGAGACAGACCCTCAATATCTGGCTCAGGCTAACCTTTAACTCAAGGGAGCACTGTCTTGCCCACCTCTGACCACAAACCTTTACAAGAAACTGTGGCTACTTTGATTTTTGATGTTACTATGGCACAGATCTGTGCGCAATTCATTGATTAATATATCTCACTGTGATAACAAATGGGATGAGATTCTGATATTTTAGTAAATTTTAGTTAAAGATATAAGATCAAAGGCTGAAGAAATGGCTTAGCATTAAGAACATTAATTGTTCTTCCAAAAGATTCCCAGTATTCACATTGAAGCTTACAACCATCTGTAATTCCAGTTCCAAGGAACCCAATTCCCTCTTCTAGTTTCCAATGGGCACCAGCCAAATATAAGGTGCAGATATGCATGCAGGCAGAATACACATTTAAGATCATTAAAAAAATTACCCAGAAAAAAAAACCCACAAAACTTTGAGACTACAGACTATGCACAAAACCATTATATATTACATGCACATAACCTCTTTCTTCCTCCTCTAAAGATACCATTCAAACAATCCTTTCATAAAATTTTTCTTATTATTGATTCATTCTAATCAGCAAGACATACCAATCTGGTGTTAAATGTTCCTTATTCCCAATGAAACAAAATGAAAACCCTGATCCTCTAATTACTACTTACTAGTTCTATTTGTTTTCACAAACTTCTTCAACTGTCTATCCTCATTTCAACTTTTCTTGAACATTTATATATTCACCCACATAACTTCTCCAAATGCCTCCCAAGAGAAAGTCATCAAAATGACATTGTTAATTCAATGAAAAAGCAAGCCTCAGGTCTTCATAATTTCTCTCAACAGTCAACATAACTGACCACTCTCTTCTCTGAATAATTCTTCCCTTATCTCCCAAAACAACAGTACAGATACAGACTTCCTCTGCTCCTCTTTGCTTTCCTTCCCACTTTGCTCCTTTATATCTACCTGCTCTTCTTTATTTCCCTAGAGATCTCCTTCAGGCTGCAGTTTAAAAAACAAACAAAAATCAGCATTTCTATGCTGATAACTCCGGTTAGTACTTAGAACTTTGATTTCTGAACACTTCAACTGCCTAACCAAATATTTCTTGTGTGTGTGTGTGTGTGTGTGTGTAAGTGTAAATCTAGAATAGAGGCTAGATACAGACTTTGAGAAGTTTGCATACAACTTTTCAAATATAAATATTTGTAGATATTTCTCTTGCGGTTTTTGTTCGGTTTTTCATTTTCTCAATATTAGTCTTTGTTGAACTGAATATTAATTTGATGAAGTCTTCCTTATCAATTTATTGTTTTGTAAGTAGTACTTTTGGTGTTAAAAACTTTCTATTTAAAATGAATTCATAATAAATTTTTCACTTTACTTGTAGTCTTACATAACGAAGTATAAGATTAATTTCAGTTTAGGATATGGACAGCTAGGTGTTATTACATCAATACTTGATAAAAAAAAAAAAACAGCCATCTTTTTAGACTGATCAGTTTTTGTCATGTTGTAACTCCTCAGTTTTCAAATGTCAAGTGTGTCATACTTCTTGACTTCTTTAAATAACACATCATCTTGATTACTATCATTCTAGTGAACTTTGAAATTAGGAACTGTTAGATAATATTGGTTGCTCTTTTCTTTTAAAAAAAAAAAGCAGTCTGGTTCTAGGGTTTTTCTATATTATCCAAAAATAGAGGTTTTATAGATTATAATCTCCATATAGATTATAATCATTTACTAAAATCTACAAATAAATTATAATCATTGACAATTTCTAAAGTTTACTGACATACTGATAAATTGCACACCTACTAATAAGAATGCAAATGACATGTTTATAACACTGACTCATGATCTATAATGTGCATGTATCTCTTGACTAATCTCCATTTTTCTTTAATTGCCTTTACCCATGCTTTCTGTACTAAAGTTTAAAATCATTGTTTTTGTTTGTCTGCTTGTGTTTTGCAGTAGTGATTCATGCACTATGGCCTCGGCACTTAGAAGAGTGGCAAGGATAATGTGGGCTACACACTGAGGCCCTGTTTCAGAAGACAAACAAGATCCTCAGGATGTCTGAACAAATACAAGTGCTTGTGGGGCAAACCTGATGACTTGAGTGTGTATGCATGTATTATTTAACTGTTCTTGGGTTGTTAGTAATTTCCTTAGTCCACAATATATGATAGAGGATTAATTTTTTACTGGTGAAATGATCAAGAAAACAAGCCTTGTCACATCAACAGAGGATTTTTGTTGTGCAAAAAATCTCAACAAAAATTAGAAGTATAGAAAAGAGGGATGCAAAAAGCAATTTTCACATTAGTTTTAAAACATTTCTTTTATGGTGTTTTTGAAATAGAATCTCCTGTCTTTCCTGCCTGAGCCTCCCCAGTATGGGAACTATAGGTGCTTACCACCTAGCTTTCACATTGCATTTTAACACCATTAGCTATTACACAGAAACAGAAAAACGAACTGAATAAAGCACCTTCCATTTAAACTGTAATATTAAATTATCTGGACTCAATGCAGCAATTTAACTTCTCTTTACCACTACCAGATTATATTAAGTATACTTAATTCTGAACAATTAACTTACAAGTTTCCTTCTTTTTGTTAATTTCCTGAGTGTGAAACTTTAGCACCTATAGGGAAAATGAAGGCCCACAGGTTAAAAGAATAAAGAAAGAGAGAAAGAAGGAAAGAAAGAAAGAAAGAAAGAAAGAAAGAAGTTAAATGTCTATCTTTGACTGACACAAAAATCAACTATACATAATCAAAGACTTCTGAGTGAAAGCTGAAACACTGAGACTGCTAGAAGACATTGGAAGCCTGAAAACTGTACTTGGAAGAAGTAAGCAAGTGTCCATGGAAGAGAAGGATTTACTATAGAAACTACAGCCTATGATCAACAAACAGGACCTCATGAGTAAAGAGCTTCTGTGCAGCAAAGGAAAGAATCAGGTGGAGGAAGCTGCAGAGTGGAAGAGAATTTTGCCAGCGATGCATCTGATTAAGGATTAATATTCAGAACCATAAAGTACTCAGAGAAGAACCAAGAAAATAAGTAAGCAGCATTCAGGAGGCAGAGGAATCTTTTTGAGTTTCTAAACAGCTAGAACTACATAATGAGACCCTGTGTCACCAAACCAAACAAAACCAACAAAACAAATAAAAAACAAAACAAGAACAGCAACAAAATTAAAAAGTGGGCTGTGTGTGTGTGTGTGTGTGTGTGTGTGTGTGTGTGTGTGAGAGAGAGAGAGAGAGAGAGAGAGAGAGAGAGAGAGAGTTCTTGAAAGAGAAATAGCTATAAAATACCTTTAAAAGTGCTGAATATTCTCAGCTATTAGGGAAATACAATTTAAAACTACTTTGAGATTTGATCTTATCCTATTCAGAATGGTTAAGATCAAGAAAACAGCTGGAAACAAATGCTGGCAAGGATGTGAGGAAAGAGGACCAATTATTCAGTTGGTAAGATTGAAATTGGTGCAGAATTCCTGAGAAACCCCCAAAAGCTAAAATCAGATCTATCATATGCCTCAGCTGTACCACTCCTCAGCAGATCTTGACATTCTACTCCACAGATAGTTCAGCCATATTCCTTCCCTCCGCTTCTCCCTCCCTCCTTCCCTCCCTCCCTCCCTCCCTCCCTCCCTCCTCCAAGACAGTTTCCATTATGTAGTCAAGTCCCTATGTGAACCAGGTTGGTCTTAAGATCAGAGATCATGTGGCTCTGCTTCCTGAGTGCTGAGATTAAAGAAGTGTGCCACCCCACCTAGCTCAATTTTCTTTCTTATTTGTAGAGACTCTAGCTCTGAATTCACAGACATGAGTACACAACCCAATAACCTGAGACATAAGGAGAAAAGGACAACAGTGGGCTAACAAAGACACAGATGCGATGACAGAGAGATGGAAAAAACTGGGGCAGGGGACGGGGTGGGGGGTGGGTGGCAACACAGAAAGAAGATAAAAACATAACACCAAGGATGGTTGAAAAAAGCCACAGGGAATCATATTCTTATGTTTAGTTAAAATCAGACACACACATATGAATGTATAAATATATAATGTATGTATGATATATACATATAATATAGTAATATATAAATACATATGATATATACTACATACATGCGTATTTTTAAAATATTTTGAGATTATAATATAGTTACATTTCCTACTTCTCTTTCTATCTCCAAACCATCCTATATATCTCCTTATTGCTCTCTTTCAAATTTATGGCCTCATTCTTTGTTTTACACATGCACTTGGGGTGGGCAGACAGACAGACAGAAAAAAGACAGAAATGTGTATGTACCTAAATGCATCCTGGTCAGTCTATATAATTTTAGTTGTAGTACTGTTTCAGGGTTGACTATTTAACATTGGATAACCAATTGCTGTGCTCTTCCATGGGAAAGACTATTTCTCCCCACTAAGCATTTTTTGTTGCCGTTAGTTTTTTGTCTTGGTTTGAGGACTTCTACACTTCCTTCCTTCCAGATTAGAATGTTCTATTGGTCATCACATGTAGGCAGCCATACAGAATATATGGATATAGATTCTGACATTACTAAGAGACAAAATCTTCCAACAAAAATTTGTTTCTACAGCTCTTACAATCTTTCCAGCTCTTCTTCCAAAATGATCTGTGAACAGTAGATGCAGGAGTTGTGTTACAACTGGGTTCCACAACTTGGCATTTTGACTAGTTGTGGTTTCCTATAATGATCTCTGTTGCAAAGAGAAGTTTCCTTAATGCGGGATGAGAACTACATTCATCCAGCTAGTTCCTGGAGAAGGATATGATAAAAGTATGATGTCTCTGTCTCTGTCTCTGTCTCTGTCTCTGTCTCTCTCTCTCTCTCTCTCTCTCTCTCTCTCTCTCTCTGTGTATGTGTGTGTGTGTGTGTGTGTGATGAAGTTATATCACGTGGGTGACAATACTCCTTAAAATCCAGGGCCATGCATAGTCAGGAGTCCAAAGACTCTTCAGTAGGTTACTACCAAAGCCTTGATCGCCTTCCATAAACTGAAGGTTGGGCTCTATTCTTGAAGGCATCACACATTTTGGACACAACAAAGCTTTTACCTTGTAAAAACTAGTGGTCTAAAAAATATTCTGTTCCGAAAAGGCAATGAAGGAAAGCTGCTGCATATGTGATTCGGATTGGAGGCCAGGCTCCAATCTGAGGCAGGCAGTCAAACCTGGCAGTGCTGTCCATGTGGTCTGGCCATGAAGTCATGAAGGATAAAAGAGTAAAAGGGTTGTGAAATCTTTTATAGTTATGGAAAGCCACTGAAGCGTTTGTATGCAACTATGAAATTGATGCTCTGATTGTGTTGGAGACCCCCCAAGACATTAAGGGTGCCAGAGCTCTAGGATCTCTCTTCCTTAAGGAGAGCTGCACACAAAAAATGGAAACAGCCTAAGAAAGAGAAATGTAATACAGGCAGTACAGCTGGAAATGTGAAGCCATCTGCATCCTTTGATTTCAGACATGAAGCTACAGGAACTGAAGTTTGCCCTGTTGGATTTCAGAGTTGCTTTGGTCCAGTATTTCCTCACTATGCTTCTACTCCTTTTTAGAATGGTGAAATATATTCTGTGGCACTGTGTGCTTTAAGTATGTAAATACTGATTATAGGGTGTTACAGTTACTAGATTACCTTGAGTCTCAGAAGCTACTTGGACTTTTAATTTAAAACCAGGTAGGTGACACATGATTATAATCCTAGCACTCAGAAAACTGATGCAGGAAAAGTTCAAGGTTAGCCTGCACTACATAATGAAACTTTGTCTTAAGAAATAAGTTAATTTGAATTACAATGTATCTATTGAACTGGAAAGAGCTTTAAGCCCTTGAAAGTAAATCAACTGTTTTCAAAATAAGTGTTAAGTATATACCTTTGGATATTTATGAAATGAAATCTGGACATAAACATTAGCTGTGGTATCTTGAAGCTAGAATCATTAAATATCATTCAATGCAGTTAAACTGTGGTGGAACTATAACAGAGAATGAATAATGTTACTCAAAAACAAAAGCAACAAATTTTAGGTATACATAGTACCTTAGAAATCTCAAGAGGATCACTACAGAAGAACATAAATGAATAGTTCGTACAGTTACTGAATAATTCTGTATCAAGTGTCATAGTGTACAGATATATACATAGGCAAACATGCGTATATACATATATGTATACACACGTGTGTATATGCATATACATCACACACACACACACACACACACACACACACACACACACACACACACACACTACCCTGACAGTGCATATATATCTGGCTAAATCTAAGCAAGAACTGAAACTGAAATCATCACAGTTTCAAAATGCATTAATATAACACCTACTCTATTGAATCTGGTAGCTTGGCAACAAAGTACATTACAGTGTCTGTTGTTAAACCTCAGGATGTCTTTGCTGACTGAGACCTAAGGCTCACTGCTGCCTGCCTTAGCATAGAGTATCACAGTATCTACCTATCATTAGTTTGGTAAGAGGTCAAAATTCAGAAATCAAATATGGTTCCTGTTGAAAGTATATTGCTTTTGCACCACCATAAGATCAAAAGCCCTTAAATTGCATTATAAAAAACTGTAGACTCATTCTACTAGCTTTTTATACTGAGCAAAATCAAAAGTTTAAGCTATACTTAACAGGTAAAACATTTCTAGTTTAAAAAGTGTTTTAACATATTTCAGGTTGAAGAGATAATTTTGATATGAATTTAAACATGTGAGACACTACCACAATCTTTATTAAGAATTACCAATTGTTTACCTTTTGCCTCATCTAATACTCACAATCTCTTTTTCTGTGTCCAGAAGCATACTCGTGTTTATGTATCTACTGAGCAATTTGAAAGTGAACTGGAGACAGGAATCTCCACTTCTCTAAATATTTTGTATGTGCCAGCTTAGAACAACAATCTCCAATCTGGAGCTATGGGCAGGTTAGACATGTTGGTCCCCTAGAAATAGCATAGAACAAATGAACATGCCCAATCCTGCAAATGTTTTTCAAGCTTTCAGTCATGCCATACCCACTCACTTCAGTAGTAAAAGACCTGTGACCAAACGGAAAGTCGAGGAGAAGGAAAACAGTTCCTGCTTTTGTGGAGGTAGGAGAAATACACCTAGAGGGTAACAAGCCAAGACCTGGTTACTGGTAGGAGCAGAGAACTGGAACTATTCATGCAATTTATTGTATCTGGATGCGAGTGCCCAAAGCTTTCTGGAATGAGAAGCAGTATCTGAAGTACTTTACATTAGTCTTCATGTGATTTTGATACATGCTAAAATCTGAAAGTCACTAGGTTCCATAGGTTGCTGGACCTTAGCACTTAAGTTTCTTACTCAGAAAGTCTCAAGTAACATCCCAAAACATATTTCTAAAAATGTCCTCAAATGATACCAATGCAGTTGATGCATGACAAAAAAATTCTGGTGAAATGTCATCTGTAACAGTATTTTAAAGTTTGATAGAAAAGCAAGAAAAACAAGTGGATAGGCAAACTGATGCAAAACTGCTTAACAGACTTAAGACACAGTTGGGCAGAACCGCACATGGGTTAAAATAAAAACAGGCAGAAAAAATTGCAGAAAAGTCTATGTGTTATATTAATGTAGTTCAATTGTGAGTGCAAGCCACAGGAAGCCACAAAGAATTTTATAATTAAAATTTAAAAAAAATGAACAGACCTAGAGTTAGAACCTACTCTATGGCATATTATGGAAGACGTGGAAAGCAACAAGTTGTAGGCAGGAAGAGTATAAAGGAAACATATTGAAGCAATGAGACCTGTAAAGACAGCCAGGATGGTACCAAGAAAGAACTGGACGTATAAAGACCAAACTTGATGACAACTTGGATATGAAAAATGAGCATCTCAGAGAACTTTAAAGAGCTGGCTTGGGCAACTGAAGCCATAACACATACAAACATAGTCTCATACACTATAACCACAATATCTTACTTCATTCTAGAATATATATGATAAAAAAATTCAGGGCAAAAGATACACGTGAATAAAAAAATGGTACACAAAGAAGCACATTATATTCTCCTACAAAAATTCAAATATTAATACTCAAGTGAAAATTAATTCTTGTACTTAGCAAGACAAAGAAAAAAATATTCTCTTTGTTAAATTACTCTGAGAGGTATTTCTCCATTAAGTCTTCATAAAAATCTGGGACTTGGGTCTAGAGAAACAGCTTAGTGGTTAGAAGCACCAGATGATCTCAAAGTATGGGGTACATTTCTCAGTACCTACATGATGACTCACAACCAGTTCCAGAGGATCTGGACAACCTCTTATGGCCTCTATGGGTACTACACGCAAGAAATACAAAGAATACAAAGACATACATTTAGGCAAAACACCAATACACATAAAAACAAAACTAACCCATCAGTTAATTAATTAAGTTTATTGTATAAAAAATAAAATCATTGGGACTACATAAATGATACCATGGGAAAGTCCTTGATAGCATCCTCAAACTTCCCAAAGACCTGTTTTGGATGAGTTGTTTTGTTTTTTTTCTCTTAAAAGACAGAAAAAGGGGTTGGGGCGACTGGAGAGATGACTCCGCAGTTAAAAACACCAGCTATTCTTCCAAAGGTCCTGGGTTAAAGTCTCAGAAATCACATAGTGGTTCACAACCATCTATAATGAATTCTGATGTTCTTTCCTGGCATGCAGGTGTACATGCAGATAAAGCAGTCATTTACATTAAATTAATAATTCCTAAAAACAACAACAAAAATTCATATCCTAAAAATATATATAAAGTTATAAGGAGCCCAAATAATATAATATACATATATAATACATCAAATGACATGATTTATCTAAGATTAAAGTATAAAGAATTCAGAGGAATGAACAGAGTGCCATATAAGCAGTACTCTAGCCACACATTTTCTTAAAATGAGCTTTTGAAAAATTAAGATAGCTAACATTTGAAAACATTTGGTACTGTTCGAAAGAAGTATATATAGTTAATCATATTAAAATGGCATTAATTTATTTTTATGTGCATGTATGTGTACTTGGGTGAGCTTATGTGTATCGTGTGTGCAGGAACCTGCCAAGGCCAGAAGCAGTATCAAATCCCCTAGAACTATAGTTACAAAGGTTACATCGTGTGGGTGCTGAGAACTGAACCTGGTTCCTCAGCCAGGGCTGAACTTTCTTTCCATTCTTTGATATCGTAATTTTAAGAGCTTTATTCAGACCAGCTTCGGTAGCACAAACTTGTAAGCCTAGCTGCTGGGTACTTGGGAGGTAGAGGCAGGATGATCTAGAGTTCAAGATCATCCTTGGCTGTGCATGAGTTAAGTCAGCCTCATCTACATGAAGTCATAGTAAAACAAAAAAGAAAAACAGAAAAAAAAAAAAAAAAAAAAAAGCTAACCACCTAATTAACCATTCCATTCCTATATGGATGCCTTGGGCAGAATAAGACAGATATTGCAGGATGATAATGAATGAGTGGACTGTGATTCCTATTTATAAAACCAGTACTACTAACTATGGATAAATGGTGTGTGTAACCTATACAATTTTGAAGATCTGAAAACAAAAAGCTGATGAAACAGCTTATATTAGGCAATATTACATAATGTCCCTATTGTTCAATATCCTGCAAATTGACCTCTGCAGAAAGAAATATTACAGATGAACAAATTTACCACACTTCTTAGCTAAAGGCAACCTGTACAGAGGCAATGTTCTGAGGTCTGCATGCGGAGAAAGAATCTTATCTACTGGGGACCATGTACCTTGTTCGTTACTTACTTTCATTTACTGTTTACAATAGCAACAAGTAAGTTTCATCCTCATTTTAAATGTGTACAACAAATAAATTTAAACTACCCAAATATAAAACTATCAAGACCTAGAACTCAACAGTAAAATCAGTTTATCGCTCAGATTAAAAGAAAAAGCAACAGTTTTTACAATAAAAAAGACAACCTCACGTTTAGTATCAGGCATACAATCTAAAACTACAGAGACAACAGGCTTTAAATCTTGCCTACCACATTACTGACAAACAGCTCTTGTTGAAGACTGTGGCAAAACAGGTACTGTGACTTTTGGTTAGAAAGCAAAATGGAACTGAATGTAGCAATATATAATAAGATTATATATGTTCAAGCGAGGCATAGTAGATCATGCCTGTAATCATGTTACAGGAGGACTAGACAAAGGACTGTGCATCCAAACACAATCGGGGCAGCATATCCTCATTCTTCCTTTCCTTCTCTTTGAGATAGTCTTATGTAGCCGAGGCTGGCATGAACCTGTGATCCTCACACCCAGTTTCTAGAATGTTAAGATTACAGGTGTGTGGTAGTACTACATACAAATTGCCTAATGTGTAAGAATCTAAAATATGCACTATGAAATATTATAAAACGGTTAAACACACACACTCTGTCTTACATACACGCACACACACACACACCTCTAAAAAGAAGTCTACCAATACTGAATAATTTCTAGGATATAAGTTTAAAAAAAAGCATCATATTAAAAAGTATATACAGCATGTCACTTTTTCTCTAATGAAGGAGAATTAAGAATATAGATAGGCAACTGCTTGATTAAAAAAGAACCCTTGAAACTAGTAAGATAGATACTCATAATTAAGGTAGGAAAAAGAGGTCAATGAGACTCAAGAGTGTAGCTTCTTAGTATAACTTTGGCTTTTTGAACTATATATCCTAGATATACTCAAAAGGTAACATTAGTAGAGAAGTAAATCCTACAACCGAACACAAATGCCAACAAATGAACTTAACTATATTATTATTTCTACACAAAGAAAAAAATTACTCCTAGAAACTTTGAAAACAGTACTCTAATTGTAAATTTTCTAGGTTCACTAAGATGAAATATATAGACTTTTTTTCCTTCCAAAAAAGCCTCTACTGGGTATACATACATACATACATATATATATATATATATGAATTTATTATAAGGAAAGATATGTATCCAGATGAGATAGAGTCTTTGCCTAATGGAAGACATTCAGCTACAATATATTTTAAGGACAAATAAGTGAAAAGAAAAATACCTAGAAAAGAAAGAAAGCTTACCTAGACAGCTTTGTAGTGGCAGTGTTGCTGATATAGTAATTCTAGCGCAACGCTGTTTCTTAGCAGCCAGGAAAAGAGTCAAAACTGAGACCTGACGGCTAGAATTGACAAGATGGAACATGGTCTAGAGGGCTATGAAAAGACCCATTTTAAAAGGACAGGCTATAAAAACAAGAATGGTTATTAGTATGTGAATGAGAATAGAGATGAAATCCAGACAACTGTAATAACAGCAGTAAGAAGTAGGGTCAAGACAAAAGTTTTTTGTTGTTGTTTTAAAGAAAACCAAGGTACTCAAGTGTGTTAGGCAAGTGCTCTAGCATTCTCTCTAGCCTAGGGCCAAATTTTTATCTCAAAATCAAAGACCCAAAAAAGAACAAAATAAAAAAAATAAAGCCAAATTACTCTATTACTGTATTATCTAAGTCAGCAGACAATGTGTAAATAAGTTTTAAAAACTACTTTCACACATAATAAATTAAATATTACAATAATACAGACACATAAGACCAAACTATAGTGTTTTACTAGTCCAACTTGCTTTATTTTGCATTAGAAATAAAAATTGTATATATTTGATTGTGGCTGTAAACATCCTAACCCTACCATGTGGGGGCTAAGGTAGGAAGATGATGAATGAGGTCAGGCCCAACCTGGCTTATATATGACAATAAAAAAATAAATAAAAATAAGAACAATACATTTATGAACTACTTAGGAAATATATCCATTATTACTTCTGGTATCATGGGCTAACTGAGAATTTATAAGTAACAGAAGTTAGTAAAGGTTGGGCAGATGTAAACTTTACTAAATACCAACATGGATAGCTAACTACAAAGGCAAAACCCTAGAACTAACAACACCATAAATTCAATGATGCAAAATAGTCACAATTACTAAAGCATAAATAAAATCTGTGACTATTTAGAAAAAAAAATCTTTAAAAACTTAGCTCTCATTTGAGATGAATATATTTGAACTTTCAAAGGAATAATTTCCCCCCAATGCTATAAAATAATAAATTCAACTATGAAAGCAGTTCTAATAAGTTAGAACAGGGAGATCTAAATAAACTCTATAGAGTAGATTGTTTAAAAAAAAATCTACACAGAAACTTGATACCCTAAAAGAATATTTAGCACAAAAAATGGAAAAAGTACAATCATAAAATAACAATAATCATACCGAACAGAAATAGAATAAGCATTCAAAAAGCAGAGATGAAACAGCAAGACATTTAAATACTTCTACAAAAGATACATCTTATATTCTAAGATACAATAAGTTGAAAGTAAATGATAAGAAGTTAGTTATTCCGCACACATAATAATGAGAACAGGAGTGGCTATATTAGTAGAATACAAAATGGACTTCAAGATAAAGAATTTAAACTAAAGACAAAGAGGGATATTTTATGATAATAAAAGAATCAATGTATCAGGAAGATACAGCATTTATAAGTAGATTAAAACAGGAGCAAAAAAAAAAACTAAATGATGAAAAGGAATTCTGAATATTCAGAATACACGTTCCTTCTAAAAGAACAAAAGCACACAATATGTTTCACATGTTAAGCCACAAACTAAATATCAATACATTTATAACTGAGACATTTAAAAATATGTGACAAAAGAATGAAACAAAATCTATTAGAAGAGGAGGAGGAAGAGAAAGGAAAGAAATCTATGAAAATCCACCAATGAAGAAATTACAATAGAATTTAAATATTTTGAACTGGGTAAAATCACAACCCATCAAACCTGAGGCAATATCACCAAGGAAAAAGTCATGGCTCTAAATGCCTATACAGATTATGCATCCCTTTAAATGAGCTACATCCTCAGCCAACCTGTTTATTAGTCACAAATCCTTATAAGTTTCCAAACCTTAAGAAGCTAGTAAAAGAGCAAATTAAGTCTAAAGTGAGAAGAAAAATAATAATTAAAATACATGGAAAACAGAACAGAAACAATGAATTTAAAAGTTAGTGGTTTTTAAAACAACCCTAATACCATATAGTTCCTTCTACAGAATGGCCAAAAAAAAAAAAAAACAAAAGGAGACACAAATTACAAAAACCAGGAATGAAGACCGACTACTGACCTTTTGAAATTAAAAGAGAATGCTGAATTCTTAAAATGACAAATTACAGAATCTGACTCAACAAGAAAAGAAATCTAGTAGACCTGAATAATAGAAATGAATGGTAAATAAGGCAATTGAACTGTTACCTCACACCAAGAGAAGCCCAGAAAGATCTAGTTTCACCAATGAAAGTTATGAAATAAACAATAGTAACTTTTAAATATCTCTTTCAGAAAACACAAGGCAATACTAACTTTCATAAGCAAGAAAAGCCAGGCAAAACCTCAAACCAATAGCTCTCATGAAATCAGACATAAAAATGGTCTAATTTTTTGTTGCTATTCAGTGTTGTTTCAGAAAAAAAAAGCAACAGAATTTAATATTTCTGAGAAACTAAAAACAAATGCTGTGAATTGGTTCTATTACTTCCTTCTAACCGTACCTGACTAAAATTTCTCAGGAGGATTAAGAAAATAGTAATGCCAAGCTCACCAACTCAGTAACCTGTGATAAATAAATCTTCAATATATTATTTCACCATTATAATAGTTACAATCTATACCATTACAGGGATTTCTTTTTTATGTAAAGGGGAAAATATTCACACAAAATTATTCCAGGCCTCAGGTACAATAGCCTTAAACTCCTACTATTCTCCACTTGTGAATAGAAACACTAGTGCATGAGGAGCAAGAGGTCCTCTTACAAACAACCTCATCCAGCTAGACTGTTCTAGGGAGAAGAGCAAGCAGATAAAGGACAGGCTCAAACCACACTTTTAAGGGTAGATGCCATGTTTAAGTCTCATGATTTTCCTGCAAAATTAATATAATTAATTCTAAGAAAAGTCAAACATGTACAGATTTACAAAAATGATCCCAAGAAAAACATCCAAAAAACGGATGAACATATGATTAAATTTTATGCTGTAACTTCAGTATGTTGTGTCATTCATTTTCTATAAAAAGAGAAGGAAAATGTAGAGGCAAGCCTCACTTTATTTAATAATAATGAAAGATAATAAAGGTCAAAATAATAATTTTCTATGACAGAGATTATAAATTACTGTGCCAATAAGTGTGTGTGCATGTGTGTGTGCATGTGTGTCCATATGTATATACACACCTGAAAACCAATGATGCTTTTATGTACTTCTTTAAAGTAGTCTCCAAACCACTTAGTTCGATATTATCTTTCTTATGTAAAGATTGTTTTTTACATTTTTTCTAGAAATGCAGAGTAGTTAAGTAGAAGATATGCTGCAAATTACAAAATGGGTATTTTCAGAACACAAGATTAAGGGTGGTGGTGCTGATAGGGATAGTCCAGTCGTTAAGAGCCCTGGCTGCTCTTCCAGAGGATTAGGGTTCAATTTCCACAACCTATATGGTAGCTCACAACCATCAGGGAATCCAATGCCCTCCTGTATCCACCACACGTACCAGGTATGCATGTGGTACACAAATATTCAAGCAAAATGCTCATACATTAAACAAAATAGCTGAATGTCCTAATATCCTATCCACGATCTTCCACAGCCCAGGACCATACAACTGCATCTTTTCCAGTACACATACTACTTAGGAAAACATTGCTGTAACTATTACTGTTACTTTAGAATTAAATGTTACTCTCATTTAAAACCTTTAATTCTTATTTCTAATTCCATTTACATAAATATATAAATAGTTTGAATTCTGCTATTTCTTATTATCTTGTATTTCTAGGCTCTTGAAATTAGAAATAATCTTTAAAATCTTGAATCAGTTTCTGATAGAGTAGTTTCTTAACAAAAGTTTGTATGTTTTGGGTATGCAGAAGAAAGAAGGTATTTTCACAATACTAAAACCTGTAGTTTTGCTAGAGACAGAGTCAACTATGTATCTCTGATGTTTGTCTCTGCCTCTTGAGTGATGGGACTGAGGCAATGCCACTGATCCCAGCAAGAATCTTTTCAATATGAGAGGGAGTAGATTATGATACTTCACATGAATAAAACTTTTCCCTCATGAATAAAATAAAAATACATGACACAATTATTGACTGGTATAAAATTAGGGAAGTAGTAATCAGTTTGTATTGTGTGCATTGTTAGAATTCAACAAATCTGTGTTAAGCTTCAGTACAAGTTTATCTAGCGTAGATGTGTTTGGCTTTGTATTTACTTATTAACCAATATGAAGGGTATAGCAATGTAAAGTAAAAATCTGCTTCCTAAACTTAAGATTTTGCTGTCTAAGTCCTTCCAGATGCCAGAATCTTGTGCTTACCTATCAAACATATTTGTTCCTTTACAGCACACAGCCATTTTGTATTCTATGTTGGTGTTTCTCAGATTATGAGAGCCACAAATTGCTCACAGATTATCAATCTCCTTAAGGGAACACTTTACAATTAAGGCTCTACTCTTCAGAGGGGCTGGGGAGAGGACTTCGTGTGGGGGTCAGAATCAGGTGTGAGGAGAGACAGCAGGAATGGCCAGATGGCATGAGAATGAATAAAAATCTGCAACCGGGTACAGAGGTATGGGGGCATCTTGAGGGCATGACAGAGACCTAGGATAAGGGAGGTGCCCAAGAATCAATGAAGGTGACCTTAGCTGTGACTCACAGCACTGGGGATATGGAACCCGAAGAGGCTGTAGCCAGGCAGGAACCCCAATGGAGTGATGACAAAAGTTTCGACCCAAAATTTATCTTGTCTTTAAAACACACACACACACACACGGATGGGGGCAAAGCAGAGTCTGAGGGAACGGCCAACCAAAAACCAGTCCAACTTGAAATCCATCTCATGAGCAATTGCCAATCCCTGGCACTATCAATGATACTCTGTTATGTCTGCAGACAGGAGTCTAGCATGGCTGTCCTCTGAGAAGCTCCACACAGCAGCTGACTCAGACAGATGCAGACACCCATCCAAACAATGGATAGAGGCTGGGGACACTTATGGAAGAAGAGGAGGAAGAAAAAGCATGAAGACCAACAAAGTCAACCAATCTGAACTCCCAAAGACTTACCCACCAACCAAAGAACATATACTGGCTAGACCTAGGCCTCCTGGCACATATATAGCAGATGTGCAGCTTGGTCTTCATGTGGGTTCTGAACAATTGAAATGAGGGCTATCCCAAAAGCTGTTGCCTGTTCTAGCTGGTCTGCCTTATTTGGCCTCAGTAGGAAAGCAAGTGCTTACTTACCCTCACAGAGTCTTGGTGTATGAGGGTGGTGTGATACCCTGGGGGCCCCTACTCCCTTAGGGGAGAAAAAGGGTATGACTGAAAGTGAGCAGGATGAAAAGTGAGTAAGTTTAAAAAAAGATTATACTCTTCTCCAACAATTTTTCACCTGTTTGGGGTGGTAGTTTTCCTTTAGAGAATACATGTACTCAAATCATCTTTTACAAAATTTCAGAAAAGATGGCATATTTTTTAAAATTAATGTATTTTGCTATTATTTGTGTGTGTTGTGCACATGTGAATGTGCACATAGCTAAGAAGTAACTTCAGTTGAAGGGTTCCAACCCTCTCTTCTGATTGTCATGCATGTGGTACTAATATACATTCAGGCATGCATACATAATTTAGAAAATCTTTTTGTAATGTAATAAACTTAAACCTTTCATTGAAACTTATTTTTACTCTTGAGGAACTTTCAGAAGTTCACCTTTCTGAAGAATTTGAAAACATGAAGAAAAGAAATGCTGGAAAAGGCAGAGAATGGTTGAGGCTGGCATATAAAGACTAGAAACTGTAATAACATTCGGAACTACAATGTTTTCACTAGGAAAACTTTATGTGGTTGCAGACACAGAAAATTCTAAAGTCAACCACACTTCATGAAAGAGAGAAAGGGAAAGTAAGCAGTCAATCAGGAAGATTTTCAAGTCAAAATCATTTTCATATTGCCTGTCCCTGGATGGCTTAACCATTTGCCTAAAACAATGTAACTTCTGCCTGTGCAACAGTAAACAGCATTGTTAACAAAATAGTGTTAGCCATTTCAGATTATTTTTACTTGGGACTGTTACCTATATGTAAGCACTTATTACACACCTCTGATTGATTCTCTTGCTCTATTCTAGTATTAAATCCACATGCTATTCTAAATCATAGTATATTTAAGCAATTTCATGCTTCCTCTCTATCTGAAATGTACTTGTAACTCTGTATTTCTATTGTATGTAATACTTATAAAAGTCTTGGTTTCACATTAGATTATATATATCTCAATGATAAACACAGTCCCTTATTTTAATATATTCAATGCCTACTACTATGCCATTAAGTTCTAAATGATAAATGTTACATTAAACTGCCGACCAAAGTTCTTTCCACACATACACACATTCTACGGCTTTTAAAAAGGCCACTTTCTAGTTTCCTACCAAAAGAGAAGACTAGTGAAATGTCTCGTTCCTTAAAGTATTTACCATACAAGTCTGCAGACCTTAGTTCAGATCCCTAGCACCCTCGTAAGACATGGAAAGGGCAGACACAAGAGGATCCCTGGAACTACTGGCCAGCTCATCTTGCTGAATTGATGAACTCCAGAGACCCTGTCTTACAACATAAGACAGAGATAGACATAGGGAGGTACCAACATTAACCTCCCTTTCTCTACATGCACACGAACATGCATATACAAAACATGCTAAACACACTAACACTTAGCAGGATTATCTGATCAAGAACTCTTGAGTTATCTGGACTTAAAAGTTTATAATGCTTGAGGTATACATTCACACACACACACACACACACACACACACACACACACACACACACACAATATTAAGGAAAGTATTGTTAATTCAAGTACCCACTATAGTGATGAAGTTACTTAAAACAAACAAATATAAGAATAGGTATTAAGCAAGAAAAGCTCCCCTCAACTCTGCAGAGAATCTGACTGTTTCTTAGCCACTACCCTCTCTCACTTGATTTTCTCATGTAAGCACTGCACTCCCATTATGTTTAATGCAGTTCCTTAATCTATCCGTCCTTGACACTCCTATGTAGTTTTACACAACAGCCAGCAATCTTGCTAAAATATACTACTGTTTCTCTCAGTTGAAAAACCTCAAGAACTTCCTTTTTCATTCAGAAAAGGGTACAATCTTTAATATCTAACAAGCTTACATATAAATTTCAACATTTCTTTACCAAAACTATACCTTAATATTGCTTTTCCCTCTCAGTAAAACACAAGTCTTTATCTTAGTTCATAAAAATATTATTTATAACAACAATTATGCATGTTGATGAGTGAGAATAAAAATAACTCAGAAATCAAGAGTTATGAGTAGAAGTCTCTTATCTTTCTTTGAATCTGATCTCTACAAATTCTTCTGGTTTGTTTTACAGTGATCACAGAGGTGTGTGTGTGTGTGTGTGTGTGTGTGTGTGTGTGTGTGCTTGCGCTCGTGTGCTCAGGAAGGCTAGAAGAGATGACTGGGTGTGTTGGAGTTTGAGTTACAGGTGGCTGGTTGTTAAGCTTTCCATCATCAGTGCTGGGATCTAAACTCCGATCATCTGGAAAAATACTACATATTCTTAACCACTGAGATATCTCTTCATTCCTCAATATCTACAAATTCATAAGTCCAGGATATGAGATGAAGTAGCAGATATTCTATGGAAGTTTTACATAGTTAAAAGAAAAAAGAGTTCTAGTTTTAATGATAACAAAACCAACTTCATCTTACAAATCAAGCCAACAAATGTTTTGGTTGAGCTCCAGGAGAAAATTAACTCCAGTTATAGCTGTTCTAACAAGTAAGTGCTTAAATTTGTCAGTGGCAGGAGAGAGAGAGAGAGAGAGAGAGAGAGAGAGAGAGAGAGAGAGAGAGAGAGAGAGAGAGAGAAAGCATTTGCACTCCCTATAACCAATCCAGCTTTCACTTGAATTTCCACAATCTAAAATTTGTGTGATTCATGGTGGCAGACTAAGAACAGCTACACATTTTTTCTGGTCCTCATTGAAGTAGTCTAATTTTCCTCTTTGATTCCAGGTTGACCTTTGTAATGCGAATGGCAAGTAAAATACAGTAGAAACACCCTCTGGGATTCCAGAAATATTGGCTGACCATGAAAGAGCCATGAAATGGTTCTGTACCCAGGTGTTGCTGCTGTAACCAGTCGCCTTCTGGATATCTCCATCAAGGTAGCATCTTTATCTGCTGAAACTAGCTCGGATCTTTAGCCAGCCACCTTCAAGCAACCACCATCAAGCTCACATGACCAAAGCTAAGCACCAACTGAATTTCTGATCAACAGAATCACAAGACATAAAAAAATGGTTACTGTTTTCAGCTATACTAAGTTCTGGAGTTAGTTTGTTACATAGCAACAGACATTGGCAGCAAGTAGTAGTTTTCAATGATGCATTTAACAAGTGTTAAATGGCAAGGGGTACATGAAGTGAGTTTAAACAGTAAGTCAGGAAATTTTTCATATTCACTGTAGGTCTGGGGCATGGGGAAGCAACTTGACATAACTGAGTCATTAAGGAATGAGAGCAGTATGGGTAGAAGAAAGTACAATCCTAGCAACTGCATGCAGCAGAGAGATTAAAATGTATCTATGACATAGAAACCTGGGCAACAGTACATGAAATACTGTGTTCTTGATGATCTATTTGTACAAAAAATAAGAGAAAAGCAAAAATATAGCTGGAGTAAGAAAATTAGACAAGGATACAAAAAATTATACACTTTCTCTTAAATTCAGTCTCAAGAAGAAATACTATTTAAGCAATGTAGAATGGCAAGAACACAGGCTTTAAAATTATAATTTACTCACGAGTATTTGAATACTTTAAGCTATTAGTTTCTTTGATGGTATCCTCAAATATAAAGCAAGGAAAAATAGTATTGAGTGCACATATTTTTAAAATACATGTGAAATCAATATAAGAGAAAGTTTTTAAATAAATGTTAACAATTGAGGGATAAATGTGATATGGACCAAAAGGCCGTCTCAAATTACTATTACTACTATGGATAAGCTGCTGAGTACCTCTATATGGCAGACACTGTGTTAACTGTATTATATAAATGTTAGTCTTCACTACATTCTTGCTGGGCAGAGATTAATCTTCACTCATTTAGCAAATGCCTGGATATAGTCAAACCAATTGTTTAACAGCACTGTAAACTATGGGAGATATGAGTATACAAAAGAAAGACAGAATTTTCTATTATTGTTGATAGGAAAAGTAGCTAACAATTCTGATGTATATTACTATACATCTCATACCTCTTATACATTCATAATTTATTTAAATCATGCAAAACATATACTCATTAAAAATGAAAATTTACTGAATACCTACTAGATGTTAAACATTGTGAGCTCAACTATGCCAGAGACAAGATTGTTTCCCTAGCCTAATCGACTTGTAGGCTGTTGCAGAATGGAAGTCTTTCAAAGAGGTGAAGGAATTTTCTCAGAGTAACACAGCTAAAAGGAGAGATAGAAACTCAAATGTTACTCTAGACCTACATTCTTAACTTCTATTCTTGATGCCTCAAAAACATTTTAAAATAGAAAATCCCACAATTCCTGAGCACTAAAGAAACTGAATGAAATTGTTGTTATCTAAAATACAGTTCTCTACTACCTGATACATTTAACTCATCACTTAAGCAATCCTACTGCCGATGAAGAAAGAGTCATACGGCCATAGAGAAGCAATTATTAACAAGAAAAAAAGATTTAAAATGGAACAAAACCAGATCTTTGTGCAAAGCAAAACCAGTGGGCAAATTATAATGATGCCACCTACAGGGCAATTAATAGAATACAGACAACTAATTGAGAATTTACAAATAATTCTTAAACACTTTTATTAGGAATTATATAAGAATAAAATTATTCACCAATAAAATATTCAAACTGGGTCTTGTCCGATCCATTATAAGGTGAAAACTGTCAAGTACTTGATTTTCAACACATGTACAACATATATGAACTTCCTACAAAAGTGAATTCAGTCTGACAGTGTTAACTGGGTCTCACAACTTAATAATACATATTTTAAAGAAATTTATTCAAGCCAATTCAAGTCAAAATATGTACTATCCTATTATTAGCCATACTTTAAAATTTACACTAACAAAGGCAAGATAAAGAAACGTAATCAGTTTTACAGGGGTTTGAGTTTGGCATTTGCCAGTATCAACAAAATTGCCACAGCACATGAAATCTTAATATAATAACTCTACTTAATAAATAAGATGATACATGAATAAAACAAGTTAACCTCAAAAGGCCTGTTACTTGCCTAATTTGAAGCTAAAACCTGTGTGTTCAATGGTAATGCCAGCTACCAGTCATAATGGCAATGATAGTACAGAAGTTGGTATTTTTATAATAGGTGAGAAGTGTGATACTTGATAATGGTAAACAAAAATAACCCAGTTTTGTTTTGTATATAGCTCTTAGGATATCAAACATCATTACTAGGAATATATTCCAAAATTGGTTCGTTTCTAATGAATCTTACCTACACTATGAATAACAGTTTTCTAAAACAGGAGACAAGAGTAAAGAAATGACTAGACATCCTAATTTAAAAAAAAAAAAAAAAAAGTGAAAAACCTCAAGGCCAAGGTGCTGGTTTGGTTGATGGAGAGCTTGCTGACAAGCATGAGGACCTGGGTCCTAACCCTCAAGCTAGTGTATAGTGTGGCAGTGTACACCTGTATCCCTAAACAGGATTCCTGCAGCTTGACGCTTTGTTAGTCTTACCCAATCAGGTTCATTGATAAACACTGTTTAAAGGGGGGGGGGGGGAGAAAGGGAGGGAGAGAGAGAGGGAGGAAGGAAGGAAACTAAAAAAAAAAGTATGTGAAGAATGACAGACCATCAACACTGACCTCAGGTTTCCACATGCACATGTAGACAGAAAATGAGCATGCAATGTATATACACACACACACACACACACACACACACACAATAAAGATTCAAGGATACTATAATAAAAGATTAATGGGGAATATGGGCAGTAATAGAAACTGGCAACTACTTTAAAAGCCATATAGAGAAAAAGTTCTTGAAAAATAAATGGCAAAGCACTTATTTTACTTTATTAGTGAATTAGGTTCTATCTAATTATCACCTAAGTTTTAAAGTATTAGTCAAGTCTATGTCCTTTGTGATTCACATTCACCTTGGAAAGGAAGGTTTTTGTTAAACAGCTTTGTAAACAACAGAACTGTAAGTTTCTGATACATTAATTCTCCTTTACATACCTGAAGCCAAAGAGTTAAAAAATTGAAGGAGTGACAATACACACGGAATTCAATAACCTCTCAAGTTTTAATTTTGTCTCAGTAAGAATTAAATCTTCCTTTAAAAAGTTTCAGAGAAGCTGTAAATATCTTTCCAAGTAGATCAGATATTTAGTAAATTTAGAATATCTTCTGCTTGAAAAACAAATAAAATACTTAACTTGTAAAAAGTACCTACCTTTATTAGGATCTTTTAGGAAATTTTGAAAAAAAGACAAGGACATGGTGGCACACGCCTTTGCTTTCAGCACTCAAGAGGCAGAGTCGAAGGGACTCTTGTGAGTTCAATACTAGCCGGGGCTACACAGTGAGAGTCTGGCCAGCAGCTAGGTTTGAACTGTTTAAAACCTATCTTCAAAAAAAAAAAAAAAGACAGCTGCCACAAACAGCTAAATACAGTTTCAACGTATTTTTCTTCTAGAGACAAGAATAAATTGCAAACCATATGTTTTTGTTTATTCTATACTTAATAAAATATATTTTCCCTCAAATTCAATATACATGTATTTCATATTTTTAAGATCATGAATAAAAATAGGTTGTTGGAAAAGTCAATAGATATCTAGCAAACTGTGGCATGTTCTAAAACTTATGTGATAAAACTTTACTAGAGTTTAAAAAAAAACTATAGTAGTAATGCCAATTATCAACAGATTTACAGAATCCAAACAACTGAGATGAACTACAGTAGGTGATGCAGATGTTTGCTGTACCTGATCCTAAACACCGGCTCAGATTCCTACCAAAAGGGCCATGTAATAACGTATTTCGATTAATGGGTTGTGGGTGAAAAATTATCTGTAATTTCATGGCTAAAATATTTAAAAGTCAAAGGAAAACCCTCATCTGTTTATTTCTTTATTGTCCTAATGCTCCAGATGCCTAGCTGAGCATACCTTTAGCAACGCTATTGATGTGGCTTTTTGAGATACTGTGTAGAGCACATCTGTTCCTTAGCTGATTGTTGAATAAGTAATTTAAGCCACTGACACTGTAGGATTAATTTACGGTAGTCTGAACAAAACAGGGTTTATCAATACTAGATAACAATAATTCTGGTTCATATACTTAATAGGTTTATCTGAAATGATAAGAACCCACATGGTGTACCATGGCTTTTATACTGGATGCTGTGTGGTATGCCTATGTAGTTAACTTAGAAGGGTCTACCATGCAGTAAATATAATCTTATTTAATCTCTAATACTCAACCACATATATTAAGAAAACTAGGCTGGATGCAGTTCCAGGTGCCTGTAGTTCCAGCACTTGAAAAGATGACTTAGGTTCAACCAAGTATGGACAATACAGACACACACCCCCCCCCAGCTAGTTGTTACATCCTGGCATTCTATCCCAACAGTCATTCTCCTATATAACAATAAATGATCATAACTACATTTCAGAGTGACATTATTTTCTAATATATAGTTCGCATTCAAATTTCCTCATCTGTCCCAGTGACGTATTTTAAAAGGATAATGTAGGATCAATTAAGAATCAAGTTGCATTTAGTTGTTATGTCTCTTTTAGTCTCCTTGAATCTGAAACAGTTTTTCTACCCTTATCTTTAATCTTTTAAGATGCTGACATTTGTGAAGCATTAGTATCATTATTTTATGGTGCTTAACAATTTTACACTGCTCTGATTTCTTTTCTTCTCATGATTGGACTCAGGTAGAAGGAAATTATATAGAGATAATTAAAGAAAAAAGCACATTATAACTCATCTTCTGGGCCAGTGGGGACAAGAGGCGGAGAGGATGGGAGTGCCTGTAGTGGGAGATCTACCCACACTAGGTGGGTCTTTTCATGCTTCCTACCACTACCACTAGTGACTCCTACTTTGGCCAAAGAAATACAACCTGTTGACTAAGGAACATCTTTGACTGTTTTATAAGCAACTCAAACTGATTATGTTCAAAACCCACTTCAGCCACACCTTTACTGCTGCTCCTCCCACTCCCACTGTCTCTAACGCAAATGGCTGTACTTCTTCCAGTGTGTAAAGCGTAGTCAAGAAACTTGCCTTTGCTTTAACCCTCGCACATGAAGTAAGACACCAAAAAACCTGTAGAGTTTTTACCTATATTTCTTAAGCATATTCTTTTCCATCCTACTGAACTGCCTTTGTTCTGGGATCTTAGAGATGCTTGATCAAATGACTTCCTCTTAAAAATCCCTCGATGGCTCCCATTAGAGAACAGGACGAAGTGAAACTGCATCTCCTATCTCTATCTGCACTCGCCGACAAGCACTGATACTGCTGTCTGGAGTACACTGCTCTGCTAACTTTGGTCATTAGCCATCACCTTTATGGCCTGCTTATTTCATGGGGAGAAATAAACATTTCAAATAAACATTTGAAGTTCATTAACTTTTTTCTAGGTAAATATTAAAATAATTTGATCAGAAAATATATAATGAGCCTCTAAACCATGTACAAGGTGTTATATTAAGTGATGTGCAAGACACAAAATAAGTTATACCCCAGAAAAGTCTCAATTTCTACCATAGACAATAAGCTTGTTTATTTTTTAAAGGGGGTACATGTAATTATATAACGAGGTAGAAAATTACAATACTTATAAAAAAAGATCCAGGTAAGGTCAGAGAAAGGAAAAAAATGTTTCTGAGAACAAGGTTCGAAGGAATCCAGACAAAATTTCCTAGAAGGGATGGAGATTGCAGCCTTTACAAACTGACCCTTTATGAGTATACAGATAAAAGTGCTCCCAGAAGCCATGTTATTAACAAAAAATCCCAGTACCAGGGCTAGGATACTTCATAAGCGACTATGGTCAAGGAGGTCTCAGAGGCCCTCAAAACAATACGAGCCATTGCCAAACTAAATGGCAAGACTATTGCTAAAGGCACCACATACTCTGGCTGTAGAACAGAGAAATCAAGCTGGACCTGAGCTAGTAGCTTCCTCCTTGCTGACTAGCTTTTAGTGGAAGACTGCTGTGAGAGAAAAGCTATCAGTGGTTTTATCCAGAAAGGGTCTGAGTATGCTAATAGTGACCTGCCAGGAAAGATGTGCCCACTAATCCAAGTGACAGGGCTCTAGAAGGACACCAACCACTTTCAGACTGGACTTGAAGCCTACTCCACAGAAGGGAATTCATGGCTAGGGAGGATACCTACTAATGTTATTTTGTTAAATGGACATGTAGACAAATTGCCTTGTAAATATTTATGTTATACCCTAGATACTGATGCTCTCAACCCTGGTCAGAGAAGATTGTTTTTGTCATAAGCAGTGGTGAATTCAGAGACTATTAACTGGTCAGAGCTCTGAGAATAATTGACAGAGTATTCAGCCCTAACTGGCACATTTCTATCAACACCTCCCACGCATAACTCCACAAGTCTCAAGGAACACTGAGGACAAAACAGAGAGAATTTAAGAACCAGAGAATGGGGAGAAATGCTGAAAAACATTCTTCTAAACATGACATGGCTACTGCACTCATGACCCCACAGTAGCTGTAGTTGCTGCATGAGACCAGCACAAACAGGGGCCATGCACATTGAGTGCAACTTGGGGAGGGACTCATGAAGCACTACTGACAGCTGATGGTCACTAGAAGAAGGGAAGAAACTGTTCTTGTTACACAGCCATCGACTGCTAAGTTGTCTGACGCTCATGCAAGTAACTAGCTTCAGTAGAGCATAGGACAGAACAAACACAACCAACTGAATCAATTAAAACACATGAAAATAGGGAAAAAAATGTCCAAGGAAGAAGTCGTGGTCCAGAGAGCATAAAGCATAATTTAACACAATTATCTATTATGTGTATGTATAATCAGAATACATCACATATATGTATATATATGCATGTCTGAAACTATTAAGTAGTAAGAGCTGTTTTTAAAAAAGAAAGGCTTGAGCATGAGTGTGAAGGAAACAATCACACTTGTTCCCAAATCAATTTAAACCAATTACTCTAAACAATGTTCCTACACGTAAGAAATGTTCATTAAATACACTAAAACAGAAACCGAAAAGATGGAAGGCATTAAGTGGATACAAACTCAGAATCTAATGAATATCCCTTTTCGATAATGTTCTTCAGGCGTTATGTCCTCTTTACATGTCTTCCAAATAGGACATTGACTAACCCAGTGGTTCTCAACCTGTGGGTCACAATCTCTTTGGGGGTCCAACAACCCTTTCACAGTCATATATCTGATATTTTGCTTATTTGAATTCATAACAATACCAAAATACATTATGAAGTAGCAACAAAAACTAATTTTATGGTTGGGGGTGACCACACACAAGGAACTATATTAACATGGTACAGTATTAGGAAGGTGAAAACCACTGACCTAACCAGTTCCTAGCATATTTTCTAGATTCTGAAGTCTTCATAAAATGTTTCTAGATGTGTGAATATAGTAATTTTTTTTTTTGTTAGTTGAGCCAAGAATTTCTCAAAGAGACAACAAAACAACAGGGCTAGTATAATGGTTAGTGTTAACTCTCAACTTGTCAAGAATCTAGAATTGCCTGGGAGATAGGCATCTGGACATGCCTAGCAGGGATTATCTTCAGTGCCTTGGTTGACGTCTGAGTCCCTTCCCACTCTGGAGGGTGCAAAAGTCTGGTTGGAGTCCTGGACAGGGTAACTGGGGAAAAAGCTAAGCAACAGCATTGCTCCCTGCTTCCTGATTGTCAGTGCAATATGCCATCTTTTCCAAGCTCCTACTGCCTTAGCTTTCTTGCTGTGATAGACTATATCCTGGAACTATGAGCTGAAATGAACCTCATCTCTTCTGGGTTGCTTTTGCCAGAGTATTTTTTTATCACAGCAACAGGAACAGCCAGAGAGTTGGCTAAGTTGGCAAAGTGTTTGCCATGAAAGCTTGAGTTCTGACTTCTGTCCATCAGAATGCACATTTTGGAAAAACAGTCACAATACGTTCACTTGTAATCCCAGCACAGGGGTAGTAACAGAGGCAAGGAAGAACCCTTGAGCTTGCTGACCAACAAACTTGTCCAGCCAAAGGAGCAAGTTCAAGGTTCAATGAAAGACTGTCTCAAAAGATAAGGTAGAGAACTAAGGAATGCTATCATGCTATCAACCTCAAACCTTTACATAAATGAGTGCAGATGTGAACAAACCTTCATACCCACATACACACCCATAAATACAAACACACATGCAGAAAATAGCAAATGGATAAAGTAAACCAATACTTAAAGAAAATTTAAAAGACATTATAGAATTCTCTATCTCAAATACAGTTTACTAAGTAGGCTTCTAGCATAAATGTACCTATTTTAAGTCTTGGCTTCAACTCATTCTGAAAGTTTAATATTCTCTCTTCCTCAAAAACAAGTTTAGTGTTCTAGCCTTTATAATAATTACTGTATTTTGAGACAGATTACCAGTACCTAAGTGTAGTCATATCAGCTCCTACACCTCTCTTTTCCTTTACTTGCGTTCTCCATCACTCCAAGAAAAACAACAGCAACAACAACAAAAAGCCAACAAACAGAACAAGAGAGGGAAGATGACTGGATGAGTTTGCAGCACAAACAGGAGAACCTAAGTTTAGATTCCTAGAACTTATATAAAGCTAGACACGGGTGTTGTAGTAGTCCTGAGCATCCTACTGTGAGTTGGGAAAAAGAAACTGGAATCCCTGAAAATCTGTGGGACAGTTAGACTGACTTATGTAATGTGTACATGTGCATAAACAGACACAGTGATTCAGATACAGCCAGTGGTGAAGCTTTTGCTTGTGCAGGAAGGAGTCCATGAGTTTGATGATCTGCACTGAAAATTAAAAATTGCTTCTTTGTAGAGAGGAGAGGTACAACCTACTAAATCAATTATTTTTTTAATCAGCAGATAATATTGAACTATTTCTCTATACATAGGTAGATGAATTGTTGGTGGTGGTGGTGATGGTGAGCTGGTTTTCTTTTAGATTAATGCTTATTTTAGCCAATTATTTACCAACAATAATACTGTAAATGCATATTCTAGCAAGTAAATTTTGATGCTCCTCAGATTTTCTTAAGGTTAAATTCTTAGAAGTGGGGTTCATGAGAAATGCTTATTTTAAATTTTGATAGAATACAAAACAAGATTATTCACCAAAATTATTGAAATTCATAATCTTCTGAATTTTTAAATTATCAACCTTGGAACATTGAGGAAAGCAGAGGCAGCAGCGAAGCACTGATACCTGCTTCTCCAATGTGCTGACATATGACATGAAATTCAACCAGTGGGCTGGGTGGGGTTGGGACAGGCAGCAAGGCAAACAAGCACTAAGCAGTATTTTTCCAAGATACCAAACCAATTGTCATTAGAAGGTGGTTCTTGCTCAGCAACCTCAAGGAAGCCTCGAGGACATTTTCAGTACTTAGTATCTGAGGGTTCCAACTAGCCACACTGAATGGCACATTAAACCACATTGCTAGATGCAACTTACATAAAGAAACAAGGAACATAAAATTAGAGTTTACAGATAATTTTTCAATGCCTAAAGTCCTTCAATAACACGTGAAAGACTATGTTTACTATCTATTTTTAAAATAATAATCTCCTTTTGCAAATAGCTATATTTCTTAGTTACTTTTCTATTGTTGTGAAGAGAAACACTATGACCAAGTCAACTTACAGAAGAGTTTATTAAGGAATTGCTTATAGTTGAGGCAGGTTGGGGTGGAGAGTTGAAGGGGTAGGGAGTCATGGAGTGGGAGAGAGGAGAGAGGACTAACTGGGAAGGACATGGGCTTGTGTAACCTCAAAGTCTACCCCCAGTGGCACCCCTCCTCCAACAAGGCTGCACTCCCCAATCATTCCCAAATCACTGTACAAACTACAGACAGAGCATTCAAATATATGGGCTTATGGAGTTATTCTTATTCCAACTGCCACACTGTAACACAGTGTCCTGATTTCTATTGAAACTGCTATGATTTTCAGATATAATGTCAAGTTTTTATTTAATTTATGTATATTTTCAATATCTGATCTCTGGTAACATTTTTTGAGGAGATTAAGGCTTTTTATTTCTTACTATAAATGTAATATGTATTTATATTATAAATACCTGGGCTATAGATAAAAGGAGATTGTGCCTGTGACTCCACCACTCCGTTCTAATAACTATGGTTTTACATTTTTTGGTGGTCTTTTCTGAGCAAATGCATTTCAGTTTTAGTCATATTCTGCATCTGCAGGATTTGTTTTTTTTTTTTTAAGGTAGAAGGCATGTGATATAATACTTCTTAATTTTTTAACTTTCAGTTGGATTTTAAGCACAAATACTATTTTAATCATTAGTAGCTACATAAACAATATTGCCTTTTGCTTATGATGAATATCTTATAATGAACATGTAAAATAATCTTGCAAAGACATTGTAAAGATAAAATGAGAAAAGATAAATGAAAACTTACAGCTTAGGGCTATAAAACCATAAAGAGCCTAATTCTTTTTAGTAAATTGTTGAAGTTCTACATTTCTATTTTTAATATGGTGTGTGTGTGTGTGTGTGTGTGTGTGTGTGTGTGTGTGTGTGTGTATACACTACCAAGTGCAGCTGTGAGCAGATGCCAGAGTTTCAGATCCTCCTCCTGGAGTTGGACTTAGAGGTTGCCAGACATGGGTGCTGAAACTGTCCTCAGCAAGAGTAACACAAGCTCTTAACACTGAATCATCTCTGCAGCCCTTAGAAAAACTACTTCTGAGCCATCTATTTAGTCCCTGGAGTAAGTCTTCTGTAATAAAGGTACATTACACTTAAATCTAAGCCATTGAGCAGTTGAGAGCCTTGCCAGGACTATCACCTTTGAGCTTGTTAGAAATGCAAACTGTCAGACCCTACTCTAGATACGATTCATAAGCCACATTTAGCAAGTTTGGGAGTAAGCTCAAAGTAGTGCTTTTTAAAAATTTTGCTACCTACTTGAATGCCCTAGAAAGACTAAACAAGAAAAATAGAATCCTAAGAGGAATGCATATCTACCAGTCACTACTTGTACAAAAAACCATACCATGTCATTTTTAGCAATATACTACAAAACACAGCCAAGGGACTGGGGAGATAGCTTGGTTGCTACAGAGCTCCGTTGTAAGTATGAGTGCCAGAGCTCAATGCCCAAAACCCAACATGTAAAATGCTCTGCATGGTGTCTATTCATGTAACCAGAGATGGAGAGGCAGAGATCCCTGAAGCTTGCTGACCAGCTAGCTAGCATAACCATTGTGGACAGTTCCTTGTCAACGAGGCCCTATCCTCAAAGGTGTCTGAGAAACAACACTCAAGGTGGTCTTCAGGTCTCAACACCCAAAATTACACCTCTACACACACCCACATGAGTATGTACACAGACAAAACAGAAGAGAGAGAGCCAAATGGAAAGTTATATTATAGTATATCTTTGGGGCTAGAAGAAAAAACTTCATTCATATTTTTCACGAACTTATTTTCTCACATCTAGATATCTTAAAACCAATCACTTCACCAAGAACAAAAGTTCTAGGAATTACTAAAAGCATACCAATCCCCAACCCAATGCCCTTTTTACTCAGTGGCTATATTTAGAAATAACTCTTAGACATAGTATCTACTGAAGACTTAGTAAGAAACGTCAATAAAATACAATGTCAAGTTATAGTCAAGTCAATTTTATTTAATCAAGGTGAACAGTTGAAAGAAAACTACTGGTGGGAGAGTCTAATCTGACAAAATTTCACCTCATTTCATTCTCTAAGCCAATAATCTTAAGATACTAATAATAATTAAAATTTATTCTGGAAAGAAAAGAATTTCATAATACAAGATGTTGATCCTAGATATGCAAGCAGGATTTACAATCTACCATTGACTACACCCTCCATTTCATTCACTCACTCACTCATTCATTTTTCTCTGTGTGTAAGCACCCACACACACGTTCATACATGTATGTATATATGCATGTGGAGACAGGCCAGGTCTATGGTGAGATATCTTCCTCAACTACTTGCCATCTTATCTTTTGACTGAACCTGGAGTTTATTGATTTGGCTAGTATAGCTGACTAATGAGCTCTTTCTATATTTTCTTTCTTTCCAGTATTGAGAACACAACTATTACCACACCCCACTTTTGTGTAGATATGGGGAATCTGAACACATCCAGAGAAAGACTGCAACAAACTCAGCTTTCCTGGCCCACAGGAGCTGTAAGATGAGAAAAATTGTTTTAAGTTGTTGGTGTTGGTGTAAGTTGTCAAACCATAACTAATAAACAACACAGGTTTTAAGATATCTTGCTTTAGTGATGGGGTCTTAATAAGCAGCTTGGGCTGCCTCTGAACTCATGGCTGATACGTCTCTTCCCTGAGACTCAGCATTCTGAGTGCAGTGTTGCTGGAGAATACCACTATGCAAGCTAAAGATTACCATTCAAGATCATCCACATACTATTCTTAAGGGTTTCCCTCCTCTTTGTTTGGCAGTGCTGGAAATTTTTTAAATCATTAAAAATAAACAAAAAACAATAAAACCAAAACATTCTATCTATTGCATCTGCAATGATATGAATAATAAATATCCCCCACAACCCTGGGTATTTGACTATTTGGTCCCCAATTAGTGGTATTTAAGAGATGCGGTCTTACTAGAAGAAGTATGTCAATGGATGCAGACTTGGAGAGTTTAAAGAACTGAACTGTTTTTAATTATTTCTCCCTGCTTATAGTTCAAATGGAGCTTCTGTTGTTTGCTGCCATACCTCCCAACTATAATGGACTCTTATCCCTCTGGAACCATAAGCCTTTTATAAGTTGTTGTAAGTATGGTGCTTTATCATAGCAATATAAAAATAACCAATTCTTACATTGTCCTTATCCTTGTGTTAGAATTATTATATTTAGAAGCACATCTGTTTACGTTATTTCAACTGAATCTTATGACAACTGTCCATGTTCTGTGTAAAAGCTGATATAATTTAGTCTTATAACCTCTACTTAAGGATTTTATACTTTAACTCAATATACTTTTTAGACTGAAATTCTTAAAAAGTTATTCTTTCTCATATATCTGGCTATTTATCTTATTATTTATATGCTCTCCCTTTTAAAGTTTCCTTCCAAAGAATAATGATGTGAGAAAAATGTTTTGGAAGTTGTGCGTGTACACACAAACACACACACACACACACACACACACACACACACACACACACACACTCACACTCACACGAAGAAGGAGACATGAGAGCAGGCATAGGAGCTGGGAAGTAGAGGTCAAAAGGTCTGGGAATGGGAATAAGAAAAAGTAATGAGAGAAGAGAATATGAACACAATACACTAGACAAAGAAACTGTCAAAAATAATAAAAAGAAAATGCAAACAGCATACTGAGAAGTAGTAGAATCTCCTCAAATATTCAGACTCCTGAAATCTAGGTCTATCATAAAGAAAGGAAGAGCAGAAAGCCAAAGAGCAAGTGAGAGTAATTTAAAGACAACATTTAAGTAATCACTTCACTATTCATCTAAAGTCTATTTTAAGCTGGTCTTTAAAAATTATTCACCTCAAATATTTACTGAGCAGCTACTAAGTTCAAGAAACCATATTTGATGCTAACTGAGATGAGAAGAAACAACCTTCACTGAACCCTTTCCTGCTCTCTCAAGGATTCCTAGGCTGAGAAAAGAAGGCAGCTAAGCCATAACATAATAGGCACTGTAATGAAGGGAAGAGAAAGCAAGGAAGAAAAGGATGAAAAAGAGAATAACAAGTCCTATTTTTAAAAGATAAAGGCACAACAACAACAAAAAAATACAATCTTGGAATTTAAAGGAACTAGTTGAAAATTGTTAGGTTTCCTGCCAAACAGAAAAATCATTATTCCAAAGCAAAGTGTAGGAAAAATCATGCTGAGATACAAATAAAATTCATATAAATTCTTGTGTCAAAAGACAGCTAGGGCTAATCTACTTTTTAGAAGTTTGATCACAACACATAAAATAAGATATACACAATTAGCAAATGCTATATGCCTGATACTGTGCTAGGTACTAATATTAAAGCAGAAATGTAATATTACATTCCTGGCCTCAGGAAACTTAATAGTCTTATAGAACTAAGAAGCATGCATTACTCATTAATTATAGTGACTCTGAAATGCTTGTGAAACTTCTTTCGCTCATCACTTGTGAGATCACATTCTTTGTAAGCATTAGTTCCTGATGTGTAGACATAATCCCAAATAGATAACTCAGAAGTATAATGAAACTTGATAAAATTAACATTGCTATGACTATTATCCTTGTTATGTAGCTCTAAAACATTTATTACAAAAACTGGTACTCACTAATACATAGAGTAATTTATCATACATTTACTTAATTTTTTTTCAAAACACAAAGATAATTTATTGTACATGCATGCTTCTGCTTGCATGTTTATCTGTGTGCCATGTGTGCCTGGTTCCAGAAGGAGCCTGAAAGAGGGTGTTCGTTCTTTTTTTTTTTTTTTTAATTTGAGTTACAGACACCATGTGAGCACTGACACATGAACCTTCTGTCCTCCAAAAGAACAGCCAATGGTCTTTATAGCTGATCCATCTCTCCAGCCCCTAATGACGGTGATTACTTAACCTGGAAAGTAAAGTTTTGCAAGGTCATGCCCAGAGCTGACATTTAGTAATTTTCTTCTGCAAAGCTGATATTGGTGAAGGTGTGTCAAGAAGAAGTTCTTTGAGCAAAGACTTCTTAATGAATATATTTTTCCAATACATGGAGAAACATGCAGTGCTGCCTGCAATGAATGCAATCCTGGACCACAAGTCTGCACACTCCTTTGCAACTGGACCTGTGATAGCAGAACCTTTCATTTCTCCTTCACTGTTTACTATGAACCCCGCATTATCTTCAAAATAAAGAAACACACCATCTTTCCTTCGTTGCAACACTCGTTGTCGAATGACCACTGCTGGATGAACCTTTCTTAGTTCTGGTTTGCCATCACCACATTGCCCACACCAGCAGCAGGAAGTCTGTTCAGCTGTCCCTAATTCCCCTCACAGAGATGACAGATAAGTTTCTGGCTCCTGTAATGTGAGCACTGTTGACTATAGCTACTACTGAAGACCCAGGGAAACCTGGTATTTCACTCTGGAGGACCTACCACATCCTTACTTCAACATCTTGAGTGTCCAGAAGAGTCAGAAAACCATTTACTTAATTTTTTAGCTTGAACTTCTTTGCCTCCGTGATCCTCCACTGTCTGGGTAGGTTAAGAACCTGAGTTATCACTGAGCATTTTAATCTTTTCTTTATTGGCAGTAGGGCTTAAAACTAACATTGATATTCCCTCCTGTTTTGGGTTCCAACCCACCACTGAAGGCAGACTTTGAAAACCTTTACCTGAGGCTCAACATGCTTCATGGCTTGTAGAACATTCCAGCCTTCAAACTCCTTAGCAGCAGTCTGACTACTACCTCTGTACTGCCCCAGCTGCACACCCACCCAGGCCCTGTGCATTCCTTCTAGCCTAAGCCTACCTCCAACAGGCACATGTGTCTAATAAGGCTGAGCCAGCCCATACCACCATCATTATTATTAAAAAGTAAGAGTTTTAGTACATACATGTTCTATTTTCTAAATAATAAAGAAACAGAAAGACTTTGGTTTAGGTCATTATGTACTCTACAAAAAAAGGCAAGTATTACTAATGCAATTATCATCTTAGGCATGAAGTACCCCTACTCTATCACATTATTTAAGAAAGAAGAGTACTGAAACAAATTCTAATCCATCCACCTAATAACACAATCTAAGATAATCTTATTTCAAGTGCTATCAGGTTTCCCAACTCCGCACATATGTATCTTTTAAAAGTACTATTTATAAATGGGACTATCTATAAACCAACTGACTTGGGGTTAAGAAAATTGAGGGCTTTTGCAGGGGACCTGAGTTCCCAATAACCAAATGGTAGCTCATAACCATGAGCAACTCCAGTTCCAGAGGAGGATCTGACAACATCTTTTTATCTAAGGGTACAAGCACACATGTGGTACCCTCATACCTCATACGCATATGCAGGTAAGACATTCATAAATAAAAAATAAAAAATAAATACACCTTATAAAAAGAAGTAATATTCAGTAACAGAGGAAAGGGCTTAATTATTTCACTTTGGGTCTAAATATAAAAATGATAACTAAGAAGGTGATTTATAGGAAAGGAGGTATTGCAAATGATATGAAGAATGGAATATGTAGTTGTTAATGAAAAAAAGAAGAAAAATAGGTTGCCTGAAATGATTAATGTTTAAAACTGGAAAAAAAAATCAGGGGAGCCTCTATTACAAGATTTAGAAACAATGCTTTGGAGGTAGTTCATTATCAATTATTTTAAACCTACTTCAGATTAACTTTTTAATTGGTTTGATTTATTTTCCATCATCATTGTGGTATTTCTGGTATTTGTATTATGTGCTGGCAGGCATATACATATCATGGCATGCGTGTGAAGGGCAGAGGGACAACTGTTGGAAGTTTGTTCTCTTCTCTACCTTTAAATGGTTCCAGGCCGCTCTTGCTTCTCTTGCAGCCTTACTCTCCGACCCCTACCGCTACACCTCCTCTTCCCTTCCCTTCCCCCCTCTCCCTCCACGTGCTCATGGCTGGCCTCTACTCTCTCTCTCTCTCTCTCTCTCTCTCTCTCTCTCTCTCTCTCTGCCTCTACCACCCTCTTAACTCTCCCATGACCTGAATAAACTCTATTCTGTACTATAAAAAAAAAAAAAAAAAAACTGGTTCCAGGCCACCAGGCTCACTCAGAAAACTCAATCCCATGCTTAGCCACCTTGTTAGCCCCTAAACATTCACTTTTATAGAACCATGACTCCCAAAGTTGTAGGAACTTCTTTTAGTTAACTTTTCTATGAAATTCTACCATTCAAATATTCAACAAACCAAATTCAATAAGTAACAATGGTTTATACCAAATATGAGACTCCCAAAGATAGGTATGGCAAAGTATAAAATTTTTATCAAGATTCAATTAAAAACCCCACAGCAATATTAATCTTATATTTAAGACAATTATATTACATTTTTTATGCAAGAGAGATTTAAAGAATATAGAAATGATCACAGAGAAAACAACTAGAGTTAACTCTTTTAGCTTTTAGCTATTCCTTTCTTAATTTCCTAAAACTACAAAAGGGATCTCCTAGAACTTCTTTTAACAAGTTATTTGGTTCTGGCTGCAAATCTTGACTCTGAGTTTCAAATGCTCACTTCTCAAAAAGATTAAAAATTGAAATCTTAACTGATTCAACAACATTAAAATAATGGGCAAATCCTATATGTGAACATTTTCTAAATAAAATCAAACTTTGACTTTAAACCTTGCATTAAATTTTACTTAATGTGGCTTGAGAATCCAAACAGTACTATATCTAATATAACCAACTTTGGTATTAGCTCCTTAAAGGTCACGAAGAAGCAGGAACTATAAAGCAACTAGAAGTTCCAGGATGCCAGCCCTTGTCTGCTCGCCCCCCTTGGGGCAGCAAGGTCCACTGCTCACTTGCCTGGACTGGATAGAAGTTTAGCTGTGCAATCGGGGATAAGTGTATGGGCAAAAAGTACACCCAGAAACAGCTACAGTGAACTGGTTCAATATCATGAAGTGAGAGAAAGGGCTATTTATGCTCCTGGGGAGGTGGCCAGGGTCTGTGGAGCAATGTTTGTGTGGCTGTGTACAAGGCCAGGACAGGGGTGCTTCATCTACATATGCAGTGGTTTTAGGGTAGGGGTGGTGGGGAGAGCCTTATAAGATCAAACAAGAAGTGAAGTCTTGCTCATAGACTTTGAGTAAGGATTTTGCATCTTATTTAACACTTGATCAACAGAATATATTATAGGCTAGCCAGAGTTTTACTCTTTACTTCCCTAACTGCTAGTCTGACATCTTTTTTGAATGTGTATGTCATTTAGTTACTTATCTATTCCTGCAATAAACACTTGAGGTGGCTTATTAAAGACAACAAATTGCTTTTAAATACTAAAGTCCTGATGTATTCAAATAGCAGGGAAGGGATATGTTGACATAACTGAGTGGGTATAGCTCCTTCCCCACACCAACTAATCTCACTCTTCATATGTGCACTAGTTTATTCAGGTCACAAAGGAACAGGACTGGGCAAACAAGAAAACTGTCTCATAACTACTGCTGGCAGGCAAAGAAGTACATCACATTTCCAATAGAAAACTGAAAACTAGCTCAAAGGAACTGCAGCTTTAAAAAGAGAGCAGCATTCTCTTCTCCCTGTGCTCACTGATGGGACGCCCTACTGGAAAGATGGCACTTGTCCTATAACAGATCCACAGATAATAATCCGAAACCAAATCAGAGCAGCAAGTTTGTAAAAAAATTGGCCTTATAATTCCTAGAAACATAAAAGATATCCATAAGGACAGACACTTAGGTCAAAGTAATAAAACTAAGTCCAAAATAAATCCTCAGATATAGATTCAATTGGATCCTTAGGAATGTTAGGAAATGACTCCACCATAAGTCATGCCCAAGCCCTGACTATCTTTTACTAACTTAAAAAAAAAATTCAATTGCATTTTATTTTATTTTGCTTATGTTTGTGCTTATGCATGCCATAATACATGTCTATGGATCAGGAAAACCTTATAGAAGTTGGCTTTCTCTTTCCACTATGTGGGTCTCAGGGATTAAACTTCAGATTATTTGGCTGTGTCACCAACTCTACCCACCAGGCCCTCTTGCTAGCCTGGCACTTATTTATGTTATTTATAAAATAAGGTCTCACAACTGCTCAGTGTGGCCTAAAACTTGTAGTTCTCCTACCTCGGATTCCAAGTATCAGGAATAAAGATATGCACCATCATGCCTGACTTCAATTTTATTTTTTTGACAAGAATCTTTTTACAAGTAACGATGGGCATCCACAGGCTATGTATAGAAAGGTAAAGTTCGGTCTAACTCACCCTGTATGAGGGGATGCGGGAATATAAAATAAAATGAATCAGAGACTTAAATGTTATGAGCCAGAACAGGAGTAGTAACTCTTCATGATCTAGGATTACCAATACTTTTTTAGGTATGGTATCCAAATCACAAGCAATCAAAGGGAGGTAATAACAGCAACCAACAGAATGTGAGAAATACTTCACAGATGACGGGCAGAGTCAGAGAACAAGAACCAGGAGAAGGCTGGTAGGTAAAGGCACTTGTGCCCAAGCCTGATGACTCAAGTTTAATCTCTGTAACCCACGTGAGGGGTGGAAAGAGAAGATCAACTTTTGCTAGCTGTTTTCCACCTGTGTGCTGTGGCACCCCCTCTACCACACACAGAATGGCTAAATGTAAGAATATTTTTTAAAAAATAATAAAAAATTTTTTATTATTTGCAAAAAAAATTTGCAAAAGTGTAAGCAAATTAGAATCCAACAAAAATGTTGAATGGTGGAACTATATGGGAAGACAGTTTGATAGTTTCTCAAAGAGCTGAACATTGCCATTGTACAACTATAAGTTCCACTTATATATATGGACCCAGGAAAACTGAGGTACGTGTGTGTGTGTGTGGACATACATTTTATACCAATACACACACACACACACACACACACACACACACACACACACACACACACAATCCAGAAAGCAAAAAAGACTCAAATGTTCATTTTTGTCTGTGTAGAGCTTTACAATCTCTAGTAAAAGGTGGCATAGCCATACTATACAATACTACTCAGCTATAAAAAGAAATGCAATCTTGAGGCTGGGGAGATGACTTGGTGGGAAGAGTACTTGCTGAACAAGCATGAACTGGAGTTCAAATCCCTATCACTTGTGTGAAAATCTGGGTACAACTGGCCACAAGTTACATAGCCTACAACCTAAGTCCTGTTGGGGGTAAAAACAGGAGAACTGATGACTGCCAGACAGCCTAGCTCAAGGTTCAGTGAGAGAGTTCAGTGAGAGATGTTGTCTTAGGAGAATAAATCAGAGGTAGACTGGAAACTGCTACAGCTTGAGACAAGAGGCAATTCAGATGACTGCTAGCAGGTGTGAAGCTTCTTCTGGGGTGATGAAAATGCCCTAGAGCTAGCTAGGGTCATGAAGGTGCCCATCTTGTGAATGCATTCATCTCTCTTAATCTGTGGTTTCATTTCCCTCAGTTTTGATTACATATAGTCAATTGCAATTTTTTTAATTATTTATTTATTTTATGTATGTATGTGAGCACACTGTAGCTCTTCAGAAGAGGGCATCAGATCTCATTACAGATGGCTGTGAGCCACCATGTGGTTGCTGAGATTTGAACTCAGGACCTCGGGGAGAGCAGTCAGTGCTCTTAACCACTGAGCCTTCTCTCCAGCCCCATCAATTGCAATTTGAAGTGATTAAATGGATCATTGTACAAACAATCCATACATTTTAAATGCTGTGCTATTATTCTAAGTATACCATTCTAACCTATATCCCTGTCCCATGAGGAAGATAAACCATTCTTTAATCCCATGTATCTATATGGTATATACTTCATTCTAAATGACATTAGTTACTTAGAAGCTGTCTTGCTTACCAGATCAACTGTGAGTTAACTCAGTGTTTGTGTTCAAATTAACAATATTTTTCTTAACAGTGGCCCCTCAAAACAAAAACTAAAGATATTAGCAATTCAAAGTACACAGAAGAGAAACTACACTAAAGCTTCCTTTAAGAACCAGCTCTTTGACTACTGTGGTGGTACTTATCTGTAATTCCAGCACTCAGAAGGCAGAAGCAGACAGATCTCTGTGAGTTTGAGGCCAGCCTGATCTACTTAAAACTAACAACAAACTGAAAAGAGAGATCTTTATCATCACAAGAGTCAACAGTGAGAGAAAATATTATTCTGAAAGAGACAACATTTACATAACTTTTATTACAGTTATAAATGTTCTATTTACATATTAATGGTTTACTGTGCCTCATTTACAAATTAGGCATTACAATGAGTAAGAAAAACCAGCATCTACAGAGTTGAGTACTATCTATGGTTTTAGACTGAGGTTCTTGAAACAGGTCCTTCAAGAATAAGGGACAACTATTGTCTACTAAAAACCACTCAATTTGTATACATTACAAGAATGAATTTTACAGTTTGTAAGAATATTAGATATAGTCCAAATGAGCTGTATTAGTTAGAAACAAATAAGCAAACAAAACACTTGCCAGGAGCCTAATTGCACAAAACACTTTTATCAAGAACCACAACACTCTTTGCACACTAATTTTAATTAATCTTTCTTTGTATGATTTATGACAGGCTAGGGGAATGGCTCAGTTCATAAAATGTGTTCTAAGTGAGCATGAGGAGCCGAGTTCAACTCCTAAAGTCCAAAAGCCCAGTTGTGGTAACTGGGTACAGTGTAGCCCAAAACTGATATAGAGGCAGAAAAGGTTGGGTATCAGAGGCTCTGCTGGCTAGCCAGTCTAGCCAAAATGGGTGTGTCTAGGTGTAGTGAGAGACACTGACTTGAGACCCAGCCTCAAAAAAAAAAAAAAAAAAAAAAAAAAGTTGAAGAGAAAATGGAAAAAGCCATCCATTGACAATCTCTTGCCTTCACATGTGCATACACAGGTGAACAAACATGAATACATACAATTCTATACACCACTGAGAACCCAAAAGTGAGAAGCCAACACTTATATAACCAGTTAATTTACATAACTAGAAAACGAAAAGATCACAAATTGAGCAAGAGGGAAAATGAGAAAGCACTTGAATCTGTGATATGCCACGTTCCCTAGTCAAACAAAAATAAACAAGTCCATAACATCATAAGAGAAGGAAGGACTTGGGTAGATGGGAAAATCAGGATGTAAATGTTTTAATTAAAAATTGTAAGCCACATCATCAAGTGTAGTGGACAGTTACACATTTTTTGATATTACTGAAAGAGCGCTCGCGAGCGCGCACGCGCACACACACACACACAGACACACACACACAGACACACACACACAGCATAAGTTAAACAAACCTAGGGTACTCGATCGAAGGCATAACAGCTAAGCTGTGTTGCAAAGGAGTATTTACCCAATACTAGAGTAATTTAAATTCATTTAATTACTTTTGTTTTATTCTGTTTTGTTTTAAGACATGATCTCAATGTGTATCTTCAGTTGGCCTCACTTAACTGATTAGGATGACCTTAAACTCTCAGATTCACTTGCCTCTGCCTCCAGATAAACGGGATTAAAGACACATGGCATTATGTATGCCTGGAGGATGTAATCAATTCCCATAAAATACTTTCCTTTTTAATAATCTATTAAAGTGTTACAAATTAGCACATTTCTGTTTGAAAACATGCAACAATGATCATATTATCATGCAGAAAGTTTGCTGACAAATTACCAAAAGGACAAATATTTGCTAAGGAATTAGTCAAAGTATGTATACAGCATGCTTCTATGTAGCCAGAGTACTTTTAAGTAGTGTATATCTAATAGATTTTAAAAATTGAGTATTTAGTATTCTTTTAAAATATATGATACTCTTAGGAACACATCAGTTCCAATCTTTAAAAATGTATTCTGCACACACCTGTTTTCATGGTTTGTTACATTTTTCCCCACACGTCTCCCTGCAATTGCACTTAAAGTACCTGCTACCTTAACTTCTCCCTTATTTCGATGGCTTAAGTATACCAGGCAATTCTCTTTATTTTTCAAAAATAAATACATCTTTCCCTTCTGTCACTAGTTGTTCACAAGATTCCTTTCCCTTCTACACTTCTCAGGTGAGCTGTTTTTGTTTGTTTTTTAAAATAAAATCAAATAAGGTGCCTTGTGGGGCTGGAGAGATGGCTCAGTTGTTAAGAACACTCGCTACTCTCGCAGAGTCCTGCGTTCAGTTACCAGCACCCATATCAGAGGGCTCACAACAGTGCCAGGGGAGCTGACCCTCTTCTGAACTCTGAATGCATGCATGGCACATATTCACACAAGCAGGTACCCATCCACCTAACACATAAATAAAAATGAATCTTTAAAAAAATTAAAGGAGTCACATTAAAATCAACTGGTCAATTATTTCTGATAAATCAGTTTGGTTGCTTTATAACTATTTCTATATTTAACACTCTCGAAAATCTTCGGGCATCTTAATTATAATTATAATGAGAATCCCCTTGTAGTTTGAATAAGAATGGCTTCTATGGGTTTACATATTTGAATGCTTAGTCATCAAGAGGTAGCACTATTTAAGGAAGGATTAGGAGGTGTGGCTTTGCTAGAGAAAGTGTCCCTGGAAGGGATGGGTAGGGGGATGGGGTGGGGTGTTGAGGATTCAAAAGCCAGGCCAGACCCATGCTCTCACTCTCTCTTTCTCTCTGTCTATGGATCAGGAGGTAGCTCTCAGCTACTGCACCTGCCTGCTGCCACGCTCCCCACCATGATGATAGTGGACTAAGCCTCTGAAACCGTAAGCAAGCCCCCAATTAAATGCTTTCTTTCATAAGAGTTGCCTTGGTCACAGTGTCTTTTCACAGCAATAGAACAGTGATTAGGACACCCCTTATGAACTAAATAACAGTTCTTATTATATCTCATTATGTATGATTTAGTAAAAATGGAAGGGCCAGTTTTGAAAGTATGCTAGGTAGACAAATATATGAAGGATTCCTAAAAGTGTGTTAGTATGCTAAGGCAATATAGTCAATATATTGGAAAATTAAGCATTATAAAATATAGTACCATTATCTTTTTGTAATTTAAAACATACTAGATTGGATTCATACACACAGAGACAAACACAGAGGCACAGACTAACACACAGATACACACCCTACCATAATCCTTTTAATATTATATGAAAACCGGAAACATCTTCCAGGTTGGCCTTCAAAATAATTTTCAAATAATCATTTGTACCAATATTTGGCCAAGCCACTAAATTTTTCAAAATCTATTCCCTCCATATGAGTAAAGCAATGCATCCTTTAATAAACCATAGTTTTTATTCAGACAGTCAAAACTGATTGAACCTGCATCTCAAACTCCAATGTCCATGTGTTTGAAACTTTAACTGCCTTTATTCTCCATTACCCACTGTGTGTACATATAATCACCGAATGCCTTAATACTTCTACCTTCTCAGTGCCTAAACTGAACACCTCATTAACTCTTACTGGCCTCCATGACATCCTACTCACTACCAGCCTAGATTTAAAGAGTAAAAACTATAAACTATAATTGGTGACCAAATAATTTCCCAATCCCGTTACCCTTAATGCAAAATATATTATTCATAGTCATGTATGTGTACATGTGGTGTATGCAGTGCACTTCATCCATGCATACACATGTGGAGACCTGAGGTTCCTTTATCATGATCCACCTTAGTTTTTAAGGCAGGGTTTCTCAAATACCTGGAGCTTGTTGATTCAGCTAAACTGGTTGGTCAGTGAACTTCCAGGTCAGGATCCACCTGTTTCTGCCCTGTCAGTGATGAGGTAATAAACACATTCCACTGCTGCTGGCTTTAAAGTATATGTTGAGAATGTGGACTTAGGTCCTCATGCTAGCACAGCAAGTACTTTACTGAGTTATCCCTCTGGCCCCAGTATACACAATTTCACCATCTGTGCATTGCCCTTTCTGTGCTTAAATCCTTTTGGCACCACTTTTTAAAGCCTATACCATCAGCAGTTTCCAAAATTCAATGACTGTACCAGGCTCACAAGTCTGACTAAAGCCTATGGTTTATATACCATCTCTCCTAGAAAGGCTTTCCTGGCTTTTTCCTACCACATTCATGCAAATTAGGTTCTTTAACACTCTCCTCCCCTGATCCCATACTCTCTCTGTCCGTCTTGATCACAACACTCCAACACCTACAAAATGATCATTTACCCATCTTGGTAGGTAGGCAGGCTAAAGGCTTTTATTTTACCATTCCAATGCCTATTGTAGGGAGTGGTTCTGATGCTTTGATTGGGAATCTGCATGTGAGCACTGAAGGTCCTGTTGCCCAACTGATTCTTGACTTATCAATAAAGATGCTAGGGGCCAATGGATGGGTGGAAGAGGCAGGGCTTCCAGGTTCTCACAGGCAGGCTAATAAATGCAGGAGGGGAAAGAGTATTCGCCATGCTTCTCAAGGAGAGAGAGCCACCAGCCATATGAGATCTCTGGTGGAGTGCCCATTGGCTGCTTCCCTGACTAGGCCTGGAGTAACAGGCGGGAGATTAGAAACTCAACTAAGTTGAGGGCAGATTTAGTAGTGTTGAGCTGGGAGTGAAGGTATGGATATGTTAGCAGCAGGAGGCTTAGATGTGCCAGCCATTGAGCTAAGAAGCATATTAAACATAAGTTAGTGTGTGTGTGATTCATCCCCAGATCTGGGGTGGCTCCTGGGTGGTGGCTAGTAGCACGGTCCACTCAGAGCTCAGATCCGGGTAGAAGAAACTATTTGCCACAACCTGTTGTTTCTGAGTTGAAACAGAAGATACACTCAAAGTTTGATGATCAGAAGAATCAAACCATGTGCATGCCTCCCTAAACATTTTGTATTTCAAAAACTAAGACTAAGTAACATGGGTTGGTAAAATCATTGATAAGATCATGCCTGACAACCTGAATTAAAGACCTAGGACCCACATATTTAAGGAGAAAATTAATTCCTCCAAGTTGATCACATACACATGCCCTAGCACATGTGTGCCCAAACACACATGTGTACATGTATGCATTAAATAAAAATACAATTTAAAAGTTAAAAATAAAAGACTTTAAGTAATAGTTCTTAGCTAGAAACTGACTTTTATGTCCACTACATTACAGTTCTGGCTTTCTTTACTATATTAGGCAGAAAAAAAAGATTGATTATCCCTTTTTAAAAAATCAAAAATAATTAACAGTCAGCACTTTCATTTTTTAATCTAATTGTTTTTCACCTTGTCTTGACTAGTTCATAGACTCTATAAACCTAAGATGGTTTATAGAAGAAATGAATTTGGATTAATAACTGGCCTACATGTTCCTTGGATAGTAACTAGATTAGATCTTACACAAATATCACTGCATATCTCCAAATGATATGTAAAAAATTTAAATATTAAAAACAGCCACAGTATTGGGGGGTAGGGGGATTTAAATAACCTAAAAATAATATTAATAGAATCAGAGCATTCTACATGAAAAACAAAATTAATTTTAATGAATCACAACATCAAGGAAAATCAATTATGGCAGGACAAACTATTATTGGAACTACGTATTAAGAACCATAAAAATCGTTGGCTTTGTATTTACTGGAATCTATTCTAATAAATAAAGCCTTGAAAAGGGAACCCTCACCAAGTTGTACTGATAAACATATTCTGCCTCAACATTTATAAAGAAAAAAATTAAAGCAAATAAAATATTCAATAGTGGAATGAAAACTTCTGGCTCATCTACCAACAAGTTAACAGGTAGCATCTGAAATATTATGAACAACATAAAAAAACTAGAGCAAAGTCTTTATAATATGTTCCTTAAAACAATTTGTATTATATTTATAGTGAATCCATAATATAGTTATATATACTTCTGTAACTGTTATTGAATATTTGAAAAAATAAAATTTTAAACTATAAAATTTCACATTTTCCAAATAGCATAAGGAATTTCCTTTAAAATGAAAAACAAGAACCTCGATAAACCTTCAACTTTAATATTCTTGAATAATTTTAAGCACCAAACTTATGACTTAGCCCTATCTAACATACCAGAATTCTATAAGCAGTTCTGAGTTTTAAGAAAACTAAGGGGATGGAGAGTTGCTGAACTACTATTCTACTAAATATCTTTAGGTAAAATTATTAGATTATTTCAAAGCATATAATTACTATAGGCAACAACACAGCTCAACATCCAGGCACAGAAGTTTATCCTAGAACAGCCATAAGCTTTTGAGTGAGCCATTTTAAATTCCAGTTTTGAGACTCCTACATCTGAGGACAGAAGACAGTACAATAAACACCGGCATACACTAGGAACCATAAGTAATCAGATACGATTTTAAAATATAAGAAATACTTTCTTTCCCCACCAATACCTAATTCCTAATATGCATAGACAGATTATATAGATCATTTTAGCCTGGAGCCTATCTACCAATTTTTCTTTTAAAAAAGCATGTTGGAACAAAATAATAAAAAGTCGGCTATATATCTAAGAAGAGACTCCACAAAAGAAAAATGAATTGCTGATAAACACTTCAAAGTATTCTACCTCATTAGCCATTAGAGAAATAGAAGTTAAAACTTACTTTGAAGTTACATCTCACCCCAGTCAGAAAGGCCAGAATCAAGAAATAAATTTGTGAGTAATTAGTATGTAGAACGTGTGACTGAGGGGTAGAGAGATGGCTCAGCAGTTAAGAGCACTGACTGCTCTTCCAGAGGTACTGAGTTCAAATCCCAGTCACAAATGGTGGCTCACAGCCATCTGTAATGGTATTTGATGCCCTCTTCGATGACAGCTACAGTATACCTATATATAAAATAAGTAAATAAAAAAAAAGAATGTGTCTAAGCCATCTTCTCAGCCCTAAGAACTCTTTGGACAGATTCCAAAAACACTCTGAACAGAGGCATAAACCTGCAAGTCCATCTACTGGGGGTGGGGGGGGATGGGGGGACCTGGAACAGGAGGGTGTCACACGGACACACACACACTCTGACAGACTAAAATTGGTCGGGATGGGGGTTGGGGTGGAGTGTCGGAAACTACAGACATGACTTAGCAGTTAAAAGTAACTGCTCTTTCTATAGAGGACCTGAGTTTGGTTCCCAGCATCCATGCCTGATGACTCATAACTGCCTATGACTCCAGCTCTTTTTCTGGCCTCTGTGAAAACTGCATACACATGGACAGTTCCACACATATGTGCATGTAAGTAACAATATTTCTTTTCGTTTTTAATGAGAGGGGAAAAACACAAGAGAAGTAACAAGAGGATTCCCAAACCCCAAAGAGGAAGCTATTTCAAAACCAAGTTCGGGTGGGGAGGTCAAATGAAATGAGCAGAGAACAGTTTATATTCTGTATCTGCCTCCATTTTTTCATAAGCAGCACTGTTTCTCCAACTTTAATCTTTACAGGAAGACTACAAATGTTCTCACTGTAACATACACTTCATTTTTAGTATACATTTATAAATGTTAAACTGAAAACCTAAACTATCAGGTATGGGGTGTGATGCCTGCAATCCTAGCACTTGGGAGTTGAGGAAGGATTGTTTCAAGTTTGAGGTTGGCATTGGTTAGATACTGAGTCAGCCAGAAACAACCCTGTCTCAAACCAACTAAATAGCTGGAGAGATGCTCTTATAAAGGACCTGGTTTCAGTTCCCAGCACCTATATCTTAGGTCATAACTGAATGTAACTTCAGTCCCAATGGATCCCCTTTTCTGGAGTACACTTGTACAGACATACATGTGGTACAAATGCATGCAAGCAAACACAAAATAAAGACATAAAATAAAAATCTTTTAAAAACAAAAAAGTAAATTCAAATTTTACTTAATTACTAGGCCATCCCTTAGAGTCTACATGCTAAAGGTTTAAAATATATGATGCTATAATTATTTTCCTTATATGAGAAAAAGTAATGTCTACTTTACCTACTTAGTAAGGCATTTAATCTAACAGCATGTACCAATACAAATAAATGGCATTTAATAAAGCCAATTATACTGGATTTGAAGAGGTAATGGACAAGTATAATATTCAATAATAAAGCCACTACTAAGCTCTGAGAACAATATCCACACTGTATTACTTTGTTATACTCTTTCATGAGTAAAATAAAGAGTACATTCAACATAACTTCAACATTCAGTCACCAACAAACTGATACACATAACAACATGAATGCATCCCAAAAGCTTTCTAAGTGAAAGAAATAAAACATGCAAATATTTTATACACCGTCTGATTCCACTATTCTAGAAAAGGTCAACACTATAAAACAAAATCAGACTACTGCTAAGGGCTGGGATAGAGTTAGGAAACTGTTTACAAAGGGACACAAGAACACTTTTCAGAGTAATGGTAATACTCTGCCCATTGTGACCCTTAAAACAGAACTGAATCCGAGAGTGACTTTTATGATATAAGTTATCTCAGTCTAATTTAATTTTCAATCCACCTATCAAATCACAACTTCAGTTGTATACAATTTTTATATGTAGTGATATATTTCTCATCAACCCCTAATCTCTCTCAGTTGAGGTTAGCAAAGAAAACTTTAAAGCCATGTTAAGATTAAAACAAATAATAAAATAATTACTTTATTTTAATAAACTCTGCTATATGATTCCCAACTATATAGTCCAAGGGACCAGAACCAACAGGAGGAAAATGTTTTCCTGTCCCTACAGTTGAAAAAAAAAATCTGTAATTTTTATTTGATTCATTTTTATATGCAAGCTATATTATGCAGGTAGCACTAAGGATGCATATAAATAAAAAAGCTCTTATCCCAGAGGCAAAACCTACAGCCAAGAAAACAGTATTTTGAAACTTACTGAACTAAAATTCGCCATTGCTACTCAGAGACATAGAAACAGACTTTTAGGAACCATACACGGCAAGAACTACGTCTCAGTAGTTTAGTGATTAAAGGAAAAGGAAAGGGAAACAGAAAATAAAAAAGAAGAGAGGAAGAAAGATAAAGCTCAATTTCAACTAAACAATTCAAAGCTTTACCAAGTGCTTAAAGCAGGAAGGCCATGCATCACACAGTGAGTGGACATAGAAACAAATCATTTTCTCTACAGCTATGTTATAAAGTGTTCAAACGCTATAGAATGTAGTAAATGATGAAGGAAATGTTCATAAAATGCTTTACGTCTCACAAAAACCACCCACCAACTTAACATTTTGAAAAGCAAAACATGTATAGACAAGTGGGAACATTAGACAAACATTTCCATGGATAATGTCAATGATTTACTATCACCAATATTTTGAATTTTTCTGAATCTATATTCTACATGTTATATAAAAATTTCATTCAGGCAGAGAATAAATTCATTAGCAGAGTTAAGTAAAATGTTTATGTCATGTATGGCTTTCAGGATAACCTGAGCGAGGCTGTGGGATACCACCTTCCTGGTTCTTTTCTCAAGAAGGAACAGTAGCTTTTAGACTTACTATATTTCAACTTTCAGTCTCAAGAGTTGTCTTCTAAGGCATAAGAAGAACCTTGGAGAAAATGTCCTTTGTATCATTTTAAAAAGAAGAAGAACAGAACTAGTAGATACAATGAACTATGCCTAATGTAACCCATGTCAAATTTCAATTTGGCCATCACCAAGGAAAAACTAAACTCCATGTATAGCCTATCCTAGGTGATCAATTTCTTTAGCTGAAACTGGCAAATCATAATACCATCAGATAAAAGACCTGTAAAAGAATGTTTTAAGCAGCTTCTTTAACTGTGGCTCTTTTGGGACTCTAGGAGTCAGGTAACTGAATGTGGGTGCTGTGAAAATTAAACAATAATAAAAGGTTTCTGTACATGTAGCAACCAAGAATGAATTCAAAGCCACATGTGGACGACATCAGAGGTGTTTCCTACAGTGCTCACCTGTGCTTCAGCACACCACCGCGTCACTGCAGCCTTGATTCTGAGCTTAACACATCTTTCCCACAGTTCCAGAATATTATGTTCTATAAACTGCAATGTTTTGAGTACACATCAAAGTTTTCTGTTGTATGGAAACATAATAGTGTGTCCAGGGAAAACAAAAGCTTCTAATATTCTCACAATACACTCCTAAATTTGTAAGTATTAAATTAGTTTATCTTTGATTTCAGCCTAACATAATTAGAATGTTAGATTTTAAAAATTACTATTTAAGTTGCTACCTGTTTTGTTAAGGAATCATTGTATGAGTTTTGGCTTGTGACTAGGAACAAATGTCCAACAACTGACCCTAAACATATTTCCACCATTCTGTACTACATATCTATGTGAAGTGGTGCTCTTGGTGTTACAGAATCCAAATACTGATCAACTTGTTAGAAGCTGAAGAGGGCTGTGTGTGGTGATACACAACTCCTTTAATACCAGCACTACAGAGGCAGAGGCAAGGAGATCTATTTGAGTTTCAGGCCAGTCTGGTTTACATAGAGAATTCTGGGTCTACCAGGGTTACATCGTGAGACCTTGTCTTATAAACAAAAACAAAACAAAAAATACAAGCCCGAAGATATTACATCTTGTAGTATCAAATATGCAGCCAAGATTTAATCTTTCCTATAACAAACAACCAACAAGCATATATATCACATTGGCATGCAAATTTGCTTTAGTCTTTGAGTGGATAAATAGTATATATGTCAAAGAATTGTTTTTAAACAAATCTTGCTTATAATTTATTTTTAATTATTTATTTTTATTTTATATGAAAAGGCATTTGTTGCATTTATGTCTAGTACCACATGCTTGCAGTGCCCACAAAGGCTTTAAAAGAGGGGACTAGAGTTACAGATGATTGTCGGATGCTGTGTGGGCGCTGGGAATCCAATTCAGGGTTTCTGGAGGAGCAGCCAAAGCTCTTTACCATCTCTCCAGCACCAAGTTTACAATTCATTATCAGTAAATGCTTGATTTACATCCCTATACACCAGGGCCACATAATAATTACTTGAGCAAAAAAGAGGATCACGATTGTAAAAAGTTTAAGGAGTCCTGCTTTATCACTCTTAACGGGTTTCTAAGATAGCACAGTGGTATATTTCTTTGTTAGGATTAATTTCAAGGGCATTATTTGTTATGAAAATAACGAATACCATAAATACCAACAATAAAGCTTAAGATTTTAATATAAACCATGCTCTGACTTTTAATACTAATTTAGAAATTGTTAAAGGATCTAGAACAATACTCATTTTTAAAAAGTACTCATCACATATAAACGAGTATGCATTTCACCTGTGTAAGACAGCATGATTTTTTTGAACTGAAAAAGGCAAATAACCTAAATATAACTATCAAAAATGAATCTGCTATTTCAAGTTTTGTCATGGCTTTGGATTTTCTCAGTTAAAAAGTAACTAAAATAGTTTTAATAAATTTCTCCATGTCCCAGGTGTTTCCTTTCTGACAAAAGGCAAACATAAATAAAAGATAAAAAGAGTTTAATGTATCCATGTTAAATGATATGGTTGACACAAGTTAGATGGCAAAGCCAATTTACCTACATAATTATTTTTAAAAATTTAGTGTATTTAGTAGATGCTTAGTATTTTCATAAAGTAATTAAACACTGCAATAAAGTCATGAAAATAAAATAGCTCTGACATTTTTAAGAGCTATTATATATATATTTAAAATGTATTTAAAAATCATTATCCTATTTAAATGCATATGTATATATACAAATATGCATGACATATAGTAGCAAAGTATTATATAAGACTATAATCTAGTATTAAGTAAGCTATAGCTTATCAAAGCATAGCTCTTGTATTTTGAGGAGGCTGGGGATACTGAGAATGGGGGAGCCCTGGATCAGATCCCAAGTACTATATGCACAAATTATTTTAAGGCTCTCTTTACCAACTTGACAAGAAAAAATACTCAACTCTATAACCAAGCCTACTTTTCATGAAAAATTCCAGTATAAAATTTCAGACTGGAGAGATGGCTCAATGATTAAGAGTCCTAGCTGCTCTTCCACAGAGCCCATGTTTGATTCCCAGCACCCACATAGCAGTCCACAAAAGGCTGTTTTCAGTTCCAGGGAATCCAAAACCTTCTTCTGTGGGAACCAGGAATGCACATGATACACAGATATACATGCAGGCAAACACCCATACACATAAAAAATTTATAAACTTTGAAGAGGCAAGACGGAAGAATGCAAAAGAAGAAAGGTATTTTAGAATTAGACCTATTTGAATTGGAATTCTCTTAACACTCACTTGATTTACTACCCAGAACAAGTTTTTAACATAACTTTCTGTTCCCATGACTGTAAAACAAAAATACTATGGCTTCACTGAGTATCTGGACAGGTGTAAGATCATGGAAATCATGGTACACAGTATAGTTAGTTGGATTAAACACTTTGCTGTGTGACCTTGAGCTAGTTATTTGATCATCCTATAAGTTTTACAATATGTCAACCTCAAAGAGTTGATAAAATTAATTGTAAAGACTCCAGTAGTGTTTCTGGCACAAGAAATCTATTCAATATTGCTACATACTACCAGGTATAATGGGGCAAACCTATGATTCCTATACTTGGGGAAAGACAAAAAAAGGACCCAGGCCAGCCTGGTCTACATAGTACATTCTGGACCTACAAGAGTACACAGTGAGATCATGCCTCCTTGTAAACACACACACACACCCACTCAACAATAAAAACCCAGAACAAAACAACCCAGTATTACATATCAAAAGGATAACACCTGACTGAAAAAGGTTAAATTTTAATGTTATTCTTATATTTAAATCCACCTTCTGAAAATAAAAATTCACCATAATGGGTTTATTTTAAATGGACTATTTCAAGGCAGGGTGTAGTGGTGCACGCCCTTATTCCAGCACTGGGAAGGCAGAGGCAGGAGGATGAGCTTGGTCAACACAGGGAGGGCTACACAGTGAGACACTGTCTTGAAAAGGAAAGAGAAAACAAAGTTGAGAAAAAGGGTGGAGGAGAAATATTGCTATTTCAAATGCTTTGCTGGATCCTGCTGGCCATGGTGATGCACATCTTTAGTCCCAGCATTCAGAGACAGAGATCTCTGAGACTTTCCAGGTAAATAATGAGACCCTGCCTAAAGCTAAACAAAACAAGATAAAATTCCCACAAAATTATGTAATGGCAACAAGTACATGAACAAGTACTCAATCAAGTGGATGATCCTGAAAGGATCAACATTTGACAACCACATAAATGCTGGTATTAAAAAAAATTTAGTCACACTAATTTATACATTTATCATTTGTAGTTAATCAGTTTTTCCTTTCTGAAAACAGATACTATGACAATTGCATACACACACACACACACACACACACACACACAACTTCAGAGAAGTAAAAAATGCAGACAACTTAACAAAATTAAAAAAGCATATGTATAAGACATAAATTCTATCTTCCCAGCAGGACATACACAATTACTTTGACAATACAGCTTAGAAATGTTGTGCCAATTGAGAAATCAAAGGAATGCATAAATTTTATAAAACTAAAGATGCAGAACCTTAAGCTTTTAAAAACAAATGTATGCCAGGCTAATTATTTGTGTACTATATAACTATGAATTTTCTACGTATTCCTAGTCTCAGTTTCTTTATCTGTAAGTTGTGGATAACTGTTTTTATTTCATGTATTTTCTAGTTAAATAACATTATAGGGGACATAACACAATTCCTAGCAAATGATAGGCAATCAAAACCTTATAGGGAAAAAATAGTTGGCAATACTTTTATTATTAAATAACCTTTCTAAATACCACTTTGGGCCTTAAAAACGGTAATGTAATCTCATAAAACTCAATCAACTCCAGATTTCTACAAAAACAATGTTGTAAACAATACAAATATCTAAAAATCACTTTTATTAATTAACTTGAGAAAAATATTCTAATCATACAAAATATCCTTTAAAATTTGATGGCTTTAAATTGGACAGAAATAGTTTTTTTGAAGTTGCTGTAAAAATCAAGTAGAAACACTAAGACTCCACTAAAGTCATTTTTAAAAATTAAAAAGGAAACAACTCAGATATGTTACATATCATCTACAACAAATATAGTCACTTATAATCTTTAATAGGTACACAGGAAAATGTGTATCAAACACCAGTGTGTATCAAACTACTAAGTTCTCACCAGAAAAATATAACCATGGGGGATGGGGATGAGGGAAAGAATACCATCTCTTTTAAGATTTAAAAAAAAAAAAAAAAAAAAAAAAAAAAAAAGTAAGGTATAGTATTACCACTAAGAAATACGTGGTTTGATGAGCAAAGTACAGATATTTCTTAGAGAAACATAATCGGATACAAAGAAAAAGTATTAACTATCAGGAAATTCCTTTAACTCACTCATTTTATATATATCACTTGATCTCTGAGTGTGAAGTTTTCTATAAAAAAATTTCAGTTATTTCTCTTATATAAACATAACACTATTTATAAATGTATTCAGGCCAACTGAAAATTCTAAAACCATAAAATATTATTATATAAGACAACTACTGAAAATAATGAATTTTAAAATAAATTCTAAAGTTTTGAAGAGCATAAATTTATCACCAAAGCAAAGAGTATGATGAAAACATTAAAATAAGCATCTTCAAGGTTAAAATTTATTGTAAGGATTCTCTAAAAGTACCTAGTCAGTACCTTGATAAACAGAATCAAACTACATTTCTCTCAAAGGAATTTGCCCTCCAATGAGTCAATATAAAAAGTGAAATATTAGTTTAAAATTTTAGAAATAATTTCAAATTATGCTTTTCTTAATAAGCAATAGTTAAAAAAACACAAAGTTAGTTGTTAGTTTTGTTATGCCATATCCTGAGAAAGTAAAAATAGAACAGGCTATGTCAAAATCTAATACAGACACGTCAGATAATAGTCTGATGATAGATTAGTATAGATAATTAAATAAGAAATTAATAGAAAAGCTTTAAAATGCATTTTTAGTTCAGTTCTGGTTGAAATAAAAGAACTTTCAAGCATTAACCGGTATAGTTCTGCTGACATTTTAAAATTTTAATAACAATCACTATGCAAAACCAAAGTTGTTTACTACCATAGTAAAACTATTCACTTTTCCTCTCTACTAAAAAGCCTCAATCTTTTTTTCATATACACCACTCCTGTTCTTCCTAAATGTAGGCAGCAATAAACTAATTTCTAGCACAGGTTCAAAGTCCATTCAAATATCTTTAGTAAACAGATGGGTAATTGGCTTTTAGAAAACATCCCAATACATTTTTTAAAAATGCTCAAGTTATTATGTATTTAATTTAACTTTGATTTACTAGAGTCTCATTATTTACATTAAGATCATTTTTCTTCCCAAGTTATACAAGTTATTGGTAACTGCACATTCAAGAAAAACACTAAGCCACAGAGTTGAAGTTAGACACACTAGGGACACGTTAGGTATATTAAGAATATTTCTAAAAATACTGTAACTAGAATTACTAAATTACTGGAATGTTTAGTGGTTATACCTTTCCACTGGATAAAGGGGAGGAAATGGCAATGCAAGATATTCACTGGTGGGTATCTCAACCAATGCAGGTGACATGCAACTGACTACCCACAAGCTCTCATGAAACATACTGTTCTCTCCAACTAAATTATCCAAAAAGTTCAAGGACTGAGTTTTTCCCTTTTAAAAATAGTCTATTTAAATTAAACTGAGCCAAACAGAAATATTTTCAAATTACTTTAAAGAACTGTTTACACTAATTATGAAAGCATCACTAACCGAACCTTACAAATTACAAAATATGTAGAACTCAGATAATAGAGGAAAGGACTAACTGTAACCTTAATTCCAAAGACTTAAGAAAAAAAGATGTCGATCACATACACTAATATCTACTAGATTGATCCACACATCTGCATAAGACTCCTTGTAACTTATAAAACTATAAATAAAGTTGCTTCTGTTTATGAAAACTAAGCAAAAAGAACTCTTTCCCCATTATCTTTCATGGAAATAAGTTCATCTCTTGACATACAGTTCAAATAAAAGTTGAAAAGATAATCACTGAGCCTTTAAAACATTTTTTTAGCGACGCCTTTACCCAATCCTTTACATGCCCCCGCCCCCAAACACCAAACTGCTTTCTTAAGACGGGAAGTCTTCCTCACTTCACTTCAGCATTCCCTCCTGGCATACCCCCCACCACACACCCCCCACCCCCGTAGGCCTGAGGCCCTGTAGCAAACAGAGTCTAACAGGAGCAGGCAGCACAAAGACAGGAATGGGAGATTAGTGGGAGGGAGGGAGGCCGGGATTGGGGCTCAGCAGGAGCTTCAGGCTTTTTAAAATTCAAACTGCTCCCCGACCAATACAAATCACGGACACGCTACTGACTACTACACGGATTTATAGCATTAAAAACATGCCTAGTACGTGACAGCTATATTAACTTCATTCTTTTTCACATTTATCCATACGTTTGCAGGAAAGGTGGTGCAATTTTTTGTAAGCAGCAAGTTAAACTCAAAAATAACCCGCAGAAAAGTTACTTATTCTACACTGACAAAAACTTAAGACACAGAATATTTAAACCAAAAATTTTAACCACTACTACAGAAAGAAGGACCTTATTGGGCAGTGTCGCTTCCTTTTAACAAACGAGCTTTCCTTCGGCGAATATGAAACAAAGTATCAAACGGGACATTTCTTTTTCTGTGCAATTTATAAGGCTGAGAACTTTTTAAAAGGTATTTCCGTTTTACACCAACTTCCATTAGCAAAGCCGCCAGAAACAAGCTCCCAACATCTAACTTACTCCTGAACTAAAACTTGTTAAGATACAGAACTGATATTTTTCTCCAGCATTTACAGATACATTTGACCTATTAAAATGACACCTCGCTCATTACACAGTCAAACATCATGGTACAAAACAGCCAATGACAATCCTGGGACTCAGGAAGATCTGCCCTGACAAGAAAGGATAGCACCTTGTGTGTGTGTGTGTGTGTGTGTGTGTGTGTGTGTGTGTGTGTGTGTGTTAAACCTCCCAAAGATTCTAAGTATAACTTAACTTGTATCCTTTGAAAGAAAATAGGTTTCATCCTTATCTCGGCATAAGCTCAAAACACTTAGAATTCTTTATATGCCTGCACACGTTTAGGCTAGAAAGTATCAGAGAGTTTTATGTAGTCATTTAAAATTATCCTTACATAACACATACAAACACAAAGTGTCGGAGTAAACCTGTCAAGTTCTTTATACTTGGTCTTTGAATAAAAAGTCCATGTGCAACACACACTGTCAAACAACATAAAAGCTCCTGGGTGAGGATGTGCAGTGTGCACAACGCTATGGTTTTCTAGACTAAATATACATGTGGACGGTTTAATCCTTTTACAAAGAAAACGAGTCTTTATTAACTTTCCAACGTCCAAACAAGTTTTGCAGAGAATTACCACTGTAGCCGTGTCTGAGTATTTACATTTGTTTCACTAACTGAAACTACTTCCTCCCTTCATGGGGTCACAGGGGGAAGAAGGGGGGTTGTTTGTTTCACTGGGACGTTCCCCACTCCCGGACCGGGAAAGTTGTAAATATGGGGACGATCGGGGCACATTTGCTGATAGTTGTATTGTTTCCGCCTCCTCACTAGCTACGGCTCCTCTCCCGGGCGAGGCCTGTCACCGACCAGCAGTCGCTCCGCTCAGCCCGGAGCTCTCCTAATCCCCGAGCTCAAGTAGATTCCGCTGGCCCGCGGCCTGCACTCTCCGCCGGGCCTACGCCTCCCCGGCCGCCCGGCAGGAGCCCGGTCCCCGTCACCGAAGCCGGCCGGGAGAGGGTACAAAAACCGCCGCCACCCAGGGTGGCTGCCGCCGGAGAGGAGCGAACTCTCGACTCGCCCCGTGTGAAGAGACCTGGGGCCGCTGAGGAAACGGCGGGGAGGGGGAACGAGGAGGAGAAACGCTGAGGACCTGGCGCCGGCGCCGCCGCCGCCGCCGAAATAAAAGAGCAGGAATTTACCTGGGCGAATCGGCGTCTGAATCCGAGCGGAGGCCGAGGCCGCTGTGGCGAGAGACTATAATCCGGGCCGGGAGGGGGGGTGGCTACGGCTCCTCTTCCGTCTCCTCAGTGCAGGGAACATGTAGAGCCGGGGGGAGACCAGCCGAGAAGACAAATCGCTGCTTCTTCTTCCTCCTCCTCCTTCTCCCACATAGAAACACTCACAAACACCCGACCAGGGGCCCGAGCTACCGGGGGGGCATCGCCGCGGGCCCAGGAACCAATCCTCCTGTCGGCGGGGGCGTCCCTCCCTGCGGCTTGGTGGTGTCGGGTGAGTCGGTACCGACGGAGGGAGGGGGGGGAGGGCGGGCGGGGGGAAGGAGCCCTGTGTGTGTGTCTCTCTCTCTCGTTCCGTCTCTCCCTCTCAGAACAAAATGCCGACCGGAAGTGCAGCTGCAGGAATGACTCCCTCCGCCGGCGCCAAACACTAACAACCACCCCCTCTTCCCTACTCCACTTCCGCCACCGCCGCCGCCGCCGCCGCCGCGGACGCCGCCACTCGGGCTCGCAGCTCTGCCTCAGCGCGCCGGCTCCCGCGGGCCCGGAGGTTCGGCGGCAGCGACAGCGGCCGTGGCCGCGGCGGTTCTTCTCTCTGCCCTCGTCCAGCTCTGGACGGCCGTGGATGCTGCCTGTGGTGTCGCTCCTGCGAGGTGGCGGCTATGCCGCTGCTCGGGTGGCCGGCTTGATTTTTTTCCACCAGCACCCCCCTCCCGAGGTGACAGCAGCCGGGCGCTGGTCCGGTGTTGGTGGCGTTGAGGCCGGGATCTCCCTCTCTCAGGCGCTGCGGGTCTCATAGGCCCCAGAAGGCGGCGAGCCGAGGCCACGCTGCTCTCTCTCCCCGGCTCGCCGGCATCAGCCCCGGGGAAGCCGAGCTCCGGCGGCCAGCCGGCGGATGCCGACGGTGCACCTTTCAAACGGTGTTCCTGCAGCCGTGATGGATGGATGGATGGCTGATGGATCGAACGCCCCCCGGCCCCGTCCTGGGACCGCCCGGACCCTATAACCGTCTGTGTTATTTCTGCGAACACTATCCTCGGAGGTGAAGGCTCCCAGCCTGGCTGAGTTGGAATCGTGATCGTGGTGGTGGTGCATTAATTTCTGGAAATACGGGGTGCTGTTGGACTTGCTTTTTTTTTTTTTTTTTTTTTTTTTTTGGCAGTGGTTTTGATGCCTCCCTGGTAGTCGGGATAAGGCCTGTAGGCGACGCTGTGAGAGCGAGGAGCCGGTCGCTCTTGGCGCTACCATCTAGGTTGTGGGTGGAGCCCAGGCCATCGGGACGCCGGGCACCGGGACCGGCGCACTTCAAAACAACGTTTTCCACTTTATGTTTGAAAACTCAAGAGGCTCTGGACAAGGCTGGAGTACAAAATGTGAATATGCATACAGTACCGTGCCCGTTTGTAGTGTCTTACTGTAAAACATTTCATCGAATTTTCTGGGTTTTTTTTTTTTTTTTTTTTTTTTTTTTTTGCTTTGTTTTGAGGTTTTTTGTTGTTGTTTTGGTATAAATTGTAAGGGGGCTAATTCTTCAGGTAAAAAGTGCCAGTAGGTAAGCAGATTTTACTCAGGAGGAACCATGCTATTTTTTAAAATATATTGTCAGCGTTAATCGTTTACTTGTATATGCACAGATGTGCAAGAAGTATGGGACAGCTCACCTACAGGTTATTCCTCTGCTTTAGAAGTCACTGGGGGTTAGTTGTTAAAGATTTTGTCATTCCTGCTCTCCAGACACTAGATGACTATCACGACCAGAGGGAATAAGTCAGGGCGGTGACTTCAACCCAAGGAGTCCAGACTCGGTTTCCGTGCAGATAGCTCCTGCCTTGCTCCTGCCGGTCCTTTCCCTGGAGTGCCCATAGGACTTGGGGAGCCCTCGTCTTCAGGGTTTTGCTCAAATGTCACCTGGGTGCCTCCAGCGCTTCTGTTTACCTTCCAGGTTGGCGGCTTCGTTCTCTTATCCTCCGGGCTTTCTATCTTGTCTCACTCTTTCCCCTGTAGCCTTCAGGGCTCCAGGAAATGAAGTTTAGCTTTCCTTCGCAGGTGCTCTCTGCATTGCGCACTGTGAATGCCTCTGACACCCTCCTCCCTCGTTCTGAACTTTACCCTTTAAAATGAGTTTATATATACCTAACAGAGCTTTTATGAAAGATGGTGAAAACTGGAAAAACGTATAGATGGAACCCAGCTACGTTTATTAGAGGTCAGGAGAAAGCTCTCTTCTAGACACTGGAAAGCCCATAAAGATGATTGCTTTTAGGTTTCTCTAGATGGAATGGCAGAGGCCAGGGCATTTGTCGATCACGTGGCCTTGCCCCTAGTGGGCTAATTCATATTGCTCCAGTGACTCACAAAACTGCATTCTTAATCCTGTCTGCCCCCCTTCTTGGAAAATACATGCTATTTTGACTGAACCGAAGTCTAAGAATTTGGTTGGCTCAACTCAAATACAGCACTACTGGAAAAGTTCATTCAGCAAGTATTTATTGGTGACATAATGTACGCCAAGCACTGTGATTCAGAGGGTGTATGTTTCAGAGGTTAGTGAGCCTTGTATAAAAGATTACTTTACATATGGCTACTTTTGTTACTACTTAATTATGCTGTCAAAGCACAAGCTAGAGGGGTTTATTTTTAAGGTTTCTGAAATACAGGTTCTGTGAAAGATGAGGGTAAGCCTAGTGGTGGTATTTTATTCACCATTAGGGTTGATGTTTCTTTAGTTGATGTTACCTTATTGTAGCACTTGGTATACTCATTAAATGAAAGTGATTTTTGAAAAGTACAGACGTAAGAGATTTTATTTCCTAGTAGCTGGAAGAGTAGGTCTTACAAGTTTAACATAGCAGTAGACCAAGGTATATGGTAAAGGCTTTAGTTCAGTTTTGGACAGGAATGCTATTTCAGTAGCTGGTTTATACCCATTAGCATTAATAATTATTATTTGGTATAGTCAGTAATCTGCTCAGTGTTAATTAATTTTGAGAACAGATTTAAGTGAATTATAAGTTGCTTAGAATGTTCCATTTTCCCATGGAAGCAGACTTACTTATCCTGTATACTTTCTTAATGCTACTGGTGAGCTAGTGATTTTGCATACTTCAGGAAAGACAGCCGATAATGCTGTTTAGTACAAAATCTTGGCGTGGTTTTGGTATTTTATCTAAATAATAGAATTTTGTGAGTGCATGTGTGAGAAGCTGTCCACCTTCCTTTTTAAGGTTTCTTCCTAGGACTTGGAGATCTATGATTAGAGTAAACTAGCGAGTTTAAAATTCCCAGGGATCCACCTCTCCACTTCCCCAGTGCTGTGATTACATGTGTGTTTCACCATGTCCACTACCGTGTCCCGCTTGCTGGGGACTGAAATCAGGTCCTCAATTTTGTAGTTTATCAACTGAGCAATCTCCCCAACACCTAAAATTAATAACTTTAATTTATTCACCCAGAACCTATTGAAGATTTATTAGGTGCTAATTAGCTCTTTTCTGGGCACCTCATATTAAACAGGGAATGAAAGCAGAAGAGGGCTCACTTTCTTTGAAAGTTTTTCCGATAATAATTTCAGTGTTTATGAGTATTTCTTCACAGAATCAGTATTTTGCTTGCCTAAATTTAAGATCCTTCTTGTTTGGAGACAGACCCTCACTGTATAGCTCAGACTGACCTCTGTCCCTCCGTCCTTCTGTCCCAGCCTGTACCTCCACACAGTGGCTCCAAACTGAGATCTACCATAGACTCAATCAGTCCCACAGTAGTGATGGTTTCTTGGTTTTGTTGTCTGCTTAACACCTGTCTTCCTAGACACTACTAGTTTGTTTTGCTTCTACATTTTTCTCTCTCAAATCAGCTGACTTGCACCTTGCATTAAAAGGGAGTGAGTTTCTTGACTCAGTCATTTGCTAAAAATGTTCATGTATGTTTATTTCCATTTGTATTTTTAATCAGTGAATGACAAAAGGACTACAACATTATTTAAAGATTTTTAAATTTGTGTCATTGCCAAGCAAATTGGTAAAGCTGATGAATTTTATAAATATATTTTAATGAATATTTATCTTCAATATAGTTGCAGTTTGCCTTAAAGTGGTAAAAATAAAGGGTTTTTAGGAATTATCTTTTCACTATGCCTGACAGTAAGTCTTATATATTTATCTTTAGTAGGAACATTTTTAAAAGGAAGAAAACACCAAATAAAAAGCAAGTAGTGTATGTGTATCTTGTAGATTATTTTATAGTACATTCAAAATCATCCTGTATTTAGGACAACTAAATTAGATTTAGGATGACTTAAACTTTGGTGAAGAGTTAAGGATGCTGATTTTGAGGGTAGAACTTAAAATTGTCAGAAGTAGTGTTCTATAAATGTTACTATTTACTAAATGTTACTGTTACTAAAATGTGCTACTATTTTAGCTTCTGTGGATTTGGGTTGTGGGAGTGGGCCCTCAGAAGCCAGAAGAGAGAGTTGTAGCTCTCAGGTTGGAGTACAGGTGGTTGAGTCCTGCCTGTGATTGGGTGTCCTGGGTAGTGGGAACCCAACTTCTGGAAGAGCAGGAACCACCCTTCACTGTTAACCCACCTCTCAATCCCCATTTCGGTGTGTTTTTCTATGTCTGTCTTTTGTCGTGTCTTTTTGAGGTAGGGTCTCACTGTAGATCTAACCAGGATTTCACTATGTAGACTAGTGTACCCTTAAACACCCAGAGATCTATCTGCCTCTGCCTCAGGAGTGCTGGGATTAAATAAAGGCTTACTCTTCGTCTCATTTCAGAGTTTTGAAGTTAACTGCCTTAATTAAATTTATTGTAATATTTATAGAACCAGTTTGATATACTTTATCTTTTTTTTTTTTTTTTGCTAAAATTATAAAAGTGAAATTTTCTCCTGTGACTATCTTTGTTTTTACTCACCATAGTTTTCAAGGACAAACTTTAGCCTCTCATTAATCCTACTCACTTATAATTAAGAATTTTTACTAACTCTAGATCTTAACTATGTCATCCATTTATAATCATGTGTCCTAACCAGTTTACTTTTTTATATGTGTATAAATACCCTTTGTTTCTAAACAAGAGTAGCCAGTTACATTTTATACTATGTTTCAGAAGTATTCTTCTGAAGTATTTCAATACAAAGTTATTTTAAGGTCATAAATCTTTATGAAAGTCTAATCTACAAGGAATCACACAAATACTGGATTTGAACCAGAGAGTTGAACTATAGCTGTACTTCTTAGTACTGATCTAATCTAGACAATCACTGGTTTAAAAATGATTTTATCTATGGTGGAAGAATGCAGGCTGTGTTTAAAATGTGTACCATCTACAATAGATAAGAGGGAGGCTTCTAAGAGTTGTTTTCACTGTTCTTTGGGCTGGGTTAGCTTTTTATCAGAACACCTGCTGGCCTTGCAAGGTTATCTTTAAATGAATTATCATAAAGTCATAATATTAATATGACATAAAAATATGGCAGCATATTTATTGAAAATAGAAATCTAAGTTCATCAGACATGGTAAAGGTGTATTTTTGTTGTTTAGTTTGGGTCAAGACAGGATTTCTTAATTTCTCTTAAGCTTTGTAGACCAAGCTGACCTTGAATTTGTAGACCAGGCTAGCCTTGAATTCTGAGGTAGATCTACCTGCTTTTGCCTGCCAACTGGGATTAAAGACTTGCACTACCACCATACAGCTCATGTTTTTTTAAAATAAATATTTATTGTGTTTATGTGTGTATTTTACTGGATTATTTTTAAACTATATTTTTTACAGTGAGTTATAAGCAAAAGGAGGATTTTTTTTCCTTTGTGTTTCTTTAAAAACATTTTGCTAATTTTCTCCCTAGGAAATGTAAAAAAAAAAAGTTATAATGTTGCCTATAAAATAGTGAATTTTAGCAGAACAATATGTATTTCAAAGAATACTTGGTACTTTTTTCAGAAAGACATCTTCAAGGTAATAAAATTGTTGATAAAAAGTATGACTTATGATTCAAGATTCACAGAAAATGCGCTTTCCTGGTGGATCTACATCTATTTTGGTGTATTTTAATATATCAAAATAATAAATGTGGGACAAATGTAAGGTTTCAACTTTTATACCTGTATTGTCGTAAGAAAACAAATTGCCATCTTTTACGGAGTAATTATCATAAGAACAAGTTATATTTTAAAATGATTAAAACTTGTCTCCGTTCAAAAAACAACTATTCAATGAGAAGTTTCTGTATAACATAAGCAAGTAATTTCTTAAGTAACTAACTTTGATTTGCTACCCAACTTATTGTTTATTTACATCAATGTGATTAAAATTACGGACGGAATTTTAAAAGGGAAAACATGCAAGAACTGTGAACAGAATTAAGAGGAGTATAAGGATTATATCATGCTGAGATTATTATAAAATGTAAGCATCTCATTCTTTTATCTTATTGACTCTATATAGATCTCAGTATTTCTGTTGTGGCTTACTTAAGAGACTTCAAAGGTGCTTTTCACCATATCTTAGAGGTCAGTCTGTGTGTGCTACATATCAAGAACCTGTTTCTAAACCAAGCCAGAAGGTTTTTTTAAGCTGCTAATACTGACAGATACATTAAATCCTACATTTTTTTAAAGTAGCTAAGCATAAGTTTTATCAGAGATAAAATGATCCAGTTGGACCAAAGCCTATGTGCTCTCTAAAGTTTCACCAATATAATACTACTACTAACCAGCAGGGGGAGTGAGTCGCCCTTGAAAGGCAAGCGTTAGGAAGACCACATGACTTCCTGTTTTGAATTTAACTGTTGTGGCAGCTGTTCTGTTTAGTGTAGCAAAAAGCAGTCAGAGACAAAGGCTACTAGTGTATCTATCAGATCTGGCTATGGTGACATAATTAACTCTCAAAATTACCTTATAGGGAGCAAATCGAGAAAAACAAAATATATGTGGACATATATCATGTTAAACAATTTTACATTTCTGATTAAATTAGAAAAGGTTAGGGAAGAATGGCATAAAAGACAATATTTTTAAAACCAGATGTTAAAAACTAAGACTACAAAATATGCATCATGATACTTATTCTCTTTTTTGCTTTAAATGTGAATCAGAACAAATCAGAGAGACCAACAATGAAGCAGAGGGAACAGAAATACAGGAGTGGAAATGCCACAGTATTCCAGGCTGTGGTGAACAGAGAGAAAGCAGTAACTGAGAACCATGGCAAATTGCTATGCAGGTGTCAGTCAACATCTTTTAGTATTTTGTGTTTAAAGTTGTTAAGTGGACACATTTTAAAATGCAAATAAATAGATCAAAAACTTGTTGATTTTTATATACACTTAGTGAAATACATTTTGTTACAGTATTAAGTCTCCTAGGAGCCTCAAAATGCCTACTAAGTAGTTTTATGTTGAATGAACAAGTATGATCTGTTATTATTTCAAGTAGAATTTTAAGACCAGGGTTTTTAACTAATGGTATCAAAATAAACTTAAAAGCCCAAACACTATTAGGCTAAATAGTGAACTGAATCGTTGTAGCCTAGCCACTAACCAGTACACTATTGCAGAAATGCTATCTGAACTTTCAGATAAGGAATCCAGGCAAGTTTTAGCCAAAGGTATGTTAACTTGTATTTATTCACTTAGAAAATGTATTCCTGGAGCTCTTAACTACTATCATATACAGAACATCTTCATTATAAACTAGACAGACTCAAGTTCAGTGAGACTTAATGGCATTGAAAATGTGGACATTTATGCAAATTCAGTACATGTCACCAAGTCTGAGGAATTGATCTTTTGAAGAAGGTTTCCCATTGGAGCTAGAGGTAATATTGGTGAAGTATTTTGAAGTCAGATCTCTTGTAATGCTTTGTTATAATATACTGATATATATATATATATATATATATATATATATATATATATATATATATATATATATATATATGGTATTAAGTCTGTTTTAATTATGCCAATGAGTCTGATTATGGCACCTACAGGAATTTGGTACCAAAAAAAAAAAAAAAAAAAAAAAAACCAAAAACCCCAGATATGCCTGGTTGAGAGCATGTGGTTCCTTCATACAGATTGTAATGGGTATGAGCTAAAGAATTGTATACTACCCCAACCCTTTTAAAAATCATATTTAAAGTTTTTCAAATGCTTCTGCACATGAAAAAAATCACTAGAATAGTCTTGTAATAAGTACACTAATAAAGTAGCAAAAAACATGTTTGTTGCAAACTTAATATATTTCAAATTCTAGAAAAATAATTTATCACTTCAGTCAGTGTTTCAGAATACATATTATATGTATATTTTGTCTAGTTTTTACTTAATAATTTAGTACAGACCATAACTAAACTTACAAGGGAAAAAGCCAAAAGACAAGAAGGAAAGGAAATAGTGCATACCTTGTTAGTCTGGAAAAACTAAAGGTGACATTAGGAATATCAATATAGTGACTTCTGGTAGGAGTATAGAATTTATTTTTCCCTAAAAAATCAAATAGAAAAGTTTAGTCAAATGTGTACCCACAACAGTAATGCTGTTTCAAGCAATACACTCCAGATATTTTTAAATTTTCACTTTGAAAGACGTAGGGCTGAGGAGTTAACTCTGTATAGTGCACCTGAGAACAGTACCTGGAACCCACATGAGAAAACATTAAAATTGGTTTTAGTGACCACTTCTGTGCCTTCCTTCACTGCATGTAAAGTCATCTGTTCAACGTATTGTCCGTAACGCCTTGATTTTAATCCTGACATCAACATGCATTAGATTTCTCCTATACACTCATTCTTCAAAACTTCTTGATGTAAGGAGAAAATTAAGTATTAAACAAGTATTTGACAATACTTTATACATGCAAAGATAGTTGAAAACTTATTTTCCCAGAAATATAGATGATACATTGCAAATGTACTTTTAAGGACTAGAACACCAACCATTGAGCATGCATTGAGAGGCCCATGGCTCCAGTTCCATATTTAGTGGAGAATAGCAGTGTCTGGCATCAATGTGAGAAGAGGCCTTTGGTCCGGGAGGTGAGGGGGCACATTTTCCCACTGTAAGGGGAAGCCAAGGCACTGAGGTGGAGAGGGTGATTGGGAGCTAGTGCGCCTTTGTGAAGACAAGTAAAGAAGGGGGATGGGAGCGGGGTGGGCAAAGGGGATAACATTTCAAATGTAAATACAGAGAGTAGCTAATAAAAAAAGTATCTAAGAAAAGTATTTATTTTAATTTACCAGCTTTTGGAAAAAAAAATTTGAATGTTGATTGAAGCCAAGAATTCTGAATTGGGAAGCCTCATGTTTAATTTTTTTTTATATTAAATCTAGCTACAGTATTGCTGTAAGAAGATAGTTGTGAATGCTAGCTCTTTTTGAAAACCAGTACATCACTGTATTAGTCCTAGTATGGAAAGAGTTAAGCATGCATCTGACTAACATACTTAAGTCCAATTCTCTATTTTGAGGACTATTGTGTTAATGAAGAAAACACCATGAAAATATGTGGACTTGTAGATCCAGAGTAGGAAGATGCAGGTTTTTATGTGAATGAACAAGATTAGTGTGGAGGTGCACATTTGTAATCACAGCACCGAGGCAGAAGAATCATAAGTTCAAGGCCAGCCTGAGCTACAGAGTAAGCCCTGTCTCAAATAACAGTAAAGATACAATAAAACAGTATTATAAAGCTCTAGACCTTGCAGTCACTGAGTACATGGGAAACGTCTATGTAGCACAGTGGTTCTCATCCTGTTGGTTGTGATCCCTTTGGGGTCACATATCAGATATATACATTGCAGTTTGTAACAGTAGCAAGATCACAGTTCTGAAGTAGCAGCAAGATGATTACATGAAGGACTATATTAAAGGGTCACCACATCAGGGAGGTTGAGACGCACTGATGTCCTGGTAACACTAAACGGGAAATGAGTAATTGTTTCTTTGCTCATATAGCTGACAAAACAAATTATTATCCAATACATTGAAAACCAGCAATAAGTTACATCAGAAGTACTATGAAATTGCTGAGAGTAAGGAAGGTTTTTAATAAAGCTTCGCAGTGATAGTAAGTTTTTAATGTCATTGAAGTCCTTTCCAAATATTCAACAGGAACTAAATCAGTTATTCTAACAAGAGGCAAAACAAAAATATATGTGTATTAGAAAGTTATCATTGAAACCCAGTTTAGATATAAGAAATTAAAGCGGCTGAGATGTGGTACTCTTATCTAGTCTAAAAAGAGTTGCTTTTACTCCCTCTGGTAGATTTGAAAACTGCATTTTAAAGTAACTGGGCAGTAACAATAGACTTGCTAGTTAAGTTCTCCAGACAGGATAAGGACAGTGTGGCAAAGTTATATACAATTGCAAAATAGGAACCCACTTGTTTAAAATAGTTACATTCTTTGACATACTGCTTTTTCACCTGAACTTCTGTTACAACTATATTGCTTTTGTAATTTCAGTTAAAGCAACCAAGCCAAACAAACAAAAACTGCTTAAGCAGTGGAATGAAAAATAGAAGGGGAAAGGGGTGGAAAAAGGAGAATCAATAAGGAATTAATGTAATTATATGCTCAAATCACTTATGAAGGCCAAGCTACAAAAATAGAGCTGAGGGGTAGCAAGAGAAAAAAAGAATCAAAGCGAATGAATATGTAAGAGAAAGGATGAGGAAGTGTAACTGATCCTGTAACCCTATCACTCTAGTTCAGTGGTTCTCACCCTGTGGGTCGCTACTCCTATAGGACTGCATATCTGATATTTACATCATGATTCATAGTAATAGCAAAACTAGTTACAAAATATTAATGAAATGACTTTATGATGTTGGGGGGGGTCACCACAACATGAACTGTGCTAAAGGGTCCCAGCATTAGGAAGGTTGAGAACCACTGCTCAAGATGAACAGAGTATACTTAAGATATAGGATTAAGTGTAGGCTTAGAGCAGGAAGAATAAATTTAATGTTCGAAAAGTTAAACTTGGCTGCGTATGGTGGCAAATGCCTTTAATCCCAGCACTCAGGAGGCAAATCCAGGCAGATTTCTGTCAGTTCAAAGGTCAGCCTGGTTTACAATGTGAATTACAGGGCAGCCAGAACTGTTACACACAGAAACCCAGTCTCTAAAAACCAAAAAAAGGAATGAAGGGAGGAAAAAAAAAGTTAAATTTGGTGTGTGTTGACTGGATAGGTAGTTGGGAATGCACGTAGTTATCCAGGAAACAGCCAGATACAGAGATAGGAGTCATCTTCATCCATGTGCTAATTGAAGCCACAAGGTTGAACACAGTTTATAGAAATAAGAGACAAGAAGTATAAGGGACATTTGCTATAGTTTAATAGTCCACTATTTTCCTTCCAAAACATTCTAGAAGAACTTTAATTTTATTGTGTTCATTTCATTCAAATATTTCAGATGCTGGGCTCTAACCAAGAACCTGCAAAATCTTATATCACCTAATTCTGGGAGTTACTTAGTTACTGTGTCTTACTTTCTACCTGAAAACGAAAGTTCAGAAAAACAAGTGGGGAAAACAAGTGGATGTCCTAAGAAAGCAAGAGATTAATACTACCTTGTAGCAGCTAATTATTTACATGAAATGAAACTTTGAATCTATTTAGACAGCTACACCTTCCTAACTTTCCTGTTTGATTTTATTTACAACCAGCACATCCCCCTGGCCATTATTGCCTTTCCATTATCACTTGGCTTTGTTTCTCTTGACAGCGGCCTAGTCAATCACTGTTAGTTCTACCCTCTCCACACGTTTTGCCTCTTTCAAATCAAAGATAAACTCACGGTTCTGATTGTTCCTGTTGCCCAACAGTAAAAGGGATTAGAACAGAGTGGAAATGAAGGTTGTGCCACATTGTGGAGGTTTCCGAGTTATAAGTAGTAAACCGTGACAATCAAAAAGCCGTGTAGCTAAGTTGGTGAGATGTTTGAATAGTTACTGCACTTGTTCTGCAGGCCCAAGTTCTATTCTGGAAAGCAGTGGAAGGTAGATGGAGAAACTTAAAAATTGACTCCATAAAGTTGTCCTTTGACCTCCATTCACACATGATGACGTGCACAGCCCCACACATATAATATTTTAAGCTTATGGATTGCCATATATGTTTAAATCATATAAAAATTGAATTACAGTCGATTGTTTATTCAAAATGATGTATAGTTTTGTAGTATTCTAAAGCACTGCCCTAATAGCTAAATCAGCAATTTAGCATTTTGTCATATATATATATGCATATCACCATAATCTGAACATATAATTTGCATATATGCAAATCAAGGGCAAATACTAGTTAGCTAATTTCGAAGGCAATGCTGACATTACAGAAGATAAGATTTTGCTAAAAACCAAGATGTGGTTCAACAAGTAGCATTAACACAAAGGAATAGCAATATGCAAAGACTAGGACCCTTCCCTCGAACCATTTGCAAAAATTAACAAAAATCAATGACATAAAAAAATCAAAAGCTATGAAACTATCAGAAGAAAACAGGTAAAGCTTTATGACTTTGCACTTGGTGAAGGATTCTTAAATATGAAAACAAAAGCACCAGTTACTCAAGTTCACACTGGCGTCATCAAAACCTTCGCTTTCAAGGAGCATCCACACAAGAGTGAAAGTTGAGAGCAAGAATAACAGTCTACAGAACAGAACAGAAAAGCATCTGCTATCATATAAGGGATCTGTATTATAATAGACAAAGAACTCTAAAATATTCGATTTTAAAATAAGCAGAGTCTTACTATCAGACATTGTCCCAAAGATGATAAAAGTTGGATACAAACATCCAGTAAGAGCATGAAGAGATGTTTGATTCATTAGTCCCTCAAGGAATGGAGCAGCTCTACAGAGTCAAAGTATTGGGCAAGATGTGGAGAAACTGAAAGCCTCAGGTACTACCTTAGGGATGTAAATAGTGTAGCCAGTTTGGAGAACAGTATGACACTTCTCCAAATAATTACCATTTAGTTCCATGGGACCTAGCAATTTTAAAGAAGTGAAAATGTACATCTACATAGAGACCTGTGCAAAAACAGTGCAGCATTATTCACAAGAACCGGAAGTGAAAACAAGTGACTGTGAATCAGTAAATAAACAACATGTGACATAGCTGTGCTGTGTCCATAAGGACTGAGGCACAGACACGTACCGCAGTGCTGTTGAATCCTCACACACCACTGAGTGAAAGGAGCTACTCACAGAACTTTATACACTGTACAATTCCTTTCGTCCCCAAGAACTGGCAAGAGAGAGACCTACATGGACAACATAGCATTCTATAGAGAGAGGAAGTATATTCGTGACCATTGAAAGCTGCGGTTGGCAAGACTGGGGTAGAGGGTATAAGCTACAGGTATTCTTTTTGAGACTATGAAGATGTTCTGAAATCGTAGCAATGCTTGAACAAATCTGTGTGAACATGGGGGGGAAACATACGGAGCCCATCTGAATGCCAGCCAATCCAGGTTCACACTCTGAGAGTGACTCTTGGGTTTGTCTTTTATGGGTCAAGAAAGGGACTGTATATGACCATGTTTGGAAGCCTCAAAAAAATGCAATAGTCACAGAGCCATATTGCTGTATGTCTTCTTAAGAGTCCCAGGAGCACTATGTTCTTGGAGAGCAGAATACTTTCAGTCAATCAGTTGCTCTTGAAGCAGATCCATGTTGACAAAGCAGATCCTTAGAAAACTCCAACACTGAAGTCAGCTGCAGAAACTTAGAGCATAATCCAACCTAATGAAAATTTGTGAGTTTATTTTGAAATTCAGATTTTATTTCTGGCAAATGGCTCATCAGTTCTTTCCATCCTGTGATCCCATTTCATACAAGGCAGTTCTGGAATGGGACAAAAATTCACATGCCAAGTAATGTCTGCCCATCTCCCATGCTCTGATTGGAATATTAATAACCATTTTCTTCACCAAATCCATCAGCTCTTTTTTTTCAATGAATTCCAATACCTTCCTTGAGGCATCTGACAGGATATAATTGCAGTAGGTACCTGGGCTTAGACAAAGTTTGGTTTTTAGGGTTCCTTAGTGCAGGCTTGTAACCCCAGCTGCTATGATGTTGAGACAGGCGTCTTGTAATCAAGTTCCCAACCTGCCTGTGATATACAAAAGTTCAGAAGCAGCCTGAGAAGTTTAATGAGACCTTGACTCCAGATAAAAAGTAAAAGAAGGGCTCTCTCAATCTATGCATGCATGAAACAGTGGGGTTTGCCCTCTACTGAGAAATGGTATGGCATGGTAGCAGATATTTACATTCTCAGAATTTTGGACTCAGGAGTCCAAAGGCAGAAGGATTGGGAGTTCAAAGCCTACCTCCTCTAAATATCAAGTTCAAGAACATGCAGAATTGCAAGACACTGTTTCAACCTAAAACTTTAAGTGTGATTCTTTCCTAACCATAAGTTTTAGATCTGAGGTAAGTAGCCTCAATGTAAGTCCTCCATGATTTCACAATCTAGTTGTCTTACTGCAGGAAAATGAAGCAACTAATTCACTATTGCTAGCACAAGGCCTATTAGTTAGAACACGAATAGCATCAAGAAGTCTGTGAACTCTACAGAGAGAACTTTGTAAAAGCCTTGAAGAACTGTTCATGGATTCATCTATAGCTCTGTCCTCATAGAAACTGAAAAATGATTCTAAAATTGCAAACCATAGAAGACAAAGATACTCCTCAAAAGAATTGTAGATGGTAAGAATTACTGTCTCTAAATATTAACATTGTAAAACTAAAACAATCGCAATATGATCACCTTAGGGATTTATAGGCAATTGGAAGAAACGTTGTTGTATACGAAAATAGTGAGAGTCTTTCATATATAATATATAATATTGAGAAATACCTAGAAACCTTAAAATCTATATCCTTCTCTTCTTTCCAATTTGTAGGCTTGTGTGAAGAGAGAAGAGGGGTAGGGAGAGAGATTTGTCTTGTTTACTGGGAATTCAGCCCAGCCCCTCTTGGATGCTAAACCAATGACCTACCACTGAGCTATGCTTTACCTTTCATTTTATCTTCTAAGTAGCTGTTGATTTTGTGGATTTATTTCCAGAAACACCAATTTAGTCGTATGTAGTTATAATTCCTCAGTGAATAATTACAAGTTGAAATCCTAAATTTTTTAATGTGAATTGTTTACAGTTGTAGATTTGGAGAGATAATGGAACTCAGGATATGAGTAAAATGGCTGCCATCCATCTCACCTACCACTACTGGAATTGCTTAGTCTCTGGGCTTCTGGCATCCACAGTGATACACCCCTTGCCCCCAACTTTCTCCTGCTGTCACAATGATCTTTTCAAAACATAAATTTGATAATGTAATTTGGCTGCTTAAAACTCTTAAATGGCTCATGTTACTTTAAAGAAAGAGATAAGATCCTTCAGTAAGTCTTGAGGCTCCACACGGTGTTTGTGCTTCTCCAGTCTCCATCTATCTCTGCCTCACTGCTTTTCACCACCCTCTTACTCCTCTTTCCCAATGCTTGGAACAACATTAGTTTCCACCGTGCCTATGAACACACAAGTTTTTCCCTTTTGTATTCAGATACTATGATTATTTCATTTATGCCTGTCTACACACTCTGAACTGTGAATTCCACTAAGCAGGGATCATATATAGCTTGTCAGCACCTAACAGAATTTGCTTGATACAGAATGACTACCCCAGTTAAAGAACATAAAAGGATCTAAATTCTCACATTACATTCAAAGCAAATTAGAATGTAAATCCAGAGTTTTAAAATGAAAAACCCAACAAGTCACTTACAACTATTATTTCGGGCAAATTGATATTACTCCAGATATGATTATTTTATTTATATATATGAACATGGGTATGTGTGCTACAGTGTACATGTGAATGGAAGAGAACAATTTGTGAGAGTCCATTCTCTCCTTTTTCCATGTGGGCCCAGGGTTTGAACTCAGGTCTTCGGTTGTGATGGCAAGCACCCTTACCTGTTGAGCCATATAACTGGCCACAGGAAATACTTTTGAACAAATATCTTAGAAAAATTCAAAAGAAAACTGCTAAGCACTGCTTACAAAATCAAACAAAGTCAAGTGTCTATCAACCGACTCTTTAAAGAAATGTGTATCATCTTTAAAAGATACTGTTACAGGAGACCGTTAACATAATACAGTGTAAAAATTAGAAAAACATAATCCATAATGACGATCTTCATCACTTAAAGGTTGGTTGGGAAGAACCAGAAAATGTTGTCTGTAAGATCTAGGTTCGAAGCTATATTTCTTCCTCGTGGTCTTTGTCGACCAAGAGCAACCAACCAAAAGGTAGCTTTTTAAATTACCTTGAGGCATTGCTGAGTCCAATAATCATCAGCACCCATGAGTTAGGCATTGCACATACATGCCAGTATGGGGGGGGAAGGTGAAACAGATCCTAAGAGCTCCACTGGCCAGCCTGTCTGGAACAGTGAGATAGCTCCTGGTTCCGTGAGCTGTCCTTGCTCAGGGGCGACGCAGAGAAGAGTGATAGGAGAGGACGTGCTCACTCCACATACACACGCTGCATGCACACTTGGAGAGAATTAGGAGCGGCAGTTGTAGTCATACTCTATATAATTTGTACTCTGCTTGTCTGCAAAGCCTCACATTCGCTTTCATGATAGTTTATTATATAGTTCGGTCATGCTCAACTAAATCAATAGATTGCAAAAGCAGAAGTTAAACAGACAAAAAAAAAAAAAAAAAAAATCCCACAGATGTATAGAGACCTATACATACAGGTCTCCCCTCTTTACATGCCGCCCACTCCCAAGCCAGCACTCCTAGATTAGACATTCATTTCTATTAGTGATTAAGTCACTGGTAACATCAGATGAGTGTGCTGAAAGGAAGACTGAAATTTTTCCTTTTTCACTTTGTCCCACTCACTTGGAAATACATACTGTGGCTCAGACACTTTGTGTGTAACTCTTCCTATCCCGAGAAAGTCGTGGAACTCTCTCAGCCCCATTCTCTCATTAGAAGTTAGAGATTGTGGCCGGTGTAAATGGCTGAGAGAAAAGGAAAAGGAATCGAGAATTGTAAGATGTTAGTGTGAGGCCTAGCAGGAGATCAACTCAAAGGTATGTTATCATTGGGAAGTTTTAATTTTGAAATGTTTCAAATATATAACCTTCCTTATAAAACTGATATAAATGTTTTGAAAAGTATACTTTAACACATTAAGTAATGCCCAAGAATTTTTTAAATGCCACTCTTCTAAACAAACAAACAAACAAACAAAAACGTTACTAGTCAACCTTTCACAGATTTTTCTGAAACTTTCCACTTTACCGAAATTAAAAACCAAGCAATCTTCTTGGCTTTACTAGGAAATTAATAAGCCATGACTAAACTGTTATACAACTGTGTCCCTTTTGGTGATGAATAAGCTGAAAATGATTGACCTAAGTCACAAAGAGTTTGTAAGAAAGGGGAAAATAGGCAGGCTGAGTCTTGATAAATCATTATCATGCAAAATTCTCTAGGCTAGATATAGCTACTTATATTCAAATGATCTCGGACATAGTGTGAACACTGTAACATTAGTCCTTATATGTGCTAAAAAAAATACTAATATTAAGACCTAGATTAAATGAAGCAACTACAAATATTTTTCTTCACATGGGCTAAAAAGAAAAGGACAAAATTATTTACTCAGAGTAACAAAATATTCTGAATCCTAATGCCTGTATTCCCACTAACATCTTACTGCAAACAGCCTGACTTCCTGGCCAGCGTGTTTACATCGGTAAGGTGGCAAGAAAAGGACTGCTACAGTCCCTTACCTGAAGGCAGCATCTGGAAAGGGGGCATTAGGTAAGAATAACATTTATGTTCACATCCTTAAGTCTGTGACTTCTAGCTTTTTATATTTGGAAATTTTTTCTTGCAGTAAAATCTCATTGGTCTTTTTAGTGGATAGTAAATGAGATAAACCATGTATAGTCCAAGCACGTAGGAAATTGTGGAGAATTCATTTTTCCCATTAAAAGTACGTTTCTTTTCTTTTCTGGAAGGACTCAGCAGAGTTTTGCTTCTTGGTCATGGCTTCAATTGTATTAAACAGAAGCTTCTCTCTGCTCTGTGTGTTTGCATTCTGTAAAAGAACAAAGTCATTTACAAACTGAAACTATGTTATTTATAATATTTGTACCAAGATGATGGTCCTGTCTGTGGTCTGTGTGGGGTGGCTCTTCCTAGTCTTTAGATTTACCCTGTATCTGTATGCCTGTGGGGGGTTCTTTTTAACTTCTACTTTTATAATATATTGATTTATTTGAACATGGCCAAACTATATAATAAACTATCAGAAAAGCGAATGTGGATAGATAAGCAAAGATATGAGTATAATGCTGCTCCTAATTCTTTCCAGGAACCTGGTCAAATCCTTGTCAGTATATGAAAGACAGTGATGATGTTCTTTTGAAACAAATGGCTGCCATGGTAAATGCCAAGCATATAGATTTTCCCCCTCCTATTGTCCCCAACTCCTGGAATTTGAAGCTTGAATGTCCTATTTTTACAATTGCAGCCCGCCCAGTCCTGACCTTCTGAACCCCTGAGCAAGGACCAGGTCCCAAACTAAAGGCTCTATTAATTTTAACAGTTTTACAGAACTCACGAAGAGAGGGGCGGGAGGAGGGCTGGTGTCTGGAAGGAAACACTGAGAGAGACTCGGTAACATTAGAGTTACCTATGTGTTTAGGAGGGGAGAAAGTCACCATGCCGCCTCATACCTGAGCTTTCATTCAAACCGCTCCTCACGCGGTTCTGAGCGAGGAGGAAGATCCCAACTCCAATTTTTTTTCCCGCTCACTTTTGTTATTGCACGTGGTTGCTTACTGTGAGTTGTTCTGTTGGTTACACTGGTCATGATGAATGAAGTCGCTTTGCGAGATGGGGGTAAAGAAAAGTTCGATTTCTAAGAATAACCTCCCTCCCCGGGAAAGTGGAACAGTCCAGGGATGGTTGGGGGTTGGGTGGGTAGGGGATGCAACAGCCCAGGTGTGGTCAGTACAGTCCCCGATTTAAGTCAAGGCGGAATGGGGTTTCAAATTAGAGTAAAACAAAGACAACTCTCTCGTGTAAAACTTTGTTTACCTTAATAGAGGCTTCTTAAATGTAATTAACAACAACAACAACAACAACAAAATGTTATGCTCAAATTCCAAAGAACCCCCTCTTACATTTTGTAAAACTGACATCAATTATGGAGGTGTTTCAAGAGTATTTTCCTCATTAGGACACATTGAATGTAAAGAAAGGACTGTAAAAAGTATCCAGTAGAACTCTCATTCTAGAAGACAGAATTAAAGATGCACATATATATAACATGCTATCATGTGTATTATGTAAAATATTGCAAAACAAGAAATAACATGAGAGGTATGTTATTTTCACTTTTCCTGACTTTAATCTATAAGCACCGTCATTTCTTTTAACATCAACAGAATTCACAAAGTTAGAAAAGAGAAAATAAAAATCACACAGAGTCTCATAGTTCGAAGACAGCCACTTCTAAAATGATACCAATTTTTTAGATGTCTCATTATTCCACATATTATGAACATTCACACGTAAGGTTTTGTATGACCAGATCAAGTCAGATGCATGTTTCATATACCACTTTTAGAGAAACTACAATGTAAATATCTAATGCCTTTAAGGATGGGTCTGTTAACTTATGTGGCTGTGCAGTATAATTGTGCAATAGTTCACAAGTTATTAAACAAGTCACTGTTAAAAGACAGATGGTTTTCAAAACTTTCACCAACAGGAAGTAGCATTCTAGAGGCCAGCCTGTGTATCCATCCTCAAGTGCTTTCTTGTACGTTATAGCCTCAGAATAGAAACCCAAAAGAGAGATTGTTGGACCAAAAAACTGGTACTTATTTTTAAACTATTCTTGTCAGGAAGATAAATTTACAATTCCACAAAGTCTGCATGTAACTCTGTAACTCGTGTGTGAAATACCAATAGAGACCAGAAGAACGTGTTACAGACACCTGTGGGCTGTCCTGTGGGTACTGGCAACTGAACCCAGGACTCTCAACCAATGCTCTTAAACTCTCAGCCTTCTCTCCCCAAATATCCATTTTTAACACATACCCTTCTAGCAAGTTTCATTAATTTTTGATAAATCAAAAGGATCTCCTTCCTTCTTCTCTCTTTTCCTCCCTCCCTCTCTTCCTTCCTTCCTTGTTCCCCTCTTCCTACCTTTCCCTTCCCTTTCTCTCCCTTCCTTCCCCCTTCCTTCCTCTCTTCCTTCCTCCCTCCCTGTTCCTTCCTCTCTTTGATTCTTTATTCTTTTTTCTTTACTATTAAGTTAAAAATCTTTTGTTATATTTATTCTCTATTTTTCCTTCATCTTCTTTGTTTATGTCACCAACATATTTTTATGGTGTCATATTTCTGCCTCAAAATGGCAAGAACTCTATATTGTGAATATCATGTTTATGTTTATATTTGCAATATAATTATCTTTCTCAATTTATCTCTGCTTCATCTTTTATTGAATATTTTAAGTACTAACTCATTTAAAATTATAAAATGTGTTTATTTTTTATAAGCCTTACTATTTAATTGTGGAATTATGCTTTTAATTTTTTCATTGTGTTCATTTATGGATTGGGAGCATGCACAGGCCTGAGAACCATGAATCATGTGTTGAGGTCAGAAGACAACGTGCAGAAATCCATCCACTCTCCTCTTCCACCACATGGGATCCAAGGATCAAACTCAGACCACCAAACTTGGCAGTAAGTGCCTTGATCCTTTAAGCCATTTTGCCAGCCCCAGAATCAGATTTTTAAATGTAGGTTTACAGTGAATAGCCAGGCTTAGGGGTGCACACCTTCCATTCCAGAACTCAGGAGACCAAGGCAGGCGGATCTCTGAGTTTGAGGCTAACTTTATATAACAAGCAACTTCTAAACCAGCCTGTACATGGTGAGATCCTGTCTTAAAACAAAACAAAAAAAAAAAAAAATGAATGATGAAATATATTCCCTTTCTTAAATTGTCAGCTCTAGCAACTTCAGAGGTCCATTGTACCACTGGAAGGTAATTTGGTTTACTTATCATCCTCCCAAAAGTAGCTTAAGATTTCTAAGTTACAATCTAGCAACATTCTAACTAGAAAGCAACTGCAGTTCAACCTTCCTCTAAGAGTTGGCTCACATACAGCAAGAGATTTTCCCATCATGCTGTTTAGAACCTATGCAGATTCTAGATGCTCAAAGAAGGCACCCCAACCCTGACACTTCCAACTCTAGGAAACTTTAGAACACTTCACACAGAATTGCAGTTTAATAACTGTGAGCAGGTCTGTCCCACCTTGCCCTCAGATGCTAAGTCATTAGTAATTGTCACTGTTTTAGATAATTCCACCATGGCTACTGTTTTATAAGAACCCCCTTTTCCTTCTTTAAAAAAGTTGATTTTGAAGATTTTTCAAAAGGGGTATTATTGGAGCAAAGGATAGCTATTCAGCATTTAGTGTTTAGTGCTGTATAATTCTCCAAATGAGAACACCATCAGTCTGGTATATTCATCCCGTCTCAACCTTATCAGTTTGGACTTTGTAGCTGTTAATATTGGCTGTCAGCTTCACAGGACTCACAGTTGCCAAGGAGACAAGCCTTTGTGTGTGCTGGTGAGGAACTAAGTAGACTGGATGGATTACGGGAGTTGGGTGGATCCACCTAGAAGTACACTGTTCTCTGGACTCAGTGAACTGAGCACCAGCATTCATTGTTTTCTGCTTCCTGACTTGTGTGAGGAGCCGCCTCCTACTTCTGCTGCTGTGATGCCTCCACAATGATCAGCTGTATTTCTGAGCTGTGAGTCAGGGTAAGCCCTGTCTCTCCCTTAAGTGTTTTTGCTAAGGCCGTAGGAAAAGTAAGACTATTCTTTTAGCTTAACAAACATAAAAAAGTTTATTATTATTTAAAAATATTTGTCCCATCTCAAGATGCTGTTTTCCTGTGTATTTTGAATTAATTTTAAAAACTGAATCACAATAGAATTTAGTTCCTAATGCACTTACAAGGAAGAAAATTAATCACGATAAAATTTTTCTTTGTATTTTAGAAGATTTATTTAATTGAAGGATTTAGGATACAATTATTCTTTTATTATGAAGTGTCATGGTTTGAATATAATTGGTCCAGGGAGTTGTACTATTTGGAGTAATGGCCTTGTTGAAGTAGGTGTGTCACTATGGGTGTGGGCTTTAAGACCCTCATTCTAGCTGCTTGGACATCAGTTCCACTAGCAGCCTTCAGATGAAGATGTAGAACTCTCAGCTCTGCCTGCACCATGCCTGCCTGGATGCTGCCATGCCCCTGCCTTGATGATAATGGACTGAACCTCTGAACCTGTAAGCCAGCCCCAATTAAAATGCTGTCCTTAATAAGAGTTGTCTTGGTCATAGTGTCTGTTCACAGCAGTAAAACCCTATGACATGAATGAAATGTTCACTTAGAGCAGAAAAATAAAATTACAAAACATAATATTGTATCGTAATCTTCAGACTCACTCCCCTTTCGTCTTTATAGGAATTTCATATTTGTGGCCAAATTTAGAATTGGGTCTAAAACATACTTATTTCCTGTGTTGCTGCTAGTACAAATATACAAGCTCAAAACCACCAATGTAAGTCTCCAATCTCCAACACTGCTTTTCATCTCTTCCATAGTCTGACATTTCTCCACCACTCCAGTGAGGACACCACTACTGTTCTTAGTTTGGTGAATCTGCTGGCTTTACTACCTCAGTACTGTATTGCTTCTGCCTGAAATATTTTGTCTGTTTTGCACAAGTTTTACCCCAATAGTTTATCATTCTTTAGGCAAATCTTAAGCACAGGTAGACAGGATGGGTCCTGGTGTTCTACTGGCTGAGAGTGATGACAAAAGTTCTTAGTAAACTTGTCTTATGAAGAGTTAGAAAAGAGATATACAAAGGCTTTAAACAAACAAACAAAAATAATAAAAGGAAATGCCAATTATCTGATTGGGTCTGTTATGTTTGCGTGTGTTGAAATGTGCTGTGACCTATTAATATGGACACTCAACTAATGATAATACTTGATGCACAATGGCAATAATCCAGGGGACTCTTGAAGAAAAATGGCAGGAAAACATGACTGTCTTGTATAAAGAGGGGCCCTGAAACTTGGCTTCACAGCGAAGCCATTCGAGGCGTAAAAACCTGCCTTACCGCTGCTTTATTTTGGCGTTGTTAGTTTATCTGTACTAGGCTCTAAGTAGGTCACAGTAATATGTTTCTCCTTAAGAACTGAATTTAAAAATAAAACTTTGAATGAGCCCAGGGTGATTCCAGTAAAAGTAGTTCAGGGGTTTTAAATGTTGGGAATGATCAGTGGGAGCCAATGTCTGCTCAGTGATCAGAAACTCACAAAATACGCAGATGACAAGGTTCACCATCACCAGCGGAGAAGAGCCCCTCGGGAAGAGAGAGCAGCGTGGGGCTCGGGAAGAGAGAGCAGCGTGCGGCTGGAGACGGAAGACAAACTATCTACTTGGTAGTTTCTTGGATTCGTCTGGGAGCAAAATCCTAGGATCAGCATCATTTTTCTATATAATTATGAAATACTTTTATTATTTTACTATTCACTGCTTTGTAAGCCAGGGGATATCTATTCTATTTAGCAAATCAAAGTAAAATAAGCTTTCATTTTTTTAGAATCTTGGAGACTACAAAATTTTAAATGTTTTGTTTTGTTTTTCAAGACAGGGTTTGTCTGTGCAGTTCTGGCTGTCCTAGAACTTGCTCTGTAGACCAGGCTGGGCTCGAACTCAGAGACCTGCCTGCCTCTGCCTCCCAAGTGCTGGGATCAAAGGTGTGTGCCCTCACAGCCTGGCTTTAGACTATTTCTTATGATGGCTGATTTTTCTATTTGACAAAAATTATTGAACACCTAACTACTATTTGTGGATGAAGCTCTTGAAAATCCGGGGAAGCAGTGGCTATCACTGTGCAGTTTATAATCTAGTGAGGGAATAAGTTCATTCATAAGTAAAAAACATGTTTACATAATGTTAAGTATGATAAGAGCACTGGAAACATGAGGAGGGACAGGGGAGAATCGGGGAGAGCCCTGCTGGGGACAGGCACTCAGGGGGAGAGTGCATGCACTGAGGATCATGTGACCGTTTAGGGCACAGTTTTCTATGCAGAGAGAAAACACATAAAGCCCAAGATAAGTAAATAAGGCATAAATAAGCTTTGTGTGTTGAAGGCGTCAACAAGAAGAATGGAAAACCATTCAATCCCTGTGCTTATAACTTATAACCATCCCATGAAGATATGCCTGGTGCTGATAAATGCTGTGGTCGAGGTGGCTCTGGAGAAAGAGGGAGGATATGTTTGCTATTTCCGATAATGTGCTGATAGAAGGGTCCCTAAAGAAAATAATTTTAAACAGGACTTTGAATAAAGAGTAAAACCATGCGGATACAGGTGGCAAGTGTCTTAGCCAGAACGGGGTATGCAAGAGCCCAGAGATGCGTAGAGAAAAAACGAAGAGACTGGAGAAGCGTTAACAAGGAGAAAGCTGGTGGCAGATTAGGTGAGCCTAGCCAGGGACAGTGTCTAGGTTTATCACCAGTGAGATGGTGCGCCAGTGCATAGTTTCGCCTACCCAGCATCCATTTTTATAAATCTGAATTTCTAAAGTAATTCAAGAATAACCCTGAACCCATAATTATTGGAAGTATTGTGGCGAAGCATGTCAACCCCAAATTCAAGCCCTCTGCATCGTGGTTGCTGGGTTGATCACCTCCAGACAGAAGTCCGAGTACTTATGATCCATAAACGCCATCTTGAGAGCCTTATTTCCTAAATCCACAAAGAGATGGAAGGTGAAATGGGCTAGAAAAAAGAAGCAGGTATAATTGCACAAAAGGAAGTTAGAGGCGGCAGAAATGATAAAGGCTGTGGGGATAGATGACAGAAGGGGACCCCTGAAACTCTGCAGCCTTGAAAATATGTGGTTGCTTGAAGAGACACTACTACCAGGATGGGTGAGGGTGGCACACAATAGAACCTCTGCTCCAGTTCCCACCTCCAGGCTTCTGCCCGGCTTGAGTTCCTGCCCCCCCCCCCCCAGCGGCAGACTGCGATGTGGGACTGTCGGCTGACATAAATGCTTTCTCCCCAAGTTGCTTTTGGTCATGTTTTACCACAACGATAAACACCCTAAGACAAAGGGTGACTATGGTTAAAGTATATGATATGAGTGTGTAAAAATATCTTTATGAAACCCATAACTGTACAGAATAAAAATACACAGACACACACACAGCACAACAAAGTGGAGGGCAACAGGGTGAACTGTTGCTCTTCCCCCTTGTACATCTAAGTTGGAACCAGGGCTTGAGACATTTGGGGTTGACATTCAGCCTTAGCTGCTATCAGCAGATAGCACAGCAGCAGAGAAGACTGCAAGTCACCAGAAAGAAACAACAGTAAAGACCTGGACACAATTTGAAAGTGTGATAATAGCAAGGCTAACTTTAATACTTACATTGTGTCGCGTTTTCTACTCAATGTTTTGTATACATTAACTCACTCAATCCTTACAACTATAAGATAATTGCTACTGTTTTCCCCACCATTCAGAAAAGGAAATTAAGCCTCAGAAAGATTGAACACCGTGTCTAAGAGTAGTCAAGCTAGGAAGAAACAGAACTGAGGCTTTATTTGCAGTTGCCTTGCTGAGCTCTTGGTCAGTTTCTTGGTCTCTTGGTCAGTTTCTTGCACTGTGCTGTCCCTGGAGATACAGGTTTCCAAATTCAGTGTGTCACCATGGGCTGGGTCAAGTATCATAAACATGATCATTGTTCTAGGCCTCTAAGAGCCTGAACCCCTAGAATATGTCTTCTTTGTTTTTGCTAATATATGGACAGACTGTGGGTAACTGGTATGGTTTGGATGAGATTGGATCCCAGAGGCTTATCTTACCTGATCACCGGTTCTCTCTCTATCTCTCTATCTCTGTCTCCTCCCTGTGGATCAGATACATGATCTCAGCTACTGCTCCAGTGCCATGCCTGCTTGCCTGCTACCTCGTTCCTCACCATGATGGTCAAAAACCAGCCCTCCGAAACTGTATGAAGCCCCAATTAAATACTCCCTTCCATAAGTTGCTTTGGTCATGGTGCCTCTTTATGGACAGTATCTAAGAAAATGGAGAATACCAGAACCACGAGGCTGCCGGGTCGGCTCAGTGGTCCTTAGCAGAAATGGATGCTTCTGGTGCTCACAACCCTGTTTGTTCCCTGTCAGACACTGTCCAGATGCTGCATATCGGTGTGACACCCAGTGATTGTTTAGACTTCCCTGCATTAGAAGATGATTTCACTTTACAGAAGAGATTCATGAAATGGGAGAAGCTCCTGAATTCTCCATGGCACATTTAAATCTACACATGGGAAACAGCTGTTTAGAATTTAAGACTTGCCTACTTATTACATCTACTCCTGGCTATTCGGTGCTTGCTGCCGGAAGACACAGAAGAAAACCTTTTTTTTTTTTTTTTTTTTTTTTTTTAATACGAGAAGGCAAATATTATCTTGGTTTCTGCATTTATTTTTCTAGTGAAAAAGTTAATAATTTTGCCACAAGCTAATGTTCGAGTCGGTGTTCCAGGTAGACTGGAGAGTTGCATTCAGGAAGAGAGAGAAGAGAAGGAATGCTTAGAGACCTTTCAAAGGTCACCTCATCCTCTCCTTCTTGACTGCCTTGGGAACATCAATAGCTTTTTAATGTTTTTATTTTTTCCTTTGATGATACACTGATCATGGTTCTCTAGAGTCACAGAATTTATGGGATATCTCTATATATAAAGGGAACTTACAGTCTGCAGTCCAACTGGGCAGCTGTGAATGTTGAAGTCCAAGAATCCAGTAGTTGGTCAGTCCCACAAGGCTAGTTGTTTCCACTGGTCTTCTGTATAAGCTGGAATCCTGAAGAAGTAGGTTCCAACAGATATGAGGGCAAGAAAGTACAAGCAGGCAAAGAAAAGAGTCTTCCTCTTCCCAATATCCTTATATAGGCCCAGATTAAAGGTGTATACCTCCGTGTCTAGATTTGGAATTTGCTTGTCTCAGGCTGGCCTTGAACTCAGAGACCTGCTCGCCTCGGTCTCTGGAATTAAAGGTGTGTACTACCTTGTCTGGGCCTAAGCTTCTCATAGCTACTCTGCCTCAAGATCTGGGTCACAGGTGAGCCCTCCATTTCCAGATTGTAGTTCATCCCAGATGTTGTCAAGTTGACAACCAGGAATAGCCATCACAGAGGGGAAACTGCAATTTGCATTCTCACAGGCTAAATCTAGCCTTGAAGATATATGTCTGGTTGGCTCACCTGATGTTAAAAGTTCTTTTGAGTGAAGGCTTTAAAATTGTTAACCTTCTTTCATACAAGAATTCAATTTTCCAGCTTCCTTTAGAAATCACACACTGACCCACATTCTTCCTTGGTACTCTGTGGCCAAGTTGGTCTTCAGAGAAGCTATTCAACTTTTACTGGGATACAGTCAATTACCCAGGCCTGCTTACCTGCTTATTTTATGTGATAAATATGTCTCCTCTTGTCTGGACATCAGAGGTTTTTTTGTTTTTTTTTTTTTTTTTTTTTTTTTTTTTTAAGATTCATTTATTTTATATATGTAAGTACACTGTCACTGTCTTCAGACACACCAGAAGATGGCATCAGATCCCATTACAGATGGTTGTGAGCCACCATGTAGTTGCTGGGAATTGAACTCAGGACCTCTGGAAGAACAGTCAGTGCTCTTAACCACTGAGCCATCTCTCTAGCCCCCGACATCAGAGCTTTGCATACCTGTATAACACAATGTTCTGCTCTGTCTTTTGGCTTTTATTGGTTTCTATGTACCAAGGACCAGCCTCAGCTTGGAGAGGGGTTCTTAGAGAAGAGGTGTCTGGGAGCCTAGAACAAAAATGACTTGAGGTCAAATTGTGGGTCCAAGCTGGCAAACTGTGCTCTGCTCTGGTGACTTTCCAGCTTACTTTCTCTCTGTTCTGCTTTCTTTCCCTCTGATCTGCTTTCTCTGGAGATCTCCAGACAGCTCTATTTTCTACTTGAGACAGTTCTCCAAGAACTGTCTCTCTCTTGCTATTCTAAAACATTTTCTGGCACTTTTCTTGCATATCATAACTCTAGTCTTTTATCTTACATATCAATCCAGTCTTTCACTCCTGGTTACCTTTCTGGTTATCCTGTGCATCAGCATTCTGTAACCCAGCCCCTTAATTCTTGGGAGACAGCAAGCATTGCAAATGAATTCGTAGATCTGCCTGCCTGGTTAAGGACAGATGCTAAACTAGCAGGGTGGGACCCTGTCCTAAAATTACTATTTCTAGGTCTTACCTTGCTCTGTCCCAGGCTGATCCAGAATTCTGCCAATGTAAGCATAAACAAACAAACAACAAAACCATAGCTGGGTGGGATCTCCTGCAATCAACACTCCCTAAATCTCTTTATCTCTTTCTTTAGTATCTCCCTGACAAGCTGGTTCACAACGTGGCTGCTTTTGTTCCTTTAGATTCAAAAGACCTTCATAATTCATATGACATCCTTACATTTTTTTGGATACTTGAGAAATCATATATTTTTGAACTTTCATTTTTAGAGTTATTTTCCACAGCCTCTAGGGCTGACCTGAAGGTCCCAGCATTTATCTTTTTGCTGAGACATTTGCCACACCTTTGCCTCTGTTAGGTACTCTGATGATCATGGAGTCACTAACGTTAACAGGGAAGCGATTCCTCAGAGTGTAAAATATGTACATTATAATACAAACAAGCCTTATGCCTGTGGCAGCCATCAACACTCTTGGGCACCCACATCTGCCGACCCTGTCCCAGGGGCAGGAAACATGTCAGTTGGTCCCCACCAAGGTCATGGTGGATCTGGCCAGGAATCTCTTTTTATCCTCTTGGTCCTTGGGTTTTCTGGTGATTAAGGTGATGTAGAACCATGGTGGAAAGCTAGTTAAGGTGAGGTAGAACCGTGGTGGGATGCTAGTTAAGGTGATGTAGAGCAGTTGTGGAAAGCTAGTTAAGTGCTTTGGGAACTGGCTAATTCTCAAGTGCAACTCAAACAAACTGGCCACCAGTTTTCGACCTTTCCAGTTGCACTGAATGGAGAAAGGTAGAGCAGGGGAAGAGTTAAGGTCAGAGCTGCCTGTAGAGATGACAAAAGGGGATCATTCGAGCTGTGATCAGGAAGAACTTCTCTGTTTGGATATTTGGGTTAACTGTATTTGAGTTGAGGACACCTGGGGAGGAAACGGAAATATGTGTAAAGGTCCCCCCCCCAGGAAATAATAAAATGAAGGGGTCAGTAACAGCACGTATAAGTTAGTGACTGTTTCCAAACCCTGTTCATAAGATGGCTCATGCAGTAATCTGGGATGCTTTCTATAGAAATATAAAAGCATGATTCACCATTTTACAACTCACTCGCATGAAAGACTACAGTGGATTATGCCGCATCATGTTTGACTTTCTCTTCAGCCCTAGAGATCACAGAAGATTGTTTAGATGTGTTGGGAACAGAAATGCCAACTGGGCTGGAGACATAGCTCAGTGTTAACAAAACTGACTGTGGGCTGGAGAGATGGCGCATCAGTTAAGAGCACTGACTGCTTGCCCAGAGGTCTTGAGTTCAATTCCCAGCAACCACATGGTGGCTCACAACCATATATAATGTGATCCAACGCCCTCTTCTGGTGTGTCTGAAGACAGCTACAGTGTACTCACATACAATTAAATAAATAAATAATTTTAAAACAAAACAAAACACTGATTGTTCTTCTGGAAAACACGTGTTCAAATCCCAGAACCCACATGCTCACAACTACCTGTAACTCTGGAATTCAACACCCTTATACAACATACATGAAGGTGAAACACCTATACACATAAAATAAAATGCCAACAATATGAAATATACATGTCAAGTTTTTTGTTTTGTTTTATTTCCTAAACACCAAAGCAGCTTAGGAGAATGCTCACAATATGGAATAAGTAGACATATCAGCCTAATACCTGAGAAAGATGATCTGGTGATGCTTAATGGCATAATGCAAAATTATAAAAAAAATGAATTTAACACTATCTAATAGATTAACAGTAACAGTCTGATAGGCTGCTAGACTTTCAAGGCTCAGTACTGCAAAATTTAAGTCTATCCAACTATTTGGAAGATCTTTGCTTTCAGTTACCGATTATTTTCATTACATTTTACAATTATCCTTCCACAGCCTTCCAAGTGCTAGGTAATAATAGAAAGCAACCATTGAAGAGGGGTTGGCCAGGCTTGCCTGTGGTAATAGGTTATAATAATGTTTGACACAAATAAATTGCTTATAAGGCTGATTGTATGTAGAGTCTAGATTTGAAATCAAATTAACCTTATGACAAAATCCATATCATGTGTTTGCCAATAGCCTCAACTATACTGTGCCAGCTGGTTTGGGGCAACAATAGTAACCTGGTAAAAAATAGAAATATAAATTAGTATTTGTCTTTTGTTAGGTGGGCTGGGTTAATGTAGTAGATGGTAAAGGCTTGGGGGCAGGTGGGTGGGAAGGAGTTTCAGGCACCAAGGAGAACGGAGTAGTTCAGAAAGCTATTTCCAGGACTCCTAGACCTCCCAAAGCACTGGATCTTTGTGGTCTGACCTTCTGAACACCCTGGCCTGACCTTCAGGGACATGTGGAACACTCAGGCCTGGTTTCCGCAACATCCTTGCTAACGGGCCTGCTTCCAAACCTAGAAAGTTGGCAATGCCTCGGAAACAATATAAAGAGCACATCTTCCCTGATGGGAGGAAACCTGACAGACAGCTTGGCTCTCAGACTCCTGACAGAGTGCAGTCATGGGTAAATAAAAGAGGCATGAATATTTTATTTCCTTATGAAAGGGACCGTGAATCACAAAGTCTCCTTTGCTGCCCTCAGATAAATATCAATGGTAAGATAAAGAAGGGCTGTCCACCTGCCCCCAAATTTCCAAGTCCTAGGTGGGCTTCAGACCTATCTCCCCAGGCAGATACCTATTTCTAATTTCCTCAGGCCTTCAGGGGAGAGGTGCTACAGTTGGGTGAAACCGTGATGAGGTCATCTTCACCAACAGTGGAGAAGAAAGACTGGCCCCCTGGCAAGGTCAAGAATGGTTCCCTCCCCTCCCCTTCCCTCTCCTTCCCTCCCCTCTTCTCTCCTCTCCTCTCTTCTCTTTTTGTGTTTATTCTCATTTTTTTCTCTTCTTTTCTTCTCCTTCTCTTCTTTCATTCCTTCTGAAGATAGGCATTTAAATTATCCATTTTTATTGTCATGTAATTAACAAAAAGTATATATTTTCAAAGTATAAAATATGATGTTTTGGTATGCACATTTTATGAAACCATTGCCACACAAACCAATTAACAGATTAATCACATATTGATAATTTTATTTATAGTAATAATAGTTAATACCTCTCCATTTTCCCCACACTGATTCTTCATTTCTAGATTTTTGTCTGGCTGGTTTTGTGTGTCAGCTTGATACGAGCTGGAGTTATCACAGAGAAAGGAGCCTCCCTGAGGAAATGCCTCCATGAGATCCAGGTATAAGTCATTTTCTTAATTAGTGATCAAGGGTGGGAGGGCCCATTATGGGTGGTGCCATCCCCGGGCTGGTAGACCTGGGTTCTATAAGAAAGCAGGCTGAGCAAGCCAGGGGAAGCAAGTCAGTAAGTAACATCCCTCCATGGCCTCTGCATTACCTCCTGCCTCCTGGTTCCTGTCTTGTGTGAGTTCCAGTCCTGACTTCCTTTGGTGATAAATAGCAATGTGGAAGTGTAAGCTGAATAAACTCTTCCTCCCCAGCTTGCTTCTTGGTCATATTTGTGCAGGAATAGATACCCTGACTAAGACAGCTCCCATACACTACTCTTGCCTTAATTCTTGGTGATGCTAGTAAACCTGTGGATGATACTTCCCAATATCCTGGATACTTAGTTTTCTCTCTCTTTCCTACTCTTGTAGTGTGAACACTTGTTCCCTCTAAAATTCATGCTCACATTTAGTTGCCCTTGTAACAATATCAAGACATGGAATCATCAAGGGGATAGTTAGGTCATGAGGGCATCGTCTTGAAGGGCAGAATTGATGTCATTACGAAAGGGTAAATTTAGACTCCATTTGCCCCCTCAGACCTTGAGATACCAGAAAAAAGGCCCATAACACATGGCTGAACATTTATACAGACATAGTAGCGTCCAAAATGGTAAACCTATAAATTCTCCTTATTAGAAATGTATTAGTCTCAAGTGTTCCATTAGAATATGTGTAAGAAACTAAGACATAGTATCAAAAATTCCCCTCTCTCAACAATCTAATCTTTAATTTGGAAAAATTTAGTGACTATCTTCTATTTACATTTTTGAGAGTGTTGAATATATGAAAAGGAGAGAGATCATAGCATACCATGCCCCATAGACCAGGGGAGAGATTCTATAAGGAATACTTAGGGTTAAAAATCATAGCATAATGAATTATAGTACTTTAATACTATCCGCAAATTTCCATAATACTAACTTTTTATTGACTAGGTGATGCCTCCTGTGGAGGCCATTTTGCTCACAGTAAAACACTTTATGAGGCTATATCACAGTTTCTGATACCAGAAGTGAGGAAGGACTCTGAGCTTGCCTTTGAATTCTTATGCATAGTTCCTCACTACTTTCCTTACAGGGGAAAAGTCTGATTTTTAAACGAAAGTTAGGGCAATAGTCATTGTCATGGGATTTTTGAATGCTAATAAATATACTGAATGGCAGATTCTAGGCTCGGAGTCTTTGTTTTGTTCATTTATTCATCCTAGAAATCTTGTGAGGTAGGTACTATTCCCTTAATCGATAGGTAGGTAACTGTGAAATAGAATTTCTATTTTTAATAAAGTTTTTCTCCATGAGCTTTATAAAATTTTAATTTTGAGTAGGAAAAAAATACAAATTCTAGTTTGAATAGTCAAAGAAAAAAACAGTATGCATGCAGATGGTCTGAGCTAAAATAAATCATATGTGCTTGAAAATGAAAGCCTTTTTATGAAAGAATGTGTTAATGGCTTCAATGGAATTACTTGCCAATGGCTTCTGCATTGCACCAGAATGAGAACAATGACAGACCAATTTAGTCAACAAAGGGCAAGGGAGTGAAAGAAAGGGGCTCTCAGTTACTGTTAAGATACTGTGTGTGTGTGTGTGTGTGTGTGTGTGTGTGTGTGTGTGTGTGTGTGTATCTGTGTGTCTGTATCTGTGTGTGTGTCTGTGAGTGTGTGTTTGTGTGTCTGCATGTGTGTCTGTGTGTGTATCTGTGTGTATGTCTGTGTTTGTGTATGTCTGTGTGTCTGTCTGTGTGTGTGTGTCTGTGTGTCTTTGTGTGTCTCTGTGTGTCTGCATGTGTGTCTGTGTGTGTGTGTGTGTGTGTGTGTATGTGTGTGTGTTTGACAGTGTCATGTATACCAGACTGGCCTCACACTTGTTATGTAGCTGAGGATAAACCTGAATTCCTGACTCCCCTGTGTCTCCATCCCACATCACACACTGGGATAACGGGCATCCACCAGCGGACCTGCTGCTGTGCTGGAGCCTGGACTCAGGTCTTTTGCTTGTTGGGCGTGAGACTATGGAGCTCTTCTCCATTCACTTCCAGTTGTATATTCCTAAATGCTTTGGGAAAGCAGGGAAAACAGTACAGTGAAGATGCTATTTGCATAGATTTGAAAATGCTTAATGTCTTTGCCACTCCTGCTTTTCTCTGTGCATCTATTTGATTCATTTTTAAAAGCAATTGCTGATACTGAGGATGTAGCTCAGTGAGAGAGCAAATGCTCAACATATGGGAACCTTTGGTTCTAGTCTACACACACACACACACACACTCACACACACACACACACTCACACACACACACACACACACACAGAGAGAGAGAGAGAGAGAGAGAGAGAGAGAGAGAGAGAGAGAGAGAGTAAACATTCTATACTCTAGCATATATTTCTCAAGGACAAGAGCATTATTTATAGTGTTTCTTCTTAAACTGAACATGAAATTATTGTTGTTATCATCTTCTATTTAGTCTATGTTCACACTACTCCAATTGTCCCAATAGCATCTTATTCATATCCTTTTATTTCCATCTTATTCAGAATTCTGTCACAGCTCCCTCGCAGCCTTTGGTTGAAAAGTCTTCAGTCTCGGCCCAGACTTTCTTGTCTTTCATAATGCTAATGTCACAGAAGAACCCGTCAGTTGTTTTGTAGGCTGTTCCTCTATTTAGATCAATGCTCTGCTTTTTTCTCATGATTAGATGTACATTAAGCATTTTAACAGGAAGACCAAATAGATGACATTGAGATAAGTCTGTAACAGATACTAGATTTACTCAATAAGTAACATAAATATTTTTTATTTCAGAATTAATATAGTTTTATTCATTTACTTTTATTTTTACTTATAAAAATGTTTGACTCCCGCTTCTTGGGGCTGGGATTGAAAGAGTGTGTTGCCCAGTGAGGGCATTTTATGCTGCAAAATTACACAGGAGAGGCAGTCATGCAGCAAGATACAGGTTGCCTTCAGACATCTTTCTCCTCTTACAAAGTCACTTATGCCACAGTGGGTGCCCCAACCTCATGATGTCATCTAATCCTAATTACTCTCTGAAAGCCTCATGCTCAAACACCAGCTACCTGAATTTGGGAATCATGTTTCTAACACATAAACTTCAGAGTAGTGCATTTTAAACTATACCAATGACTGAAGTTTATGAACACAAGTCTCAGGTGTACTAGTGAACCTGAAATTCTCATTTTTGCCTGGAGATCTAACAAATGTGTTCTCGTATGTTATCCAGTGTATCTCTGAATTGGTCACTTTACTTGGCTTCCTGACTCTTAAAAATGTATACTTAAAATATTATTGTCAGGGCCAACAAAATAGCTCAGTGCTCCCTACCAAGCCTGATAACCTGAGTTTAATTCCAGGACCTACACAGTAGAAAAAGAAAATCAATTTCTGCAAGTTGTCCTTTGACCTTCACAGATGCACTGTTGTGTACACACACACACACACACACACACACACACATACACACACACACAAAATAAATAAATAAATGTAATAAAATATATTTTGTTAAATGAAACTTTCCTCAGAACTGCTAAATATGAGATAAAAAATTTTGCTTTTATGAATAACTCAAGAAAACCTGTGCATGTTAGAAATTAGTACTCACATTTAGATATGTATTTATTTTATTTTATATGCATCGCTGTTTTGTCTGTCTGTGTGTATGCATGTATGAAACAAGTGTGCCTTGTGCCCATGGAGACCAGAAGAGTGTGTCAGATTCTTCCCTGGAATTGGACTTTCAGATGGTTCTAAGTCTTCATGTGGGAGCTGGGAACTGAACCTGGGTCTTCTGAGAGAGACAAGTACTCCAAACAATGGAGTCATCTCTCCAGCCTCCTAATTCACAACTTTTTAAAAAAGATTATATATATGTATGTATGTATATAAAATTAGCTGTCTTCAGACACACCAGAAGAGGGCATCAGATCCCGTTACAGATGGTTGTGAGCCACCGTGTAGCTGCTGGGAATTGAACTCAGGACCTCTGGAAGGGCAGTCAGTGTCCTTAACCGCTCTTCAGCTCTCTAATACATAATTTTTAAGAGTAGAATAATGTGCCTTCAAAATATGGATGTAACTGGTTTAAATTATTTACACATTTACTATGTATAAAGCAATTTACTTTTAATTTTTGTCTGAATGGTGATGAAGTTCTAATAATGTTAGATTTTGTGTGTGTGTGTGTGTGTGTGTAACTATTGCTGGGAAGTAGAGTAAGCTAATAAGTTGTTTGGGCGGAATTGCCAAAGCTGTTAGCAATGAAAATGAGAATTAGAAGAAACCCCCTGAAACAGGCTTAGCATATCCACACATTTTTAATACATGTTTTACAATAATCATAGCTGCTGTTTATTGAGTACATGCCAAGTCTTTTATATGTATCTCCCATAATTAGTACAATAACTTAGGAGCGAACTATAATTACAACAATTTATAAACTGGAAACAAAAGACTTAAATCATTAATGCTAAAAGCTTTCAGTTATTCAGTCTACAAATTGTTAGACTTTGTTGCTATCATAGATGCTAGAGTATGTTCAAAATTCCAAGTGGTATCCATGTACATGTATGTGCAGGCATACATGCTTTTCCATGAGAAAACTAAAACAAACTTAAACTTACATCTGTGTAAATTATTTTTCCTTGTTCCCTGGTACAGGATAATAACTCTAAAAATAGTCATATTTTTGTTACATATTTTATCATCATTTAATTTTTTAATAAATAATATTAATTGTTATAATGTAAACAATTATACCAATAACAAAGATGGTTAAAAAAACAAAGGTGCTAATAATAATCTCATATTTAATAAGTGTTATGTTTGCTTTGAATGAATTATCACCTTGACAAACTATCATTTTTTGCCGCATATTTTTCCATGTGAAACACGACATATGCATAGATTTCAAAGAGGTAAAAAAATCTATTTTAATTTTCTCTAAATTTTAAATCAAATTCTGGGGTAAATGTTATAGCAATTAATCACAACTTGAATTATTTGAAATAAGATCTGACTAAACTCATGGGATGGTTTGAGTGAAAATAGGCTCACATATTTAAATGTTTAGTCATCCAGGAGTGGAACTGTTTGAAAGGATTAGAAGGATTAGGAGGTGTGGCCTTGCTGGTGGAAGTGTGTCTGTCACTGAGAGTGGGCTTTGAGGGTACAAAAGCCTATGCCATGCCTAGTTTTTCTTCCTCTGCCTTCCTATGGATGGAGATACAGCTTTCAACTGTTTCTTCAGCACCATGCCTGCCTAAAGCACACCACGCTCCCCACCATTGATGATAGTGGACTAAACCTCTGAAACTGTAAGCCACAATTAAATGCTTTCTTTTATAAGAAATGCCTTGGCCATGGTGTCTTCTCACGGCAATAGGACAGAAATTAAGACAACTCCTAACACTAAAGCAGCTGTTTCCGACAGGAACTCTATATAGTTAGCTTATAGTTGTACAAAGGCTATCATGAATTGGGTTTATAACCAGTAGAAGTAATTCTTACTTCAAATTATCAACCAGCATAAGATTATAATTCCTGTGTATTTGGGTAAATAACTTTTCTACATCTAACAGTGTAACCAGATTGGTAGCTTGGGGAAAGGGCATGTGTAAATAAAATCTGTTTGAATATACCCACAAAGCCACTGAGAGAGAATTTCTCTCAATGTTTGACTAAGTAATCTGAGAGTGACAGGCCAGGGGAGGAGAGAGATCCTATACCACACACACCCCAGGGATTATATAGAAAACCTGGGTAAAAATGTGTGACAAAACTTTGGTAATCCAGCTCACTTATGTGATGTGAGGATTTAAAACTGTGATAAGAGGAAGAAGACAAAAATGCAGTGTCAAATTCAAAGCAAAGTGTGGGTCGTCTGCCTTGTCTCCCACTTGTTGATAATCTGATGAAAATACCTTTCCACAAGCAAGACTGATGCAAATAAGGCCAATTAAGCGCTGAGCTTCTGGAAGTGTTTGGCTGAGGGATCTCTTCAGGCTGGTTTCTGCTAATGTGCATCTTACGCTGTGCATTTCTGAGGTACAACTGTGTCAATGCTACGGCCACTGGATTTTTAATTTTTAAAATCCAAATCCAAATCCACCAAATGTGATGCCTTTCTCTCTAGTTCCCAACAGAGTGTGAAGTTGAGTCATGAGTCTCTTCCTATTGGGACTTAGAGGGGAGAGGGTCGGTCTAGGTGACTGTTCTCTCGTAATTAGGGCATACAGGAATTTTCTATCATCTGTAATAAAATCTGGGAAGGCACATACAAAGTCAAGAAATGACACAGGTGAAGGGTTAGATCTTGTCCCTCTTCATTTTTACTCCCCCACAGGAGTCTTTGAGTTCTTGTTGCTAATTGTTTTTTATTTAAAAGTCCAGTTGTTCATATTCAACTTCTTCCCATGTTTTCATGCTTTTTCTTTCTTTTATTGATGCTTTTCCTTCCATTACCTTTGAAGATATAAAATGAACCTGTTTTCAAGCACTTTCCTCATTGATATTCTTTCCATTTCTTCAGGAGTGAATCATCTACTGGCTGAGTTTCATGCTTGCTCTACTACAGTAACAGTTTCTGTTATGTGTTTATGTCCTCGTCATCGCCATCGCTGTCATCGTCATCGTCGGCCATCTTCACTGGGAATCATATTTCCTCCCCCAGTTTCTTTCTAACAGTCTTGGAGTTGATAACATCTTCCCTCTCCCCATGAGCATTCCAATTTAGAACACAGTTTTATATTTGTAAATCGGTCCTCTGAGGAACAACTAAAACACACCGTCTCTCAGAATTCCTTTAAGCCTCGACCCGGGACTTGTAGCTCCAGCTCCTGCTACTGTGGCGACCTTTCTAATGTTTTGTACTTCACAGAGTGAGCCTCGCCCCCGTGTTACTTCTGCATTACTCTAACAAAGTGTCTGGCCTGAACAGGTTAAGTCAGGAAGGATTTATATGGCTGCAGGGTTCCAGCGTTTTCAGCCAATATATCATCAGCAAGGGCTCAGCAGAGCACAGCAGCCTATATCCCGACCACCCAGCCTAGATCCTGACCACTCAGCCACAGAACGCTGAGAATAGACTAACCAGGAATAACTTTCAATTTTGTGTCCCTGGTGACCTATTTTCTTTAACTGGGCCTCACTTTCTGAGGTTTCCACCACCTCCAGATAGTCCATTGGCCAGGAGTGGAGTATACGCTAAGCCTGCCTGGGCTCCTTTCATAGCCAAGCGGTAACGGCCAGTAGAGTACTTTGAATTCTCATCTGTTTGAATGAGGTCATTTGAGTCATCTGAATTCCTGGTGCTCACTGTTTATATCCCATACTAAAGCTCAGGCCCTGCTTACTGCTGCTCTGTTTTACTCCACACCCAATGCTTAAAATTTGTGTAACCCTTCCTTAAAGTCAGAGGTAGGCACTATCTGAGTTTAAAGATGTCTCATGAGCTTCCAATCTGGGTTTTACTAAATGAGGTTATATGTATTCTGTCTAAAGGACTGCTTCTTGTTCTGGGATAGATGTCCTTTATATTACTTTGGTATTAAAGAGCTTTATTATAACCATAAAGGGAGCCACATTTCCTAACATCCTTTCTTACCAGTTGGGAGACTGACAACTTTATGTTAGGGCTAAGAGTGGTTATGAAATTTTGTTAGCCTACGGTAACCAAGATTTGAAAGCCATGGGTTAACCATCCACTTATCTTTGATGAAAGGTGTATCTGTGACTATCAGTCACTTATCAAAGCAATTCAGCTATATGCAAATGATTACAGTGTTGTGTTGCTGTGAGTGACACAGCAAGAAAAAAGATGGGCTCCGCCTTTTTCTTTTGAAATTTAAAATCTGCTTAAATACTACACACTCCAGAATAAAGTCTCTTGCTCTGTTACTCAAGATTGAGGACCATGTCTAATTTATACTCTGAATATCTAATCACACTGAAAATGTGCTGTGGCTGTATTTAATTTTTAATTCACTTTTCTTTTTATCTGTGTCATCATAACCACTATAAAGTACCATAAAACAGAGTTACAAAGAAGACTATGAATAAGTCTCTGCCCTCGAGGAACTCATAATCTAGTTAGAAAGACAGGATACACGGACAGAAAGATTAATAACTCAGAAAGTTAGTGCATGATTAACGTTGAACCAGTGGCCCGGGGACTAAGCGGGAAATGGCTTAAGAAATGGGGTTAGTTGTGCCCGTGGCATGTGGACGCCAACAGCATTGTAAAACCCAGTGCCTCCCTGAACTTATCATTTTTAAAAGTCCTGCAGGGCAGTGTGATAAAGGCAGGATGTGGTGATGAACACCTATCCTTTCTGCCCGAAAGAATTCTGCTTCGATGAAACGTACTTACCTATTCAATAGTGGAGAACGGGCAACTGCTTAAATCCACTCTTCTTTGGAATTCAGCAACTTTCCGCTCTTGTGAAAGCATACTGCTTACTCTAAGCCATTTATCAAAGTATTTCAGTCCTAGTCTCCCTCGGGAGTTATTTTAGTGTCTCTGATGTTTGGGCATGGTTTACCGACTGCTACTATCACTCAGGTTTATGGGAAAGACAAGAGGAGGAACAGTAGAGGATTCCAGAAAGAGTCACCAAAAATATGGCCCGAAGGAAAATGTAATGGGATAAGGAATTGGCCATTGATCTTGCAAATAAAATGGACTTTATGAGAAAACTCTTAAGAAACGGAAGTTCTTTCTGAAATCTGACCATTAATTTTAGTCATGTTACCAGGTTTGTTGCACTGGGCCATGTTTCTAAAGTTGCTGAGCGAAACATGAGCTTCCTGGCAAAAACCTGATAAAGAGCCACAAATAAGTAGGTTAAGAAATAAGAACTTGGGGGCAAGGGGGTTTTGTGGAGGGGAAACTGGGAAGGGGATAACATTTGAAATATAAATAAATAAATAAATAAATAAATAAATAAAATAGCCAATTTAAAAAAAAAAAAGAAATAAGTTATTGTGTTAACTCCAGAGAAGTCCAAAACTGAGGATGTGGGGAGGACCAGAGTCAGATTCCTTTGGAGGGCTGGCGTGGAAGATCAGTTGCAGGTCTTTCTCCATGCCTTGCGGGTGGCCCTTGTCACCTGTACACAGTGGGTGTTCTTCCTGTATGTGCTCTGAGTGTCTGCAGTCTTCCTCCTTTTACAAGGATGCCGTCCATATTGGAGTTTGGTCCACACTAATGACTCGATCAGCATTGTAAAGACCCCTTGTCTTAACAAGGTCACATACAGTGGTCTGGAGATTCGGGACTGTAGTATTTGGATTCTGAGGGTTAAACAGTGGAATCTACTACAAGGGAGAAATTAATTATCGACTATTAGTATCAAAGTTAACAACAAGCTGCTTAGAAAACATCAGAGAGGATCAATGGAACTGAACAAAAGATGTTGGTTATGACATATGTATGTAATTGATGTTAACAAAGATGGCCAGGCAAAGGCACAGGGTAGGGTAGTTGTTTTAGGGTTTATGGTAATATAATAATTGTGCAAAAATTGCTTTGTTATGTGATTTCTATAGACAAATATAAAGTACTTTGCTCATACTCACCAACCTATTCACATCCCCTCCTCCAAAGCTGTCAGCAAATGGTGACAGAACAGACACAAAAATGTTGAAAAACAAGCACAAAATCCAAAACTGCCTACTCTTCACCTCATTCACACGCACATTTACTTTAAATTCCACTGTAAATCTAAGCATCAAAGCCATAAGCATTTAAGAAGTAAACATGGCACAAAATGTTAGATTTAGCAAAGGCTTTCTTTAAAGTATAGAGAAATAACAAATGGAAAAGGAAGGCATGTAAAACAAAAATAGAAAAGAAAAATATTGAAACCCATTCCTGCTTAAATGACATAGTTACAAAGGTTGAAATGCAAGCCACAGTCTGGAGGAAATCATTTGTCAAATACAAACCCAACAAAGAATGTTTGCCTAGTAATAAAACACTAATGAATCGATTGAAAAATGCCTAAAACACTTGAAGAGCTTTCGCCAGGAACTGTTGATAACAAACCGACATGTGGGGAGAGCCGACATCATTACTTATTAGAAGTTCAGTGTGAAGCTTGAAAGAGCAGACGGAGCCGGCTGTGAGAGGGAAACAGCAGAGACGGAGTGAGAGGGAGATAGAATGTACAACCACGTGGGAAGCTCGGTAGGTCTGCCTGGTCTCATTTTACTTTACTCTTAAAGACAGGGTGTTGTTATATATCTGAAACTTGCCTGGAGCTCACTTTGTAGCCCAGGCTGGCTTCAAATTCATGATCTGCCTGCTGTCTCAGCCTACCAAGTACCAGCTGTCAGTTTCTTCATGACTTTTTAGGTCTGTCTATAAGGCTGTATACTTGAAATACTTTCCCACTCGAAAGACCCTGATGTAAAAGTGAAAGGAAAATTTTACTTTAAAGTTTCTGAAAGATGCTGTTTATCATGTGCCAATTATGTATCTCCATAGAGCTGTAAAATGTGTTTCTCAAAGATTCCTTTTCTATACTTTCTAATTCTTGGAATGCCTGAAAAAACAGTATTATGTTCCCTTCTTTCTCCTCCTCTCCCTCCTCTTCTTCCTCTTCCTCATCCATATTTTGTTAACGCAATAACAGCACTGCCCTGCAGCTAGAACAAGATGCAAGAAAACAAAGTAAGGGGCTGGAGGTGGCTTGGTACTTAAGAGCATGTACTTCTCTTTCAGAGGACCGGAGTTCAGTCTTCACCACCCGCTATCAGATGCTCACAATTGCCTGTAACCCAGCTCCAGGGGACCCTACATTCTTCTCTGACCTCCTGGGATACATATTTCACGTACACAAACTCATGTGCATACTTCCACACAGATACACACATGTGAACGTAGCTAAGAATAAAGCCTTTAAAAATGAAACAGCATTAATTCGTTCTGCTTTAACATTTAAAAATTAGGTGAGGGCGGGAGAGATGGCTCAGTGGTTAAGACAGCCCTTCCAGAGGTCTTGAGTTCAAATCCCAGCAACCACATGGTGGCTCACAACCATCTGTAATGAGATCTGATGCTCCCTTCTGGTGTGTCTGAAGACAGCTACAGTGTACTTAATACATAATAAATAAATCTTTTTAAAAAATAAATAACTAAATTAGGTGATAAGAACAATGATTTGTTTAATAAATTCTACAAATTTGTGCAGATATCACTTAATTTTTTTCTTCCATTAATTTATTTATTCACTTTCCATCCCAATTGCAGTCCCTCCCTCACACAGACCCTCTCCCAAACCCCTTTTCCTTTATCTCTGAGAAGTGGGAGGTCCCCACTAGGTACCAACTCACCCCGGCACCTTGTGAGTCACTTGCAAGGCTAGGCACATCCTCTCCCAGCGAGGCCAGGCTAGCCCAGTTGGAGGAACATGATCTACATACGGGCAATAGCAAACCTTACGTTAATGCAACATTCTAGGCGATCAGGAATTGTTTCTACACTTAGCCAAACTTCCGTGTGTTCTACACACCACATAACATAAATCTTGCATTATTAAAAATGTTATGACATGCATTGCAGTGTTGACACACCTGTTAGGCGAGCCCTTCTAGACAGTAAGAGAGAGAGAGAGACTGCTGATGCCGTTAACGTCCAAAAAAGTGGGTGAAAATTAATACAAAGAATGCACAACATATTTGAAAACCAAAGTTTCCTTTTTGTTTTGCTTTTCAAAGCAGTGTGTCTCTGTACCCTGGCAGTCCTGAAACCAGCTCTGTAGACCAGGCTGGCCTCTTCTGCCTCCTGAATGCTGGGACTAAAGGCATGCACTTTAAGGATGACTTTCAGCAACTAAATGTTTAAGCATTTTAAAGCATTTTAAAATGTCTTCTACAATCCAAGCACAGCAATACAACCAGTACAAATTGCATCAATATATTTGGGAATAAATAACTAACTCTTTATTAGCATAAATGTCAAATATAGGAGCAGAAGTCCTAGGCTCAGTTTTGAGTAGTCACAATTTCTTGAAGTCACAGTCAATATGTTTTATTTGCAAGCTGTGTTCAGAGAGCCAATTTGAAACATTTTAACCTTATGCTCTATATTTTTGTGTAAAAAAAAAGGTAAACTCAAAATCAAAGGTAATGTAATTACAAAGAAATGAAGTCTGGCATTAATTTAGAGTAAAAGTGCTCAGATATTAAAACAAAAAACCCTGCTAAATAGATTGATTTGAGTTATAAATTTGCAAGAGAATAGAATTAACTTAGTGAAATATTAACTGTATAAGCATATTAAAATGTTTCCTGTGATCCCAGGAGAAATAATAATCAATACTGGAGCACTTATAGTAGCAGTTTTGGCTTAATACAGAAACAGTAATTTTTCATTCATTACAGAATAATTGTGTTACTGAATATTCAGATAACAGAAACATTCATTTATATTGTTTATCAGTTCTCTCAGTTTATGTAGCCATTGATCTTATGTACTGATTTATAAATGCCTTTTATTATGTTTTATTATTATAGGGTATATGACAATTTTATCTTCAAAATTTGTTTGGGAGTTGTGAAAAAGAAAAACTCTTGCAACAATAGGTAATTTATCATTTTCATCAGTGTCTGAAGGGATTTCCAGGAAACATAAAGATACATTCATACTAACAGATATTATATTGCATAGGAACACAGATGGGAAAAACTCAGAAAGTTCTTGGTAAATTGTCTGTCTCCTAAGTGTTAAAACACTGATAAAATATGCATTTATTTGGTATATAATTTCCACAAAGGAGTTTATTAAGTAATAAAGTACACATTGGCGCTGTGAATAACATAGCTGTGTTTCTCCAACTCAGTTGTACAATTTCATATTTCAATGGCATGAAATGTGCTTACAAGAGCTTAGAAAACAAGGTAAATTAATTCATTTAACTAGTAATCTAAACGATGTTTCAAAAAAAAAAAAAAAAACTATGCCACTCAGAATTCTAAGGAAAATGGAAAACGTTTGAAATTTCTTTTGTTCTATTTAACTTTCTAATTGTGCCCTTTTGGCAAGTGGATTAAACACTGGTACGGTGGAGTTTGTGCTCTGCAACTATGATTTCCTCAGACAGTCTGTCCTGAGCCTGCGACCTCAGCACTTGGGAGGCTGTAGCAAGAACATTGCTGTGAGTTCAAGGCCAGCCTGGACTACAGTTTGAGTCCTTGTCTCAAAAAGAAAACTAAATTAAGCAAACAGAAATAAACTATAATAAAAATAAAACATGCAACATTTTGAAATGTTCTGTGTATTTCTAAATGACTTCTAAACTTAATCTTGAAGTGTAGAATCTATGAATCTTAGGACAGTAAGGCAAGGGTCTGAGCTCAAGGTCATCTGGAACAAATTAAGCCCCAGATCCAGGCATGGTAGTACACACCTTCTGTTGGAGACCTACATAAGGACATTGGAAAAAGGAAGGCTTTCTTTCTTTGCCTGCTTGCCTTATAGGACTGAGCATCTGCTAGATCTTTGGACTTCCACTCACAGCTGCTGCCAACCATTGTTGGGGAGTTGGACTACAGACTGTAAGTCACCAACAAAAACCTTACTGAATAGAGACTACCATAAGTTCTGTGACCCTAAAGAATGCTGACTAATACAAGTACCCTGCCAATCTCCTTTATGAATCCACATGTAGAAATTAGGCCAACATTTACAACCCTGCGAGAGAGAGGGAGAGAGAGAGAGAGAGAGAGAGAGAGAGAGAGAGAGAGAGAGAGAGAGAGAGAGAGAGAGAGAGGTCAATTTCATTGGCTCAAAGACCTCAGTGTGAAACTATCTGAAAACACAGGCAGTGCCCTACAAGATGGGGGGGTTCAGGAAGGTACTTTCTGAATAGGCTTCCACTTGCTCAGTAATTAAGGCCAATAAATGGGACCTTTGCATAGCAAAGAAACAATGTAGTGAAAGGAAAACTCACAGAAGGAGAATCTTTGCCATCTATTTATCCAATCAAAGATAAAGATCCAGAACATCAAACTTAAAAAACAAAGAACCAACCAAAAATGTGGCTACAGATCTGAACATGGAGTTCTTGAAAGAAGAAATCAGAACTACCTCAGGCTAGAGAGATGATGGCTTAGCCGTTAAGAACACCGACTGCTCTTCCAGAGGTCCTGAGTTCAATTTCTAGCAACTACATGGTGGCTCACAACCATCTGTAATGAGATCTGATGCTCTCTTCTGGTGTGTCTGAAGACAATGACAGTGCTCTCATATATATAAAATAAATTGTTGCAGTAAATATTAAAATAATTAAATAAGTAAATTTTTAATATTAAAATATTAAAAATAAGGTTCTCTCTTATCTCTTTATCTTGAAGTCTCACCCTGAAGGTGCTGCTTCTAATATGGAGCCGATGCATGGATTCTGTCACTCGGTCCAAGCTGTCCCCAAGGTCTCACTCAGTCTGCATGACTGTCTTCATCCTGGGAATTACCGGGACTGCCCAGTACAAACATGACTCTATTGCCCCACAGCTTTGTATACAGGTTTATATATTTAATTCTCAATCTACAAACCCTCTATACAATAAGATTACACCCAATGGACAAAGATGCAGACTGCCCTTCCATATGAGATAAAAGACCTATAAAATCCTTAAAATGTTCATAGCTACCTAATGCCAATTAAGTCCACCTGGATCCAGCTCATCCTTCCTGAGCTTCATCTTGATCCCTTCTTTCTCTCCTCCTCTTTCTCCTCTCACCCTCTTTCTCCACCTTCCCTTCCCCTGCCTAATCACCTTTATTTTACTAATTAAAATGGAGAGGTTCTGATGAAGTCACCTGTGTATGCGACTAGGCAGCCCTTCTTGGGGAAGTGGAATTAACATCGAAATACAAATGGCTGCAGGGCAATCTACAACAATAAATAAATAAAATCAAAGTGTCTGACATCCCTAGCAATTAGAGAAATGTTGATTAAAACTGTTTTGAGATTTTGTGTTACTCTAGACAGAATGGCTAAGATCAAGAAAACAACTGGCAACAAATCTTGGCAGTGATGTGTTCAGTGGAAGCCACATTGACCATTGGTTGGGGTGCAAGTTGTTGCAGCCCCTATGGAAATCATTGTGGACCATTCTTATGAAGCTAAAAGCACAGTGGCATCATTCACTGGCATATACTCAAAGGCTCAGTTTCCTGATACAGAGACATTTGCTCAGTTGTGTTTGTTTGTTTTTTATATTTTCATTGCATGAATGAATGTATACCATAGAGTTCATCATTTATCCACTTTAAAGTGCACAATTCAGTGACATTCACAATCACTGTGCATGTCGCACAATTATCAATGTCCACCAGTTTTTATCACTCTAAACAGAAACTCTATGAAAGCAACTTCCCATTTGTTTCCCCGTGTTACTAACACCTGGAAACCTCTCCATGATTTTCCTCTATGGATTTGCCTGCTACAGATGTTCCATATAAGCAGAACCATAGGATATTTTTCTCTTTGTGCCTTGCTTATTTCCTTTACCAATGTGGCTTCTGGTTTCACCTGTGATATAACAGCAGGCTGTCTGCATTTAAAGGCAGATTCCACTGTGTGTCTATACCACGTTCTGTTTATATATTCACCTAGTAGGTTGTTTTTGGCTCTCAGCTACTGTAAATAATGCAACAATGAACATCAGGGGCAACTATTTCTTTTTAGATCCTCAGAGGAGTCGAATTTTGGAACCTATAGTAAATTTTGTGTTTAATGTTTTGCAAAAGCATCACACACACACACACACACACACACACACACACACCTGTAAAAACACCATTTTACTTTCCAACTAGCAAAGCACAAGACTCCCCTGTTTCTCTGTATCCTTACCAGTCTTAGTATTTTCCATGTTGTAAATGATAGCCATCCTAATGAGTGTAAAGTGGTATTTCATTGTGGCACTGACTTACTGGGAATCCCTCAATGACTAACAGTGGTGAGTATCTGAATGTGTTTGCACACTGTCTATATTTACAACTATTCTTTGGTGGAATATTTAAGTCATTTATCCATTTTTTTTTTCAGTTGGGTTGTTCTTTGTTGTTGCTAAGTTACAGGTAATTATATACTCTTAACCACCAATCCACACAATTATATGTATGGACTCCAGGTATTTTCTCCCATTCTGAGAGTTGTCTTTACACTTTTCACAGTATTCATATGTATTACTTTTGGCCCAGATGTCTTAGTATTATGAAGAGCCAACCAAAAACTAACACCAAAATTACTCCCAATGTGAAAATATTCTTGTAAAAATGTCCTCATAGGATTAAAAATTATATACTTTTAGAAATCATATAACTAACTCTTCTGGACCAAGAAGATATGGAACTGAAGGGGTTAACTCAACTTGTGAACATATAGTCTATTCTCAGAGGGTTATGTATGCAGGTAGAATTTGACCTAATATACACATAATTTTGTTTCGGATAGCTGTTTTCCCTTTCCAATTAGCAAAGGCTGTAGAATGGCAAAGAAGTAATGATAACAAAATGCAGGTCTGGCAAAATTTGAGCCCCAGTGTTAACAGAGCAGGTATCTTGACAGACTACTGCTTAGCTATCAACCATGCTTGCATTAGCTGTTTCAAATTCTAGAAGAAAACCTCAGAACCAAGCAAGGCAAGAGCAGGAACACATTACGTGTCAGGTATATAATCTTAGTGAATGTAAGAGTCAAGTGCCCAGAGAGCTAACAGGCAGGTTCCATGTCTCAGTCTTCAGGGATGTAGGAGAATGTCTGGGAAACTGCCAGGCATTTGATTCTGTGACCAACATTCGTTGTGACCCTGAATTCAGTGATCCATGGAACACAGTTTATCGAACTCTGCTGGGTCCTTTAGTTTACCCAGATACCTGCCGTGGATCATTCCCTACAATATATCAAGACAGTATAACATTATACCATTCAGTTGATGAGAAGAAACATGGTTTCCAATAACATGATAGACATAAATGGTAATACATGAAGTCAGTTATGTAATTTGGGAGACTTATTCTATGAAAGGGTAGAATCATTGTGTGGGGGGCAGGGGGTGCAATTGCATTGCATGCATATGTAGAGGTTAAAGGTTGACATTCTTAAGTCCTTTCCTCTACTGCTCTCCACCTTATTTTTCAATATAGGGACACTCTCTGAACCTGGAGCTCATTAATTTGGCTAGACTGGCTGGTTAATGAGCTCCAGAGACTTGTCTGTCTCCATTCTCCAACACTGGGGCAGGCTGTCCTGTGTAGCTTTTATATGGAGTCAGTGGATCTGAACGAGTGCTTCGTGCTCACCTTGCAAGTGGCCTGTATGTGTGTCTGTGTTTTCCTGGTTCTTCGGAGGCCAGATGAGGGCATCAGAGCTCCTGAAACTGGAGTTACAGATGGCACTGGTGCTGTGAATCAAACTTTGGTCCATTGGAGAGCATCCAGTGCTTTTTGTTCTTTGTTTGTTTTGGTAGTTTTTTGAGACAGGGGCTTCAAGACAGGTTTTGTAGCCTTGATGTCCTGGCACTCACTTTGTAGACCAGGCTGGCCTTGAACTCACTGAGATCCATCTGCCTCTTTCTCCAGAGTGCTAGGATTAAAGGTGAGAGCTACCACTGCCCAGTGCATCCAGTGCTCTTAATAATTGAGCCATTTCCCCAATCCATCCAACCACTACTCAGTCAGAACAGAAACAGAGATAAACTATAAATCTACCCTGAACATTTCAAATTGTTACACATAACAGGACAGATTCTTTTGACTTTTGTGTTTTGTTGGAAGCCTCTGAGCTTGTAAAGAAATGCCGTCCTCAGATACAATATTCTTCTAGCTGATTTTCCTGCTTGGTGTCTTCTGGCAACCAAATATCCATGACTTGGATGGTTTTGTAACAGCAAAGTAGCTCGATGAAAATTTCTCAATTCTCAATTCTCAAGTATTTTTTATATCACTTCATTCACAGGAAAGCATACATCTGAAACCAAAGTTCCAGATGGGAAAAAGTGTTGCAGTGAATTAATTCAACGCAGAGATGGGTTTCTAGCAGTACCTTCATAGTGGGGCTTTCAATTTTGTATTAAATCCAAATGAGAGTTTAACACCAAATTCTATTACCAGGAGACCTGTGGCAGCCATTGTTCATAGTAAACAAATCAAATCCAAGTATACAACAACCAAGTACTAATTGTATTACACAATGGAGTACTACTTGGTCATTCATTGTCTTAGAGTTTCCATTGCTGTGAACAGGCACCATGACCAGTGCAACTCTTAAAAGGACAACATTTAACTGGGGCTGGCTTACAGGTTCAGAGGTTCAGTCCATTATCATCAAGATGAGAACATGGCAGCATCCAGGCAGGCATGGTGCAGGAGAAGCTGAGAGTTCTACCTTTAGTTTCAAAGGCAAACAGAAGACAACTGTCTCACAGGCAGCTGGGAGGTCTCTAAGCCCACTCCCACAGTGACATACTTCCTCCAACAAGGCCACACCTCCTGATAATGCCACTCCCTGGGATAAAGATATTCAAACCACCACAGTTTTTAATTTATAGAAAGGTAGATAGGACTGAGAAAAATAAACCAGATTTAGAAAGGTAACTACCACATTACATGGACTCTCAACAAGGAGGGCATAAAAATTAAAAGGGGGATGTTAGAGATGAGAAACAGGATTTTCATCTCCTTTCATGAGGGCAGGGCATGAGAAAGGTAAGAGGGGAATGACATCAAAGCACATTATCTGCATACATAAAACTGTCCCAGTGAGTGCCATTATTTTGTATAACTAATATGCTGATGAGATACTTTGTAAAAGAACAATTATCTGGGGATCATAGGTGGAAAGTGTATGAGAGGGCCACACGACACCAAAAGAACAAGGACAGATGTGGCTTCAAATTCTAGTTTTTCTACCTCTCTTTTTGTCTTATTATTAAAAGGTCTGAGACCGAGATGCAAATGTGTGAGACCAGTATGCAAATGTCTGAGTCCAATAGGCAATTTCTGAGATCAATATACCTTCAGTGCCACTGTAGGCACTGTGAATAGATGTCTCAGTGACGCTAGCATTTTCTGAAGCTTACATTTTGTGAGGAGAGAAAAATCAGCAAGCAAATACCTGTAAAAATGACAGATTTTGTGATCCTCACTTTGAAGAAAATGTGACAGAAAAGAATTGACAAGACCTACTCCAGCTAAGATGACAATAAATGGCTGATTTTGGAAATGACTTGAGAAAGTGAGGAGGGCCAGCAGAACAAACCCCTTCAAATTGGACAAGCTCCACGGATCCACAGCCAACAGGGGCAGAGGCTAACAGGAAACATGCACATTTGGTGAGGGAATTTGGAGTCATGTCTTACAGACCTGAGCGAGGGCTCTCAGAAATTCTAATTTGATTTTCAAAGCAATGGGAAGGCTTGAGACACAGGGAGAACATGATGTGATATGTGTTTTAAGCATCTCGGCCTAGAAAATAACTCTGAGTTACAGAGCATCTTGTGAAGTGGGTCTTTTAATAATTCAGCTTAGAGACAATAAGAAGCTTCCGTCAGAAAGTAGAAGTGGGGACGGAAAAGAGTAGATGGACTGAAGATAAAGCTTAGTTCAAACTAAGGGGTGCAGTGGCTGGAGCTCAGTATCAATGGGATTGGACTGAAAAGTCCCTAGTACAGTCGTTCTTAACCTTCCTGACACTGACGCCCTTTAACACAGTCCCTCACATTGTGGTAATCCCCAGCCACAAAATAATTTCATCAATATGCCATAAGTGTAATGTTTCTACTGTTATGAATCATAATGTAAATATCTGATATGCAGGAGAGCTGATGAAACCGCCCTTCCTCGTCCATGATTATGGCAGCTATTGTTAATAATTAACATCTTTTCAAATCCAGAAATAATCCAAGTATCCAACAGTCAGTTCTAATTGAATAAATTATTCACATGACCATAGAAAGGAACAGAACAGATAACGTATCAAATGAAAATCAGGGTGGAGAAACTATATTGGTATGTACCATTTATGTAAAGTGTAATGCAAGTGTGATGCAATACAAGTATGATGCAATGCAAGTGTGATGTAATACAAGTATGATGCAATGCAAGTGTGATGTAATACAAATGTGATGTAATGCAAGAGTGATGGAGATTTCTGCTTCATTCTTGTATGAGGCTCTCCTGTTCCTCCTAGACTCACTCTACTTCATTAAGTAGATCTGTGACTAGCTCCGTCTCAATATGTCCAACCCATCTCTGGCTCTCCTTCTTTGGAAGCCTTGCCTCACAAATCAAAGCATGTTTAAGACATATTTTGATGCAGAAGCAATCTTTACTGTATTCCGCTACTGGTATTTTGAATTGAGTTTGCTCTCATCATAACCCAATCTATCTTTGCTAATCTGCTTTAGAGAAGAGATTGAAACTAAGAACAAGAGAGATCAGGTAGGGGGAGAATGGAGGCAGGACTGGCAAAGACAACTGGAACTGGGAGACAACTTGGGGATGACCTAGAAACCAAGTGCAATGGAAAGTCTCAAAAAACCCACGAGGGTGAGCCTAGCTAAGTCTCCTAGTAATGGGGGATATGGTGCCTGAGCTGGCTATCTTCTGTACATAGGCCAGAATTCCATTGAATAATTGAACACATAGCCACAATTTGACCTACAATTTGTCCTGCCTGAAAGATGTGCTGGGATAAAGGCGGTACAGAAATTGTGGGAGTGGCCAACCATTAACTGGTATAGCTTGGGACCCATGCCACAGGAGGGAGCCCACCCCTGAAACTACCTGGAGGGCCAGGAATCAGAGGTGGGATAACCCAGAGACCCAGGATAGAACATAACCGACAATTTAAAAAAAATCAATGAAATTGCATTATTCAGGGTTCTCTAGAGTCACAGGACTTATGGTAGTCTCTATATAGCAAGGAATTTGTTGGTGACTTACAGTCTGTAGTCTAACTCACAGCAGCTGTGAGTGGAAGTCCAAGGATCTAGCAGATGCTCAGTCCCACAAGGCAAACAGGCGAAGAGAGACAGCCTTCCTTCTAATGTTTTTTGTAGGTCTCCAGCTAAAGGTGTGGCTCAGATTAAAGGTGTGTACTACCAAGCCTGGATCTGGGACTTGCTTTGTCCCAGATAACCTTGAACTCCTTGCCTTACTCTCCTAAAATTCATAGCCTCTGTGCCTCAAGATCAGAGTTATAGGTGAGCCCTCCAATTCTGGATTGTGGTTCATTCCAGATATAGTCAAGTTGACAGCCAGAAAAAGCCACTACAGAAATGATTCTTAATGATAATCTGCTATACTCATGGAGAGTTTATCATAATCATCATTAGAGAGGCTTCATCCAGCAATTGATGGAAAACAGATGCTGAGACACACAGCCAAACGTTATGTGGAACTTGGGGAATCCTGCAGAAGAGGGGGAGAGAGGATTGTAGAAGCTAGAAAAATCAAGGGCACCACAAGAAAAACCACAGAATCAACTGGGGTGATGAGGGCTCAGAGACTGAACTGCCAACCAGAGAGCCTGCATAGGTCTGACCTAGGTCCTCTGCACATATGTTCTGGTTGTGCAGTTTGGTCTCTTTGTGGGTCTCCAAATAGCAGGAGCAGGGACTGTCCCTGACTCTTTTGTCTGCTTTTGGGACCCTTTCCTCCCACTGGGTCTCTATGTTCAGCCTTAATACGGAGGGAGGTGCCTCGTCTTACTGCAACTTGATGTGCCATATTTGAATGATATTCACAAGAGGCCTGTCCTTTTCTGAAGAGAAAAGGAGGAGTGGATTGTGGGTAGGGAGTGAGGGTGTGCAGGGAGGGGTGGTGGAATGGAGGGAGGGGAAGCAGCAGTAGGATTAGAGAAATGTAAATAAATAACAAGTGGGCTGGAGTGATGACTCAGCAATTTGTTTTTACAGGGGACCCAAGTTCAGTTCCCTGAACTCACATTTTGTCTCTAACTCCAGTCCCAGGAGATCTGATGACTTCTCAACTCTTTGGGCACCAGGTACCCACTCAGTGCATATACGGACTGGCAGGCAAAAACACTCGTACACGTTAAAAAAAAAAAAAAAAAAAAAAAACTAAAACAAAAACCCCAACCACCCAACCAACCAAGACAGCGGCAGCGGCAGAAATAAAACACTGTGGTTGTATTTGGGAGGAAGACCAGGCAGAGTTGCTGAGTTTCAGAGATTGAGGGGAACTGTTTTGTTCTCTATTCTCTTCCAGGTTACTTGAAGCTTTAAAGTGTGTGTAAAAATCTAAAAACAAATAAAGACAGTATGGGTCTGACAGGAACTGTTAGTTTCTCCTAAAACTAAGGAAAATACAACACATATGCTTTGACGTACCTCCAGCTACAGAGGATCCAGCACCTTCCTCTGGTCTCTGTGGGAACACACACACAACACACACACACACACACCACAACACACACACACACCCTCACCACAAAAAGCCAATGATAAAAATCTTAATAAACAAGCGATAAAAGACCTCCATTCCAAGAAAGACAAAGCCACAGAAGTCCTTGTGCCTGACATGGCTTCCTCCAGAGATGTCTTTAGCTTGAGAAGAGATGCAGAAAGGAACTCTGGGCAGGGAAGACAGTAAAGCCAGGACGGCTGTCGTTTAGAGAGTGAGTGAATGAATGGATCATTTCACTGATGGTCTCAAAGGGGCTGAAGAGTTTTGCAGTCATGGACAATCAAACATGGAAGACTATTTGTGACGTTAAGGGATACTGGAAGATGGGAATTACTACTCACAACATGGCCCGGATGGCAGCCAAGCTGGGGGTAAAGACAAAGGTAATGTGATCTAAATATTCTAATACACACAACATAACATTCGAGTTTGTTTTCTGTCTCATTGTGCTAATAATGTTCTGAGTGATTGTAAAATACAGGCCGTATTTCAGAACATCAGTGGGGACAAGAAGAACTAACTAACTAACTAACTAACTAACTAACTAACTATCTCTTCACCTCCAGGAGATTTTTGCAAAGGAATTGCTGATTTTTCTGCAGTTTTATACTGGAGGTAAGGATGGTGTGATGAATGGCTAACCAATAGCAGCCCTATCAGATATTTGCAGGGCACTCATGAGGAAAGAGGACAGTTTCTCAATAAGAACAAATAATGGTCACGATAGAGGCAACCCTGAGAACGGTAAGGTGCCTAATGCTCCCAATTCATGTGAATAGATCCCTCATTGAGATTACATCCAAAATAACAAACAATATTTACATAGATAATTCCCTAGGATCAAAGAAAGATGTTCTTGTTGGCTAGAGAAATATGGCATTTTAAAAAATAAAGAGTTTTATTAAAAAATAATGGAACTATTCTTTTAAAATAATTGTAAAAAAAAAAAGATATAATTACATCATTTCCCCATTGTTTTAGTCAGGATTCTATTCCTGTACAAAACATCATGATCAAGAAACAAGTTGGAAAGGAAAGGGTTTATTCACCTTACACTTCCACATTGCTATTTATCACCAGAGGAAATCAGGACTGGAACTCAGGCAGGTCAGGAAGCAGGAGCTGATGCTGAGGCCATGGAGGGATGTTACTTACTGGCTTGCTTCTCATGCCTTGCTCAGCCTGCTTTCTTATAGAACCCAGGTCTACCAGCCCAGGGATGGCTCCACCCACAGTGGGCTGGGCCCTCCCCCCTTGATCACTAGTTGAGAAAATGCCTTACAGCTGGATCTCATGGAGGAATTTCCTCAGCTGGGGCTCCTTTCTCTGTGATAACTCCAGCTCGTGTCAAGTTGACATAAAACCAGCCAGTACACCTCCGTTTTTCTCCCCCTCCAACCACACCATGTATACCCCCTTGTTCTCTCTCACATTCCCGACCTCTTTCACTTTGTTTATATTTTTATACATAAAAATAAATATGTATTCTTAAATACATAGATAGAACCTTCACAGTCTACATAATGTTGCTTGTGTGCTTATAGTTCAGGGCTGCCCACTCGGTATTGGATAACCAGTTGGTGTGCTCTTCTCTGGGGAAGACTATTCCTTCTGTTCTCAGCATTCCTTAGCAGCCTGTATTTCTTTATGTAATGTTCAGGCCCTACAGTCTTTCACACATTACTATGTCTATCGGTGTGATCCTTGTTCAGGTAGAACCTATTCTTAACAATATCTAATTAACTAAATAATCAACCAAAGTAGTCATTTGGTAGGTATAGGAAACAAGTAAGATGGCTGCTACTGAAATCTTCATGGTTCTTCATCTTAACCTATTGATACATTTGGAATGGTACAGAATGATAGAATATTGCTCACAAGAGAGCAAGAGATTAGCCATTGATGAATCACAAGATAAAGAAGGAAAATGGCATGGAAATTCAAAAAAGGATGAGCCCAGGATAGCTGCCATTTGTATTGAGGTCTCAGTGGAACCCAGCTGGATCTGGAATTAAAAGACCTGGGTTAGGGCTGGGTAGAGGGCTTAGGGGAGAAGTGTCTCTCTCTCTCTCTCTCCCTTCCTCCCTCCCTCCCTCCCTCCCTCCCTCCCTCTCTCTCTCTCTCTCTCTCTCTCTCTCTCTCTCTCTCTCTCTCTCTCTTTTGTTCCCCCTCCACACAACTCATATGCTGCAATTCTAACCCCATTAATGACAGTATCTGGAAACAGTATGTTTTGGAAGATAAATGAGGTCAGAAAAGTAGGGTCTGTATCAGCAACTTTTGTTATTGCCGTGAACAAATACTTGACAAGAAGCAACTCAAGGGAGGAAGGATTCGTTTGGACTCGCGATTCGCTGGGTGGGAGTGTGGGGTGTGGGAGGCATGGATGTGGAGAAGCTTGAAGCCGTAGCTGCAGGAGCCGGAGGCAGCTTACTCACTTCCGGCCTTATCGCCATGAAATAGAGGCAACAGGAAACGAGGCCACACTATAAAATCTTAGAGGCTCTCGCCCAGTGACCCACTTCCTCTCTCTAGGCTCCACTTCCCAAAGGTTCCACAGTCTCCCAAAATAGTGACACCAGCTTAGATTTAAAGGATGAAACACTTGGGCCTTTTCACACTAAAACTTTGATGGATCCCTAATCCGACAGGGCCATGATTTTATACAAAGGAAAAGAAGCGTACAGGTCTTTTGAACACACAAAGATACGGCAAGAAGACAGCTGTCTGTCTCCAAGCTAAAGAGCTGGCACATTGACCTTCAACTTTACAGCCCTGGAACTGCAAGCAGAAGATGTCTGTTGTTTAAACTGGCCAGGCCATGACATTCTGTTATTAGCAACCTAAACATACACGGGCGCTGGTTCCCTATGTCAGGCAGTGGTGGGCACAACAACATTGGAACAGGAAAAGAAGGGAATTGCTGGGGTAGGTCTTCCCTTCTGGATACTTCAGCAGCACCTCCAGTAGCAGGTATGTCTCCGGGATGACTTCAGACAGGCCATGGTTCTGGCGTCTACCTGGTACGGATCTTCCTTTTGTCCTTCCAGCCCAGGGTACTTAATAGCCCATCGCTTGTACTAGATGCTACTCATCAGTTAGATTCAGCTTCTTTAACTCCTGTGTTACCAATGCTTTGTATTAAAGTCCCCTTGGTACACATAAACAGATGCTTCCAGTTTGAAATTTGACTGAGATAAAAAGAGTACATTTTAAGATGTAATACCAGAGACTGGAAAGATGGCTCAGCCGTGAAGAGCACTTACTGTTCTTGCAAGGGACAATCCCCCCACCCCACCCCCTGCCCCCAGCAAATCCATTTCCAGCACCTTCATGGGGCAGCTGACAATAACAATAACTCCAGTTTCAAAAGATCTGATAACCTTTGTGCTCCTTGGACACCTGCATACATGTGACATATAAACTCATTCAGGAACATGTACATAAGCTAAACAAAAATCTGGGAAAATGGAGTAACCCTTAAAATAATATACCATGGAGCTATGCTGCAACGTGCCATTCAAGTAGTAGCAGCTAATCATTCACAGATGTCAGCCTGCAAATGTCTGTCTTTGCCTCTCTTGTTCATGAAGGCCTCACACTGGTGGTCTGTCTACTCTGATCTAATTGATCCTGCCAGAGAACTCAAAGGGATCCATCTCGGGTCATATTACCAACCCACTCACCACATTCCCCGCCCCCCACTTCAGAATGTTGTTGGCCGAGGCTCACAAAGGATCATTTCATCTGAGATGATCAATGGAACTAAGAGGCCAGAGTAGGAAGTAATGCTGATTAATGCTGATGAGCAGAGGAATTCTGAGGAGGGGAGTAAGGTGGGGGGAGGCTCAAGGACCAGGTTGTGGCTCATAGAAAAGATAGCCTTGGCTACAGAGTTCTCCACTTCTGAGTTTTAGTTTTGCACAAAGCTTGCTACTCCTTCCTTCAGATCTCATGGAATTCTTTGCACAGTATCCATAAAAGCCTCATGAAGATCACTAGGTGAGTACCTGTGTTATTGAATTAGAAAACCACATATATGTATTCCTCTCTCTGTGTCTGTCTGTCTGTCTCTGTCTGCCTCTGTCTCTCTTTCTCTCCCCCCTCCCTCTGACTCTGAGATGCCCTTTAACAACATTTAACAACATTTAGCCTATGACTTGGCAATGAGAGTTATATGGAATCACATCCAGGAAGAAGAACATGAAGAAAAGTTAATGAACAGGGGATGATATTCTAGAATATCTTCGACTCCTTGCTTGTTTTAACAACCCAAAGTTTATCAAGAACCATCGAAGACTCAGGTGAAATTCTTTTAAAATTAAATATCACTGGAATTTTACAGTCTTTGCTCTCTGTCGTTGGCTAATAATGTTGGTGTTCCCTGAAGCCCATTGAAAAAGTAACCTAATTATAATATTCAAAACAGAACAGTGGTGACCACAACACTAAGATACATTTAAAACAGATCTACAATTAGTGCATATCTTCGGCTTCCTGGAAGGTCATCTCATTGGGTTGTTTAAAAACCAGGTCAGGGAAAAAAGGAAATAAGGGCTTTCTCTGGGAACCAACTTAGCAATTTAAAGATGAACTTTTCAAATTCACCCAGAGAATCTAACAGATTACCATCCACAATACTGGGGTGTGTGTGTGTGTGTGTGTGTGTGTGTGTGTGTGTGCCTGCGAGTTTTGCAGGCACGCGCCTACATTCTGGTTTTGTCCTGTGATTAGGTAGTTTGCAACCCTTTGTTTTCTGTCCAGAAGACTCTTGCTATTTAAACAAAACCCTCCATGCTGATTAACTAGCCACACTTGGGAGGAGCTATGTTCTGTTTTGTGGTTTTAACAAGACAAAATGAAGAGAGGGCTTGAAGTGTAAAAGGAGCTGACAGTTCTGGTTTCAAGATTTGAAACGATGGCCACCCACACCTATATATCTGCACCTTTCCTGAAGTTGTTTCTTTGATTTTTTTTTATTATATCTATTGCTTGATTGGGAAGAGGGGAACCCATGCGCCACTGCCCACATGTGGTGGCCGGAGGACAACTTCTGGAAGCTGGTTTTCTTCTTCTACCTATTGGGTACTGGGGATCAAACGTGTCGCCGGAGTTGGTGGTCGGGGCCTTTACTCACTGAGCCATCTCACTGGCCTAGAGCTCTTTCTTAAAGAAGAAAAACTCTGTACACAATATTTGTGTATGATGATCACACACACACACACACACACACACACACACACATTTGTTGTCAGGCAACACATATCTTAACAATCTATCTAGTTGCATTTTTAAGTTTTGCTACATAATTTTAACTTTCACTATATAATCTAAGCTGGCATTAACTTGATGTACAGACCATGTGAGAAAGCACAAGAATTTCTCTTTTTTTTTCTACCTATTAAATGATATTAATGACATGTAATCACGTATGTGTCTTATAAACTTGGGGCTGCTATTATGAAATGGTTGAATATTCAGATTGAAATATAGAATGTTACCCCCTGAATCCCTGTGTGATACTAGAACAATAGTGATTACTAGAGGCAAGGGCTCATCCCAGGTATGTAGATTGTTTCTCTGTCTTTAAGACAAAAATCATACTTTTCAGAGAAGAAATCTCTTTATAGAGGTAGGCTTTATAGACTCTGACAAACTAGTCTAGCTTTCTATTGATGTTTGGGAAACACATTAAAAATTAATACAAGATATTTTCTAAATGAGCAGATGTTTTATATATTTTAAAGTTCAATGTCATTATTATTGCTATTCTTGTTTTTCAAGATGGGGTTTCTCTGTGGAACCCTGGTTGTTCTGGAACTTACCATGTAGACCAGCCTGGCCTTGAACTCAGAGATCTGTCTCTGTCTTCTGAGTGCTGTGATTAGTTTGTATTCCACCACCTTCCAATTCAGTGTTTTTAAAGTCTGTGCTTTCATTGATTTAAGACCCTGCCACCTTAGCAGGTGATATGTTAATATTTATTAGTTTGCACTGATTATTGTTAGGCTCTGCCCTTTAAATTCTCTTCCCAGGTATAGCGGTAAATTTAAAATAAAAACGGCTAGCAGTTCCAGCACTATGGACCACAACATGCTACCTTCAGATACTCTCTGTCCCTGGCAGTGGCAGCCCTCTTGGCTAGTCTCTGCTCCTGATGGTCTCTTTGCTGCGGACTCTGCTCACATTTCCAGCATCTGCCCCCTGTGGTTATAGTCACAATTCGCAGTGACCTGGTAAAATCAAAACTCCTGAGGCTTGTACTTTATGAGAAACAATTGATATTGATATAAACTGCCCACCTAGATAAGACTAATTGTCTTGTAATAATCCATCCCTTATAAGATATTCATAGCTACCTGTGGCTAATGAAAGCCATAAGGGTCTGGGTCCTCCTCCTCACTTCCCATCTTCTCTTCTTCCCCTTCACATCTTTCCTCCCTTTCCAAAACTCTGCCCTCGCCTGTGTGTATAGACATCAACCACACCCAGGCATGGTTATTCTTATTGCTCTGTGTCTCTGGGACATTCTGTATTTTCTTGAAACTAGAGTTATGGAAGCCTTTATGGTGGTTACTGGGATCTGCAGCCCTCCTGGTCAACTGTGATTTATTGCTCTAGCCTTCCATAGCATTTATAGCTTCCCTTGATCTGCTGCAATCCTGTGTTGCCCGGTTCCTGCCAGACTCCCATGCACCCCAAGGCCAAGCCTCTTTAACTTGGTGGACACCAAGGGGGCCAGGTAGACTGTCTTGCATCCCAGCCCTTGCCTGCTCCATGCTCTTGTGCATTCTGTCTGTTCATGTCCCCGTTCTCAGCATCACTGGTATCTATTCCTGTCTTTTAACCCTTGGCATCTAATCCCCCACTCTCCCTAATATCCATTTGTCTCACACTTAATTTACATCATTTGAATGTCCGTCTCATTGATTTGAAGCTGGGTTTTTGACAAACCTTGGCTTTGTTTCCCTCATAAGCAACAGACTAGTGAGCAAATTCTAGTTTGCCCTCCACACTGTGAGACTGACTTTCTCTTTAGGACAAAGCCTTTCTTGACCTTATTGCATTTCCATGTCTGAGCTCACTGCTCGCCGCTCTTCTGTGAGAGGTGTAGAGCATCTAGGATCCCTCCGCATCCACTGTGCCTGCTAGCACTGGTTTCCTTCTTGCCAACTGTCATCTCCTTCTGGCCCTGCTCCCTCCAGATGCTGCTTGAGTCTAGGTATCAAAAGTAACAAGAGATGTTTGAGAGCTTTTCACCACAGGTCCTCTTGCTGAATTACGGCTTCCTCCAGGTCTCCCGGCCTGTGTTCCACCCATGCCTTACAGTCCTAGCATGATTGATCATAAGAACTAAGCACAACAAATAATGCCATGTACACTCAAGGTCTTCAGCAGCAAACAGAAAGAATGGCTCCTGCACATGCTGTCTCAAGTTACCCTTTAAGAGCCACCATTGTTCCAAGAAGGCAGCATAATAATGTAAATTAGTAAGCGGTGTGTTCTATTTTATCTTGACCCTTGCTTAAGTACAAAATGCAAAACTTATCTGCTTCTGTGAGAGATCTTTTCCTAGGAGTACTTTTATATCGAGTAACATTTAAAGCTCAAACGAAAAGTTTAGAGGATTAGTTTCTCAAATCCACGCTAAGTAAAGATCACGTCTATAAGTGATTTCACGGAAGCGTGTGTTTGGCATAGAGGCAATCTTGTGGGGGTGACCTTGGATCCTACTCTAGTTCTAGAACCCACCACAGCGAGGTGTTTGGTGATTGCTATTGCTTGAAAATATCACAAGAGCCAGTAAAACTCAAATAGCCTAGAAGCATGGAGACAGTGCGGAGAGTGTCTAGTTGGGTGTGTTGGGTAAAGTTAATTAGTACTTGATCTTCTTCCTAATGTGATATCTGGCACAATAGATGCTGTAAAGTTAAAAACCTCATATTCTCATTCACAACTAGGGTTCTCCATATCCAATAAGGGATATTAATGACATGTATTAGTGTGGGATTTAAATAAAGATACACAGTGAAGGTTACTTCATACTGCTTTTGGCTATAGTATAATGTCAAATATAATTACAGATTTTTGTCTGCAGGAATGTTGCACTTTCCAGTTACTTGGGTATCTGGGACTAAGTACAAGTCAAACAGTGACAGTCATGTGTTCCAATGTCTTCTCAATTACTTCAGAATAGACATGGTCTTCTTCCTCCTCTTCCCTCCCTCTACTCATCTTCCTCTTCTTCCTCCTCCTTTTCTTCCTCCTCCCACTCCTCTTTCTTCCCTTCCTTCTCCCCCTTTCTGGGACAGGGTCCAGGTTATCCTAGAACTTGTGAGTTTCCAGTCTCAGTCTCCTGTGGTTGGGAAGACAGTGGAAGCCACTAATCGCAGAAAGGGCCTCTTGACTGTAGTGTTCTCACCGATCTTTGGGCTTGTTTGGTCATCACAACAATCACACACACACACAAAGGACATATAATTTTATTTCCTTCTAGTTGTCTTCCTCTGATAAAACCTTGAATGATGCTCCTTGCAAGTGGTCAAAAAACTGAAAAGCCCTTTCCTGAGTATCCCCTCCCTCTCTGGTTTTCCTCAGACAGACACATGTATAATGATAAACGCAGCCTCCCAAGAATAGAAGTGTATGGGGAGTGGAAATTATGTCACCATCTTTCCTTTTATCACAGGGAATGCAGGTCTAGCAGGCTTGGCCCTTCAGAAAGAAGGGATCTCACACCTTTCCCTTTCTATCCATGCTTCATTCTCATGCTTTTTACTCAAATGTTAGAGCCATATGCTAGCTTTTCATCACTGAGGCATACCTAAGACAATCATCTGAAAGGGATGAAGAATATAGTTTGGATCTCAGTTCACGGTCACTTTGCTCTGTTGCTTTGAGCCCATGTTGGAACAGTGGCAGCACATGGTAGATAAAGACTGTTCACTTCTTGGTGGCTAGAAAGCAAAGACAGAGCAGACCATGATCCTTGTATCTGATTCTGGGGCTACCTCAAGTGTTCTAATGTCATCCTAGGTCCCATCTCCTGAAGGTCCTATTGCTTCCCAGTGGTGTGGGAGGCCACCAATCAAACCTTTGACACATTATTCTTTGAGGGACTTGTCTTAGTTAGGGTTTTACTGCTGTGAAGAAACACCATCAAGGCAACTCTTATAAGGACAACGTTTAATTGGGGCTGGCTTATAGGTTCAGTTCATTATCATCAAGGCAGGAGCATGGCAGCATCCTAGCAGACATGGGGTGGGAGGAGCTGAGAGTTCTACCTCTTGTTCCCAAGGCAGCAAGGAGAAGACTGGCTTCCAGGCAGCTAGGGTGAGGGTCTTAAAGCCCACACCCACAGTGACACACCTACTTCAACACGGCCACACCTACACCAATAAGGTCACACCTACTAGTAGTGCCACTCCCTGGGCCAAGCATGTACAAACCATCACAGGACTCTTTAACCCTGCTGTGACAGTCCTCTTTCCATACCTAAGGTCTTTCCATTTTTTCTAAGACCCTGAACTGGTGGTTACTAACTTCCTAAAGAGGGGAGTGTGTCAGGTTCCTTTATCCCTTGCTGTGTGCACAAACTCCCTGGCTTGGCTTTGCTGGCACCTTGCTGTCTCCCCAGGTTTTCACTAGGAAGGGAACAAAACAGGAGGTAAAACAGGCCTGACTTCATTTTAGGCTCCTGACCAGTGATAGCAATGGGTCATTTCTTTCTTACTTGCTAAAGATACAAAAAAACTTCTACCTACAAAGCCCAATGGCCCTAGTCTGGACTCGAGAAGCCACAAGACGCAGATTCCCTTGGCCTTGTGAACAATGCTACAGTTCCGCTCATAAGCACAAATTCCAATGCCCAGATCACTCCCTTGGTTGTAAGATAGAAGAGATATCTTGATTTGTTTTACTGATTCCTACTTAGATTAATACAGATTTAAACCAAATCCTGGCTCAGGAAACTCTCCAATGCCCTGGAATTTGTTACTTATACTTTGTAGATATTTTATAGTTAGGCTCTGGCTTCTTCTTCACACATTACCTTATGTGGGGATCAGGTTAATAGACAATAGGCCAAATACTGTGGTTTCTTCATTATGATCTGTGTAGCTGCCTGAAGGTGGCACCCACACAAACGAGCTATGTCTCTCTCCATGCAAAAAGGATATTAGTTTAACCTGCATTACCTTCACAATTCATTTTCATGAATATACCTTCTCCGGGCTTGCCTCAGAAATGGTTCCATAAGGACATAAGCCAGGATATTAGGTTATGCCAGGTACTAGATACATACTGTGGAATACAGCCTGGTAGTGCCTAGCCCTTGTCCACAGAGTTTTCAGCCTATAGACTTTGAGTCACCAGGTATCTTTCCAAGGGTTCTGCCTTCTACTTTTCAACTAAATCTGTGGAAAACCATGTATTTCAATTACAGTGACTCAGAGTGCAAAAGGAAATTAGCTTTCTGCTTCCTCACTGCAGTAGTCCAGAATTGTTGCTTTTGTATAAATGTTTTAAATTTTCATACGTCATGCTTAAGTCCTTTGTCATAACTGGGGCTATTCCAAGAGGCTGTGCATTGTTTCTGAGTCTAAAAGGATTGAACTCCAACTCTCACTGAGGTAACTGACAGTTATAGAACAAATAGAACAGTTCCTCTTCTACTGCCCACTTCCCTGTGCCTTCTCTGCATTGTTGTTGTTGTTTGTGTTATTATTATTATTATTATTATTATTATTATTATTATTACTGGTGGTAGTAGTAGTATTGACTCCACTTGTAAAATAAATACTCAAATACATCTCCAGTTGGTTTCAGAGAAAACATCCCTGATGGCCTAATGCATTTCCTATTCCTTAAATATATACCAGTTCCTAGAAATGCAGCCACAGTACAAACTTCCCCACCTGAATACATACTTAGTGAGTGTATCGTACATACCATAATGCCACTAGACTAGGAAACTCGTGGAGCCTTCTTGGCAAGGCACCATGTTGCATGGGAAGCCATTCATCTTTACCGTTATACATCCTTCTATATATAAGAAGACAATCATCCTATCATTTTTAATTTAAAAAAAAAGCCATCTCTCAGCTTTTCTTCAAACTGCTCCAGTCTGAAGTTTCTGAGCTGCATTCTGAAGACTAAAACTGGACAAAGATGCTCTCTCTGTTAACTGTCGAAAGAAAAATGTCCACTGTCCTCTGGATTAATTGCAGTGGACATGGGATAGGTAAAGAGGGCAAAGGACATGTGTGGGGCAAAGCAAAGCAGAATAGAAAAAGACACGTATTCAAAGAAGAATGGGGCTGAGCTCTCACTTTTATTGAGTGTTTGTGCTGATTATGTATGTGCAGTGGGTGAGTGTAAGCTAAAGGAACATTGGAGATGAGCCTTCACCTATAACTCAGAACAAAGTAGAATAGTGCGTGTATAACTTCCGGCTCAGACGGGGAGTACACACTGCTCTTGCAGAGGACCCAAATATGGTTCTCAACACTCATGTCAGACGGCTTACAACTGCCTATAACTCCAGCTTCAGGAAATCTGATGCCTCTGACCTCCTTAGGTACCTGCATTCACATGCACATGGGCCCACTCACAATAATGAAAGTATTTTCTAAAAGAAAATGTCATAATGAAATCCATTCCTATGTATGCTAATCTCCAAAAAAAAAAAAAAAAAAAAAAAACAAAAAAAAAAAAACTGAAGTATTACCTTGATTGCCTTATAAGAAAATTATGTCACCGTTGTGGGTTAAATTCTTTTAGCCGGATGTGCTGGTGTATACCTTTAATCCCAGAACTCAGGTGGGAGAGAGGCAGGTGGATTTCTTTAGTTCGAAGCCACCCTGGTCTGCAGAGTGAGTTCAGGACAACCAGGGCTACACAGAGAAACTTTGTCTAAGAAAACAAAGAAAAATGAGGAGGAAAAAAAAGAGTCTCCTCACTTAACAAGAAGAAGATAATTTTTTGGCCTGAAGCTCATGTTTCTTTTCTCCTGGTAGTAATGACTACCTTAAGAGAAAAAAGTCCCTTCAGTCAGTTTTGAGGTGTTACCATTTTGAGTTTGGCTCACTCTAGTTTCTGTCTTTGCTTCTGTAACCACTAGTTCTATATCCCTGACTCTAATAACCAAGCGCTCACAATCCATATAAAGAATTCTGATGGAGGGTAGACATCATCATACAATGTCATAACTCAAGCACCGTGGAGTCACATAAGTCAGACAGAGCACCTGGTTCTTTCTGTAAGTGAGCAGGGCAGACAGACGAAAGAGCAAAAACGTTCTGACAGATGAACAGGAGATGTACAAGCAAGGAGGTGTAGCGGGGACACATCTCAGACTGAACATCTGTGTCCATCCACACTGTTTCGGGGCGTCTTCCTTCTTAGGCAAGTTAATCTTGTTAAGCTGGTTAAGCTGAAAAGACTTGAGCTGACTTCCTTGACACCTATTGAGGAAAGGGAGTCCATTTGGGAAGTTAGTGTTCTGATTTTTAAAGATTAAACGATAAAGTAAACCTAGCCAGATATGGTGATGCCCATCTTTAATCCCAGCACTCAAGAGGCAGAGGCAGGTGGATCTCTGTGAGTTTGAGGTCAGCCTGATCTACATGGTGAGTCCCTGGAAAGCCAGAGCTACGTGGTGAGGCAAAACAAAACTCACACAAACAACAACAAAAACCCACTAACAATAACAACAACAAAAGGTGAAGTCATGCTTGATAACCCATAGTGTTGTGGTTAGGGTTATCACTGCTGTGTTGAAACACCATGACCAAAACAGCTTGGCAAAGGTTCATTTGACTTACACCTCATCACTCATCATCTATAAAGGAAGTCAGGAGTCAGGACAGGAACTCAAACAGGGCAGGAATCTAGAGGCCAGAGGCCATGGAGAGGTGCTGCTTCCTGGCTTGCTCAGCCTGCTTTCTTACAGACCCCAGGACCACCAGACAGGGGTGACCCCTCCCACAATGGGCTGTGCCCTCCCCGTCATTAATATTTAAAATGCCCAACAGGTTTGCATGCAGCCGGCTCTTGTGGAGACATTTCCTTAATTGAGGCTCTGTCCTCTCCAATGACTCTAGCCTGTCGAGTTGACATAAGAAACAGCTGGCACACATTGTTCATGGGTAACTTCCAAAAGTGACATTTATTTCTCATGAATTAGCACTTCAATGCATGAGCTACATAATTTGAAAATTTACCCACAGGAAACATTAGTGAGACTCAAGCACAAATACAAAATCAGTGGGCGTGTGTGCAGCTTTTTGAGCAAATGGGGGTGGGGTGGGATGGGGGGTGGGGGGAGTGAGGGGTAAGGCGGGGGAATGGCTAGCATTCAGATTTCAAAAGCAATTATCATGCAAGTTTGGGCAAGGTGTAAGTTCAGGTCTGACCCTTCATCTAAAGGGAAAGAAAGGGAAACACATCATTAAAGTATTAAGAAAAACATCTCTTAATGCATCTTTGTCCTGATATGAAGAATTTAAGGAGTTAGGAGTAGGTCATGATTAGATTATTTTTGCTACGGGCTAAACATAGATTGGTGACTCCTCGTTTTCTTTTCCATGGAAATGTTTAAAACAACTTGAGGGCATTTTTCATTCTCTTTATTATTAAGATGAAAAATAGTTCCGATTGGATGTCTGCAGAGAGGCAGATTCTACGAAGGATACCACCAGAGGATGAGGAACTCTGCTCAGTTCTGTTAGTCAGTAGGAGCCTGAAGAGTATGCTAAATTCTGGGTTCTTACTGTAATTGCTAAGTACTGGTTAAAAGTATGCTTCTCGGAGATGTCAGGAGCCCCATCCTGTGGTGCTGATGTTATCAATACTCATAATCTACCCCTTGGAGGAAAACTCTTGTTGTAGCTGCTCCTGGTGGTCAATTTATTATAAAAACCAATAAGGCTTCAGTTCTAGATCCTTATGTGTATTGTACATTTGAGTTGGCCGCAGGCTTTATGGCAATCAGAGTGCAGGGTGGAGAGTTTTTCTTTTACCCTTTGGCAGTTGGTTAAGTCTATTGACCAGTCTAGGAAAGAGTTTCAAGACAGAAGGTTTAAGTAAATGCAGAGTTACAACGAATACCACTTATATATTAGAGTCAATTTATAAGACTTAGTGGTGAGCCCAATGACCACCAAACTTTTGAAGTAGTAAGGAACATAAATGATATTTGATATTTGCTTCAATTATGACACCAAATGAAAGTGTCATGTTTCTTTTGGTGACATACTCACAGGTAAAGTAAATATTACCTTATATATGGCAATAAATAACCTAGTTTATTGCCTATATTTAGTGGATATTTTACTCCACTAAATATAGGCCAAAAAAAAAAAAAAAGTGGTACTTTTTCTAGTAGGAGATCTGAGGGGTTCATTTTTCATAGTCTCTATAGGGTTTTTTCCTAATTAAGGACAAAATATATTTGTCCTTATTCCCCATCTTAAGTTCTTCATATTGTGTCTTTTTTCCTTGTTTATTATTGCTACCTCAGGATTTTTTTCCTCTGTTAGTAATCCAAGATTTTGGTAGAGGCTTGCTTTGCTTCTTATAAATTTACTTGTTCTCTATGACGTAATTTATTTCACGTCCGCTTTCTATGCATCCACAAAGTGTTTGTTTTTATTTCCATCTTTTATTTGAACTTTGCTTTAGCTAATTGTTGTTCTCATTCATTTTGTTACGGTTGGAAGAATTCGCCTCTGTTCCTTTCCTCTGTGTTCCCTCGCTTCCTGTTCACATTTATTCTTTTCTTTTTCCAGGTTATGGCTCCTAGTTTCTGCTATTGTTTTTCACGCTCAACTCCATCTTGTCTGGTGTTCTACTAACCCTGCTACCGTTGAAGCGGTTAATTGACTTCCTTTCTGCAATATCCGAGACCACTCTCCCTCTGAGTTCTAACACAGAGCAGAGGTCTCCGTTTTCCACTTACCCAGTTGGATGTGCGCGTGCTGACGTCTTTGTCCTTGTATTAAGTCCCATGTTCGAGTTAGGTTCCATTAAAGAGGCTTTAATGAGCATACATCATCCCAGGGGTATGCCGGAGAGAAGGCTAAAGTCTTTACTCCGTTAAAGACAAGCAAATACTCTTTACATCTTGTGTTTTATTTCCACTTCTTCTTAGTGGAAAATATGATAAAAAGATATGAGGAAAGTCAAGACCAGGATGATCAGTCAGTTGCTTTTCTCCAGCAGTAAGATGATGGATGAGAATTTTCAGGATCCAGTGTCATGAGGAGGTGACAAAGGTGGCATTCGAGAGCTGTATGTACTAGTTGCTTCTCTATTCTGCCCCAGATCTCACTGTTTCTTTTTAGGCATATTTAAAAAAAAAAAAAAAAAAAAAAAAAAAAAAAAAAAAAACATGTACTTAAAGCATTCATTTCAACATCTTTTCTCATTTGGTGACTGCTAGTAAATTTTATGGATAATCATATTAGATGATATGGAAATTATTTGGAAAGAATTTCATCTTGTCTTCTCCCAGAAGCGTGAGCCTCTGTTTTTGAACAATAAGATGGACTTAACTGTACCTACCTTGAAGATTAATGTTGCTGGAAATGGTGTGTGTCAGTAAGCCCAGCGCTTAGGAGGCAGGAAGAGAAGATAACAAGTTTGAGGCTAGCCTGGGCTTTACAGTAGACTTCTCAAACACACCTGATGCTTGTGGAGTGCCCTAAAGGGGGGCCAGTGATGGAGTGCCCCGCATTTAAATGAAATGAATAACTAAAGTAGTATCTTTATATATACTGCAAAGTAAAATATTTTCAACCTCATTCAAGATAACTATATTTCTAATTCAGGCTTGCACATGTTAATGCCTTAAATGACACTTCGTTTCATTATTGTGTGTGTTGAGGTGGGGGTGTGCACGTGTGGTGGTCAGAGGACAAGTTGCATGAGCTGATTCTTCCACCAAGTGACTCTGGGAGATCAAGCTTGGGAGGGGCAGGCTTGGTGGCAAATGGCTTTCCCGGCTTAGCCATCACACCCAACACTCAGTAAATACCTTTACTGGGTGTGGCTGATATGTCTCTCCCCGGTACTGGTAGTACCTGTAATACAATTATTAGGGATTCCTGAGGGTTTTTCTTGTGTTATTTGTTTATTCATTCATTTATTATTGCTGTATGTTGTTTATGACATAGGGTTGGGGTTCATGTGCCATGACCTATGTGTGTGTGTGTGTGTCTGATATTGGTTCTTTGCACTTTTATATGAGTTCCCCTGATCAAAGTGAGGTCCCCAGGCTTGTGTGCGCTGCAGGTGCCTGTACCCCTTAGCTTTCTCACCAGCCCTGAATTATCCTCTTTCCTGTTAAAAACAACAAAGACAAAACAAACAAACAAACAAACATTCCTTTAAAAAAAAAAAAATAGAGACCTTGAGCTAAGCCACATACTTGACTGATACCATCACAGCTAAGCAGTCAGGGAAGCTCTTGATTCGAAGACTCTTGGCTGTTCCCTGTTTTTTGGTCCACGGATAGCTTTGTAAGTCAAAGCAATTGCATTCTTCAAAATTGACAGGCATGGTAAGGCCAGACCTTGTACTGTAAAGAACTGCCTCTCGGGAAAGGTATCTATTGCTAAAATCACCTGCATTTCCCAGCCATTGTTCTTTTTCTCCCCCCCATGCAGCCCCCCGCCCCCCCCACATCGACTATCACCTGGTAGCACTATAGATCTGTTAAGATCATTTCTAGCCCCCAAGTCCAAATATACTAAATATATCCATTTTCACTATCTTAATTATCAATTTTCACTGTCTTAATGTTTAAAAGTTTTAATTCATCATCATCATCATCATCATTGTCTGTGTGGAGGCAGGTTTGGGGAATCAGACTTAGGCCACTCTACTTGTACCGGAAGTGCTAGTACGTGTTTGACCTTGTTGCCTGCCCCACAGACAGGTTGCAAAATGAAAATGTGTAAGTATATTTGAAGTAAAGAAAAGCTGATATAATCAAGATCACCTGGGTACAGACAGACCAACAAAAAGTACTTGAAAGAGAATAACCAATAGCCTGCGTGCTGATGTTGATGCACTGGGAACACATAGTTAAAATCCAACATTGTTACTTTTCCCGCTCCCACCTTTCAAGTGCCACCATTTTCCATTCTATTAGGCAGGTTGGGGCTAAGTTGTATTTTATCATATCTTGCATATTGGTTCTGAAAATTGTTGTGGGCTCTCATATCTAAGGGCACAAAAGACAGTCATTTAGGTGTAGCAGAAGGACGGAGCTTTAGATCGACTCTAAATGACTGCCATCCAGGCTGATGAAAACATTCTTGTTCAAGTGATAAAGTCTCACATTCATTAGCTTGTATTAATCTATTAGTTAATACAAGGAATTTCATTTCATACCAGCAACTGTGCTAATGGCTATAAGATTAATAAATTCTCTTCATTTTTGTAATATATCTCTAGTTTCATTAGCTGCTCTTTTTGCATTGACAAAAATGTCTGAAATATCTTTGAATTACCTGATATACCTTGGTAAATATTATCACCCTACAAGGATGGGCTCCTTTTGCTCTGGCTGGAATCCAAGATATTACCTACTCCATACTCACATGTCGGACAGTTAGTCCCAACTTCTGACTATAGGGGGCTGGAGGTGGGGGTGAAGCCTAGAAGGTTGAAATGGGTCACTGGAGACAGGCCTTTAATGGTTATAGCTGTTCCTGTTAGACCTACAGCTGTCTCCATCGTCCCACTACCCCCTGGAAACATGCAGTTGCCAGCTCCTGCTGCCGTGGGCTGAGGTCCTTCTGTCATACTTCTCTGCCATGGTGGACTCAGAGTCTTCGGTACAGTGAACCACAGTAAGTCTTTCCTCCTCTAAACTGCTTTCGCCAGGTACTTTGTCCTAGTGACAAGGGAGGTAACTACTGTGTTTTAAGGTCCAAGCTCCTTAAAAATAAATTAATTGCTCTTCTTAACATATAAAGTGAATTGAAATTATTTTTAAGTGCTCTCATTTTCCTCCTCAGTGAATTCAGTAAGGTAATTCAAACTCTTCTGTTCCCTTCTCCCGACACTTTAAAACAAACTATCTACATTCTAACTGCTTTGCGGATTTCGCTTCTTTAAACAACGATAGTCTTTAGTTTTTGATCATAGAAAAGCAAGGTCTATAGTTTCATTGAATTTTTAATTATTATTATTATTATTATTATTTTGAGATAAGATCTCCCTAGGTAACCCTAGGTGTCCTGGACCAGGCTAGCCTCAAAGATTCACTTGCTTCTGCCTCCTGAGTGCTGGGATTTAAAGGTATGTATCACCAGGCCTGGCTGTAAAAAGAAAAGTTTTTTTTTTTTTTATGTGTATGGGTGTTTTGCCTACATATATCTCTGTGTATTATGTGTATGCCTTGTGCCCGTTGAGACCAGAAGAGGGGGTTAGATCCCTGGGACTGGAGTTACAGGCAGATGAGAGCTACCCTCTGCTTGCTGGAAGTTGAACCTGGATCACCTGGAAGAACCGCCAGCGCCCTTAACCACTGAACCATCCTTTCCTGTCCCAGGTGTGTAGTTTTCAAATTTATCCAGCATAACAACAACAACAAAAAAAAAATCATGGCATCTGTTGGACATGGAAACACATTTCGACGTTATCCTAGACAGTGTTAGGAAAGGCAAATTAACCTTCATTAAACTTTGCCTTTGAAGAAGAAACACTGAGATGACAGAAGGAAAATTAAGGAAATGTAATCAGTTTCCAAAAGAGAAGAGATAACCTAATTTGAGGTTTTGAAATTGTTTCAAATGACGGGGAGGTCTTTATATATTACAGGCTAACTGCACTGAAACTGTGCAAAGTAATATGTTTTCATATTATTGAGAATTATGTGGTGGTTTAAAGCATATTTGCTAGTTCTTTGATATAACCCCCTTCAAAAAAATTGAGCCTAAATTACTTCTCCTTGGGAGTTGGCTGGGCTTAGTGATTTGCCTCTGACAATGGCGCAAAGATGAAGTAAGACGTCATACAAAGCATCGAAGCTTCTTGTCCACTCTTCTTCCTTGGCTTGCCTGTTCTGGGAGAATCTGGCTATTGTCTTGTAGGCCTGTCAAGCAACCACAGGAGACTTAGAGGTTTACTTCCAATAGTAACTGTGGCATCCTCTTAATGGCCTTGTCAGTGAGTATTGTTGGGAATGGAAGCCCCAGGCCGAGTGAGACCTTCACAGGATTGTATCTCTAGCTGATAATGTAGTTGTAACCACAAAAGAAGTTCTGATCTGCAATCTCCGAACGAATCTGTTCCTGATTTCCTGGCCTAGATAAACTATGAGGTAATAAGTATTATTTTAAAACACCAGGTTTTAGGGGGGATAGTTTGTTACACAGGAAGAACTGACTAATACTAATTTCTTTTATAGGATTTATCCTCAAGAAGTTGAGATAATATCAAATGTTTTTGTGTGAAAGTGACCTGTGGGGAGCTGTTGGGACAGTGGTATTCGGGTCACATTTGCACAACAATAGCAGCATATTTAGCCTCCCCTCCCCATAGCAGGGGTCTCTGCTTCAAGTAGGAGGAAAATAACAAACAAACAAAAACAAAAGAAAAAAAAACAATGAGATCACCCTATAAGTGCTGATTTCCGTAGACCTTGTTAGGATTAGGAAGATCTTGCCACTATAATAGGGCTGCAGTACCATAGAGTTCCTCTCTAGGTACTCTGAAGAACCTGGAGAATAAAATCTTTAATCCTTAGCATCAGGCAACGAGCTTCGGAAAACACTTCTTTGTTTCCGCCTTTCAGATCACATAAAATACATTAGGTTGGCAGAAAACCAAACCAAACCAAATTGAAATTTGCCTTTAGGACCTTAGTCATAAGGGAACCTAAGAAATCTTCTTCTTTTTTTTTTTTTTTTTTTTTTTTTTTTTAACACAGTTTGACACAGTATGATCTTTTTGGTGCTTGCTTGGGGAGTTTGTTAAACTAAAGTAAGGCTCCATCTATCCCACCACGGAGAGAAGAATCCTACCTGTATGCTCTCCAGTGTCTGCGTTCTGAGCCTTTCTAGGCTGCTCAAGTCCCTTTAGACCAGTGGTTCTCAACTCTCCCAGTGCTGGGACATTTTAAGACAGTTCCTTGGGTTATGATGACCCCAAACATAAAGTGATTTTTGTTGCTACTTTGCAACTGTAATTTTTGGAGATAGAAGTTTGCCAGAGGGGTCAAGACCCACAGGTTGAGAAACATCCTTGACCATCCTTTTATATATATACACAAAGAGAGAGAAAGAGACAGACAGACAGAGAGAGAGAGACAGAGACACAGAGAGAGGATAACAACCAGAACCTCTGTAGGTCTGTGGCATGTTTTCTATGTGAATCTCTTCTTTCATAGATACTATCTTATGACTTTGTCACTTTGGTCTCCTGGACCCTTGGTTGTATCCCCTTTGTTCAAGAGACTAGTCAAGAGGCTCCTCCTGGGTTCCTGCTCCCTCACTGAAGCCTGGAGATCATCACAGAGCAGGCTGGGGTGCCAGGGCTTGCCTCCCTTGCCTCCTGTTCTCAGGGGTCCACTTGTACCTTTGTTGTTGCTACAGCCAGAAGAATACATTTGGTCCTTACTGCTCCATCTTGGCCCCTTGGTTTTGTTTTGTTTTTTGTTTTTGTTTTCAATTCTGCCTGTATCATCCTAAAGGAAAGCATTCCAGCCTAACGCAGTATTATTTGCTGAGATTTCAATACGCCACTCTACAGCTTTCTGGGTGGCAAGAGACATTGTAATGTCAGTGACTGTCAGGGGCATCAGTCCATCACACATTTATCCTTCCGTACATTTAGCTCTTTGGTCAGAAGTCTCGCAAACAAGGCGTTTACCAAGTCCATAGATGGCACTGATGGCAGAAATAGGACGAACTAACTGTTGGGAAAAATAACCCATATCTTCCTGAGATAGAAGGCTCTTGATGTAGGTGAGCAGGTACCAAATGCCAGTTTAAATGACTATGTATAGGGTGGACTCTTGCTGCTCAGTAAGGAGGCTCCTCCTGGGTTTCTGCTCCCTGCACTACAGCCTGGAGATCATCAGCAGAGCAGGCAGTTGGGAGGGTGACTGCTCATCCAGGGAAGTAGTCAGATCAGCCTCCCTAGAGGAAAGTCCACCCTCTACCCACAAAAATCTGCTCATAGTCCCACTGAGTAAACACAAGGTGACTGTAGGAAGGTTGGAATGATAGCCAGAACAGTTTTACTCAGCCTGCAGATTTATAATAGCCTTGTCTGTAATTATTGACGTTTGATTAGTACCAAAAATGGAAATAAATAACTTTACTCTTTGAGACAATTCTGAGAGTTTTTGTTATCTATTTTCTAGTGCTGTATAACGGCCCCACATTTAATGGTTTTAAACTACGAATCTTCTACATAAGCAGGTCACTCAGGGTCAGCACATTTCCACTGCCACTGGGGCTAAGTAAAGCTGAAGGCTGGATTATTCTGAAGGCTTGTATACTTATTCCCAGAGGTTGATACTGAAAAACACCAGGTCTTCAGCTGGGTCTGAGGCTAGATCATCTGTGCATATGTGTGTGAGTGTGTGTGTGTGTGTGTGTGTGTGTGTCTTCTTCATATTACTTGACTTCTTTGTAGTCTGGTTACAGGACACCACAGATAGGTGTCCTATGAGAACCAGAAGGAAGGAATAATTTATAGTTTAGAATATAGTTTAGAATTCATATTTCTGTCATAATTATGGACTTGCCCCAGCTGAAGAAGAAAAATGAAAATCTGAGAGTTTGGTGGAGGATTATCATTGTCACATTGTGAACGGTATGTTGGTGTGGCCAACTCAGGAAAATATAACCTGCATGACCTTTATACAAGCGGTACACCCAATTTTACCAATCTTCCATTCTTATTTCTTTCAGTTCCTCGACGCGCTGGGCAGATTGTTAACCTTGCCTGTGAACTGAAGTTTATGTAGCCTTTTAGGCATTTCTATTTTCAAACAAAGGCGGTAAGACCATATGTTCTCAAAATTCTGTTCATTGAATTTATCTGCCTCATTGTTCTTCATAGCACATACAAACGCCATAGTAGTACTGGTCACTCTACCTATAGAAGACACATACAGGTTCTGAAGAGTGATTCAAGAACATTTAATTGATAGGTGACTATTTGGGGAATGAGAACTACATGGCAGTGCCTCGGGAATAAATCACAGTGAATCTGTTTCTGTTGCTGTGACAAACACCATGACCAAAAGCAACTTGGAGAGAAGAAGGTTTATTTCAGCTCATAGGTATAGTCCATCATCCAGAAAAGCCAGGGTAGGAACTCTAAGCAGGAACCTGGAGGCAAGAGCTTGAAGCAAAAACCCTGGAGTAGCCAGGTGTCACACACCTTTAATCCTATCACTTGGGAGACAGAGGCAGATCTCTGAATTTAAGGCTAGTGTGGTCTACATAGTGAATTCCAGGACAACTCAAGCTACATAGAGAAACCCTGTCTTGAAAAATGAAAAGACAAAAAAAAACAAAAACAAAAACAAAAACAAAACAAACAAACAAAAAACCAACAACAACAACAACAACAACAAAAACCAGAGCAACAACAAAAACAAACCCTGGAACAAGGATGTTTATAGGGTGCTACCAGACTCACATTCAACTATGTTATGAAACCTAGGCCCTACCTAAGGATTGTAATGCCCACAGTAGGGCTGAGCCCTTCTACATCAATTATCAATTAAGAAAGTGTCCCACAGACATGGCCACAGGTCAATCTGATTTAAACAATTCTTCAGGCAAGGCTTCTTCTTCTCAGGTGATTAAAGGTGTGTGTCAAGTTGACAGCTAAAGCTGTAACCATGTGTGAAAAGTTCTAGTGTCTTCACAATGACTTGAATGTTGTCACTTTCTCTGAGGATGGAGTTCAGCTGCAAAGAACTTCAGGGTGTTCAGGCAACACACCAGCTCTCTGTGGGTGTTATGGGTTTTATAGATATTTGGAGTCTAATGACTAAAGAGCATGTGGTAAGCTGAATAATGGCTCTCAGATGTACCTATCCTGAATCCCCAAACCTGTAGATAATATAGCCTTTGCTTGAGTGATAAAGTAATGTGAGATGGAGAGCTGCCTTGGAATCTGTGGACAGTCCCAATGTACATCAAGATTCTTAATCAACAGGAGAGGATAAACCAAGGAGGTAATTGTTGCGGAAAATAATAATGTGGCAACCTTTTATCCCATGCTAGTGCTGGCACTATTAGGGCCACAGGGCAATGAGGGTATCTATCTCAGCAGCTCCATACTGCCCCAAGTACTCTCAGACCCAGGCCGATCATGAGCCACCAACTCCCAGCTGTCTCCTTTCCAGCCAGAAACTTAAACTCACATTCCCCACAGCCTGGTAAAATCATGACTCAATAATCAATATTTTTAAAGAAGATTTATTTATTTATTTTGTGATTTATTTATGATGTATACAGTGTTCCACCTGCATGTTTGATTGCAGGCCAGAAGAAGGCACCAGATCTCATTATAGATGATTGTGAGCTACCATGTGGTGGCTGGGAATTGAACTCAGGACCTCTGGAAGAGCAGTCAGTGCTCTTAACCTCTGAGCCATCTCTCCAGCCCAATAATCATCAATAATTTATCAATCAGATTTATATGTTAAATTGTCAATCCACAATGCATCTACACAATAAGCTTACAACCATTTGACAAAGATATAAACCATCCACCTACATAAAACAAATTGACACAAAGAAACCCTTGGAAAAAATATCTACCTATCGCCAATTAAGACCACCTAGGGTCTAGAATCTCCTCCTTTGGCTCCATCTTGATTCTTTTTCCCTCTCCTCTCCCACCTTACCAAAACTTTGTCTCCGCCCCACTCTCTACCGTCCAATCATGTATCACCTTGATCTAACTAGTGCCAGCACTCACCTGCATATAGACACCAACCTACAGGTAATCAGTGCAAAGACTGAACAGAAACTAGACTGAAACATTTTAAAGGAAAAGAAAGAGTCCGGAAGCCCAGGGATAGTCACTGAAAACCGGAGAAGGGCCGACTGTCCTCAGGGCTTCTAGAAGGAAGCAGGTCTTCCAACACTTTGGCTCTAACCCAGGAAAACCGACTTGAGACTTCCGGAATAGAATCTGAGTGCATCCACATTGTGTTACATCCTTGTATCAGTTCCCTGCTGCCACTATAACAAGTCACTGGTGATTTAGAGGCCCAGGGAGGTAGATCTATCTCCTCCATAACTGTTCTAGAGACCAGAGAATTGAATCAATGGGACCAGGCTAGAAACCAACATTTGTAGCCAAGGCTAGGAGAGTCTCTCCCTCACCTCTGCCAGCTTCTGCAGTCTGCTGCTATTCCTTGAGCCTGCGGCAGAGTCACTCCTATCTCTACCTTGATCTTCAGGTTCATCTGGTTTGTTTTTTACATCTTTCGCTGCTTTATCAAGTTGTCATCTAGCATAAAAATGACACTTAAGGCTCACCTAAGTAATCCAGGAAAACCAACACATCTGGAGATCTTGAACTTGATAACATCTGCAAAGGCGACTTCTCCCCATAAGTTACATTTACAGCTTACTCTTCAGAACTTGATATTCCTGGATGGCCATACTTCCACTAACTACAGCCATGGTGATTTGTTATAAGGAACAACCAATGCAGCTAGGCAGTAAAGCTCTACCTAGGGCTCAACAGTAACCCGAAAGCTATTTCACTGAAGGAAAATAACCATTTTTTCAAGGCAAACATGGTCGAAATGAAATGCTAGGACCTTGATCTATGATTCTTTGAATGCCTCTTTTCCCAGGTCAGACATCGCCATTTGAGACTTTACCAGATCGACACTCTTACGCTGCTAAGAACAGTTGGAGAACATCTCTTCTCCTCACTCCGTTCAAATCAGGCTGTATTGAGGGCCATGTGGGTGAGAGGCAGGAATCGGATAATAAAAAATGCTGCTGAATCCTGGGAAGTGTTACTATGCTTTGTCTCTGTTTTGTTAGGAAGGGGGACAAAGTGTGGTTATCCTTGGGGAGAGAGAAATATTCTGGCATATTCCAGTGTTCCGGATGCCCAGAAACTTCACTGAACGTATCTTCCGAATGTGTCTCACAGAGGCATCCCACTACGGTTGGCCATTGTTGAATAATCTATGGAGCCCTTTATTCTCATTTATATACACACAGATGTTCTATGCTTATTTACTTCTTACCCAGCTGCTCCCCACCCCCAGCTAGAAAATATACAAGGATGGATTAATGACTCTGACATCTACATTCTCAACTCCCACACTCAGAGTCCTCTGTGAGTTGAATGAGGAGGCATTGTGAAGTGAGAATCCACAATGGACTGATAACTGGCAGCCCTTCCAGAGCTCAGCTACACCAGATGCAAAATGAAATTTGGTTTTGAGTGCAATGGGTGTGGCTTGTCTTTTTCCTGTTTAGATTAGGGAATTTGCATGTGGGTCTGACTACTAGGTTCTTCTGTTTCTGAGCCAGATGTGTTCATAGACACAAGGGACAGACATTAACTGTGTGCCTGTTTGTATGAATAAGTTCCTCCTTTATTAAAAGAACTGGGACACTGAAAACACTGTCTTTCTCATTTCAGAAATATGACGAGGTGATATGGGTACTCATATTAGGACTTCAGCTCCCTCCTCTCTCTTCCTAGCATCCCGAAGTGAACAGGATGCTCTGCTGTGTAATTACAGCGTCATTTTCAGAAGAACTGGATATTTTCACAGCCACCGTGGCTCAGTTGTTTGTCACCAGCCCAGTTGTTTACAATCTTATCTGTGTATGAAGCTTGATTGTTTTTTTTTTTTTTTTGAAAACGATTGGAAAAAAAAAAAAAAAACTAAAGAGCATTCAAAATTTCTACATTTGATAAGAAAATGTGTTCAGTTTAGATAAAACTGAAGCACACGTCTGCACATTGTCTTTTATGAAAGGAAACAATCCTGGAACTCAGAGAAGACTTCCTGAGCTTTCCCTCACCGGACAAAATCACTTGTGAGAAAGAATTTGTGATGGTTTGAATATGCTTGGCCCAGGAAGTGGCCCTATTAAAAGTGACCCTGTTGGAGTAGGTGTGGCCTTGGAGTAGGTGTGTCACTGTGGGTGTGGTTTTAAGACCCTCATCCTAGCTGCCTGGACATCAGTCTTCCACTAGCAGCCTTCAGAGGAAGATGCAGAACTCTCAGCCCCTCCTGCACCATGTCTGCCTGGATGCTGCCAAGTTCCCACCTTGATGATAATGGACTGAACCTCTGAACCTGTAAGCCAGCCCCAATTAAATGTTGTCCTTTATTAGACTAGCCTTGATGGTGTCTGTTCACAGCAGTAAAACCCTAAGACAGAATTAATGAGAAGCAAAGGTTTATTCCAGCTCATGATTCCCAGAGTTTTAGTCCATGACCACTTGACCCCTGTTTCCTTGGGTCTGTGGCAGCACAGGAGGAGCACACAGCAGAGCATCCTGTTCACTTTGGGGATGCTGGGAAGTAAGAGAGAGGAGGGCGCAGAAGTCCCAATATTCCTTTCAAAGTGCCAGTGTAAAACAGCTCTCACCTAAAAGGCAAAATGATGGTTTGCTTTTGAGCTAGCTATGAGTGACCATGGCTCACGGGGAGCTCAGCCAGTCTGTAAACTAGCTTTCTTACATTAGGTCCCCTTGCTTAAAGGTTCCATTATTTCCCAATACTTACCCCAGGCTCACAACCAATCCTTTTACAAATGGGATTTTGGGGACTTTACCACCCAAACTATAACAAATACTGAGAAGCTGGGACCTTACAGGATATATAGGGAAAATAATTTCATTTTGTAGGCAGCACAACCTAATCTTATAAAGACTCTACAAAGCTGTGAAGTAGAATTTCAAGATGATCTTCTCTGCCTCAATAGGAAGTAGGAAACTATTAATCATAGTTATTATAATAATGATAATAATAAAACTTTGGTAATAACAAAGGTATTTGCTTCATATCAAAGTAAGAATCATACAATAAAACACTACCCAGTTATCAGAATGCCTTTGGCAACATAGATGGGAACCGAAAGGGTCTCTGTGCAGTACATAAATGTGGCTTTACTTATGTGATATGCTCAGAACAGGAAAATCCAGACAGAAAGTGGATACATGTCTGTAAAGGTTGGTGGCAGGAATAGGGAATGGTGCTCAGGGCTGTGGGGTTTCTTTTAGGGGTTGGACATATTCTAGAGTTGGTAATCCTAACGGATATGCGGCTTTGAATATCCTACAAGTGACTGGGCTTATGCTTTAGAAGGGCTGAATGGTGTAATATGTGGATATTTCTCTGGAGCTATGGTAGAAAAACATGAAGTAAAATATGAAAAGGCATTTTTTCCTAATGAAAGATTTTTCCAAGTTTTCTCTAAATGGAGCAATTCCTCAAACTTTTAAAGATAAAAGTAATAATACTACAAATGGGCTTTTTTTACAGAAAATCATGTTCGTTTAATTAATATGATGTCTAACCTAACCAGACCAAAGGCTAGATATCAGCAACAAAATCAAGGGTTTGTCTTTAATTCATCCAGGGGAGATTAAACTATCGGACCCTAGAATGTTGGAGGAAGAGAACTCTGTGATCTAGCTTTCAGCTGTGTGAGAAAACACATTTCACTGTTTAAACTGTCCAGGCTTTGATTCACTGTTTCTGTAACCATAGTAACCTGCAGCTTCCCTCTCTCCTTCTTCTTCCTCTCTTCATTTTCTATCACTAATAGAATGCATTCCCTAAAAATACCCTAGGTACTTAGTAATTATAATCACTTGATATCTCACAAAAGAACTGAGGGTTATTGGGTATATTTGAGCAACCTGGTTGCAGACAGTGAGGGACAGAGCATGTCTTTACTTGGAATCAACTTTTAGTTAGAGAGTTACCACTTCTCACTTGGGAGCACATTTCAAATTAATTTAGTAGTTATAAACAGATACTCTTTAAAAGCGAAAACAATCATACCTACAAATACACTGAATCAGTATTGTTCAGGTTAGTCTCAAAGGAGTCACAACTTAGTAGCCAGCACAGTTAGATTCAAAGAAAGCACTTCCTGATTCGGAGTGGAATCCTGAAATCCATAGGCTTTCTTTGCTACTTTATCTTATGGTCCCTGGCTTGCGGCCTAGTCTCTGTGACCTGTTCGCCTATGAAGCCTGAGGGCTAGCTACAGATTTATGAACTGTTAGCGGTTATCAAAGAACAGTTAAGAAACATGTTCCTGCATGTAAATCAACTATGTTACTGCTCAGACAGGTTTAGTTTACTTTTTTAACTTTCTTAGTCCCCCCTCATGTGTGTCACAGAGTGTGTGTAAATTTCTAGATAAAGGAAACAATGTGTTGTTTTAGATTCTGATATAGTCTTCTTATCTCATTGTGGAGTAACTGGAAGACAGATAACTTGCTTAGATATAATCAGTTAGTCTGTAAGGGGCACCTGACGTGAGTGTTTGTCTTCTGCAGATCCACTGTCTGTCAGTTCAATTAAAACCATATCTATGTTGGATCTGGGAAGAGCTGGAGGAAGGGTGAAAATATGACCAAAATATGTTGTATTTGAAGTTAAAAAATAAAGGAAAAAAAAAATCCAGCTACCCATGGGAGAATTTGGCTAACATCTGAAAGTCCCTAGATGACTCCTGCATTTCTTCACATTTGCTCAGAAAATGTTCTCTTCCTCTCTCTCTCTCCCTCCTCCTTCCCTCTTGCCCCAACCCAGGAGATGGCTCAATTAAGTGCTTGCCATGCAAGCATGAGTTTGATTCCAGACACCCACCTAAAAACCCGAGACAGGAGGATTCTGGAGGCTTGCTGGCTAACCCAGCCATGAGGCCAGGTCCCAGAGAAAGCCGTCATGCCAAAAAAGAAAGAGACAGCAGTTCCTCTGGCTTGCTAGAGTACACACACACACACACACACACACACACAAACACAAATATGTGTGTATACATATACACATAAATGCTACAATAAATAGTTTAAATAAAAAGCTTCATTATATTCTAGCCTATGAATCATCTTAATGTGACCTCTCTGGGTGGAAGTGCTGAGCATTATTTAGGTTACAGAGGCTTGTGGGTGATGGAGTATGGGAGTACTAGCATCTTCAGCCTTGAAGGTGACCCGTACTCTTATCTGCTAGAATGTTAGGAGGAAAACAGCTGTAAACTTGAAAACAGCTTCACCTTCCTGCAGCCCAGGTTCTCCCTAGCCCCGGGGATTTCCACTGTCACCATGTCATCAGCTTTGGAATTTTCCCACCAAGGAACATGGATTTTCCCAGCTCTGTGGAATCCCAGCTTCCTGGGGACTTGTTTGGATAAGAACTCGATGGAGACACAGGGAAACCACAGGGTCCGATCTTAGATGTGTAGTTTCTGAAACTGGCTGGCAGAGGGGAGATCAGTTCTCCAATGGAGTCTCACTGGCTATGTCAGCCACACTTGGGGCAGGGCCTGTGCCCAGGAGTTGATGAGCAAGAACAAGCTCAGTGGTATTTTTGTGCCATTTTTGTTTTGCTTTGTTTTAACTCCCCCCCCCCCCCATCTTACTGCGCTTTCTTTTTGTTTGTTTGTTTGTTTGTTTTGGTTTGGTTTTTTTTTTCCTGTTTGTGCTGATTTTTGGTTTTGTAGTTTTGTTGGGGTGGGTTGTTTCTTGAATTCTTTTTGTTGTTCTCTCTTACTTTTGGGAGAGAGGGAAGGGAAGGAGAGAGGGTTTGGGTTGGTGGGGAGAATATTGAGGGAGTGGAGTGAGGGAAAAACATGATTTTATGGGGAAATAGACCAATATGCAGCTACTGATTTTGTTTGCAACCAACCCTACAGTGGTCTTAGAGGACCTAACTGGCAGCCCACATCTTAGTGCCCAACTATCAGCCCATACTGCCAACGCCCTGAGTGAAAGGGCTTCAGTGCACAGAATCATGGGAAACAAACATGTCGCTTTGATTCAACATGTGAACAGGTGATAACTAGACAGTTAGGAATAGAAGCTCTCCTCCTCTTTCCTTTTTATTTACTGTCCTCAGACACACTAGAAGAGGGCATCAGATCTTATTACAGATGGTTGTGAGCCACCATGTGGTTGCTGTGCTGGGAATTGAACTCAGGACCTCTGGAAGAGCAGTGGGTGCTCCTAATCGCTCTCCAGCCCGCCTCTTCTTTCAATAAGGAGCGACTTATAGATGTCAAATGAGGAACCATTCTGCTTTAGTTTAGGTTATCCATTCTCTGCAAAGGGAGGTGAGACGTTACCTAAAATAGCCCATCATTGTTCCCCAGGAGGTTTCTATTTCAGAGACGGCAAGGGTAGAAGATATGAAATAAATAGTTCTCCACGTCATCTGAAGTTGGGTGCTTTTGGAATCTTCCTCCACGAGCCACAATGAAGCTCGCGCCTACTGGAACATTAGGTGAAGCAACCTACGCTCTGATGCCACAGGACTTGACGGGCGGGGCACCGGCGGGAGAGCTACAGCCTAGCACTTCCGCTTCTCAGCCTGGTTTGCACTCTGCTTGGACTCGGATTTCTCCAACTTCTACTTGGGTTTTAGTCGCAGTAGGCTTCTCTGGAAAGACTTGGGCTGTATGTCCACAGCTGTCTTTTTTCTTTTATCGACATTTACTTGATCTTTATCTGTCTGCATCTAAAGCAACACATTCTCACAGTCCGTGAGTACTCACCAGAATTTTCGCAACTTCAAAGTCTGAGTATAATTAAAAAAAAAAAAAAAAAAAAAAAAAAGATAGATGTGGGAGGATCAGGAGTTCATGGTCAACTTCACAGTTGGTTGAGGGTAGCCTGTGCTACAGGAGACCCTGCCTTAAAGGGAAAAATTGCAGGGTCTATAGCCCTTTTTGTTATCATTCATGCTGATTAAAACAAATGAATCTAGGATTTTCGGTTTCCACAATTTATAGAACTATTTGTGTTAGCCTAGACATTTTAGCATTCTCTGATCTTTTTTGTGCATGTGTCCTCCAAATGCATTACCACTAATTTACATTGATCTTCAAATATCCAGTTCTGTTAATTTAGAGAGAATCAAACAAACAAGCAGCTGATTATTATATGCTTAGGAGTTTGTTTCCTAAAATTTCCCTTTTTCTTCTGAGACAATTTGATGATCTCTGGAGTCTTGTCTTCCGAGGAAGGGTGGCCTCTTTCCTCAGCAGCACCAGGAAAACACGTTTGGACTGACTGACTTCAATCTTATTAGAAAATTCAGAAATTTCATATCTTAGCGAAAACTGAGCTTCCTAAAGTGCTTGAAAACCTGGCGAGGGTGGGGTGGGGATGGTAGTCTCAGACAAGTGGGACAGGATATATGGGTTCTGAAACAGGGCTGGAGAAACCATCTTTATTCACACAAGACCAAATGTGTATTTACTGGAAACAACACATGGAAGGGACAGGGAACTGGAGCTCTCTTTGTTAAGCTAAAGCTTGGGAAATGTTGTAATTGGAGATCCACCTGGTGTGTTCAAAGCAGATTCTAGAAGCTCATGGAGAAGCAAAGAATTGCTGTCTGTGGACTTCAGACTGTTTCTAGGAGCATAGCCTGGATGACATGATGTATTCAAAGCAAATCACAATTTGGCCTCGTGTATGTGCTCTCTCTCTCTCTCTCTCTCTCTCTCTCTCTCTCTCTCTCTCTCTCTCTCTCTCTCTCCCCCTCCCTCCCTCCCTCCTTCTCTCCCTTCTCATCCTCCCTCGCCCTTTCCTCTCTCTCTCCTCCTTTTTCTTCCTCAAAGTTTTAATGCATATTTTGACAGAACAAATAATGGCTCCAGATATGTTCCTAATCTAATTCCAGAACCTTAGTGAGAAAAAGAAATGTCTTAGTTAGGATTTTACTGCTACGAACAGACACCATGACCAAAGCAAGTCTTATAAAGGACAGTATATATTTGGGGCTGGCTGACAGGTTCAGAGGGTCAGTCCATTATCATCAAGGCAGGAACATGGCAACACCTAGGCAGGCACAGTGCAGGCAGAGCAGAGTTCTGCATCTTCATCTGAAGGCTGTTAGCTGAAGACTGACTTCCAGGCAGCTAGGAGGCCCACACCCACAGCTACTCCAACAAGGCCACACCTCCCAACAGTGCCACTCCCTGGGCTAAGCATATACAAACCTTAACAAGGACCTTCCCCTGAGATTAAGTTAAGGCTCTTGAGGTGGTGAGGTCATCTGCTTAGATCCTGACCTCAGTCAGTCACAAGTGTTCTTACAAGAGGATTTGACCTATAAAAAGAGAAGACGATGTTGCCATGAAGCCAGAAACTGGAGTGGTGCCACCGCAAGCCAAGAAATGTCGGGAGCTCCCTGAAACTACAAGAGTTGATAACAGTTTCTGGAGAGACTACAGTCTCATTGTTACTTTGCTTTCTTCCAGTGAAACTAGTTTTGAGCCTATAATCCAAAAAACTGTGAGAAATTAAATGTCACGGGGGTTTTGAGCCACCAAGTTAGCACAAGGAAACAAACAAACAAAAAATATATACGATGAAATATATCATCTTAGATATCAGAATGTAATACACAAAAAAAGTTAAATATAGAGAAATCAGTTCCAGACAATCACTAATGAATGTGCCCCAGAATAAGGGGTGGTGGGAGGAGGCAGGAGGACTAAGGGTTCAATGTCATCTTCAGCTACATAGTGAGCTGCAGGTTAGCGTGGGCTACTCGAGACCTGAAGTGGAAATTTCTGGTTTCTTTGGAAACTCAGTTGTGCTGCCTGATGTTTTTCTGGAAGGTGTCTTGTGGGAAGATGTTTGGCTGAAGCAGACATGTGTTGTTTTGCTGGACTGGAGGGTGAGTGGTATTTGGAAAGAGCATAAATTGACCCTATAAACTTGCATTGTAATGCTGCTGTGCAGTAAGTACTTCACTGGGCTTTGCTGGTCTTCCCTGGTCTTCACTTCATAGAGGGAAACACACGAAAGAACCTCTGGGATTCAGGTTGATTCTGGCTGCTTCCGCTGACTCTTAAGGAGTAAGCAGAGCCTGTGCTTTCTCTTTGTTATTGGACTGGACTCCTAGTATCCTGACAACAAAGAGCAGACTCGCCCCCCCCCCAAAGAACTACTAGTAAACAGGTCCACAACCCCCTTTTCCTATTAACCATCTTTCTCCTGAACCTCTGGTCATGGGTTAGAAGGGAGGTTGAAGCATTTAAGAACCCTAAATACCTAAATAAAGCAGGTTTTGAAAAAAAAAAAAAAACAAAAAACAAAAAAAAAAAAAAAACAAAACCGATGGATACCCTGTCCCAAAAACAATGAGCAAACGTGAATCGCATTGGAGGACACCGAAGGCCAGCACTGGCTTCTCAGCTGAGATGCAGGATAAAGTCAGTTGGTGCTTGTAGACCAGTCTGTGGGGCAAAGTCTTAGCTCTAATCATGAGCTTCCACTGCAGAGATACCTGTGGACACACTCCAACTAAGAGGATTACAATGCTATAGCTTTCATCTCACTAAGTGGAGGGACACACAAGATGGCTGGTATGATTTCTATTGTCCTTTTAAAATATTTCCAAAGTCAGGAAGCCTGGTGTGCGGCCGTGTGCTATGAGAGATATCCTGGTTCCCGGCTGAGATGAGATTTGAAACCCCAATGACCCTAAAGGACTATAGGCTTTTCCCTAAAATCCCAGGAAAACAGTGCCACCCCCCCCCACACACACACAGGTAGAGGACGTGACCATGTTCATGTAGGCTCAAGACAGATCTCCATTATAATGAGGTACCTAAAGGCCTGGAGGCTTAGCCAATTAATTTTTCTTCCCAGACACTCCTCCCTGCAAAAGGTATTTAATCTCAGGCCCACCCTGAGAAGTGGGGTATGGTTTTATTCATCTACTTTTCACCGTGATAATAAATGTCTTAAAACTATGGACTGTCTCTTTTCATTGGGACCTAAGGTCAGGAGCTGTAATGAAGCCCTTTGCTTACAGAGTCATGTCTAATCTCCTATAGAAGACCTCACTGCATGGGGCTAGATCCAACCCATGGGCCCCTGACTCTGTTCTCAGCTCTTCTGAGGCATCCAGTGGCGCCTGGGGTGTCCAAGAGCCTGAGAACCAGACAGCCATGGGGTAGGCATGGTCAAACTTCCCGAGTGCTGCCTCCCTGAGTGGCCCAAGCTCTGTGGATGAGCAGATGCCGGACTCCCAATAACCTATAACTGGTGCCAGTTATTAACCGTACAGGCTGGACCCTGTATGAGTGACAGCTGGTGGGCCCATAGACTCAACACATACCAGATACTTTCTTTCTTTTTCTTTCTTTCTTTCTTTCTTTCTTTCTTTCTTTCTTTCTTTCTATTTTAAAGATTTTATTTACTATATATGTACACTAAAGCTGTCTTCAGACACACCAGAAGAGGGCATCAGATATCATTACAGATGGTTGTGAGCCACCACGTGGTTGCAGGGAATTGAACTCAGGACCTCTAGAAGAGCAGTCAGTGTTCTTAACCACTGAGCCATCTCTCCAACCCTCATAGGTTCTTCTAATATACAAAGGTTTAGGATGTAGGTAGCCCTTTGTCATATACAAAGCTTGTGTTTGATCCCCAATATCATATAAGGTGGATGTGGTCAGGGAAGCCACATCTCAGCACTGAGGAGTTGCAGGCAGGGATATTAGGAGCTGAAGACTGTCCTCAGTACATAGCCAAGGGTGAGGACAGCCTGATAGGACAAAACCCTGCCTGAGAAAATAAAACATAAAACAAAAGACATGGACCAACATGCTGGTTTCTCACACTTGTTTCCTCTGGCACGCCTGTCACATGGTAATGGCTTGCTTTGTCTCTGGCTGTTGAAATCAGTGTGAAAACCCTGGAGTTTCTCAATAACCCTGTATTCAGTAGTACTAGGCAACTGGGCACATACACAAAGCTAACGTCTGTAAATCAGAAAGATCCATTTGCTACAGGAGAAGTCTATGCTCTAATGTTGAGTGTGAAACTAGGACACAGGTGTCAACAAATATAGCATCAGTTATAATGAAGAGAAATTATATGTTCCAAGGCTCTGCTTCCATGGTGGGACCATGAGTATAATGCACTTTCTTCTTCATACTTTTAGAAGTCTTAGAACAACTAGTGCATACTTCAGAAATAAATATATTCAGAATTCTCTCACATCTATGCAGTGAGATGCATTTTGTTTTTTCAATTATTTTAAGGTTTACTCAATCTGTTTTAAAAGTAGGCTGTGGGGTGTAATTCAGTCAGTAAAGCACTACAAAGCCTGGAGTTCAATCGCACACTGTGTAAAGTCAGGGAATACACACCAATAACCCCAATACTCTGAAGGTGGAGACAGGAGATTGGAAATTCAAGATCATACTCTACTACATATCAAATTCCCAGCTAGCCTCCATTTAAGTGATATCCTAAGGTGAAAAAAAAAGTGACATGCACACATACATATACATGTACATCATATACATACATATAAACATACACATATACACATACATCATGAATATACACATACATCATATACATATACATCATATACACATGCACATGCATGTACATCATATGCACATATACATACATATACATGTACATTATATACATACATATAAACATACACATACACTTATATGTATACACCATATTCACATACACTTACATCATATACATATATACATACACATACATCATATACACATGCATACGCAGATATGCACACATATACATATTCATATACACATATGCATGCATACAGATCCCTTTAGTGTAAAGGTACATATATTTCAATATATCTCTCAATCCTAGCATCTCATTTGAAATCTGTGGATCTCTCCTGGGCATGCTTTCTGATCAGAAGCTTCCTTCTGCTCCACACAGGCTTCTGTACTTTCCAAATGGTTCTCAGTAAATCTTCCTTGTCTTTGCCCTTAGCCCGTGGGTGTTCTTGTAGTCTCTAAACATTGACAAGCACCATAAGCTCTTAAATTAACACATACTTTTATTTCTGGATTTTGCTTCCAGCGACCTGTGCAGACATCTAGGCTAATCCTTGTCTGCATCCACCTTTCCCTTCTTTTTTTATTCCTTTTCTTTGAACTACCCATTTGTCTTTGGTGTAATGCAGCTGAGATAATTTCTCTAACCACAGGACATTTCTTAGGTTCAGTAAAATTGCTGTAATTTGATACAATCCCCGATAACCCTCTGACTGGAAGAGCCATAGAGTTGAACGCTAGCCACGGCTAAAGATGCCGTCAAGTCTTGTGACCTCATCATACTGGGTACCCTTATTCAGACCCCTGAATGACGGTAGCACTGCAGTGCAGTTGACCACCACACAGTGACTGCATAGGTTTTTTTTTTTTTTAATGAGTGACTGGACATTAGTACCCAGTTTGGTCCTGAGGTGAGCTAAGGAGCCCCAGAATGGTCCTGTAGCTTTCAAATCACCCTCGTCATCCCTGCGTGTGTCACCTGTTTCTCTGATGGTTGAAAAGAAAAAATGAAAGCTCATTTTTATCCAGACAACCTAGTTATTACTGTTTCTCTTTCCACTAGCTTTTTTCTTAGTGTTTTTCTTCCTTCGTTGCTGCAACGAAGCTTCGGCTTTCTCCTAAAGAACCCATTGCCTCTGTTAATATAGTTACTTCGAGGTGCTGCCACGGGGATTTCTTTCACGTGTCCGCCCCCAGACTGCTCTGTGTTGGTCTCTGACACAACTATGCCCTTCTGAGATTTCCCCTGCATCCTGTTCCCTAAGGCAGATGCAGGGCATCCGCTGGACTTTTCTTACTGCTCTCACCAAATATGTGACAAGGCTTAAGTGTTTATTTTGGCTGCACTTATGAGTACGGTTCATCATGGCGCGGGTCTTAGGGTTTCTATTGCTGTGAAGAGACACCATGGCCAAGGCAACTCTTACCAAGAACAGCATTTAGTTGGGGCTGGCTTACAGTTAAGAGGTTTAGTCCATTGTCATCATGGCAGGACATGGTGGCATGCAGGTAGACATGGTGCTGGAGGAGGAGCTGAGAGTTCTGAGTCCCTCGGCAGGAAAACTGTTACTTTGCTTGAAAACTTGACAACTCAAAGCCCCGCCCCCTGTGACGCAGTTCCTCCTATAAAGCCACACCTCCTACAACAAGGCCACGCCTCCTGTTAGTCCCAGTCCTTGGGAGCCTATGGGGCTATTTTCATTCAAACTACCACAAGAAAGGGATGGAAGCATTCAGGAGCATGAGGTGGCTCATCATAATGCATCCACAACCAGGAAGCAGAGAGAAGACACAAGCTGTCAAACTTTAACATTTTCCCCAGTGAAAGAAAGGCTCTGTCTCCTATACAAACTCCCAATACAGCTCCACCGACTGAGAACCAAGGTCAAGCACAGGAGTTCTGTCAGGTCATTTGACATTCAAACTACTCAGGAAGCTGCTGTAAATACAAATTCTTGGGCACTGCTATAGATTTCTGAGTCAGAAAGGTAGGATCAGAGTTCAGGCATCTGTACCGCTGAGGTCCAAGCTGGACTCCCTGGGATGATACATCCAATGCCGTTCCATTTAAAGGCTATGGAAATCTGCTCATTCTTTCCCTTAATAGGAGATGACTCTGTGATGCCATTTGGGTTCTAGACTAATTTCTTGCCTCGGCCAAATTTCTCTGCTGCTCTATTACCTTAAGAGATGTCCCGGGTTGAGTGGCACCCTTGCCACAAACATGTTGCTATGAAATTGGAATGTGATGTAATTGGGAAATCGGGTTCTTGCAGATATAATTAGTACTGGAGTAGATCTCTTCTTCATCATGACAGATGCCTTTGTATGGTATAGAGGGACACAGAGAAAGTGCCACATATGAATGCAGTAGAGATTAGAGGGACACTTCTACCAGCCATGGAACCAACGAAGATTGCAGGCTAGTTCTAGAAGCCAGGAGAAAGGCATGGGCAGATTCTCCATTAGTGCCCTCAGGAAGAAGCACATGTAGACACTTTTGATTTCAGACTTCCACCTTAGCAGAAGAAACTGAGAATATATACCTATTTCAAGCCATTCAGTTTACGGTACTTTCTTATGGTGGCTGTGAGAAATGAATTGAAAGTCTTTCTGCCTCGTTCCATTCCCGCACTGAGTCCCCTGCACATACAAGAGCCTTGCCTCAGGCTCTGCTCATAGGGACCTTAATCCGGGGCAGAAGAAATTTTCCTGCTTTATCACTGAACCATCTGCCGGGTTTGTAATAGCTAACTCCTCTGAGCTCAGTACCTTTCAGCTACATCCTCTTTCTGAACTGGTTACTGTTGCAACCAGTTGAAACCAGTTGAGTCTGGCAGGAAGAACTCAGGCCTTCTCTTGTTATTCCAACCCAGCAGGCTTCCAGCCCTCCATTGTAAGCCCTACTCTGCCCTCTGATAGCATAGTTTCCCGTGGCTTTTCGAGCCCTGTGTGGTTAGCAGAGCTGTTTCATTGTAGGGTATTAAAAAGCTGACGATTTGCATGTGCCGCTCTGTTCAAAGCTGGCTGCTCACACTGAGATGATGATAGATCATGGTTTGGAAAGCAGCGAGCTCCTTTCTTATCCTCTGCCTCCTCCCCAGCTCCCTCTGGGCCTCTGCTTCACCTGAAGGGAACTGATGAGTGACTGCAGATAGCTTAGCATTATTCTAATACTGGGATGCAGACTTTTCTGAGTGTGGGCAGTTCTGTGCATTATAGGATATTTAATAGTATCCTTAACTTTTACCCACGACATTTCAGTGACAGTCTCACACACCCACCTAGTCTTTAATGACCAAAAGTGCCTGAACGCTTCCAATGTGCTTGGGGATGAGCAATTCTTAAATGCTCAGTGCATGTGTCAGCTAGCCATCAGGGTGGACTGTCCAAGGCATATATATGTCTCTATTGTTTCTCTATAAAGAACTTTCTGGGGTTCTCAGAGACACTCCGACTACTCAGCAGACCTCCTACTGCATATCTTCATCAGAACCCCTTTCTGCTGACCTCCTCTCGCCTCTGACAGATACTGCCTGTCCTAGCCAGGGTTTCTATTCCTGCATAAAACATCACGATCAAGAAGCAGGTTGGGGAGGAAAGGGTTTATTCAGCTTACACTTCCACATTGCTGTTTATCACCAGAGGAAGTCAGGACTGGAACTCAAGCAGGTCAGGAAGCAGGAGCTGATGCAGAGGCCATGGAGGGATGTTAGTTACTGGCTTGCTTCCCCTGGCTTGCTCAGCCTGCTTTCTTATAGAACCCAGGTCTACCAGCCCAGGGATGGCACCACCCACAATGGGCTGGGCCCTTCCCTTTGATCACTAGTTGAAAAACTGCTTACAGCTGGATCTCATGAAGGCATTTCCTCAACGGAGGCTCCTTTCTCTGCGATAACTCCAGCCTGTGTCAAGTTGACACACAAAACCAGCCAGTACACTGCCAAACCCAACCGCAGCAAGGAGTTCTTCTGGGTGGAGTCTATTGAAGAAATCTCATTCTCAGCTACCTCTGCAGGACAACGTGGTGGTCCTAACTAAGCCTTGCCAACTTCTCTGGTCCCCTTGCCATGGCAGATAATGGTTTCAGACAGCAGTTGCTATCAGAGTTCTCAGGGCCGGAATCAGACACTCTTAATGGAAAGGACTACATGGATGTCTCACCACACCCCACTCGGGCTCTATTTTCATCCTATTGCCGGGCAACTGATTGCCATAATCTTAGCATTCATTTGCAGTTTTATGGGTCAAGGGTTCTGAGTGGAGTTCACAAAAGCCTCTGATAAAGGCTTCAGGCTGAGATTCCAAGATTTGGGGTCCTCCTTCATGCTCATTTCTATTGGCAAAATTTCCTTCAATTGTATGACCAAAGCTCCTATCTAGCATCTCCACTTCCTTGTTGGTCCTCAGATGGGAACCATTTTCAACTTCCAGAGGTCACCCACAGTTCCTTGCTGTGTGATCCTCTTAGTCAATCCACAACATGTCTGTTTTCTCCTAGAGCAGCAAGAGTCTATCCCATCCCAAAGATTAGACATGGTTTGAAGTGTTTATTTGATTGGGTGAGATCTCTTATCTACTTATCTTAAGTATGTCACTGATCGGGGACTTTAATCACACCTGCAAGAATACTTTTCGTCATTGTGGGAACAACAGCAATCACAGTAGTAGGTTTCACCTTAGAGGATTCTAGGAGGAAAGGGTATGGGTCCCTGGAAGGGCCATCTTAAAATTCTGCCAATTACAGCCCTCATGAGAAGTTCCTCATTCTGCTCAAAGGTAGTGACTATCAGTCTCCTTTCTCTCCTAGAAAAGTGATATGAAATGAAGTTTCCACCCCACTTCCAAGAATGACATTTTTTTATTTTAGGAAGCTTTTTTTTTTTTTTTTTAAGAGGAAGCACCTTTACTTTTGTGGCCTAGAGATGGGCAGTGGCTAAGGACTACCAGAATAGATTTTGCCCATCTTTTGACAGGTCCTGGATATTATTCAACACTCTGTTTTGAATCTGCAAATGTTCATTTATTTACTTATGTAGTGGTTTAAATGAGAATGACCCCTATAGCACTCCCACAGGACTCCCATAGACCCATATGTTTGACTACTTGGTCCCCAGTTGGTGGAACTGTTTGGAAAGGATTAGGAGGTGTGGCCCTGTTGGAGGAGGTGTGTCACTGGGATGGGCTTTAAGGTTTAAAAAGCTCTTGCTATTCCCAATGTTCTTTCTGCTTTGCGGTTGTGGATCAAGATGTGAGCTCCCAGAGTTCCATTGCTCTGTCAGAGCGGACTTTAATCCTTTAAAACCCTAAGCCAAGTAAAACTCTTTTATATGTTGCCTTGATTGTGGTGTTTTTATCACAGCAACAGAAAAGTAACTGAGAGAACTTACTTTTTAATTTTTGAGGCAGGCTCTCACTAAGCATCAATCTTCCTTCCTCTGCCTTCCAGATGCTGAGATTAAAGGTGTGTTCTACCATATTTGACCAAAGTCCGAAAATATTTCTAATCTATTATTAATAAACTGGGATCTCAGATATAACTCAGAAGAAAGGAAAAAAATCACTTAATTTTGTATTAAATTTCAATATCCTGAACTTTTGAACTCACCAATATCTACAACACTTGGTTTAAAACCGCCTTCTCTTTCCAAGCCAGGTGCCAGCAGAGAAAGCCACACAGTGGCCAGACAGCTCCAAACAACTTTGCAACTGATAACCTCAGCCCTGCCGGAACACCCTCCCCACATTTCCTGTCTGCTTACTCTCTCCATTCTTGATATTTCAGACCCCCGCTTACCAAACATCTTGACATAATTCTTGAGCACCTACTGTGTGTTAGGGTGCATGAAACGCAGTTGTAGTGATCCACAGGGTATGAAATTGTCCCACCCTCCCCAGGATCTCATGAGTGGGGTGAGGAGAAAGATATAACAGGTAACTATATCTAATATAAAAGGGGCAGCAGCACGAGCCCATGTTCAGGACACTGTTAGAACACTGAGGGGGAGAATTAAGAAATACTTCCCAGTCATTCCCAAAGTGGTTCTAGTTGCCCTCATAGATGAATATTGTTAGGTCATTTTATTCACACCATCACTCCATGCAATGGTTTCGTCGTAGTGTGAGTATACCCACTCCTGTGTTACTGTAAGCCCTGGGAAGATTTGGGGTGATTTCCCAGGGTTATTAAGCCTCATTGCTCTGTGTTTTCATGTGGTTTATGACTTTTTGCTCCATTTAGAAATCCAGTATCATGATAGAGTATGTTGGTGGCAGATTCTCTTTTGCTTTTTTGAAATTAAATTATGTTTATCTGGGGGAGGGAGCATGTGCATGTCACTGTGTGTGTGTGTGTGTGTGTGTGTGTGTGTGTGTGTATGTTAGTGTGTGAATGTGTGAGTATGTGAATGTGTGAGTGTGTGTGTGATAGAATATATTTGTGTATGGTGTGTGTGTGTGTGACTATAGTGTATGTGGGCAAATGTGTGAGTATGTGTTTGTGTGGTGTGTGTATGTGTGAATATGTAAATTGTGAGTATGTATGTGAATATGTGTGTGTGTAATTGTGTGTGTGGTGTGTGTATGTGTGAATATGTAAATGTGTGGATATGTGTGTGAATATGTGTGTGTGATTGTGTATATGTGGTGTGTGAATGTGTGAGCATGTGTGTAAATGTGTGTGTGAATGTGTGTATGTGTGGTGTGTGTATATAAATGTGTGCATAGGTCAGAGAACAACGTATGGGAGTGGGTTCTCACTTCTACAGCATAGGCTCAGATCTTAGGTCGTCAACCATGGCAGAAGAAGCCTTTACCCACAAAACCATTTTGCCAGCCCGACGTCTGTTCTTAAACTACAGATACTTACTGAGACGTTAACTGCATTTACAGGTGTCATAGAAGTATTTAGTTACTTATTCTGTGGTTACCACATTAATCTTAACCATGGCCCGCTGGTGTCTGGAGAAGTAAGTTGCAGGCACTTGTGACCCTCAGAGTCCATCTATTTGGAAGAAAGTGCAGCTGCCTGCTCAGTGAAATCCAGCTGAGCTGCTCTGTGGTACAGCACTGTTCCCACCTGGGACTCAAGCTTTTCTTCCCAAGTTTGCATCTCCCCCAGCTTTAAAAATTGTATTAATGTGCATTAAGCATGCAAAGTAATGAACTTCCCAGTGACATTTTTGTGTGTGTATATATATCATATTTTGACCGTATCCACCCTCTTTTCTCTCCCCTCTTTTCCTCCTCATCTCCCCTTATAATTTCTAGTAATTCCTCTTTTTCTTTTCCTCCCAGGTGTCCCTTTAACTTCACACATATGACAAAATACAAGACACTTGCATGAGATTCTTCGAGTAGAGCCTCTCTTTCTTCCTCCCCCCCCTTTCTTTCCTTCCCACTCCCTCTTTCCCTCTCTCTCCACACTGTACCTCACTCATTTCAAGTATAAGATGCCTTTATCCTCTGCCCCAGCGCACATCTCTCAGCTCCAACAGTGGATTCCAGGGGCTTAGTATCCACCTAAGGACAACTTGGAGATGCGTTGTGGATTTAGTCCCCGAGAGTCAGAGGGTAGGAATCAGTGGATAAATCCTGCTTCTTCTACTCCCAAGAGAAGATGCAGTTTGACTTCTTGATGTCAAAGGCTGTAAATCCAGCGTTGGATAGCAGTCAACAGTGGCTCCTAAGGTGCTGCGACCGACCCTGTGTCCCATCTCCTTGCTTCCCTGTCCTATCCCCTTCACTTCCCGTCTCACCCCATTACTGCCGTTTTCTGGGGCTACACTTCCTAATTAAATATTATTGCCTCCGTCTCGGGCTCTGCTTTCTGATGAACTTATGCTAAGACACGGCATATTTAATTAAGCTATGGTTAAATGAATAGGCTCCGAGGTCAGAGAAATGAGGTTTCCATCCTCTTCCTGCCTCGGTTTTATAACCTGTGAATCGTGGAATAATGTCTACTTGAAGGTGCTCATAACAGTAAGTATTGAGATTTAAACAGCTCCGGCAATGTTATCCAACCAACCGTTAGTTGCCCTTACCATTGCCAGGCTGGTGCAGGGAAAATAAATAGTCCTGCATCTCAAGATGGTGGGAGTGGCACCACACCTCCAGCCGCACTTTCTTCATGCTTCATGTCACAGCGAGTCTTCATCAACCCATGGAGTAGGTAGACGGACCCCTGTTTGTGACTTAGCAGCTACTTCTAGCCATCTTGGTTTGCAGAGCTTCATGAGAAGGAAGGCAAGGCTAAGGGCACCCATGCAGCAGCTCTGAGTGCGGAGAGGAGAAAGGCAAAGCTGTACACGCTCCGGAGTCCTCGTGCACAGCTGTCGGTGGTTGCTACTGGTTGTCATTCCTGGGACTTGTACCAGTCACAAGTTCTTTCGGGGTCTCCCCAAATGGTGCCTAGTAGGCGGGGCTACCCCTCAAAAAAACAATTTCATGGTGACCGAGAGGCACTGCTCTGAGAATTCCTGCCAAGAGAGGGATCTCAAGTTCTACTGCTCTGCTCAGAGTTGGGAGTCTTTCAGTGATGAATAGGATTGCTTCACAGCGGAATCACGGAAGGCTCTCTGGCTTCGATTCTTAACCGAAGTCAGACAAGTGCTCACGGGAAGTCCAGAGGCGAGGTTTCCACGGTGGTACTGCACTGGAGTTTTGGATGCCCTTGCAGCTGGAATCACTGCAGTGTGAGCTTTTAGGTTATGTTTTGTTTGCAGGACTTTGTCGTAGCTCATCTTTGGCTTCTCCAAGTGGTGCTTTCCCCAGAATGAAAAATTCAATCAGATACAACTAAAGAAAGCAAACATTTGACTAGTTACTGAAACATGCTTGCAACGAAAGACATGTTTTTAAAAACTGTGTCCGTTCAAACACAGGGTTTCTAAAGCAGCTTTGCCAAGGTAATAAACCATTATTTGCAAATTAGTCATGAAAGATACATTGGCTAGCTGGAGCTCTTTTTTGTTTAGTGTGGAATAATTCTACATACTTCAAGGCCAAATTTTCTTCACTTAGCTTAATTGTCAGCTAGGTGAATGGAAAAATAGCATGCAACTAATTCCAATTTATTTTGCTTTGATATAGTAAAAAATTCATGCAGCATGGAAGAAAAAGAGGTCAGACTATGATCTGACAACTTTTTCCTTGTTTTTATGATTCGTGTTTTGCTATAATTGCTAACATTTACCTAATGATTCAATTAAATTACAAATAAACTACACGGCTGTTGACATTTTTCTCATGAAAAGAAAATCTAAAGTCTAGTATAATTACAGAGCATAAAAAAGACATACTTGAACAGTTAATTTTTTTCGAATTTTCTGTGAAGTAATGCCACATATAAGGAAAACCTTTGTAAATGGGTTTAAGTTGATTCTGTTTTGGTCAAGGCTGCTCTAAGTGATTGCCTGGTTTTGAATTACTCCTCTCAAAGGCCAATCAGCTCATTTTATTCTCAAGGAGCCGGTTCTCCTAAAGTCCTTAGGGGATCTTGTAGTTTTGCTTGTTTTAATGTGTACCCAGTGCCATTTTTTTCTGCTCGAAATGGTTTTCCTAATTTGTGAGTAGATTAGTGGTCCAGCCTCGAGTCTTCTACTAATAAAATAAGCCCAGAGCTATTCATTAGAATGGACTTTGCAAAACGCGTTATAATGTTCGGCACCGATGCTTGGAGGACTTCTTTCCTTTGGAAAGAGATTCGTTCCAGGGAGTTGCCTGTTGTCTGGACAGATTCTTTTTTAGTTTTGCAGGTGTATGTGGGGAGGGTATGTGTGTTTGTATGTTCGTGAGTATAGCTGGGATGCATCTGTATGTGCTTTGTAGGGGGCAGAGCTTGATATAGGGTGTCTTCCTCAATTGTTCCCCACCTTATTTACCAAGGCAGGATCTCTGGGTTAGCTCACAGATTACCAACTCAGCTAGTCTAAGTAACCACCTTGTCCAGGGACCCTCTATGTTTTCCTTTTAAACACAAAGGTAGCAAGAGGAATGGTACTCCCGCTGGCCTTTGTGTGGGTGCTGGGGTGCTACACACCTCTTCTCACACTTGTATGGTGACCCTTGTATCCCCTTGGCTACCTCCCAGTGCTCTGATCTGTTATTTTTGAACCCCGAATCCATGATGGAGGTAGGGCTTCCAGGAAGACAAAACTGGCAACCACTGATGTTATGTGCAGTGTGTTTATGTCTGTGTTTGAGTCTCAGGATTTTGTCTGTAAAGTGGAAGCAACTCTGCACCATTAGTTTGTTTGTTTGTTCGTTTTGAGGGATGTTAAAATGAAGCAAATTTTGTTTGGGGGGGGAAGATTTTATATTTTCAATATGATAGAAGAAAAGTAGAAAATGATTTGCCTGAGGAGTGTATTCGTGGTCTTCACTCTCTGGGTGTAATTATTCACTGCTCTGTTTGACTTTAAAATGGGCCTGATACTGACGTGGTTGATGAGGAAAACTTCTGATTGCTGTTGGCAAAACACTCTAATAACTCTGAGGGGTATCTACAAAGTGCTACATCAAATTTCACGACTGCTGTTGGAAAGGTAACTTAGGGAAGGTGTGCTGGGACCCCTGGTCCTCTAATGAAAGGGGGCTCTCCTGCTGTTCTTAGTTTTAACTGGTGCTGCACTCACTGGTTTGGTGCTGCATTTGCTCAGATGATGATGGTGATTGTTTTACCAAACTGCTTCCAGGCAGAATTTTGGTAACTTTTCCTAGAGGGATCTTATAAATTACACAGTATAGTGTATTTTGTACAAAGACATCTGACAAAACCAGCCTTTGCTCATTTCGTGCTGACCTGCACACCTTCCTGAAGTTTCCACTTAGGCCTCTCTTATATATTATGCTTGAAATACTATCGATAGATGGTTCAGGGGCTCAGAGTGCGTTCTGCTCTTCTGGAGGATGCAGGTTTGGTTCTCAGCACCCGTGTCAGGGAGCTCACAACCACCTGTAAGCCTAGCTCCAGAGAATCTGACATTCTCTTCTTTACTCTGTAACACACAGAGAGAAAGAGAGAAAGCATATTTTTTAAATAAGCTCTGCCCCTCAAGAAGGATTTAGAATCCTCAACTGTTACCATGATCATTCCCTACCAACTACAAAATAATTAAATAAACAAAAATCTTAAGAAGCTTTTAAATGTTATGGAATATTAGAAACTTCTTATAAGTGGAAGCTATCATTTCCATTTCCCGTAATTAGATTTGTAGAAAATACAGGTTGTAGACTCCTGGTGTCATCTCTTAATTTTCTTAGTGGCAAATGGATGCCTTTCAAGCATCCTTATCCCAAAGGGGATTTGATAAAATGAAGCTTCATTTTCATTTCATTATAATGGATATAATTGCCAAAAAAATAATTTTACAGTTCTTAATAACTTGAGTAATATCATTGAGTAATAGCATTCAAAGAAACCTAGAGAATTTTAGAAGCTGGGGATTTTATTTGTAAGGAATTGGACAGCCCTCAGATCTGTGGGGAAGCTCTAAGTTGAGACCAGTGCCTCACCACATGCTTCAGAGATGCTGTTTCCAAAGAGCAGATGCTGTAGTTTGCACTGCTGAGATGCCTTACATGGATGCACGGTTACCACGGCAGCCACCATCACTGTGACTGCCAGTACCACCCATCTCCGAGATGTGTCTGATAATGGAGATTGCTGGAGTGTGTGAGTCCACCCACTCGAAAGCTGAGAAGTTCGGGGCTTGGCATTTTCAGTGGGGCTAGTGGGGCTAGTGGATCAAGTTCCTCCAGCCTTGGGAAGAGGTTGAGATGCTAGAAGACCGGAAGGAATGGTGAAAATCCAATAATGACATTTCTAGATCTGGAGTCTGTCAGTTTGTGGAATTGATACCCTACATCTTCTCTAGGAGTAAACATCTAATATGTTTAGTCTTAAACGTGTATACTGTTTATTTTGTTCTGTTCGAAGTCCATTACTAACTGATGTTTTAAATGAATGTACTCACATCTCCTATATATATTTTCTATAGTGTATTTCAATTTAATGTGGCATTTAAATCCTTTTTATCGCTTGATTGGGAAAAAATTGTCAGAGAAGCCAGAGGGGAAGAACAAGAGATTCCTTATTATTACCAGTTGCTGCTGTAAACTGCTGGTCTTTTATCCTTTAGTTTAATCAGCAGAAGGTAGCCTTTGGTGCTGAGACTATGCCAAGATTTTAACCAGTTCCAGGTTAGCTGATTGCATCCCAGTGACTTCTAGCTCCTCCTGGTGTTTGCTCTAAATCTAATTATCAATTTTATGGCTCTCAACTGCTGCAAGCTTTTTTCTTATCTCCTCCCTCCCTCCCTCCCTCCCTCCCTTTCTCTCTCTCTCTCTCTCTCTCTCTCTCTCTCTCTCTCTCTCTCTCTCTCTCTCTCTCTTCTCTTTCTCTCCCAGAACCATGACAACACACTGGTGACTTTTGTAGGCCAGTATTGCTATTTGTAAAGTTTACCAACAATATTCCCCTGGGGAATTTCATCAGACCCTGGTTTGCTGAGCTCTCTTTGAAATAGATTTTAAATTCTTTCAGTCTGAAGATGCCTGATGCTGAACAAATGTACCAGACAAAGTAGTCACATGGAGTACAATGAGAAGCAACTCCTCCATTTTGGGTATTTGCTGTTCAGCTCTTCTTGAAGATTTGAGAAGGACGCAAGTTTGGCTTTTATCTAAAAGTGGGCAGAAAAAAAGAAAAACCTTGCAGCTTCTTCTCTATTATTCTTTATTAGCCCCTGACAACTTGTCGTATTTTCTAGGTAAAATGTTCAGATAGGCGCCGTTGAACTCTCCTTCTGAAACGGGAATAAGTCATAAAGCTGAAAACTCCAGTTTGGCTGGCTACTCTTTTCTTGGCCAAAGCTGCTGTACTTTTGGGTATAATCTTCCACCCTTGTATCTACCTGTATCTCAAGAAGAACCCAGAGACACGGATTCAATCTAAGAGACATAGCACATAATCTCTGCCCACTTTTATTGAGGATGACTGAGAGAAGGAAGGACATTACTGTGGGAATCTAGGCGTGTGCTATGAGGCTCTGTTGGAAGCTGGGGGCCATTGTATGGCCGGTGGCCAGAGGCCTGTCTTTGTGGGCTGGGTAGAGAATGCACTTGTGTTTGGGAAGTGAAGAGAAATCTGTAGAATGGTCTCAGGGATTCCAGCTCTTTCTTTCTATGCTACCCCTTCCTGCTATTGTCTGCTAATGTGGATAGAGGGGAAGAAAATAAAGGTTAGAGTGATGTGCATGCAGAGATGCTCCAGTCCCTCGATAGCCACTGCAAACTTGCTCACCTCTAGTTGACTTTCGTGCTCCTCAACATCACTAACATCATTAGCCAGGGGCCTTGTTGCTAAGTCTCAGTTATATAGCCTTTAATCTGGGTTCCCACCTTCACAAAAGAACCTAAGACGAGGAGCTTATTTAGGTGATTCTGGAAAACAGATGAAGCAAAGAGGAGTGCAAAGCTAAAACAGAGGATGTTGGGGGGAAAAGGTTACCACGGGTACAACCAAAGATGATGGGAGGAAACAGGACATGATCCATGGGCTGCCATACTTCATCGACTTCCCGGCACATCTGCCCTGGCTCTCTGGTGCAAACACTCAAGAGGGGCCTGACAGAGTTGGCCACTGAGGACTGTTTAGTCCCTGGAGCTGCTGGTGATCCACAGGCCAAGCTAATGGGACCCTGGCTGTGAATCAATACCATGTCCAGCAGAACAAAAGACCAGCTCTGGCAGGCTCCTCTGTTAGATATTTTTCTCTTTCAAATTCAGATGTGGAGTTTGTTTCCCTCCCCCCCACTCTGTCCCTACATATATGCACTGGAATCTCAGTGTCCTGGTCTATCAGCTGTATGGGCTTCGGTTTTTCATCTTCGTGATGGAAACAACAGTAATGCCTCCCTTGACGTCAGTGTGAGAACTAGGTCATTGTAAACAACTGGCTTGTAGTATGGGCCCGGCAAGCATTAGCTGCGATTATCATGGCGGACAGAGAACTGGGGTTTCTTGCTACTTAGAAACATTTAATTCATAGCTAGCAACTGACATTCTAGGCTGGTGCTCTCAGTTTGGTGTTTGGTCTTGCTACTATTTTTTTTTTTTTTTTTTTTTTTTTTTTTTTGCAGTCTAGTCTCTGTCTCCCCATCATGCATTCTGTGTTTGACCCTGGGTGTCTTCCCTGCTCTCCAGTCCTTTCCTTACAGTCACTGTTTGCCTCTCACTGCATCATCCTGACAGAACTGATTTTAAATGTGAGGATAAGCAGATTGCGTGTTGAAGATTTTTGGCATCGGGCATACATGGGTATTAGTGTCCGAGTTGGTTATATAATGATAATCTTTGCTGGGGTAAGCACCAACTCAATTTAATTCAGATCTAGTGAAAATACTTACTGAGCGCTTGCTGTTTTCCAGGGTCTATCCCTTGGGGGCACAGCAGTCACAGAGCAGCAGGGGTGAGGGGGAGGACCCTCTGTTCCAGTGACATTTACCAATGGGGGGAAAATAAATGAATAGGTGGAAATGAGCAGACGGAAAAGCAAATTAATTTTTAAAATTGCAATGATCTTCCTGATCACCAAGTGGCGAGGGATTTCCCACCCCTGCTTTTCTCTGGTGCTCAGTCCCCACAATTCACATGATTAATGTCTAGTTAGGAAATTCAGAGCGCTTGACAGAATAAATTGAAGCTATTACAGTCCACCGAGTGAAGCCTGGCTTAGAAATATTTGGCTTACAGATCAATAACTCATAAGAACAAAACGACTTTATAAAAGTTACAGTCTGTGATCTGGGAGGACACTAGGAGCCTGTAATAGTCACATGGTTATTCTGTCTTTAAGTAGTGTGGTGGCTCCTGGACTCCCGATATTCATCATGGTCAAATATTACTAATGTACACAATTAATGATTTAAATGACAAATGAGATGGGCTCTTGGTTATTGATAAAATATTTTTTTGAACAAATTCATGTGACTTGGTCTAAAGTGCAAAGTTTTTTTTTTCTTTGTAGAATACAAGAAGATCTTGCTATTGACTCAATAAATAGCAATCATACTATTTGTGAGGTACTATGTACTGTTACTACAAAGTGTATATATACATATATAGACATATTTCAAACAAAGAATAAACTGTCGTGTTTTATAAAAATAGAGAAAGAATATGTTTGGTCAATGTGTAGTTAGGTATGGGGGAAGGGAGCACCTCTGTGGGCCCATGAGGCATCCCGGACCAGCCACACACAACCAATCCTTTAGTATAGAATAGGGTTCATTCAGGGAATAGGGAAGAGAGTTAAAGGAGTAGAGACAGGGGAAGAGAGAGAGAGAGACAGACAGACAGATGGGAAGAGAGAGAAAGAGAGACAAACAGACAGAAAGGGCAATGGGGGGAGGGGGGGAGAAGAGGAGTAGAGGCAGGCCATGAGCATGTGGAGAGAAAGGAGGGAGGGGAATGGGAAGAGAGAGGAGCAGGAACAAGGGGGCAGAGCAGGAACTAAAAAGCAAGAGAGCAAGGAGGGGACAAACAGCCCCTTTTGTAGTGAGTCAGGAACACCTGGCTGTTGTCAGGTAACTGTAGGATGGAGCTTAGGCAAAAAAAAAATTAGCATCGAATATATACATAAAGTATGTATACACATACTTTGTTTCTATATAGAGATAGGCACATGTAACTTTGTAGATATACACTTTGTAGTAGCTAGTCAGGACGGTGATATACTAAATGTGTAACACATGCCATTTAAACTGCAGTTCTGGTAGTCATTTTGACCTTGAGTAACTTTTGTCCTATCACCTCATAATTATTTTTCTTCTTTGGATTTGGATTCACACCTAGCCTCTGAGTGCTTAGGCACTGGACTGAATAGCAAGCTTCTTCTTTTTTTTCTCCACTGTCTCTTACCAGAGGGTTACTTCTAAGCATCACACCGACGCAAGCATTTAACAAGGTTGCGGTATTTCCGAAGCAACCTCCCTTTGAACAATGTTATTTGGTTTTGTTTTGTTTTTTTTTTGTTTTTTTTTTTTTTGCTGTTGTTGTTGTTTGTTTTGTTCTTGATGGTGGTCTTTCAAAGGCCATATTGATTTTTAAACTCACTGTGTGGGCAAAGACCTTAAATTTAAAATCCTCCAGCTTCCCAGTCTGGTGTGCTGGGATTAGGGAAGTGGCTAGGCTACCACACCAGTTTTATGCTGTGCTGGAGATCTTAGACTCAGGACTTCATGCATACTAGGCACAATAGAAACTGCAACCGCATCCCACCTCCAGATGCCTCTAGGCAACTGTTGAACCAAGTAAGTCGACCGGAGAGGTTAAGCCGATCAGATTCTGGTTAAGAGTTTGGAGTCAGGAAAGAGTTCTATAACAAGCCTGGAGATTCTCTCCAAAAGCAGTTCTCAAGAAGCTGCTGGGCAGCGGACCGTACTTGGCAGATGCTAGATTAAATATAGCCAAAGCGTAACAATTTACACACAGACCAAAGAATCATAACATTTCCTGAACCCTGGCCACCGCAACGCCTGCTGGGCAGGCCTGCAGACTGTTTGCACTCACCCCACCCCGGGAGCCCGCCCCTGTCCCTTCTCCAGTCGCCCCAGCGCCCGATCCCTGGGACGCAGCTGCTGTCAGGTGCGTTGGGATGCCCCACCCTCTCCGGCTGGAGAGCGGACAGACCGGTTCTACTTGTCTTGGTGGGATGGAGACAACAGACCAACAACAGACAACTGGAGGCGGGCGAGGCCCTGCTGGCTCCTCCCTCGCATCCTTCCAGCCTCTCTCTGAACTTTTCTACCTGACATTCGCAACACGAGCTGAAAGCAAGGGCCCAGCCCAACAGCCTGCCGAGCCACCATCTCCAGTGACGGCTGCGAAACTGTTCAACTCCAAACACAAACACCAGCCACTGACATGTTTTAAGAAACGCTCCAGTTGGATGAGTGCGGAACCAAAACAGACCAACTGGGGAGGCAAGGAGGGAAGGCAAGCAATTGGCCCAATTCGGTTTGGAGCAGCGGGGCTCGTGTTACACTCCCTTTGCCAGTTAGCGTTGTGGGCGTTTGTTGCTGTGTTAATTACAGTTCTTCCCGGAGTCGGAGGCGAGAACAGCCCTCGTGGAACCGTTTCAAGTGGAACGCTCCACCGGGAAGCAAACAACTGCTTTCCTACCCGGCTGGGAGGGATTCCTCCGGGCGGCCGCGAAGGGCGGGGCCGCGGGCGCGTCCCGCAGGGCTCTGCGCACGCGCACTGCCCGGTTGCGCGCACCTGCTTGCGGTTAGCATCGCGCTTGCCACCCGCTCCCGGGGCGCCCGGGTGCAGCGGAGCCAAAAAGGCGCAGGGGAGCCAAGAAGGCGCAGCGGAGCAACGGCTTCTTCCCCCACGAGCAGGCCCAGTGCTCCAGGGAGCCCGAGCTTTTTTTTTTTTTTTTTTTTTTCCTGACTGCTTTCTTGTTTTCTCTGGAGTTCCGGGGGAGTCAGTCCTGTTTTATCTTTCCGTGGGTGGCACGAGGATGGGAACAGGTGGCTCCGAAGGAATTAGGGACAAACCCGAGATAGCGTGGCAGGGTGGAAAGTACACGGCCTTCCAGACACAGTGAGCTGTGTCCAAACTCGCTGCCCTTCGTCCACTGTGTGACCTTGGGCAAAGTTGTTTCACTTTTTCTGAAAGGCTCCCTGTAGCCTCACACGTCACTTCACAAGAGGGAAGTGCTTGTATGTGCTGTTGACTCCATTGCCGAACACAAACGTCACTGTACAAACGGCACCTATAAAGAAGTGCGCAGGGGCTGGACATGTAGTTCAGTTGGTAGACTGCTTTCCTATCAAGCACTATGCTTTGAGCTTGGGTCTCAGCACCACGTACTCCCCTCCACCCCCAGTCCTCTCAGCGGGAGATCAGGAGTTCAAGGCCATCCTTAGCTACACAGGGGCCAGCAAAAGCAAAACACAGACAAAACCCTTTAAAGTCATTCACATGAGAAAGTTACTTCCTAGAGACATTAATGAATATATGTATGTATGTATGTGCACATACATATACACCCATGTATACATACAAACACACACACACACACACACACACACACACATATATATAATTGTTATTTTTGTTTTCATGACTATAGGACATAAACAACAAACTGATACTAGCTGAGATCGATGTGTGTGTGCTCTTTGGAGAATGAAGGGGCAGAGAGGAGAAAGGTCTTGGCGATCACCTACATCCAGCAAAGGCAGCTAGACAAACAATAGGAAATAGGATGTGAATGGCAGCGTCAGCCTCGCCAATCTATTACAGCCCACACATACTTAAATACCCTAAAGATTCCTTAGGCCAAGGCACCGGGTCAGTATTGGCTCAGCAGGTAGGGGCATGGAGCGGAGGATAGTCACCCACCATTCCAAATCACTTACTACAGTACTGACTTGGCAGTTCTCCCTCCATTCCAGAAGAATGCTTTTTTCCGCCACTTACAGTGCTGTTCGGGAATCTTAAGAATAAAATTCTTGGAGTCAATTCAAAAGCTGCAATCCAAAAACCATGGTGTGCACTTAAAACTGCCACTTAGGCACACTTACGGCCTGGCATAGACACCTAGCATAATCAATGGGAAGTGCTTTGGAGTAAAAGTACTAGTAATGATATTTTAAAAGGATATCCATACATGTTTTGATTGTCATAATAATCTTTCTGAGGAAGTTTTGTCATTAACACGTGACTCAGTTTCATGTCGTTCTTGGTAAAGTCGTTTTCAGAACGGTTGTAGGGACCGGATAGGGAAGGCTCTGCCCAGAAAACAGGTTATATTGGGTGGGGCATAATCTCCATCTACAAAAAAACTGTTGTGGAGGTAGGAGCAGGTATTTGGTCTCTGAAGGGAACAGTCAATGCCAACTCTTGGGATAGTTTAGATCTGGCTGGGGATTTGTAATCAGCCTGCCCCAAGTCAGCTGCCTTCGTAAAAGATCAGTACAACTTTGATGGCTTATAATAACCAAATTTATTATTTTGCATGTCTGTAGGTTAGAAATCTGACACAGTCTGTCTTATTGTGTGAGGCTGTAGGCCAAATTAACCTCTTAGTCTTCCGGGGGCTTTCAGCTCCAGGCGCTTTCTTCTAGGGCACCTGGATACTCAGCAAAAATATCTCAAATCTATACATTGCTTCATCTTGAGAACCATCTTCGCTTCCCTCAGCCTCCTTTAGGGACCCATACAATCAAACTGGGCTCATTCAGGCCGTGACTCAAAGGATAATTTCCCTATTTTAAGGTGCCCCGATTAGCAAACCTACAGTCAATTGCATCCCTAACGCCTCTTCAAAACTTAACCTACTGTATCCACAGGTTCCTAGGATTAGGATATGAATATCTATGGGGGCGACACGTTCTGCTCATTTTGGTAGCAAGCACTGCATTTAATTTACAAACATATGCTAAGTGCTTCCTCTGTAGAGGCGCAGTTAGCAGGGACTTACAGATCCCCCAGCTCTGTTAATTAGTTACCTAGTTAGGTTAATTGGGGCAAATTATTTAATCCTTTTAACTTGCAATGTCCACATGTGCAGAGTGAGGGTGACGATGGTACCTACCTTATTGGGCTGGTGTTTTAATTAAATAACGTAACGCTAGGAAACAGCACAGTGCCTGGCGTGTACGAGCACCTGTACGTCTGAGGCGGTTGTTATGCGTCACGAGGATTATACGGTGTCTGCCTTCCTGGAGTTTGTGGAGTAAGGCAGACTCACTCATGTGCCTGTGGCATGACACAACACATAGGAATAAACACTGAGACCTAGAAAATGTCCTTGCCGGGGAGAGTAGATGGAAGATACTCCCAACAAGCAGGAAATGCCAGGAATGAATGGAGCAGGTCGATTACAGAAGTAGGAGATTTCGAGATTCGAAGGAGGAAACAGGAGCACTCGAGCTGTATTGACAAGGTGGCAGGAAATGGGATGACTTACGAGTCATCTTGTAGGGTGGAGAGTTGCGCCAGGGTGTCCATTCATTTGTCTCCACATTTCCTCAGGATGTTTAGAAGAGTGGATGATCCGACACAGGGCCTGACTGTGGAGACTTGGAAAGCTAGGCTGTGGAGTCAAGACTTTCCCCTGGGGTAGCTGGGAAAGAGCAACGCTCAGGAAGACTAAACACAAAGAAAGGCAGCAGGAGGTCTGTTGTGGGAGGTCTTCTGTGGTCTCTGTAATGGTGGCTGAAGGGGATGTTATGGTGTTTGGCCAGAGAAAGGGGGAACGGATGACAGAAACACAAAAGCAAAGGACCTTGGTAATAGTTTAGATCAGGGGCAGAGGGGTTGCAAATTTCTGGAAGGTTGGTGACAGCAACAACAGAAACGGAATGATCTCAGCTTCTATTTTTCCTGTTTGGGAAAGGTGTTGGCAGGTTGTCCAAGTAGCCCATGTCCTGAAGGCCACTGGGAATGTGGATGTGGAAAGTGAGAGGGAGGTTATTGCCTCACTCAGGGTTTCTAATCCAGCACAAGCATTATGATCAAGAAGCAAGTAGCAACCATATGAAACTAAGACTGTGTGATGGTGAGAAACAGTTTGGTTATTGAAGCCTCTCAGTGTATGGTACTTTGTCTTGGTGGTCCTAGCAAACCAATATGCTTCACCAGGGACCAGTGGCCTTTTGGCCTCCCTCTCATGGGAGCTGAGGCCACTCCTGAGTTCTCACTTGTTTCAAGACTCACATTTTGCTAGGCCTGTTGCCTTTAGTGTCTGGAATGTCCTGGGTTGTGTTTGATGGTTTTAAGAGATACTGAGAGGGAAAAAAAAAATGGGAGCAGTGATGTTTTTTATCTTGGGTGGCCAAAGCTCACTGGTGGGGATAGGGTCTGGGTCAAAGAAGCCTTTTGAGTGTGAGGTTTACAGCTGGTGGTTGACTGTCTCTGCCCGTGAATTGCTCCATGTGCTTTCCTCTGAACCCATGCTTGGAACAGAGAGAAAGTGCTCATTCAGATGATAAAGTAGCAGTTTGTTGCACTTAATTAACTTTTGCTTCTTCTATTAGAGCATCATAACCATTCTGAATCATATTTAGGTCTTGTTTTCTAAGATACAAAACAAAGTATCATGAGAGGCGCAGGCCAAGCTGCGGAGAAAAGCAAACACAGCCACACAGTCACACAACCACCATACGAGTGGAAATAGAATCACCAGTGCTCTCTGGATTCTGTCAGTGCAGCTGGACAGGTTCCAAGCCCTGCCTTGTGGACTTTGGTGACAGTGAGATATTCAGATGAGGACTATGCCCTCAGTGACATCTTTGTTCAGTGGAGCTGGCCTTTATGATGTATTGAGGAGTGCTTTTGAGAAAGAGGCTAGATCCCATCTTCCTCAGGACCTTGAATGAGAACTCTTGAGTCTTGGAAAGAGCTCACCAGCAAAGGCCATTTCTGACTAGGTTGTTCTCTAACTCCCTCTTCTGGGAGGCTGCGGTACTACCCGGAGTCTTCTGTTCCACCAGCGGAATGATTGTTCTTGTGCCCAGTCCTATCAATAGATGGGGACTTCCCCAGGACCCGTCTCATGTCTCATCTGTCTTTGTCTCTGATTCAACTTCTGGCTGGCATCAGGTGTCCCTCAGTGGCTGAAGAGAGTAGCTAGCTAACCCTTTGTCCTTTAAAAGTGTTTTGGTGTTTCCCAGAGACTGGGGGGGGGGGGGGCGGCTGGGAGGATGGGAGTTGGGATGGGTTGGGGGAGAACTCCCCACGTAGGGTAGGGAGACAATAGCACATCTATAACAATGTGTAGACAACCTAAAGAATACACGTCTTCCACTGAGTTTACAGGCCCATCAGAAGCACAGACTGAACTCATTACACTTCTGTTCATTGCTTTTCATCTCACGTCAGGTGAATGTAATGCTATCATATTTCTAATATATCTATAGAACTAATATGAATATGAGTATTGTTCCCACAGTTTTGTACAAGGGGAATAGACATTTATGCATTTAGTCAACCACATTTATGAAGTTCCTTGTATGTAGTAGACACTAAGCTGGGGCGGGGCAAAGACAGGACACAGAGAAGGCTTACTTACCCTCACGGGCTTACTTGCTAGCCGGAAGTCAATTGCAGGAGGTGAAAGATACCGTCAACCTGGAAAGTACGTCTGTGCCCTGGAGAGGTTCGCAGCTCACGCAGGTTGATGTACTGAGAGATAAACACCCAGGGCGGCAGTGCTAGTTCTCAGTGCTTTGTTCCAGCAGTCCAAAGGCGTGAGGTTATCCTTGTTCCCCTAGAGTAAGCACGTGGTTCCTGGGAGCACATTGGAACTAACCAGGGAGGCTCCTCGGAGCAAGTGCCCTTACCTGAAACCCAAAGCTCGGGCAGGCGTTCAGTAGGTTAAATCAAAAGGGAGGCAGGAGGAAAGGCAGAAGGAACAGAAAGGGCAAAGGTCCAGAGGTGAGAACTAATGTGTTTCTGAAGAACTCGTTCTGTCTGGGCTTTTGAGAGAGACATGAGAACGGCAGGGCAACCTGGGGTAGCTCCTGTGGGTTGTCATGCAGTCAGGTTCAGGAGAGGACTTAGGAAAACCAGTGTGGACAAAGTAGAAGCCGGTGCAGGGTCTAATCCACCGTCGGACAACCAGAAAGACTCGAAGTGGAATCTGAAGCCATGTTCAGTCCGACTCAGGAGCTCCCTCCGTGACCACCGCCCACCACATCAGGAAACACGTGCTAGGTGAGTCCCTCCCTTACCTCCTCACCAGAACTTTTCCATTTAGGATCGCCCCGGGGCTGCAGAAGGCCCGGGAGGAAGAAGACATATTCCTCTTCCCCCTCTTCCCCTTGCCTGGGCGGTGTGGGCGCTTGTGCTCTGGAGGTGTTTTGCAGTAGCTCTCAAGTTCCTGGGTCGTTGTTCTCGGGTTTTTTTTTTTTTTTTTTTTTTTTTTTTTTTTTTTTTTTTTTTTTTTTTTTTTTTTTTCCTCCCCCCTGTTCCTGGGGTTAACATTGTTTCCTGCAAGTCTGTGCCAGGCCTGCTGGTGTGCAGAAGCTGCCTGTTCCACTACAAGTGGGGGCTTTCTATTGCCCTCCAGAGAGCAGGCATGCAAAAGCACCAGCTTCCTGCGTGGGAAAGGAACAGGTGCTGCTGGGTGGCAAAGAAAAGCAGCCTCGCGGCTTCCCTGTGTGTTCTTGCTGGGTGGGTGTGAGCGCATATGCGTGGACTTGTTTCACATAGTTTTCCCGGTATACCACCTCGCTGAATGGTTGCCATCAACACCGATACTTAACTAAATATATACACAAGCTTATATTTTGGAACCTTAAAGTGTTAAAAAAAAAAAAAAAAAAAAAAAACGCCTTTGTAGTAAACAAACGTCTTAGACAATTGCTCAAGAGAAGCCACGGCAGACCTTACTCGTTTTTATACTTTTAGTAGAATGGCTGGATTTACTCATGTTTTTCTTTGCACATGGTCTCTCCCAGATTTCTTAAGTTCCAGTGATAACTCTAACAGCATTCAGCTGGGTGACATTGGGTGACTGCTTAATGTGTCTGTACCTCCATTTTCTTATCTGAAAGAGAGATGCCAGTAACAGAACTGGCCTCACATGGAAGGGGTTAAAGTTCATTTGGCGACGTACTTAGAATGATGGCTGGCACACAGTAGGTGCTTTATACGTGTCCAGCTACTGTCACTTCTCATTTAGCATAAGTAGCCTGCCTGCCTGCCTGCCTGACCCTTTCCTATCTTTCTGTCTATGGGTTTGTACAGTTGTGCACCATATCCACAGGTATGTGGAGGTCAGAGGTCAGAGTTCAGAGGTCAGAATCAGCTGTTGTCCTTAGCTGCTCTTCACCTTCATTTTTTGAGACCTGGGTCTCTCATTGATAGTGGAACTCATTGATTCACCTAGATTAGTTGGCCAATGAGTTTTGGGGTACTGCCTGTCTCCCTGTCCTAGTGCCAGGATTATAGATGTGTGACTTTTGTATTCGTGCTGGAGAGCTAAACTCAGGTTGTCATGCTTGTTGGGCCAGTCCCACCGACTGAACCATGTCCCCCCCACTTATTCTCTCCCTTTGGAGATTCTGGCTGTCAGCTCCAGATAGATCCGTAGGAAAAGCTCAGGAGGGATAAATCATGCTGCCCTTTATCCCGAACACTGTTAAACCTGCCACCACAAAACAGATGACAATGACACAAGGCCTGATCAAAGCGGGAAGGCACAGCTCTGCCGGGCTAAGTTTAGGGGTTGCCCAGAGCGTTTGCAAAGGACAGAATAATATCCTGCGTGTTAGCACATGTCACATCAATCATCCCCAACACCCTTCAGGGCAGTGCAAATAGCACACAGCCCAGTGCAAAATGCAGAAACACTAACACATTTTAAAATGTAAATAACACACACTGTACGGGTAACATAACCTCCCAAGTCACAGAGGAGGATACTGGTGGGTGGGTGAGTTTTGCTGTGTGGATTTCTTTCTAAAAGCAGCCAAACTGTTACTATTTTAAAGTACTCTTTTCACGGTCAGTCCATCAGACTGAAGACTTCAGTCCCTGAACCTAAGAGCTTCTGATACATAGGTGACTCTTCTTTGCTTCAGAAACCACTCCAACCACAGGGCTCCGGCACAGGTAAAGGAGAAGCCTGCTTTCTTCTGTTTCTAGCAGAGGCAAGGTGTCCGTCGTCTGCACAGCCCGGGAATGCGCAGGTGACTGTGAAGACAGCCGTGGGGGGACAAGAATGGGCATATGGTCCTCATTGGCACAGTGTAACAAAGTAATTAAAAGTGTCTTAAAATGCAGAAAGCCCCCAAACTGTAAAGTATATCATAGTAGATGTCAAATTAGCATTTTTCTGCTTCTTTTTAACAATGCCATAATCTCATTAATCTGCAGAAGGAACGAAACGCACCGACTCCAGCCAGTTGGCTGGGCATATGCTGCACATTGGACTGGCCATTTGGCTGGATCCGATTAAAGTGGAGAAACTGCATTTTTTTTTTTTTTTTTTTTTTTTTTTTGGGCACTAAACACAAATCTGGACCTGCTTATTACTTTTGTCCTCCCTTTTTAAAGTGATGGATTTGTAAGTGCCAAAAAATTCAGTACCAACTTGAGTTTAAAAGGAAAAAAAAAAAAAAAAAAGGCCTATAAAGAAAAGCCACAGAGAAAAAAGACAAAGGATTGAGGACGGGCATCCCAAAGCTGGCTTCAGAGGGGTGGGCTGTATTAAAAGGCCACACTCACACTGACAATGTCATACACTAGAAATGTCAAATCTGCTGGTTCTGGCTCAGTTATGGGCAAGGTGGCTCCATTGATTAACATTTTATTTGGAATGTTATATATTATTAAACCACTTAGCATAACACTTTTTGCCTTAATCTTTTCTTAACAAATATGATAATTAAAAAAAATCTAAGTTTTCTCAAAAGCAGAACAAATGTATTTTGTCTACCCCCATGGCTATAGTCACTGATATGTATTCACACACAATCGGGGCATTGTCTTAATCGTTACAAGAATATACATTTGAATGTGATCCAATGAGGTGCTTGTGCAAATTCATTGCCAGTTCACGACCAGGCCAGGACTGGCATCTTGTGGAAGGGGTCAAACGGAGTGTAGACGTACAAGAAAACAGCTCATACATCCAGGGCTTGCTTGTTGGCAATGATAACTGGACTGGAGTCAGAATCGCCTGCAGGAAGACGGTAGCGTTTGAAATGATGGCAGGATTCTGACAGGCAGAGTCAGGACGGTGACTTGGTACCTCCAGCCTCAGGCCTGGGATGTTGGCAAGCTCAGGGAGAGATAGGAGTGCGCGGGAGGATGAGTTTGGAGAAGCAGTCACCATTTGGTGTTTGGGATTCAATCAGATCAAGGGGCATTCAGGGCAGCCCTCTGAGCAGAAGAACTGCAGAACCCGAAACCGTCTTTCAGGGGGAATCTCTTGGCAGCGCGCAAAGCTCTGGGAAGCAAAGGTGGGATGCAAACAGTGTGACCCCAAGAGCAGAGGCCGCTTGGTAAGATAAGAGGGTCAGGGGGACTCATTTGAAACAGTAGGGACGGCAGCCAGTGGGCAGACTGGCTGTGACGCAAAGCCCTTCGGTTGATAAGTGAATGATCGAAGAGCAAGTTTGTTAGAAAACCAAGCCTTTCAAAAGAACACTCAGGAGGCAGAGGCAGGAGAATCTCTATTAGTTTGACACCAGTCTGGTCTACTTAGGGAGTTACAAGCCAGCCAGAGTTACAGAATGAGTCCCTGTCTTAAAAGTAAACAAAAACTCCCAAGAAACAAAACAAAACCCAACAAAAACAAAAATAAAAACAAACAACAAAACAAACAACACTTTAGTCCCTCAGACTATAAGAATGAGACTGTGTTGGGACCAGGATGGATGTGGCAAGATGGGGGCCTGGCCTCATGTTCTGTTTCAAGTTGTTCAACACTGTATCTCTGAAGCTAGACGTTCCTTTGACCTTTTCATAGAAAGACAAGAAAGCTCACAGGAGGACCGGATGTCAAAACTGTCTGCTGGAGCTGACAATGCTGTCATATCCCCATGATGGGCCGGATGCTTTTTCCAGATCTGAAGGTGGACCTGTCTATCAGCAGGTCTCTCTGCAGAGGGGCTGGGGACACGTGGTCCTAAGTGGCCTGAGCGCTGAGGTTCTGACAGCCCCCGCGGTATCTCTGGACGGAATTTTAAAATTAAAGACTGTGGTTGGTGAGTGTGTGTCCAGGGCCATGGAGGAAGAGGGTTTCCCTGTAGAGAGGGTGCACTTTTGACCTATGCCCCAAGCCCAGAGTTCACGGAGGAATACATTTCAGTTTTAGGAAAGATAGAAGCCGGTTAATTTCATTAATCCCTCTTTTTGCAGCAGTAGAATTTTCTGAACGGAAATGAGACCTCTGAGACTCTTGGCATAGAAACGGTAAATTAGAAATCTCTCCATGAATACTTCTCTGCATTTAATTAAATGGCAGTCTCTGGGGCTTAGCAGTGTAAGGAGTAATAAACCCATCACACAGAACGGCTAAATATGTGGACTTTGGTCCACATTCATTTTATTCATAACAAGATGCTGAGTAGACGGAGACACTCAGAACGGACTGTCAGTGAAGAAATATTTCTAGCCTTTTTTTTCTCTCTCTTAAAATTGTGACTCTGATCTAAACAAATGTGGGTTAAATCTGTTTCCTGAGTTGTGCTTGAAGTAGTTGGATTCACGTGGACTTTTTTGTTTTTCTCCTACTGGGGATGAGGGTGCTGATGGGAAGAGCCCCTCTCTCTGGTGATGAAGACCCCGGTGCTGCTTCTAAATTGCCCAGTAACTCATGACTAATGACTGAGGAAGAATCTGACCAATCAGCGAGATTCTAGGTTCTAGTTTCGAGTCCTATGCACTCTTGCAGGGATTTCTTTAGGCGCAGAGGGCTCACTGTGTGTGACATACCTTAGAATTTCATTTATTCAGGAAACACCCCAGTGTACTTCTTCACAGAGAAGAGTTTTCCTTTAACGACATGCTAGTGCACGTGTGTGTATAAATCACATTTCCACTTTACATTTTGTGGGCTAAACCGATTATAATAAACAACAAAAATGTGTCTTAAAAAAAGGTTTGTCTGTTTGTTTAGTAACAGCTTAAAAAACTTTCTATAGTTAATTTTTTTTTAAAGTCAGGTCTTTCAAACTTAGAGATCCTCCTGCCCCTGACTCCTGAGTGCTGGGATCAAAAGCATGAGTCTTTTGATCTGTCTTTTTGACATTTTAATAAAAGACCTCTCTTACTACACTTCATACCTATTCTAAAGGAAAGGTAGAATAGACTTCATTCTGTAGGTGACTAAGTTTAACAAAGCCAACATTAAATGAGTTCCTGTCACCCTGCGATTTTAATGGCAGGAAATATCTGGCTTGGGGGTGTGGGGAGTGTGAGATCTACTCCAGTCTGATGTCGCTCCTTCTCCGAGCACCTTTATCAGGGATTCTAGCCCTTCTTTGAGCCTCAGTTGCCTTGTGTATAAAATGGGAATGTAGCAGATCAAAGAAGGCATGGTGGGGCTTTGAACAGTGTCGTGTACCTAACTAATGCTCAGGAAACATTAGCAGTCATTGCCAGCATTCTGTTTTTAGAAATAATTACTTATTTATTTTACGTATATGAGCACACTGTAACTGTAGCTGTCTTCAGACGCACCAGAAGAGGGCATCAGATCCCATTACAGATGGTTGTGAGCCACCATGTGGTTGCTGGGATTTGAACTCAGGACCTCTGGAAGAACAGTCAGTGCTCTTAATCATTGACCCGTCTCTCAAGCCCCATTACCATCATTCTTAATAACTGAAGTCCTCTCCAGACCTGTGTTGGATGGACTCTCACCCGGCCACTGGGATACTCAAGTCATGTCAGAGATGTGTTTCAGGGGTTAGTCTTTCTCCTTCCTGTTTCCTTCTAACTGTGTTCAAGGTTTGCTTGGCTTGCCCTTGGATCAGAGCAGCCTCCTCTGATGTGCTGTGGGCTCGAAAGCTCTTGCTGCCTCTCAGACAACGGAAGCATCTGGAGGACTGAGTAACCTCGAGCTGAAGAGAAGTCTAGATTCCGAAGCCAGACAGGCTGGGTTTGAATCATAGTTTCCCTCACACTGTATGGTTTTATGAAATCTAGCTCACAGAACTGGCTCTGCACGGTGAGTCTGGGCTTGGCTGCAGGAGTAAGGCTGAGTGTGCTGACACTCTTATTCTTAGATAGCTTACTTAATATCCCTGATCCTCAGTCTCCCCGTCCAGAAAGTGGGTTAGTGATAATCTTCACCTCCTAGAGTTAGTATGAGGACTAACATAATACCAAAAGATTCTGTATTAAGCGCTCAGTTAAAAGTTACCGAGTGTGCCTGGAGAATTTCCACAAATTCAGATGAAGTGTCCTTCTGCCGAAATTCTTGGGGATAAAATTATTTCATATTAAAAAAAATGGTAGCTGGGAGTATTTTCTCAAGCATAACGAAATATCTTGGGGGTGAGACTGAAGTCTAAATATGAAATTCCATTGTTTTCCATACACTTTGTTTGCACAGCCTGGAGACCATTTTACAGAGCACTTTCGGTGTGTGTGTATTGTTGCAGTGACCACAGGAGATCAGGTATGGAATCTTCCAGTTCTGGTATCATTATCAGCCCCCCCCCGTCCCCCTACACACACAAAGAAAAAGAAAAAGAAAAAAAAAAACCATTCAGTTTGGGGTGCTTTTTAGATTTTGAATTTTTGAGTAAGAAGTCCTGAACCTGTCTTACTCTTCCCACACGACACAGGCCAGTTATTAAAATGTTTAGAGGCTCTGCAATTGGCTTTTTAACCTGAAATTGGAAAAAACAGAACAAAGAGCCCTACTTGTCTCACCAAGCCAGGTGGGAGGGATGTGCTAGTGTGCACAGGACATGAGACAGGGGTCTCAGTGATCACCGTTACCAGAAATTAACCACGCTGGAGAGACTTCACTAGCCATGGCCTCCCCGCGGCCTGCTTCCTGCCTTTCATGTCATGCCCAAGTTGAACCACATTCCCCACAGAATTGACATCTTTCCAAGTGGATTCCGTTCCAGGTACCGCCATGCAACCCAACCCCTGCCTAGACTCCGGCCTGCGTAATTGCTCTGCACACAGACGTTTCTCCCAGGGCCCCAGAAAGGGCCTGGCCCAGGAGGCCGCTATATTTGATTTCTGTAGGTCAACAAACAAACATTTGAAATTAAATAAGCATGTTAGTCACGGCAGGTTCAGGTTGCCGTAATTAGCTTCTGTCTGGCCTGCTGGAGCAGCGGCAGGCCCCTGCTTCCCACGGCCTGTGCCACAAGAACACACCGGGCCCAGGGCTCTGGGGGTGCTGCGGTCCAAAGCAGTTGACGTTGATGCTTCAGGACATATGTTGGCAAGGCCTCTTCCTGTGCTGGAGGAGGGGGTGTCGAGCCTTTTCGATATGAGGCTACGAAGAGTTACTGAGCAAGCTACTGGTACGGCAGATACAAAGACAATCCCTGGTTACAGGGCACTGTGATGGGGGCCGGCTCAGAGACAAGCAACAATCATCTTTCTCTTTGGTTCCAGGGCTAAGGCCACTTGGGGTTCAGACTTCCCAGGAGTGCTTTCTGGGCTAGGCTTCCGCTGTGAGCAGAGTCAGGCTCCTGAGGTCCTGTCACTTGCTGCGTGTCCTTTACTCGTGTGTGTCGCTGGCTACCTTCTGGGTCCTGGACCACCTGTGAATATGTCTCAGAGCCCCTTCTCAATCCTTGTCCCAGCTCAGAAAGAAACTCTTGGGTTGCCTGTTCCTAAGCACGGTTACTTTTCTTTGAAGTTATCTTAAAAAAAAAAAAAAAAAAAAAAAAAAAAAAAAAAAAAAAAAAAGATTACAGTCTGTGTAAGACCTGCCAGACTTCTGATAAATCTGATCATAGTGGGGTTGATAGTCATAATGCAGATGACAATTCTTTGTTTTGTAAAGTTCCTTCGGTCTTTCAAAGAAAATTGTATTTCCCAACCTCGCAACCCCCAGAACCTGCTTTGGATGCGTATTCAATAGCTTCGCCCCACAGTTCTTGAGAACTGCATCAGTCAGGGTTCTCTGTAGGAAAGGACCCAACAGAAGGGCTATTAACAGGACCTTGGTTAGACTGGCTTGCTCAATACGAGCAGGGTAGCCCAAAATCGCTGTCCTCGCACGGGAGAAACTAAGAGCCAGCAGGTCGTTCAGTTCGAGAGAATGGGCGTCTACCCAGTCCCGATCTGGCTCCGAAGGGCTAGAGCATTCCTAATCCTTAGTCCATGTTGGAAGCTTGAAGAGTCTTAGGGAAGGATAGCAACAGGCGTAGCGGCAGTAGAGTAGATGAACAGCTGAACAAGACGCAAAGCAAGCAGGCAAAAAGCAGAACGGATTCTCCTTAGGCCTCTCTTATGCGTCTCACATGTAGGGTGGGTCTTCTCACCTCAGTTAACATAAGCCAGAAAATCCTTCCGGGTAACCCCACACAGGCATGTCTGTCTTATAGGTGATGTTTTAGAAACTGTCGAGGGTCTTGCCCTTTGTTAGCTGTGTGACCTTTGACCGATACGTCCGTTTCTGTGTCTTTACTGTAGAAATAGTGGTAGTTCTTATTTCGGCATCTTAGTTAGTGAACATGAACCTCCCCTGAAGTTCCAGCCTCGAAGTGGTCACCCGGAGCGTGTTTGGGGGCTTTATCAGAACCTCACACACCAGGAAAGCGTTTGCAAGCTCCAGCCGCCTCAGTTCTGCAGGCGAGGGACCGAGGCTTTCTGAAGATCTTGAAATTATCACATAGAAAAGCTGGGGGTGGAAGCCAGCCCTTGTTCAGACACCCTGTTTGCAGTACAGCTTCGCTGGAGTTTCTTAAAAGCCAAATCCAAAGGGGTGATAAAGAGTGGGAAGTAGAAACTCCAGAGACTTGAGCTCAAGACATGAAGGCAAGGTTATTCTGCGCATGTTACTTTTTATTTTCAATTATAATATGCATAAATAAGTTATATAGATGTCATTATGTATAATTATATGCCTATATTTCACATACATACAAACACATGTGTATTTGAGACAGGGGTTCTTAGCCCCGACTGTCCTGGAACTCTCTATGTAGACCAGGCTGACCTTGGACTCTCAGAGATCCACCTATCTCTGCCTCCCTAGTGCCAAGGTTAAAGGTGTGTGCCACCACACCTAGCTGTATAGTTATTTTTAATAAGACATTTACATGTACCCATATCATGTTTGAGTACAGCATATTTGTGCTTCCAGGCAATTCTAGTGTGACATAGTTGTATTCAAAGTTTTGCTCAAGTGAAGGAGGGAGGGCATTCTATTCCAGGAGGAGCATTTCAGTAACTTTTTAAGAGTCAGATACATTGTGAGACTGATTGGGTTTTGCATCAGCGCTCTCTGGTGGCAGATCCTGGAATCACCACTCCCATCCACTTATAAAATCAATGTAGAACTAATGAAGGAAAAAAAAAAATCTGAATGTATCCAAGTTCTTTCTCCCACTTTTTGTTAAGATATTAATAGCAAAGCCTAGAATCCTATTTTAACAAGTAAAATATGTTTATAAAAGTCCAAAAGTATAAGAAAGAGTTGACTTTTACACAAATGTTCAACCCTCAAACACAGTGGCTGTGTCTGTGTGCTTGTTAAGTTCCCTCACATGACTGTAGCGATTAAGTTAGTGTTTGCCCAAACAGAGAAGTTCCTCAGGCATGTGGCTGTCACCTCTACAGCTCACAGGAGGCAGGAAGCTCCTCTTTGCTTGCTTCAAAGAGTGAATACTGAGGCTGGTGGTGGCATGTGCTCGAGGCACTGAGACATCACACAGCCACACCCACATGGCCTGACACAATTCCTTCACGACCCAGAGTCTCCCTTTCCCCACGTATGTATTGCATATTCCTGACGAGGAGCTGTCTTACAGTCACTAGACATAATGCACGCTTGTGCGTCGTCAGAGATCAATCCTGGGGCTGACTTCACTATGAACTTGCTCTTTGCCCGATAACCTGTTCAGGACGTGATCTGCTTTGACTCTGAATGCATTAAGGTCATTAACTCCTCTTGGCAATCCCATCTTCCCTCTTGGAATGTGTGAATAGCTTCACAAAACGAACCTCTCCATTCACCAAAAACCTGTTGCTAGAAGGGCTGAGAGAGCAGCTTCCCAGTGACCATCTGAAAGTTCACATCCCGGAATTCACTCTGATGAGGTACATGCGTGTTCAAAGATGCATGCGTCCGAATGTTAATTACAAGCTCAGGAATAGCTTTACAACGGAGGAGAGGCGCTGTCTAATACTTACACGTGATTAAACAAAAGTAGGGACAGAATGTGTTCGTATGATCAAAAGAAATAGTTGTTAGGAAACATTGGGATGGATGTGTCAGTGTTCCCAGGATATTAGGGGGCTGTGTTACACCGATTAAATTTCAAAACAAAAACAAATCGCAGAGCTGGGTACATAGCAAAAGTTAAAGTAATTTGTATATTCATAGGAAAAATAACTATTAACTGAACAGGCTATATTTAGGACACACACACACACACACACACACACACACAAATGAATGTATATACATTTGTGCTGGGAGTAACATTTGGTGAAAGCAGAGACCATGAGTCTGAAAGAGAGTGGGAGGGAGTATGTGAAGGTTTGGAGACAGGAAAGGGAATGGAAGAAGTGTAACTGTTTTATAATCTCATAAAAAGAAGAACTGCAAACAGCAAACCGTGAGAGTGGGCGACCTGCTGTACAGTGGGCTGAGCAGGTCAGGAGCCACGGAACGTGGAAAGAGCTTCTATCTTACAGGGTTCAGAGTTATCTGAATTTTACAAATCATAATCACGTGTGAATGTTGGTATTAAAAAGAAAAAATTCTTTATATTAACTTCAGGAAGGATATTGGAAGCCATCCAGGGGGGTAGATGGTATGTCCCATGTCAGGCAGGTTTCTCAGTCACTCCAGGACTCCCCACTCCAGCCACACACCTCAGATCCGCCTTGGGTGACCCTAAACAGCATGTCTCTCCCCAGACTTTGCCATAAGCCTCCAGGGACCAAATCATAGATAGTAATTCACAGCAACTGAGATGGTGCAGCCCAGTGAGCATGGAGTAAGTTAGGTTACACCGCAGAAGGAAGTCCAGCCCAGTGAACCACAAATGGTGTCTGGAAGACGCCCCAGACCTCGAGAGAGGATCCAGGTTCCAGAGAGTGACTGACTCCCTTAGGTGGGCAGGCCACTCTGACTCTTCAGCATTGTGGCAAGGGGCATCAGGGTCACTGTGAGCCGTATGCCAGACTGAGGTTGACAATGCCAAGGGAGGATCTGAGTCCTAGAGGATCATGGGTACCAGTCCAATAGCCAGAGTTGAGATGCCAGGAATATGTTTGCCCAGACAGAGCCATGGGTCTCAGGAACCATACAGAAGTCCCAAGGTCTTCCTGGAGGTCAGCATCGGAGACACCTGCGACTGATGCTTCCTGACACAAACAGGTCACAGGACACTTGGGTTTGCAGAGGCTACAGAGGCAGATGGCATGAGACACTGGGATCTAAATTCTAATCACTGTTTCCTTGGAGATCTGAGTTGGGTGTGTGCTGTTAGAGTAGGACACGGGGCTATCTTGATAAGCTGTCACGTTGGTTACTTTACTTTGTTTGTTTGTATGTTTGAAAGCCAACAGGATGAGAGATTTTGAGGTAGTATGTGTTGGGAAATCTTGTGTAGGACTGTATGTCCCACAGCCTCTGATGACAGGGCTCAGCACTGTACCTTGGATGTGCCACAGAGACTTTGAATCAGCTTCTTTCTCCACCTGGACCACTCTTCCACAAGATGGCTAATGCCCTGATGAATGAAGCCCGCTCCTTCAAATCGGCTCAAAATTCTGTCTTCTCCATATGACGATTATTTTATTATCTCCTTTGTTTTGCTTCCCCCCTTCACTTGTAGTGGTCGCTATTGCTTAATGTATTTTTTAAAAATGATATTCACTGCCTTCCTCCTATTTCCGGTTCCTTACTGCATCCTTTTGGGCTTTTTTTTTTTCCTGTTTGGTCCACTGAAACCCAATGCTTCAAACCGGGCCTAACAGAGGAGGAGGAGGTCTGCGCTGATTAAACGAGAGACTGAATGGTCTGTAGTGAGAACCGGGGACCTTCGATCACATAGAGAACTCCGTTTTCCCTGTGGCCACGCTCAAGTCCTCAGGGCTTTAGGTTTTGGCCTTCAATGCATGACCTATGGTTGCTGGCTAAAGCAGAGAGAAACAGATAAGAGCACAGGTTTGGATAAGAGTCGGGTGCACATCTCTGCCCGTTTTCTTTCCCAGCTGTGTGGCTTGGAGGAAGTCATCTTCTCCAGTGGGAGGCTGGAATACATGTGGACGGTCATAAAGCCTGACCTGCAGTGTATGCTCATATGGTCGCCAGTGGAGGTGAGTGAAGGAGAACAGCAGTGACTCTGGGAAATGTAGTTTTCCCCTATTGGCTATTTGAACTCTGGTCAGTGAAAGTGTTGAAGGAGGAAAACCCCCAGATTTTCTTGTTAATTGAAAAAAAAAAAAAAAAAAACCCAAGAGGTTTTGGTAAGGCGTTTTCCTTCATTGAGAAGAGCTTTAATTAACCCCAAATGATGGAGTTGGACAATGATTTTGTACCTTGTATCTTCCTCCCAGAAGAGACCACAGAACACTAGTGTGTCTGACATAGAGCCCATTCTTTGTTTTTTTGTGGTTTTATATGGGCAGATGTTTCTGCATTTGCAGCATCAACATCTGGAGCCAGGCTCCAGTAGTACAGATGGAAAAATAGCAAAATGCAAATTCTATGGGTTTAGCGGAGGGAGCCAAGGGTAGAAAGTCCGAGAAGGCTTATGGAAAGTGAGCCAGAACTAGAATTCAGGTAGGTGTCAGCAGCAGCTTTCTGACTAGAGCCTGTGGCCACGAGGAAGAGCAAGCGGCTAGGGGAAAAGCTCACAAGGTCTCAATCTACCTCACAACCTCTTTACTACTCTAGGAAACTGTGAAGAGCTCTGTTGCTCAGTGGTTAGAGCACCCGTCTTATGAAACTGGGGCGGAGAAGCTACTGTCAGCTTGACTGGATTCAGAATCACCCCGAGACACAGCTCTGGCCACAAAGAGTGAACGGGGGCGGGGCTTTCAGAGTAGAGAGGGTCCGCCCTGGATGTGAGCTGCAGCATTCCGTATTCTTGGGAGCTGAAGCTGAATAAAAGAACGAAATGAAAGGCAGATGAACGCATCCATCCATTCTCTCTCTGCTTCCTAATCTATGGAGATCCCAGGTGGCCCAGCCACACATTTCCAACACCAAAAGCCCCACCATGCCTTCTCCACCCCGGGAGACTGGAAGCTAAAATAAATCCTCCCTCATTTACATTGTCATTTGTCAGACATTTGCTAAACAAACAAACAAACAAGCCACAGAAATTTTCATTGTCAACAACCACAACTCTCAAAGTAGCTAAAGCAAAAACTTAGAGGAACAAAAAAGAAAGGCCTTCTGTTCTAAAGATCTATTCTCCTGTTTCATCAAACAAATTCCTGTATCGCTATCCACCCATTTAAAATTCATCTTTATTTTAAAACCCTTTCGTCCATTTTAAGTACATGTCTATTTAGAAGTCCCAAGATTTCGTGCATTTTTTCCCCTCTCAGCTTCTGCAAACTATTGCCTAAAACAAATGTGCGCACTGGACGCCCACCCCCACCCCCTACCCTGCCTCCCCACATTTATTTCCGTCGGGGTTGGGAGGGCCCTAAAGGAGAAGTGATAATCTGACCTGTGAATCTAGTACCTTGTACTGACTTTAAGCGAGAAAGAGAAGCTAACTCCACGTGCATTCTCCACACAGGAGGAAAAATAGCTCAGAAAGAGAAGCTCTTTCACTGTCTCTCTGCACTGTAGTGTGGCCGTGGGTGAGTGCTTGCCGGACACCCGCCAAGTAGTACTACTTGGGAAGTTTTGGAGTGTCACAGCTGCCAAGCGTATCAGATGCCCCCAAAGCTTTCTCTAGTCACGTTAAGAGGCGTCACTGCTCCACCCATCTGGCTAACCTTGGGACCGGCCAATCAGTGAAGTTTCCCGAGTTCCTCTGGGAAACACGAGGGTCTGGGACTTCCACATATATTGACTCCTCCTTGTTCCCCAAGTGGTAGAACGAACTAAAGTACAGAGGGATGATGTCTCAAGTGACTTTCACTCCCTGCTATGGCTGAAGACTCGGAGGGCCATAATGCTCCCGGAACCTGTACGGACCGCGATCACTGTTCTTATCTGACAGCTCCTCTGTTCGGTCCTTCACTAAGCCTATTAGCAAATGTTTACAAACTGTATTGCTGGGAACAGGCAGGTTGTTCCTGTGGTTTTATTTGAAGCTTTGTTTGTATTGGGTATTTGAGTCAGAAGGCACGGGGCACTTGGCAGTCAACTTTGGTGACCTCTGTCACTGTCATGGCTACTTGGACCTCCACTCTTCATTGCTCTTAGAAAAGTCATCTCCTCTTAATCCCTCTAGCACCCACGCCGTCTATTTTCCTGATCCCCTTTGCCCTTCTTTCGTCTCCCTTCCACGGTTTCCAGTCTGTAGTCTTTTGCAACGACACACACGGTTCCCATCTACCCCGCGCATACCTTGTCCATCACTGTCTTTACAGTGCGAAGTGAGGCTAACACCTTGGCTTGAAAGATGATTGTTCTCAAAGTATTCCCCACAGAAGCTGACCCACCTAACCCAGGTAAGGCTTACCAGTGAAAATAATTTTTGGCTCGGGGCCCATAACACTCACCAGTCATTACGCTGTATTGGAGAAGAAAACCGATTTGGCAGCCTCATTAGGTTATAATCAGTTCAGATCTCTCCTTCTGGCTCCTTGGAGTATAACTACCTGTCCCTGGGTGCAACAGAGGGGAGAAAAAACTACCTTTCCTCCCAGCTTTCTGTATTTCTTCTAGGCTCCTGTCTCAAATTAAATCTTCATTCTGCCAGAGCAAAGAATGACTCATTGGCCACCATGCTTTCCCACCTCTTAAGTGTGGTTCTAATTAGCTTCAGAAGCTCCCAGTGAGCCCCAGGATAGCATCTCAAGTCTCAAAGGTGCAGTTCTGGGGTATCCACTGTACAGCCAATGGATGCAGGGCTTAGATGTTTGGACCGCATTCAGTAACAACAGTAATAAGAGCCATGGCTTACTTCACGCTCATTAAGTGCCAGATGGTTCTGTATTAACCTGTTTAATCCTCAGATCAGTTTGGTGGGGTGTATGCTGTGTTATCTGACTCTAGGAAAAGGATGCTGAGGTACAGAGGAGTTTGGTAACTTGCCTAAAGTAATGGAGTTATTAAGTGGTAGGATCAAGTTGGAATGTGGACAGACTAGCTTCAGATTGCGTGCTCTGAAGTCTGCCCTGGACCACGGGCTATGGGAAGTTGATAAAGAAAACATGGTGACACTCATGTGGGAATGAGAATGCATTTGGGAATGAAGATGGAGCAGGGGGCGAGCAAATCAAAGAATCCGGGAACAGAGTCTCTCTTAGGACCCTCATCTGTGAGTATTAATGTCTGAATTGTGTAAACGGTCGTCAGGAGAAGCGCAGCTGTTAAAAATGGTGGTAAGCATGTATTTGACCTGACTTGAGACCCTGGATCGTTCAGCTTAAAAGAACGGTAGTGCTACTGTCAGAAGTGGGGGTGACAGAGAAATACCTCCAATGCCTGTGTGCCCCTTGGGCTGATAAGGTTTTAAAGATGCAAGGATGAAGGCTTCTCTAGTCTTCAAAGGAGAGGCTCTTGCTCGGAGAAGGCAAGAAGAAGCTGTGGAGACCTAGCTTATGTCCCACATTTCTCCCAGACTTTCTTCAGGGCCTGTGTTCCACCGAGAAGATAATGGACAGTCTGATGCAGGGTCCCAGGGACCTTGGGACTCTCTAACCCCCTTACAAGCCTTGGTGGGCGCAGTCAGCAAAAAGAAGCAGAGAGCAGTCCTTTAGGGGAAGGGCATGTTTGTATCTCCCTCTGATGAGAGAGGACTGACATCAGGGAAATGGAAGGAGCTGAGAAGTGAGAGAACCCACCAGCTTCTACTCTGGATCTGGGGCTAAGGGGAAAATGGAGCCTCAAAGCTCAACTCCCTAGGGTAAGGCTAGGAACCTGAGACTAAAACAGAGGTCTATGTTGAAGACTATCAGTTGTCCTTTGAGCAATGTCCCCTTAATCCAAAGCAGAAGTCATCAGGAGAGAACCTAAAGAGAGAATTTACCTGTACCCACTCTTATTATAAAGTGTGTTTCGTCTGTCCAGACTTCAGTTCTCTGTGTTCGAATTCCAACTTCCCATGTTTTCTCATTTTAGTAAAATGAACGGACTAGTGATGAGTAGACTTGAGGAGGAATAGGAGCCATAAAAATGAAGGCACCTTCCTCCACAGGTCCTCCGATGCATCAGAGCCCTGACTATAAGAAGCTCTCACTGCCAATAAACACAGACAATCTAAGGCTATGTGAATATTATTAATAGTTTGGAGACGTAGGTGGAGGTACCAATATTCTCGAACAGCATATGTTCACACTTCATCATTTTATTTAATGAAGTTTTTTTTTTCTTGTGGTTTCAGCAGGAGATGTCTTGGGGGTAAGAGAACAAGACCTGGATTTATGGGAATAGGATTTTTTTTATTTCATCGCTGAATCCAAATAGCATCTCCCTAGTGTGAAAGCAGATGGTAGGAACTTTATTTGTGGTCAGAGGCACTATGGCTGAGAACAAACCTTGCTTGGCAGGCAGATTTGAACAAATCCAGGAAATGATTTAAGATATGATATGTCTCCCAGGACCAAATCTATTGACAGGTACTTTTATTAACACAAACACAATGACTTGGGAGAGCTAATTTTCATTATGGCAAATCACAATTTCGAAAAAAAACTTTTTTTTGGCCCTTGACTATGTACATAGGGTTTAAGACCAACTTGGAAAAACCCATCCTGAGAATAAAAATGTGTGAATTTCTTTCATCCTCGCAGAAAGATGTCTCCTGACCTGGTTTTTGAGACTTCAGTGTATTTGAAAAGAATTGTTTTGTAGAAATAGCTAAATCTTGGTTTGCTATTTACTTTATTAGTCCCAAAATGGTAATTTTAGCATCTCTAGCAATGTAAACTTTCACTGATATATTGCCCCTAAAGAATTATGTAATTATACTATATTTTCAAAAAATTAGAGAAACAATTAAAGAATGTTTAGAGTTACCATTTACTTTGCAAATGTAAGAGAGTAATGCTATTTTTATAACATATGACCAAATTTCTCCTATGTTCTCAATGGGAATTAGGCAACAAGCTTACCCCTTCATGCTTCTAGAGTTAAACTGACTTTAGAATCCAAATAGGACATTTACAGGAAAGTCATTCTCAACCTGTGGTTTGAGACCCCTTTGGGGGTCAAATGAGCCTTTCATGGAGGTCACTTACAACTATCAGAAAATACAGATGTTTACATTATGGCTCCTAACATTAGCAAAATTATAGTTATGAAGTAGTAATAATACAAATTCATGTCTGGGGGTCACCACACATGCAAAACTGTATTCGTCAGGGTAGTAGGGATATTGAGAAGCACTGGTCTAAGGAATCCACAAGTAGGAGACAGCAGAGAATCGTATACTGGCAATGGCTTGCTGTTGTGGTCTATGCTGGGCTCAGCTTTCTTTGTGGCACTTCTCAGATTATAATTTCTTGATTTTCTTCTCAGTTTCTTTCTTTTACTCTCACCAATAAATGCATTGCCTGAAATCTGCAGAGTGAAGACGGGTTCGGTGGCAGAGTTTCCTGAGCTGAGAGCCTTGAGCTGAACGTTGCAGAGGTTGCGCTGAATAGATCAATGACATCCTCTCCTGGCCACTTAAAGCTACCCAGGTCTCCGTTTGCCTGGCAGGCTCCGGCTTTGGGCCAATTCAAGCCCTAATTCTGGTTAACAATCATCTTGTGGAAGAAATAGGACTCAGGGGCTGGAGAGATGGCTCAGAGGTTAAGAGCACTGGTTGCTCTTCCAGAGGTCCTGAGTTCGATTCCAAGCAACCATGTGGTGGTTCACAACCATCTGTAATGGGATCTGACGCTCTCTTCTGGTGTGTCTAAAGACAGAAACAGTGTACTCCTATAAATAAAATAAATAAATAATTCTTTAAAAAAAAAGAAGAAAGAAACAGGACACAAAAACAAAACCGGGTTCTGATCTAACAATCTAACCTGAACTGAAGTCATTCTGTGCAGTTCATGTAGCTGGTTGAAAGGCCACAGTTTGAGAAACACGACATAGGACTCCTAACTCTGTAACACCTTCAGAGCTAAAACCTTTTTTTAAATACAGAGACTAACGTAACTACTTTTGCTTGAATAGAAGCAATGATGTCCGCTTCAATAAACACAACTGAATCCTCTCTGAGGATTTGATGCTTCTGGTTCCTTCTTTACCATGACTAAAGACACAAGGTGAGTGTAGAGACTGAGAATTAATTTGGTCATGGAGAATACAGAACGCAGTGTAAGGATGCAGACCTGAGCTTTCAGGGACTTACACTACAATCACTCTTTCTGCATTGCCTTTTAAATCAGCAAGAAACAACTGGAGTGAGCCAGTTGGCAGATGAGCAGAAAACCAGGAGAAGCACAGAGAAGTGATGCAGAGAAGCAGGACCTAGACGAGATATAGAGTGACAGCCCAAGGGCTGAGACTAAGATTATGTCAGGAGTATATAAGCACAAGGGAGTTCCTGCATCAAAATGATTTCTGTTATCCATGTGTTTGTGTATATATGTATATTCATGGGGGAGGGTGTTAGGGTGCAGAACTATGCTGTGTATACTAGATTGTGAATGAGTGTGTGTGTGCATGAGTGTGTGTGTGCGCGTGTACTCCCTCTTCAGTTGCATGCTCTCATGTGTGCAGCAGTGTATGTAGGCCAGTGAACAACCTTGAGTCTCATCCTCAGAAACATATCTTTTGAGAAAGAGTTTCTCATTGTCCAGAACCTTACCAGTTAAGGTAGACTGGTTAGCTGAAAAGCACCAAGGATCCTCCTGTCTGCACTTCTCCAGACCTGAGATTTCAAGCATATGCCACCAGACCTAGCATTATGCCCTTGTGTGGCTGTCTTAGGGCTTCTGTTACTGCAATGAAACACCATGACCTAAAAAGCAAGCAGTGGAGGAAAAGACTTATTCAATTTATACTTCCATATCACAGTTCATTGTCAAAGGAAGTCAGGGAGTGAACTCAAGCAGCACAGGGGCCTAGGGCAGGAACTGATGCAGAGACCGTGGAGGCATGCTGTTTACTGGCTTGCTCTATGTGGCTTACTCAGTCTGCTTTCTTACAGCACTCAGGACCACCAGCCCAGGGGTGGACCTACCCACAGTGGGCTTGGCCCTCTCCCATTGATGACTAATTAAGAAAATGCCTTACAACTGTATCATATGAAGGCATTTTTTTTCAACTGAGTCTCTCTCTTCTCTGATGACTTTAGTTTGTGTCAAGTTGACATAAAACCGACCAGCGCAGTGATTTTAAAAATTGAGCATGAACCATTAGCATTTCTTCAAGGGGTCACTTGAGTATCAAAGGTACAATGGAGCCCACCATAGATGGCATGACATATGTTATTCAGCTTATAGCAGTTTACTTAGGGGAAACTGGTACTGTGTCTCTCAGAGCTTCTAGGTAAGTGGACAATATTTCTTGTGTACCTACTACTATGTACTCTAGGACCTGGGATATTGTAACCTGACTTGTATTCTGTGTTGACTACTTGCTACATGGCTTTACCATGTGTTTTTCATAGCCAACGTGGAGTTGACTCTTAAGTGTTTAGGTGTAGCACACAGGGGTACACTGGATACACGATTTACAGTACAGTGGTTTTTATTCTTTTTGAGGGGCCTACTATCTCTTAACTCAGAGAGATTAGCATGCTAATTGCTGCAGATCACCGAATTCTAGGTTAAAACTCGGAAACAAACCAAACCAAAACAAAGTTCTGAGTTAAATTGTGCATAATAGAGAACACGGGGTCCATGAATGTTCTGATTTCATTGGTGCTGTGACCAAATAACAGACAGAAACAACTTCTGGGAGGAAGGTTATTTTGCCTCCCAGTCTCAATGTGTTGTGGTAGGAAGGGCAATGCAAAGAAACTCACACCATGGTGGACAGGACACAGAGAGGAGAAGCGAGTGAAAGAGACCAGGGCAGAACACCTTCCATAGTTCCACCGCCTCTGAATAATCGAATAAAAATTCACCAGTGGATTAAACCCCACCATTATCTCAAAGCCCTTATGATGCAATCTTCTCTGGCAATGAAATACCCTGGGGCGGGATAATGGAGAAACACATCGGGTTCAGAGATTTTTTTTTTCGAAGAGGACAAAAGCCAAGTCAAATACAAGACTCAATTGGCAGAAACATGGACATGAGTCTCTCCTTTCAAATCTTTTGCAAAAGTGGCCCCGAGCCATTCCTCAATTGCTTCTGTGTGGACTTCTGAGCCCTCATTTCACACGCAGTCTCAACAGTGGAGCTAAGTGCTGATGCCACCCTCTCTTCCCTCTCTTCAGTGTCTACATCTTGACTGTGCCTCCTTTCCACATGAGAGACACCAGTCTCTTTGGCGGCTTCTGATTGCATTTTCTGGTTCCTTTATGTCCCATTTGGACTTAATTGTCCTCGGCAGAAACTTGTTGAATCCAGCTTGCCCGGAGGATGATAAATCCTTTCTCTACAAGCATTGTGTTCAGAGGCCTGCGGAGTCTTCCACGACACCTTAATTTTAACTATGTCAAGACCTCCCAATTAATGGAGCTTGGAAAGCAGCATTTTTAATGAGAGTCAGGGAGCTGAGAGCACAGTGCCAGTACCTTGGGGCGCTGTAACCTCTTGAGCAGCAATTCATTCTGCGCTCTTTGTATTTGGTTGCGTCCGAGTTACTTCAAAGCCAGAAGCACTCAGAAGGGACATATATTTTGAAAAGAGTGTCCAACCTTTTATTAAAGCTTTCTGTATATGACGAAGCACAGGCATTCTGGGTGTTTCTCCACCTAGCTTTCCCCATCTCTACTGCAGCCACTGACAGCTGCGCATACTGTTGCAAGCAGTGACTAAGCTGTGCAGTGGTTCAGTAGGAGACTACAGGCTGCATTCCTTTTTAGATATCAAGCTGTCCAACTTATCTTCAGTTTGGATCTGGAGCCACCTACATGTGACTTTTTCTGGTTGCCAGTTTTAGGTAGATAGCTTGTACATCATACAACTAGTAAAGAAGTAGCCACATGTAGTCAATATGCCTCTGGGTGGGTGGGGGGGTGTATTGAATGACAGGTCGACCAGTTGTACTGAGTCAGAATCTCTAAAGAGGAAACATCACACTTTAACAAACTTCTCAGATCCCCATTGTCGCTACAGTGTGTAAAGCACCACCCAGGACAGTGGTTTTCAACCTGTGGGTCGACACCCCCTTGGCAAACCTCCAGCTCTGAGAATACATTGAGATTCATAACAGCAGAAAAATTACAGTTATGAGGTAGCCATAGAAATAATTTTAGGATTGGGGGAGTCACCATGACACGAGGAACTGTCTTAAGAGATTGCAGCATTAGGAAGGTTGGGAACCACTAGATCAGAAGATTGGTTTGAAGAGAAAAGTACACCAGGGGGAAAGCTGAGGGAACTCATCTGAACATCTGTGCCATCCCCAGATCTCCGGTTTCTCAGTTTTGGGAAGAGCTGTGGATCACTGCCTATCAGAACACGCCAGCCCCACTCATGACCCGTCCTTCTAAGCAGGCCTCTCCTGCTCTCTCTAATTCACAGCCTCTCAAGCATGCGATTCCCTCGGCCACATTCATGTCCCACCTTAGTCTAGGACTAGTTCATCTCTGGTTTGATGGACTTTCTTGTTCCCTTCTTGAGTGTGACACATCTGATGACCAAAACCATTTTTAAAGGATCTATTGGCTTATGTTTCCAGGTCACAATCTATCATGGAGGGGACTCAGGACAGGAACCTGCAAGCAGGAACCACAGAAGAATGGAGCTCACTCAAAGGTGCATACACAGCTGCTTACACAATAGCTGAACTTTCTTACACCACCCAGAACTGTCTGCCCAGGGATGGTACTGTTTACAGTGGGCTGGGTCCTTCTATTTCAACTAATTGTCCAGACAGTGCCCCATAGACATCCCTACAGGCCATTCTGATCTATTCAATTTCTTGACTGAAGCACTTTCTCTCAGATGACTCTAGGCTGTGTCAAGTTTCAGTGAAGGGCTGTTCAGGACAGTAACCATTTAATTGGCTCTGTCTGGTATCTTTTTCTTTTATTAAAAAAAAAAACCAACAAAAACCTTCTCTCTGATGTGTGTGTGTGTGTGTGTGTGTGTGTGTGTGTGTGTGTGTGTATGTATGTATGTATGTGTGTGTGTGTAGAGCAGCATGTGCCATGATATGCATTCCATGTTAGAGGATAACCTTGGGGTTTTGGCTTTTGCCTTATCCCTTGTTTGAGGAAAGAGTCTCTTGTGCCCTCCTGCATACACTAGGCTAGCTGGCACATGAGCCCTGGGGATCTCCCTGTCTCCGCAGTCCTAACCATAGGGATGCTCAGATAACTGATATCAGCTACGGTGTCCAGTTTTAATGTAGAATCTAGGGATCCAAATTCAGCTCCCCATGCTTGCTCGAGAAGTCTAACCAAGGAACTATCTTCCCACATCAGCTCTGGTATTTTAATAAAGAAAGAATATCTCTTCTTCTGAAGAGTTCTGTTGTAGTTTGAATCTAAACATTTTCCCTAACGGCTTGGTTGTAGGCTAGTGGGCTATTGCAAGGTGATTGGCTCATGGGGGCCTTGCTTCACCAATGGATTCATCCTTGATGATGTCATAGCTGAATGGATTATTAGGAGGCAGGGTTGGAGGAAGTAGCTCCTTAAGGGAAGCCTTTCAAGAGTTTATCTTATCCCTGCCCTCTTCCTTTCTCTGCATCTTTCTGCTTCTTAGCTGCCACAAGATGAGAAGTCTTCCTTCGAGCCATGATGTCTCTGGCTTGCCACGCCCTTAAAGACAACGACATAGTCTGGCTGATTAAGGACTGACAAACTTCTGAACCTATAAAGTCAACTCTTTCCTTCCAAGTTGTTTCTTCAGGAGTTTGTGGTAGTGATGCAGAGGAACCCACACTGGCACCATGACCATGGCTAGCACTTAGAAACAGAATTTAATAAGATACTATAGCACCCAGAGGTGTGCCCATAATAGCAAGAGCTCATGTAGACTGCAGAGCACCATGCATCAGACAATCTTTTCCAAGCACTTCATTAATACTGAATCCTTCAAAACAATGATCTTCGACAAGTGTTTTACTATCCTTATTTTACAGATTAATTCACTGGGGATAAGACTTGCTCAGCAGTTCATAGGTGGCTTGAAGTCACATAGTTAAGGAGCCTTAGAGCTAAATGGCTGTTATTTATGAGTACTGGGTCATGCTAGAAGTACAGTGTGTGTGTGTGTGTGTGTGTGTGTGTGTGTGTGTGTGTGTGAGAGAGAGAGAGAGAGAGAGAGAGAGAGAGAGAGTTAAGAGGGAGAATACAAGACAGAAATTAGGTCAGAAAACCAAAAATGTTCAGAAATTCTCTACTGGAGTATGTTTTGGGAGTGGAGGAAGTTGAAAGTAGCAAGCTAGGCAGAATTCCAGGAAGAAATTCTTCCTCTCTCTCTCTCTCTCTCTCTCTCTCTCTCTCTCTCTCTCTCTCTCTCTCTCTCTCTCTCTCTCTGTGTGTGTGTGTGTGTGTGTATGCATGTGCCTGTGTGTGTGCATGTGCACATGAGCACTGTGTGTGTTCTCTTATTCCTTCCTTGACTTCTTATAAAGCAGCAGGAATGGCCTATAACTATCAATGTTTCTGTTCCCCCCCTCCAACATTAAATACCTTCTTTTGGAGTCGTACCAGCCAGCACCAGCTGGGACCTGCCTCTATTTGATAGACAAGTAGAGGATTTAGGATTAGACAGGAAAGCTTGGATCAGAGTGCATTTAAAGACATAAGAAAGAGGGGGGTACACATATACTGTGGAGCGGCGTGGAGCTCACAGCAGGAATGTTGAAAGAGAAGATAACCGTTCTGTGATGACTGTTCTTAGGATCGGAGCCCAGAACAGCTACTAAACCTGTAATCCAGTCTCCACCAGTGAGAGGCAATTATTCTAATAATTCAGGTGGAGAGGGAACTATTGAATTACTGGAATAATTATCTCCATTTCCTTTTCTTCTTTGGAGAGGGAGAGAGGGAGGAGGGAAGGAAAGAGAGGGGAGGAAGAGAAGAGGAAGGGAGAGGGAGAGAGGGAGGAGGGAAGGAAAGAGAGGGGAGGAAGAGAAGAGGAAGGGAGAGGGAGAGAGGGAGGAGGGAAGGAAAGAGAGGGGAGGAAGAGAAGAGGAAGGGGGAGAGAGAGAGAGAGAGAGAGAGAGAGAGAGAGAGAGAGAGAGAGAGAGAGAGAGAGAGAGAGAGGTTTGCTCATGTCAATACATGCTACATTCATTAATGGACAGAAGTGGCCTCCTCATTTAATTTTTAGAGTAAATATTTTTCTGAGTCTATATGGACCTTAACAAGATCTTGCTCCTGAAACTGATCCCTTTCACCCTTTCTAGTTACTTTCCCCTTTCAGTCAGTGTCTTGGTAGGCAATAGGAGCCAGGATGGGACTAATTTGAAAAGAAAATGGCTATTTAGTATCATTTGCAAGTCATGGTTTCTCTAGATTATGAATGATTTCACAGTGTCCACTGCAGGCAGAGGCATGAATATGATGACCTGATCCTCCAAAGTCGAAATCAACTGGTGAGCTAGGTCATGGGTAGCTTCTGCCCAATGCTCAATGCCCTGTGTAAATGAATATTTATATCCAAATGGGTCTTGGTACTGAGAGCTGACTTTGAAGGAGGGGCTGTTGTTCTCTGGGCCAGTTGTTCCTTTAAGAGACACAAAGATCTTCTGTTTCAGGCAGAGTGATTACTCCAGAGACCTTGGGAGTTTCAAGACAATTGAATGCAAGATAAGAAAGAGGATATCTTAAAAAAGATAGACTGGTGGTCCCTGCTGGGACTCTTCTGTATGGTGCATTACTGACTTCAAGGCACGAGGTCATGGAAGTGTTTTTCTTCAAGACAGTACACTCTCTGTTTTGGGAACTGAATGGAAAAAAGGGGGTGTTTTGGTTCTCCGTATTAGTTTTCTGAAATGAGTAAATTGTACAATGGATTTCAAACTATAAAGCAGCTAAATATCACTTACAGGTACCTGGATGGTCTAGAAGCTTCTTGGGGATCTCATCAAGGTAAACAGACAATGTTCTGTGCTACAGCAGGATGAAGGAGACATTTCTCAATGACATCAAGCAAACAGAAACAAATCAATAACTTTCCCTGGCCTACAACTGTCAAAGGGTCACACTGCAGAAGTGGAGAAGGTAAAGAAGGTTTTGCAAAGGGTTACCTCACACAGGCTCCTGTCACTGCTCAAGGCAAGACGACAGTATCTGGGATTAGTGACAAGTTTAGTAGATCAGCTCCCAGTATCCACCTTACCTGCTTCTAACATGGAGTGTTCAAATCACAGTTCCCAGACTTCCTGCCCTCCGGGTTCTGGATTGGATTTATATTTAACTGTGATTCTGTTTGAGTGCAAAGCTGGAAGGAAAGACTGAAGTAGGGGCCACACTTTTGATGTTTCTTTCATTCTTTTGCAACAAAACAAACAACAAACCAACCAACCAGTCTTATTTGACAACCAGTCTTGGAGACATTGTATCCTGGTTGTCAGGAGGCAGGCAGTAGAAATCTTCTTTTGCAGGCAAGAATAAAACCATTTCTGTCCTAGTGTGAATCCAACATTCTGTCCAGGAGAGCTTCCACCGTGTGACTTACTGATTTTGACACTGAGACTGTGGTTTAAGAGGAGGCAGATTCCTAATCTTTGGAGAGCTAAGAGTTCCTTTGGTGATACACTTCTACCACAGAGTTGTGGGAGCTATTTCTGAAATTCCAACCTTAGCTCATTTTCTTGGCTCTTCCAATGGCTAAATGAGCTTTTCAAATGCCCCATAGTAAATCACTCGATTCTCAAACTTACTAGAATGGCTTATGTGTCTTTAGTAGAGCTATAATTATACTTCTGCTGGTACCCAGAAGGTTGGGGACAACAGACTAAAGGTATGAAAGAAGCATTGGTTGGGTTAGTGTTAAAGTATGAAACACTGGCATTGTCTGGCAGGCTATGGCAAAATAAGTTAGCATCCATTGGTCACTTGGAATAAAGTATCTAGTGAAGGTAAAGAGAGTTTTGATGGAATTTTGTTGATTTATAAACTCTGGTTTGACTGAACCCATTCAAAGGACCCCATTGCAGCTCTCAGAGTCCTGTTTTTTCCCAATCAAGATCTAAACTTTTATATGAGAGACCTAGAGACCCTGTGGTCATCAACCATTCCATCAAGCCACGGAGTCAAACTGCACTTGTGATCAGAATGCCTTTGTCAGCCCACTTTGGTGGGTAAGATGAGGGGTGTAAAGACTATGGTAGTGAAGGGTTGTTTCTCCTTACATTGAGAGAACTTATAAAAAATGTTCTAAGGATTGTAAATGTACTGTTTTGAGACAAAATCAGAAGGGAGGTGAGAGCAGGGAGCTTTTATGACTCTCCAGAAGAACCACTCCTTTGACCATCTGCAAGACGAGTGCACTCTGATGAAGAATACAGTGTGATCCTGTGGGTTGTTGAAATGGGATCCACAGTGTCTCTAGGTCTCTCCTATGAAAGAACAGGACTCGGAGAGCTGCAATGGGGTTCTTTGGGTAGGTTAGGTCAAACTGGTATTCATAAATCAACCAAATTCCATTAACTCTCTCTTGCCAGAAATATCTTCTAGTTAATGATAAGCTTAGACAACCAGTTGCTAGGAGACTTTTTATCATTCTAGACCTGTGACAGATTAAAACTCTAACAGGCCCCATAAAGACAGGTTCACATACCCAAGGAACTATATGAGTTTGCTCACTTATATCAACTATTCCCCAAGAATCTGGGGACAAAAATGTAAGATACAGAGCAGGAAGCAAATTGTTCATCAGACTTGACTCACCGGTATGGGGGCATTTCTGAAAGACCAACTTCAAAAATGATTGTGACTCAACCTGTCTTATGGATTGGACACAGAACCAAGTGGCAGTATACATGGATGGAAATTGTGCTATACAGGGGAATTCCAAACACTTAGAAGAGTTTTTTTATGCATACATGCCACGCATGAACCAGTAACTCACCCCTTTTCCCAAAGCGTTGTGAGCAGGAGGGTGAGAAGTGCACTCTTGGGGACAGTGATGTAGTCATCCTATGTAGGAGAGGAGCAGAGGCAGCCGATACTACTGAAAATCAGTGAGTCTGCTGAGATGCTGGAGGAAGAGAAGAAATAATGCCAGAAGAAAGCGGTTTAAAAATTGAATTCTACCCCTTCCGTGATGGCTTTCTGACACTTTAATTTCCTTCTAAGCATAATACCAGTGACTCTTATTTCCAGTGGGTTGGACAACTCTGGCAGTAGGACAGATTGCCATTTTATTTTTGTTGGTAGTTAAGTTATTATTGAAGTTTTAGAGATTAGAGATAGCCAGGTTACCAGGAGAACACACTTGAAGTTCATATATTTATATCAACATGCATGCATGTCTGTGTGTATACACAAATGATAAAAAAAAAAAAAAACCAGCAAAAACATAGATCTGGAAACCACTGCCACAAGTTAAATTGCAAGAGTGAAATTGGAAAGGCTTTAATCCAGTTTTCAGACCTAAGGAGTTTATAAACCTAGAGCCACTGGCTGAAGGGGAAGCCAGAGTCTTTTTTTTTTTTTTAAATATTTATTTATTTTATGTATATGAGTACACTGTCTTCAGACACACCAGAAGAGGGCATCAGATCCCATTACAGATGGTTGTGAGGTACCATGTGGTTACTGGGAATTGAGCTCAGGACCTCTGGAAGAGCAGTCAGTGCTCTTAACCACTGAGCCATCTCTCCAGCCCAAAGTCAGAGTCTTGAGTCCCTGTCAAAAGGAGCTAATGTAACTTTAACTTTCTCAAATAGTAGAAGCTATTTGATATCTGAAATCTGACCCATGAAAAGGGAGAACTCAAGACCTCCATGCATATATTGATGTATTAATTTCCAGAGACCCAGAACACCACAGGGGTTCTTTAGAAGTGGCAAATGAATCGTGAGTGGCAATGTATCTCTTCAGGTTTATAAAGCCACTGTGTGATTGTTTTCCCAACTTCTGAATAGTGTTTGGAGCAGACATTATCAGCAGCAGGACCATGGGCACATTGGCTTTGTGGTGTAAAGACTGTTAACAATTAAGTGACAAGTGGAACTAGAACCACCTTTGCTGTCACAAAGAGAAAAACAAACAAAAGTATAACCTCACAGAAATCAGAGGTCAGGGCCTCCCAGAAGGCTTTTAAAAAGTGAAAGGGACAGTTGTTATCCTCAAATTTGCATTTAACTCATCTAGTTGGTCTTCACAAGAAAACTATGGGTCTTGGAGACATTGAATCACTTGAAACTTCATCAGGTGGTGACACAATTGTATTCACTTCATCAGATGGTGACACAATTGTATTCACTGTTCTTCATGTCCAGGCAGTGTAGCTTCTGTTCCTGATAGGCAGCTATTAAACTGGCTAATATTCTTTTTTTTCCCTTCTGTTTCAGTTGATACAGGATACTATAATCAATTGCTCTTCACCTCAGAGACGGTAGCTCATTTCACCACCTCTAGGCTCTGTCAACTACCAGGTTCTCAAGATGATTCCGTGTTATAATTTTATTTATTTTCTTTAAATGAATCGATTGACTGATGATGGGGGCACACGCATACACCATTATGTAAGCGTGGCTCTTTGTTTCCACTGTGTGAAGCCTGAGCATTCAACATGGTTGTCCAGCTTGGTGGTAGATGTCTACCTGCTGAGCCATCTCACTGATCCTTCTCAGCTTGGTGTTAGCTCCAAGAGTCAGGCTTATCACACTGGGACATAGAATACAACTTCCTGAACTGTGGGCTGCCATCCCTAATGGGTCATGGAACTAAATGAGGAATTGCAAACATCAAGGTACTAATAAAGCATTTCTGGACTTGCAGTGAACAAACACCTATTGAAAATCAAACACAATGAATCCTAGCACTTAGCCTATGGTGCATTGTGTGGCTTTATGGTTCTGAGTAGACAGCATGTACACTTTGCACTGCGAGTGTTGTCAAGACATGGAATGCCAGAGAACACACCCAGAGCACTGTGGTAAGAGACCATTGTGAACTGCAGTGTTTTTAACTGTACTTTACAAAGTTTTCTGTTCTTAGAAAGCCGTCATGGTTAGATTATGAAAAACAAGCAAACAAAGACACACCGACTTTGTGTCTTTGGGTGTATTGTGTACAGTGTTTGACTTTGAGAGTTGTTACTTGAGTTGATGGCATGAGTGAGTTTCATAACAGATCATCAGATGTCTTCTGGCTTGGCAATGGAACAGATTTTCAACAATTTTTGAAATAGTCCTAAACATGCATCTACCATTTTATACTCTATTTTTGTAAAGCAATGTGATTGTTGGAACATGGTCCAAGAAAGGAGTGAGGAAAAGTCTGAATGCTTGTGCGAAAACTCCAAGAAAACAGACAAGGATCCTTGGTTTCAGTTTCCTTAAAACACAAAATAGTTCTTAGAACGTATTTTTGTGCGCTCCAGGTGTATCAGATAGGAGTGAGTTTACTTCAGATTATTCATTACTCCTTGCTGATGTTATCAATTAATTGTTTAAATTATCCTTTATATGCCTCTATATGCAGCTTGTCCTTCTGATTGTATACTTTATTCATTTATGCTTCTTAGCCTTCCAAGTATAAATTGTCTGATGCTCTAAATAAAGTTGGCTGTTGCATGAGACTTTATTATACCTCATTTATTAGCTTTATTCTCTCTCAGGTCCCATCACGGGTCCAGAACAGTGATAGATAATCATGAAATGAAAATATCAATCAACTCTGAAAAGTGCTGATAGTATTCTACATATTTAAAAAAATATTAAGCCACACTGTCTATGAAAAATATATTATCCCCATCTCACTAGTGTAAAAATTTACCTTTATTTTAATAAATTATATATATATATATAAAGACTTTTAAAAAATAAATTTTTTATGATTGTTTGTAGGTGTTATTTTACATGAGATACACTTGGGGTTATGTAAGAATTTCTTGGGTAAAAGACATCATAAATGAAGAAAACTTAAGCTTTGACATAGAACAGCAGACACTGCTCACTGGGTTGATGACATAAATGTGGAAGCCTCAGTTCTTAGAAGGGAGAACAGAACACTCACAGGAGGAAATACAAGGTCAAACAGAGGAGCAGGGATTGAAGAAAAGACCATTCAGAGGCTGCCTCACCCAGGGATCCACCTCATATACAGCCACCAAACCCAAACACTAAGCTGATGCCAAGAAGTACTTACTGGCAGGAACCGGATAGAGAAGCCTCCTCATCTGCCAGAGTCACACAGATACAGCTGAGCATGCAGCTAACCATCAGACTGAACACGAGGACCCCAATGGAGGTGCTAAAGAAAGGAAGGACTGAAGGAGCTGGAAGGGGTTTGCAACCTCATGGGAAGAACAACATTATCAACCATCCAAACCCTTCAAAACTTCCATGGACTAAAACACCAACTATTGAGCACACATTGAGAGACCTATAGCTCCAGTTGCATATGCAGCAGAGGATAGCAGTGTCTGGCATCAATGTGAGCAGATCACTGACTGGCCTTTGGTCCAGGGAGGGCACGTTTTTCCAATGTAGGAGAATACCAAGGCAATGGGGTGGAGCGGGGGATTGGGAGTGAGTGCACCTTCATGAAGACAAGAGGGGGGGTGGGAGCGGGGTGGGGGAAGAGGATAACATTTCAAATGTAAACACACAAAGCATCTAATAAAAATGGATGAAAAGAGTTAAAATGAAAAAAATAGAATATATTCACGTTAAAAAAAAAAAGACGGAGTGAAAGAAGTCTCAGGTATTCTTGATCCGTGATCTAAACTTATTTGTTTGTTTGTTTTCAATGATAGGGTTTCCCTTTGTAGCCCAGGCTGCCCTGAAACTCACTCTATAAACCAGGCTGGCCTTGAACTTAAAAAAAAAAAAATCTGCCTCCTGAGTGCTGAATTAAAGGCATGCACCACCACAGCCCTGCATAGTCATAATCTAGAACACACACACACACACACACACACACACACACACGAACATGCATGCACACACACATATTTAAATCATAAAAATGTAAGGGTTTATCACTTCAGTAAAGTTTATGGACGTCTGTGGAGTCTGAGTGAAAGTGGTCCCCACTAGCTCATGTATTTGAATGCTTAGTCACCAGGGAGTAGATTAGATGGATTAGGAGGTGTGGCCTTGGTGGAGGAAGTGTGTCACTGGAAGATAGGCTTTGAGGTTTCAAAAGCCCATGATAGGTCCAGTTCTCTCTCCCTCTCCCTCTTCCCCTCTGCCTTCCTCTCCCCCTCCCTCTTCCCCTCTACCTTCCCCTCCCCCTCTCTCTTCCCCTCTGCCTTCCTCTCCCCCTCTGCCTTCCTCTCCCCCTCCCTTTTCCCCTCTGCCTTCCTCTCCCCCTCCCTTTTCCCCTCTGCCTTCCTCTCCCTCTAACCCCCCCTCTCTCACTCTCCCCCCTCTCTCTTATTCTTTACTCATTGTGGTCTACCACCATGCAAGCTGCCATGCTCCTGCAATAATGACAGTGGACCAAACCTCTGAAACTGTAAGCCAGCCCCAATTAAATGCTTTCTTTGATAAGAGTTGCCTTAGTCATGGTGTCTTTTCACAGCACTAGAACAGTGACTAAGGAACTCACTCTATCGTGTTACATAACATAGGGTAATTAGGCTGAAGGAGAATGGTGTTGACAATCTTCATGGACACAATGTAACTACGAGATCCTTAAACTCGGAAGTTTAAGAATGTGCCTTGGAATCCTCTGACAGCCTTGAACTGCCAAGGCCAGAGAATTTGGTTTAGCTAGTTTAGACAGGCCAAGAATTCCCTTTGCCACATAATCTAGCATATGTTTAGGTTCCAGGGACTAGGATATGACACTGTTTTACTCTGAGGAAATAAGGCACAAGGGCATGGGGAGCAGACACCTGGGGATCCCTCCTCCACACTTTTGAGTCAGAAGAGATAAGTGGAGAGTCTATAGTTTTATAGAATGGTTGTGCTGTTAGCTCAGATGAGGTGGGCTTTCTGTACACTGAATATCAGAAGCATGATTGGCTGGAATAGGCTGCTGTGAAGTTAGAGGACCTACTTGGATTATTTTCTGTTGCCACTTTAAACTATGTACAAACTTGTATCACAGTGTTTCAGTGTTTAGAAACAGCTCTCAAATTCCTGGTGACAAGAAGAATGCCAACACATAAACCTTCCCATTGGTCCACCTGTGTGCTCTTCTTTTTTTTTTTTTTTAAAGATTTATTTATTATATATAAGTACACCATAGCTGTCTTCAGACACACCCGAAGAGGGCATCATATCTTATTACAGGTGGTTGTGAGCCACCATGTAGGTATCTGGGATTTGAACTCAGGACTTCTGGAAGAGCAGTCAGTGCTCTTAACCACTGAGTTATATCTCCAGCCCACACCTGTGTGTTCTTGTTAGGGATCAGAGAGTCTTCCCACAAACAGGAGATCCTCAAATCTAGTTGCTTTTCTTTTTTAAGAGCCACTCAATAGTCAAAGCCCCACCCCAGACAGAATCTCAGTCTACACCTCAGGGTGGCCCGGAACTCTCCCCACCCTCTGCCTCAGCCTCCCGTGCCAGAATGTCAACTTCATACTACCACGCCTGGCTTAACCATTTTAAAATGGAAAGCATTCTTTTCGGCAGCAGTCCTTTCAAGTGCCTTACTTACTCCGTGGCTAGTCACCATCTGTGGGGGGCTTGCTCACCTAGCCCCTCTGGGGGCTGTTGCATAGCGTTCCACTCAGACAGGTTCATGGGGAAGCTATCCTTCACGAGAACGCTTCTGAGATGTCTTGGTTTTGTTTCTTTTAACTTGCTGCGTGACTGGTAACACCTGCTTTGAACATTTTCTGCGTCAAAAGTGTTAGAGTTATGACCCCTGATACAGGATGCCGGGAACTTAGCACTTCCTTGCTGACATGTTAGGAGCTAAGTGTTTCTCCAGGAAACCCCTGGCTTTGCCCGTGGGTAGACTACAGAAGTTCTTTTTGTTCTTTTGCCCACCTGATGTCAAAAGCATCTGGACACACCCTTCACCAGCATCTCTATCAGCAGGTTAATCCTTAGTCTGTGTCTGGGGCCACATTGAAGAGGAAGAAGGGTAGGTTAGTCTTGCAAGGTCAGGAGCAAGCCCCGCCCCACACTATGTCCTGTTGTGTGCACGTTCTTGCTTTTTTCCTGGTGATGCTGGACACTCTTGATGTCTCTTGCTCTCCAGTCTGAGGTGAGCCTCTCGGATCTAGTTCCTACGTTGCCACTTTGGTTGCCTGGAAACCACTTTCTCCGGTTGAACTGAAGGATAGCTGTAGAACCTGTGATGAGCAGGGATTTTCTATTTTTATACGTTGCTGGTCTTTATCCCAGCTTACGCACGATCACAGTGGAGTGTGTATTGATGCTGAGAAACTCTTTAAATTCTCTGTGGATCAACAGCTGGCATACTGAATGTTAGAACACCAACAGTTAATACTCAGCCCCATCGCTGGGGAAAAACTGGAGCTGAACACCAGTTACTTATCTTACTCCAGCAGATTGGAGGGGTGGAGGGTTGACCTAATGTCATCTACTTCACTGTGGAGATCATGGGGTTCTTGGTTGCCTCGTGAGAAGGGACACGCTACACCTGATTCACTACACTTTTTATTACAGATAGGTAAATGACCCATGAAACCACAGTACCGGGATTGAATCTCAGGGGCGGGTAGATGGAAAAAAAAAACCCACCACCTGGGACTTTCGTTTTTATCAAGAGAAGAAAATAAACAGGGCTAATTGCGTTTCCAGCCTTAGATTATGTTTTCTGACATGAAGTATGGCATTTTAAAACCTCATGGTGGTATCTAAAGGTCAGATAAAAGTGCTCATTCTGGGTGGTGCCTCCTGGGTTTTTTCATACTGAGGAAGCTTGAAAGACCCTTCCCCGCCTCTCACCGTGCATTTTTCCTTACTTCTCCCCTTCCTAATCCTGCCCAGAGTTGCCATGTGGGCCCCACTACTGTGCTAATAATAGTGGTAGCTGCTATTAATCAAGCCAGTACCTCGTGCCAGGCGCTGAGTGGACACCCTGGCTCTGTTAGTCCGGTCATTCTTCGGTCCCGCTTTCGAGGAGGATGGTCGTATTTGTGTAATACCCCCCCCCCACCCCGACATGGGTTTTAATTGCTCTGTTATGTCTTTTTGTCAGCACTGCAAATAATACAATTATTGGCATTCTTAATATTTCTGTGCCTGGCTTAAGATATATTGGGAAATATGATGCTGTGGCCACTGGGAAAATTAAAAGTGGCAGGCAGACTATAGGGAATTGGGGTTACGTTTCATTATTTTCGAAAGTCTTTCTCTAAGTAAGGATGACTGGTGGCCAATGAAAGTTCTGGAAGTGGCTGTTTGTTTCACATTGAAATGTAGCCAAGTCTCTCTCTGCAGTCAAAGAGATACCGGTGAGTAAAAGTAAGAGGCAGTCAGGTGCTGAGCTGTGAACTCAACTTCTCCTGGTAGGGTTGGTATGAACCATCATTTTCAATGCCTGATCACTTGAGAGAGCAAACCTACCACAGTGTGGGGGGGCTCCAGACTGTCTGCCAGAGCCAGCCTTTGGGATGGAGACAACTGGTTCTGGAGAGGACGCAGCCAACAAAGGCTGGGGGTTTTGTCTTTTTCTCCCTCTTGGACTGTGCATTACCTTGACTTCTCCCTGTGCTCTGTACATAGTATTCTCCAGAATTCTGCTTCTCGGGTCAAGTTCTGAAGGCTGCTTGCAAAGCCGGGGCTCTGGGGACTGACGAGCGTTCCACAGGCTAGCGACCCAGTTGTCACACAGGAGAATGGAGCCAACTTGCTCAGGCAGAGCAAGGCCCCGTGAGCCTGGCCTTACATCATCTGTGAAGGAGATTTCGTCAGTCGCTCTGTGAGGGAGGATGGGATCCCCAATGAGACAGGACAGGAGGGGCTGGTAGACTGGGACTTAAGTGACCCTCACCCGTGGGACAATGAAAGGCAGCATCTGGAGGTGCAGGATTTAACTGACAGCTGGAATCATCATCCCACATATTCTAAGATGACCTTAAAGGGAACCAGAATAAGCCTCCTGGAGGAAAGAGGGCTATTGGAAGATGAGGGTTGTTAGGGAACGGAGAATTGCCAGAATAGTTTCTTCTTAGTCTCGTCAACATAAACAAGGTGTGGTCAGGACTTTGGTCACTGATATTGTATGTGATTTGTCTTTGTGTGTGTGATTGATTGTAAGATGAAAAGTTTCTGTATATTTTGATACTATAGTGGACTGAATTACAGTCTTCAAAACATCAAGTTTTAAACCTTGGAACTTAATAATGTCATCTGTTGTGTTGATGCAAAACCACAACTCCCCCCTCAGAGGGCGCTGAGATAGTTTATTCTGGAGCCAACTATGAGTTACCATAACACAGATTTCGGTTACCCCTAACTTCATAGTCCAACATCGGAAGTACTTGCATGAAGTTTTTATAGCAACAGAACAAAGAATCACTAATCAAGGCGCTTTCTAAATATGTGGTCAGGTATTTTTGACAGTTACTATAGTAAGGCAGAGAAATTTCAGCGAAGGGTATCAGATGCTATACAATGTCCAGTAGGTAGAAACTATGGATTTATTAAATTAATATAGTCCAAAAGACTTGTCTATTAGTCACAGGTATTGGACTAGGTACCTAGATGGAAAGGGAATGCTACTTAGGGGGGTAAAGACAGCCCATGATACATTATCATTAGGCTCTAGACATGCAACATTCCAACCTCCCAGAGTCATTGACATTATAATCAGCTAATCCAATCTCCAGAAGATCCTGCTGTACCTTCTTTCTGGGAATTATGGTCTCCCAGTTGGAAAAGCATCTTTGCAGATCTTGAGATGGAGTTACTACCCCTCCTTACCCAGTATAGTCCACAGTGTAATTTTTATAAGAGGGAAAGGGTGAGATTTGGTACACACCAAAGTAAAGGCAGATACTGGAGTGGGGAGCCACAAGCCACGGAATGGCCAGAAGCTGGAAGAGGAGAGCAACAGATTTTCCAGCAGGGCTTTTGGCAAGACCTAGATTGTTGTCCAGTGATACTGACTTTGGACTTCTGCCCTCTGGTACCAGGAGAGGATAAATTTCTGTTGTCTTTAGGCATTAAGCCTGCGGTAATTTGTGACAGCAGCCACAAGAAACTAATCATTTAGATAACTTGAACTGGATGGGCCTCAGAGAAAAGAGCAAATAGTTAGCATGTCTCCTGTGTAGGGTGGACAGTAATGTATGCCAGTGAAGATACTTCTGTGGTCTACTTTGTATGTTTTCCTAACATTTGGTTCATTGCATGAGAAAAATTAATATGCTACTGAAAAAGAATAAGACACATTATTGATTGTATCCCTTTAGGATAACTCAGAACAGGAAACGGCTGCAGGACCTTATGGGATTTTTCTGGCGTGTTTCTGGGATTCGGTATTTATGGGTATGTATGTGTGTATGTGTATGAGAGAATCCATGTGGGTCTTCTCGTGTGTGTGGGTATACATGCCAGCGAAGGTGAAAGGTCATCCAGGGATGTTGTTATTTTGTTTGTTTATTTTGTTCTTCTTTTTTATTGAGAGAGAGTTTCTCCCTAGCCTGGAAACTCATTGGTTTACCGAGGGTAGTAGACTGGCGAGCCCTAGGAATTGTTTGCCTCTACCTCCCAACACTAGCAGTGCATGCGTGCACCTTTGTGTCCAGTGCTTGATGGGGATTCAGGGGACCACACTCAAGATTCTGTGCTTGTGAGGCAAACACGTTACTGACTAAGCTTTCTCCCCAGCCCCTGGATGCAGTGTCGATTAAGTTCAACATGAAGCAGGGCCAGACTTCCACAGCAACACTAAATGTGTTGCCATGATCTGATGCCAAATGTTACATTGCAATGGACATGCTTAGCTCTACCTGCTCTGACCACTCATGGTGAATTTTAGATCTCAGGCACACAGGAAACAATTTCTTTCTTTATTTTACAACTAGCCCGAGACTGTTCTTAATGCCACGTGAGTATTTTTACTTTCAAGTTAAACATTGGCTTGGGAGCTGAGATGAATGAAAAGGCAGCAGATAATGTGTTAAGAAAAAAAAAACATACCTCCATAAACCTAACATATACATGATTGGATTGTCCAAGTGTCAAGCATCCTCCCGTGGATGCAGTTTACACAAAGCTGACCCAAGAGCATAAATAGAAACCATCCTCCTTTACTTCTCCACACAAGGGTCCCACGTGGCCTCTTCCTACCATCCAAACTGTTACTGTAAAATCAACTGGCAAATGTTTATCCTCAGCCTAAGAAGTGTGGATGGAGGCCTACCAGAACGGCTGCGGTTCTCACTCCAGCTGCTCAGCACGAGCTGCGACACATTCATGCTCCTCTGTCTCCAGAGAATCCAGCATCTGCATCTTCACCTTGCCAGCAAGAGGCAGCAGTCTGGACCGGGATCTGAACTGAGCATCCTGCCCCAGTGCCTCTGGGAAAGGGAAGAACTCGACCCCTGCAGAGTATCTATTCTCTGCTAGGCACAGTTAAAATCAATCCACTCAGTCCTCTTGCCAGGTCTCCAAAACAGCTATCAACAGCCCCAAGTCCTGTGGCGGAGGATGAGCTTGGAGGCTTAGAGAAGTCAGGCAAGTGATACAGCTGGTGTGGGACCATAAAGCTACGACTCAGAACCTACTCCTGACTCCTAAATACATCACATTTCCCAATTTCAGGAGATAAGGATAAATGAGTTTTACAAAGTAGTGGTAGGGAACTAATTAAAGGGAAACCATAACAAAACAGTGGTTTTGTTGGAACTCTGTACCCTTGCCTGTACTGGGTTCTTGTTCCCACAGTTTTCTCCAATCCCTGCCATTTCTCTTCCCACCACTGATCCTCTTCTTTTGCCTTTAGTCACTTAGTGGCCTCTGATCTCCATTAATAATGCCGTGAGCTGTAACTTCCACACCTCCCGCTGTAACTTGCATCAAAGTGGCTTTGTTTCTTCCCTCCTATCCTGAATCTATCCATCTCTCTGTCTCCAAGGTTTGGCTCAGTGTTCACAGAGCAGGTGATCAGCAATTATTTCTTCGCTTGGATTCCCTTCTGGCTGCTTTTGAATGTCCACTGCAACTACTCTTCCCTCGCCATGTTTCTTTTGTAGCATCTCACCACCAAATTTCAACTCTCTTCGATCGGCAGGCACATTCTGGGGGAAGCCACAAATAAGGCTCTCTGCCACGGTAGCAATGTTTGCGCTCACATTGTGCGGTGTGGTAGCCGCTGGCCATTTGTGGGCTATTGTGACGAAAGAATCAACTTGCTTTTGTAGAGTTCGGATTGCTTTAAAATCAAGAATTAGCTTTTAGAAGAGCAGGGATGTAGTTGAATGGGTAAAGTGCTTGCCTATCTGCGTGAAGGTTTGGCTCTGCTTCTTCATGCTGCATACACCAGATGGTAAAGTAGGAATGGTAGAGCATCCCTGTGATCTTAGCACGCAAAGCCTCCCTCAGTTACACAGGGAGTCAAGTATAAGGCCAGCTCAGGATCGCTCTTTCTCTCTTTCCTAGGGAAAGAAAAAATCAAGGATACAAAAGAGTCAATTTTAATAGTCTTTGAAATAACATCAGTTGTTTAAATAACAGCTGCCTATTGGACGGTGCAGTTATCCAAGCAGGGAACAACCCGCCCCTCTATCTCAAGCCACACCTGCAGAGGAGACATTCTCAAAAATTCCTCAGAAGTACGTTGATAAGTTTATATAAAAGATGTCTGATGGAGAAGTGTGCAATTCATTCCCAGGCGAACCATGACTCCGGTTGGCTCTCAAGCTGTTTTGAGTGAGTCATCAAACAGTTAGTCTGAGGACTAATATGTAGGCACTGCTCATAGGGTGGCAGCTCCATTAACATGACATTCACATCTATAAGGGAACACAGGGAGACACTGAAGTGGGCTGTTATTGAATTGCCCTAAAATCTCTCCAAAGACATTGGGATGCTAACTGCGACATTTTTTCCTCCTCCTTTTCTTCCCCTTCATTTCTGTCAAATTTAATTTTCTTATTTCCTTTCTCTGAAACTGTAGTAGCTGTCAAAAATAAATGTACCACTGGAAGCCAAATGTGTCATTTTATCTCCGGTGGTTGAAGAACTTTGATTTTTCTCTCTAGGAGTAATGTGCCTCCACTTAGAGGGCAGCTAGTGAACGCTCTCTCCAGAAACCAGATTTGTTCTGCTGGCTTCCTTCCATTTGTCAAAAAGACAAAAAGCTCGGAAGCCTCACTTGGTAGTAATATCTCCAAATGACTTAGCGTCATCTTCTGCCTACTTTTCTTGTCTCTATTATCTTGCATGTATAGCGAAGAAAAAGTGAACACGTTTACAATGTCATGCTCTGCTTCTATGTAGATCGAAGAAGCTAATTATTCTAAGTGAGGTGCTTTTTTAAAATATTAAATGGACCAATGCCTATGCATATATAAGAAGAAAAGACAGAATTTTATGTCTTTCCCATGACAGTTAACCCCTTCATGTGCTGGCAGAGATAAGAATGGTATAAGGCTTTGCATATTCAAACCAGAAAGCTTAATGGTGTACTTATTACAGAAGTTTCTTCTACTGAGTTTGAAAAATTGGTATTAATTGGAAAAAAAAACTCCATTTGCAAAGGACAGTAGGACCACCCAGCATTCACTCTCTCAGAGTGACTCTGTGCCACTAATGTTGAATATTCGCTAAGAGTCTTTCAAATCCCAGTGTAGGCACCCCCTTAAGCTGGCCATTCACCTCCAACTTCAATCTGATATTTATAGCCTGTGTGTCTAAAGTTCATAGTGGAGAGTTGAATATCTAGAAAAAGACTTTTTGCTTATTTTACAAGGTTGAAGAAAGGAAGAAAGGCTGAGTCCTCTCAGCAATCAGACCAACATCTCTGTCTGTGTAGAGCCCTCTTAATCCCACGCCATCCACGTGGCAGGCAGATTTGTAACAACAGTGCTGTGGCTGGGCAAGCCAAGCCCCCCAGCACCCAAGAGAGGCTCCAAGAACTTAGAGATGAGGCATGACTGAGGAAGAGATAGTGTTAGAGATGGAACATTCAAAACAAAACAAGAATGCTGTGAGCAAGACTGACTCAAAGGAAAGTATATTCTATTGGAGTCGGAGCCACCTGTTCTATAGTGGTTCTTGACCTGGGGAAGATCCATCCTAGGACAGTTTCCTTAGAGTTGCTTCACCCCAAATTCCAACCAAGAAACACTGGAAGAAAGGCTTAGCATTGAAATGGATGCTAACACAGGGTATTAGTTTCACTCACTTACTTGTCTGTCTGTCTGTCTATCTCTCTGTTATCTGTCTATATTGTCTATCACTCAACCAGTCATCTATCATCTATCTGTCTGTCATCTGTCTATTATTTATCAATCATCAGTCTGTATCTATCTAATCTATGATCTGTTTATATCTATCATATATCTATCCATTTCTATCATATTTATCTATTTATTATCATTATCTAAAATTTTATGCTTTACATTCGAGTACTATGTGAAACGAAATACTTTTTGTCTCTTGTCTTAGTCAGGGTTTCTATTCCTGCACAAACATCATGACCAAGAAGCAAGTTGGGGAGGAAAGGGGTTTATTCAGCTTACACTTCCACACTGCTGTTCATCACCAAAGGAAGTCAGGACTGGAATTCAAGCAGGTCAGGAAGCAGGAGCTGATGAAGATGCCATAGGGGATGTTGCTTATTGGCTTGCTTTTTTTTATAGAACCCAGGTTTTCCAGTCCACAATGGGTTGGGCCCTCCCCCCTTGACCACTAGTTGAGAAAATGCCTTACAGCTGGGTCTCATGGAGGCATTTTCTCTACTGAGGCTCCTTTCTCTGTGATAACTCCAGCTTGTGTCAAGTTGACACAACCAACCAGCACATCTCCCAAAGAAAAACACCAGCTGGAAATGAGGAGGGAACATTTTACTACACTAGCAGTAGCCTGGGAAGCCAAGACATAAAAAGGAACAATCTGGAAAGACTTTCTGAAGGACCACTATCCTTGGATGTGGATGATCAGGTAGAGGGTGGGCAGTGTTTGGGACGGGTTAGCTGGAGTGAGTAGTGATGTAAACACAGGTGTGTCAGCTTGGGATTCAGAGAGCCCAGTGCCACTAACAGGGGTAAGGGTTGGGGATATGGGTAAGTATGGAAGGGTCCAGAATGAAGGCCATGAAATTCTATAGGAATGTGGGTTTTGTCCTGGATCTGGGAGAAGTCAATGAAGGGTTTAAATCAATGGTGGCAGAAACCAGAAGGCCGAAGACTTTAACATCAGACTTCCCTAGATGGAACCCCAACTTCCCCATCTGTTCACTCTACAGCTGAGAACCCCGAGTTCCTCTTCTGTTCACTTGACAGCTGAGAGCAAGTCAGCCTCAGCTTTCTCACCTATAGATGAGAGTAACAAGAGAGCCACCTCAGGGGCCTTATGAAGCACACACAGGAAAATACATGCAAAGAGCTCAGCACTTAATGTGAGCTCTGTACATGTTGAAAGGTGTATGAAGCTTAACATTGAAGGAGGTACTGGGAAGTAAACAAAATGAGCTACTCTGATTGTACAGTGGATTGGTTTTTCTTATTGTGATGTCACAGGGACACAGGACAGAGGATGATCCTGACCCCGTAAGACCGTAAGTGACCTTGTTGAGTCCAGCTGCATGGAGAAGCAAGATGGTCTAGGAGGAGGGACATATAAGAGAATTCTGCTTCAGTGGGGGTTGGTGCCTTTTCCCTGGGTCCGTGCTTAGAATAGGGCATTGTCATGCTGGCCTCGCCACAGCCACCAGATGTCAGTGCTGACAGGAGTTGCTCCAGGGTTCCGGTCTGAAGAGTTAGCTCCATGAAGAGGCAGGATGAAAACATACAGGAAGGGAAATCCTGGGATTCTGTTTTTTTTGTTTTTTTGTTTTTTTTTGTTTTTTTGTTTTTTTGTTTTTGTTTGTTTTTTTTTAATGTAAAGCATAAATAAAAAGCCCCTGTGGACTGTGAAAAAAAAAAGTTAGCCCCAGAATGCACTCAGGTCTTCACTGAGCAGATAAAGCAAGCCTCTTGCTGGTGACCAAGTTCAGATGTACCAGACTGTGTGATGCTTTCTGGGGGCAGTGGGCCAGAGGACCACCAACAGACCTTTGAACTGAATCTACAAAACGTGCGATAGGAAAGCATTTGGCTTTTTAAAATTCACGTCATTACTTCCTGAACAACCTGTCTCTAAAAGACAAACTTTTGAAGGCCATGAGTTCTGGAAACTGGAAAGTCCTCAAATTCTTGCAGTTCATAACATGGAAAATTATTGATGGGCTATTAGGTGTTGGCCAGAAAATACTTGGAACTAGAGCTTTAAACTTGTGGTTTGTGAGCTTTTAGAATAAAAGCTTATACATGTAAGTAATTGAGGAGTTGTCAAAATGGAGTTTTCGTGTGTGTGACTTCAAATCCTTCCATTTAAGAGTGCTATCTGGGGCTAGAGAGGTGGCTTGGTGGTTAAGAGCACTGATTGCTCTTCCAAAGGTCCTGAGTTCAATTCCCAGCAACCACATTGTGGCTCACAACCATCTGTAATGAGATCTGGTGTGTCTGAAAACAGCTACAGTGTACTCACATACATTAAATAAATAATAAATACTTAAAAATAATAAAAAAATAAAAGTGCTGTCTGGGGCCCATTAACCTCCAAACCTTCAGACTGTTTTGGACAAAGTTCTGGGTGTGCAGTGCTTACCTGGAGTTAGCTTCCAGGGTTAGAGTAGGCCACAACAGGGGAACACCTGCTTTGGATGTAGACCTTGAATAAACTATGCATCTTCCAAGCCTCCACTTTCTCATAGGTAAGTAAACAAATCAAGGCCTGTTTACAGGTTTCCTTGTGACATGTTGATTATATCTTTATATATATATATATGTAAACATATATATAAATCATATATATATATAATATATGATTATATATTATTAGGCTTTTAGCACATTCTTCCCCCTTCTGTATATGAAGTTTTTAAGTTATACATAACAAGGGAACATTATAACTTAACTAAACAAAGGCATTTCTGATGTGCAAGGGAGACTGAGCACCAAAGCCAGGCATGTAGTAGTCCTGTTGAAGTCCGTGTGCCATGGTGTTTGGGGCAGCATGCTGGGTTAAGTATCTCATAGAGAGTTGGAGGGATGAAGACAGGCCTGGCTCCTAGTGTTGTTCCCTGGGATGCCCTGTCTCACCGTCCGCTTGGAATCGTCACATGAATATCACCACTGCTTTGTTTTCCCTGACAGGATCTGTGCTTGTCTAACAAACAGTAAGCACCCCACATATTGTAGTTAGTGCATAGTTATCATGAGCCTGGAACTGGTAGAGGAGACATGTTGCCTAGAGGATTATAACTAGGGAGTCTTGGGTGATGGGGAAGATCTGGGAGTATCAACAGTAAGGACTTAGGATTTGCTTTCTAGGAGCTTAGTTAAGGTGGTTTTTTTTTTTTTTTTTTTTTTTTTGCTTGTTTGCACACCAGCTCTTCTGAGCCTTGATCTGTGTCACTGTCTTCTTGTGATGTGTTTATAAATAATCTTCCTTGCCCGAGCGTTAACTCCTTGGACCTGTCTTGTAGTAACATAACCACTAAATTACCCATTTGCACAGACTGCTGTGGCTTCAGAGCACAATGGTGACAATCTGCTGCCATCCTGTGGTGGCACTGCTCCCTCTGCAGACACAGCATTGTGGGACAAAACTCAGGAAGGCAGCACTTAGGGAGGACGCGTGTGTTAGTGTGTTAACGGTGGGAAAAGTCTTTTGAGCCACTGGCTTTTCAGACGTGGTGTGATCACACAGAGTCCCGTGGCCAGACTGGTGAGCGATGTTCTGCTTAATTTCAGCCCTAATAAAGTTCTGCCTTTTTTTTTTTTTTTTTTTTTTTTCAGTTCTGTAGCTGCTGGGCACGAGCCAAGAGTGTCTTGATTAAGTCTGTAAACTTCTCTGATTCTAATGTTGCTCACCAGAGGAGGAAGGAGGTGATGCTGGGAACGGAGATGTGGAGCTGCGAGTGCAGGGACCGCAGTATGTAGAAAGAGACGGGGGCTGGGGCGGCTGGCTGGGTAAAAACACTCGCAGTCAAGACGGATGATCTGAGTTGAGTTCCTGGAACCCAGACAGTAGGAAGAGAGATCTGACTCTCCTAAGCTCACCTCTGACCTCCACACGTATCCTTTCCAATAAACAAACAAACAAATGACATTTCAAGAGACAAGGGTTCTGATGTGCGTCTGGAGCCTCAGGCTACGCAGCCGGTGCACACCGGTCATTACCAGGAGTGCGACTCCACGCCTCAGGAGCTCACTGCAAGCACTGGGTGGGAACAGGACAAGGAATAGAAGCTAATGAACAAGGGAGCGTTCTTTTGTTTTTCCAATCTGCAAAGACGGACCGTTGCTTTTCTTCTGTACGATGGGATTCTGGTTGGAGATACCACCTCTGCGTTCCCATAGGGACAGGACAGTCGTTACTGGCTTCTCCCTACACCAAAGTCTTCCTCAGTCTTGGAGAAGACCCCGTTAACTCATGCAAAGTCACGTCTCCTCTCACTCAGGTTCTCAAGAACCAGACAGGATGCAGCGCGCAGTGTGCCAGGGCCAAGCTCCTTCACTGACTTCTAGGGTGGCCCAACTCGTTCTTCAGTGGAGGCTCTTACCCTTTTATCTTACGGGGCCTCTGGAGTGCAGGAAGTCCCGGGTGATCTGCTGGCATGAGCTGCCATTTCAAGGGAGACCTAGGTAGAATAAATTAGAGAGGCAAAGCTCAGCCAGACATAAAAGGCCTGCATGGTTTGAATTTCATGGATGAATAAATCTCCGAGGGAGAAATAGGATGCAGAAGATGAGTTTTTGAAAAACTTATATGAAAAAGAACCCCAGAGAAGAATTCTCTGCCAGGCCTCAGGTTTTTTTTTTTTTTTCTTTTTATAACACTGACATAATATTTGAGGATGAGCTGATGCAATTTTCTCTTTTACTTGTCAGAATACCCTCAGCACAGCCAGCCAAGGCCACTCATTTGTCTGAAGAAATTGGAATAATTGCAGTAGAGAGAAATTGACAGCACTCAGGTTTTTTGGTTCTTAAAATAGGATCCTAGGCGATAGGACTGAGAGCATATATTGCAAAGGAATCCCATTTGCTAAATTCCCTCTTTTCCCTTCCTACTTATCGTAAGCCAGACCGCAGGGTTCTTATGCAAAAGTGGGCAATGCCAAACCCAGCCTGGCCAGCTGTGGGCACGGCTGGAGAAAGAAGGGTCCAGGAGGAGAATGACTGTATGCCCGACCTCATTTCCTGATTGCCTTTTGTGCCCTGACCAGCAGAGGGCGTGACGGGCATAGCTGATCCCCCACCCCCACCCCCACACGCATTCCCGTAGAAAAGGGAAGGACAGGTCGACAAACAGGAAGTCTCATGGGGCTCGGTTTTGATAGGCTAACAAGGGCTGACTGAAGAGAGGGAGAAGAGGGGGTGGGGAGACCAGGAGGTGTCGTCGATAGGGTACCAACCACCTCAATAGGAAGTGGCTGAGTTTGAGATTTGACTTGCATGGGTAAAAATATGGGATGGCCTCGCCAGAGGACAAACAGAGAGGTTATATCTTAGTTCCATTTGCTATGATCAAATTCCTGGCACTCTGGGTGGGGGATGGGGGGCATATAAAGAGCAAGGATTTACTTTCCCACAATGCTGGAGGCTGGAGAACTGAAGATAAAGGTTCGGTAGTCAGGTGAGGAATTTATTCTCTGGAAGGCTAGGGTGTGAGGAACAGAACGCTGCATGGAGCCTTTTTAAAAAATCAGGACCGTTATCCCAGTGAGAAGGAGAAGCCCCATTGCATACTCACATCTTAAAAGGCCCACTGCTTACTATCCAGGTGATGTCAATGTGCGAACGTGTTCTGGCAGGGACACGTTCAAATCTAAACGAAGGGGCTCTTAACCCTTCCACCGCTGGAGGCAACCCAGCACACCTAGACTGAAGGCCTCTTCTTCCATGTGAGCTGTAAGACCCTCTCGGTGGACCCTTGGTCCTTGTCTGTCTCCAGCCCCTGCATTCGGTCACTCTGCCTTTGAGTGGTACTTTGCTTTCCCCGGGCAAGCCCACCCTGCATACCCGAGGTGCGTTACCACCAGCTTTTTCTTCCCTCCAAATCCAAAGCTGGTGCCTTACGTTCTGAAGATCTAGCTCCTCTCCGGACTTCACCCTGCACCGGTGTTCTTCCCAACAGTGACTACACCTATCCCACATCTTAATCTGCTTGGGCCGCCGTAACAAACACCACAGACTGGGCAGCTTAAAGGACACACAGTTCATCTGTCCCAGTCTGGGGGCCGAAAGCCCTTGGAGTGCCAAAATGTTTGACCTCTGAGCTGGTTTCTCCCGGCTTTCAGACACGTGTCCTTTGCTCTGCGCATGCTCCCTCCCCAAATACATGTCCACAGGGGTTAAGATTCAATGTATAAACATTGGGGGTGAGACATGGTTTAGTCCTCAAAAATGGATTTTACACCTGAATAGAATAGAGTTCTACAAGGGAGGGGGAGGAGCTTTATCGACAAGTGCCCATACTGTGCCTGACGCGTGGTAGACACTCCATAAATACCTAACAAATAAGTGGAGAACCTGAGTTTTCTCGGTGGGTTGAGGGGTACCACGAACAAATTTGTTGCCTCACATAATACACTCATTAAAAAATCTAAATTAAATTAAATTTTAATTAAAGTATTGGTAAGTCTAAGGTTGTTAAAAGTCACAGAATGAAAGGAAAGAGAGATCTGGTCGTGAGGAAATCTAACATCCTCACCAATGTAAGGAAAAGATGACGGGGCACCAATGAAAGGAAAAGTCACAGGGCACCAATGTTGTGAAAGGATAACGATCCGAGTCACGGCACCAATGTTAGGGGAAGGATGAAGAGAGTGGGGGGCATATGGCCCATGGAGGTGCGGCGAGGCCTGAGGGCAAGGGAGATGCCTCTGAGGGGTCCATGTTGGGAATCCCTTCCCTGAGGGACCAGCCACACAACAGTATAGTACGGAATAGAGTTTATTCAGGTCATGGGAGAGTTAAGAGGGTGGTAGAGGCAGAGAGAGAGAAGTAGAGGAGTAGAGGCCGGCCATGAGCACGTGGGAGAGAGGGGGGAAGGGAAATGGGAGAGCAAGGCTGCAAGAGCACAAGGGCAGGAGAGGCCAAGAGAGAGAGGAGGGGTCAAGCAGCTCCTTTTATAGTGTCAGGTCACTGGGGCGGAGCATACCTGGCCACTGCTGGGTAATTGAGGGGTGGGGTATACCTGGCTGTTGCTAGGTAACTGAGAGGTGGGGTTTACAGAATCCCAACAGTAAGTCTTTGAACCAGTAAGCATGTATGCATACCAGTGGCTTTTCTTTTGTTTTGTATCTATTCTGTCAAATCCTAGGAAACAAAAATGCTCGAAGGCAGGAGATGAAAATGCTCGAAGGGAGGCGATGAACTTTAAGTAACCCACCGAAGGGCCAGAGCATACCGCCAAGGAAAGATAAGGACGCTGGCGGTAAGCTTCGTGGCCCTTGCCTTTTCAGACTCTGGATCTGCAACCTTGTTCTAAACAAGGTTCTAAAACCTTGGTGTGCAACAGTCTTGTTAAAAGCAGACCTCTGAGTTCGACCTCCCAGAGTCTGACCCAGGTCTGGGATGAACCCTGCAAAGTCGCCCTTCTAGTAAGTTTCCAGTCAACACCCATCCCGTCCTACACTTATGGAATCACACCGCAGACACGGACTTCTTCAAGTTCACTTTTCATCCGACTTCTGAGCTATGTCTCGTTCCGCAGCCCTCCCCGAGGCCATCCCTGATGAGTTTTAGAGAACGTCCTGCGTTTTCTCTGGTGTGGACCGCTCTGGGCCGGAAGGCCCTTGCCACGGGGTGGCAGCAGTGTCCCAGGTTCAGAGTGGCCGCCTCTCTGGGCTGCTTTAGTATCAAATCTCCCGGTTCCCACCAAGGGAAGGCTTGCTTGACTGGCTTTTCCCTTTCCACTTGGCTGGGGGAGAGGAGGAGGACAGCAGTGGGAAGGGGGCCGGCGGAGGGGGAGGTCACCGGCACACAGAGGGACAGTTTTGTTCTCTGGGAGACTCTGGGAGAGGAAGCTGGGTGGTCTCCCTGGAGTGTCGAATTATGTATGCGTTTCACAAAACCTCCACGCAGCGCAGGGCTGCTGAGAGCCAGCACTTGACAAAAGCTTCGCAGACACCAGCAGGGGAGGCTGGTCTGCCCGGTGCAGCGCCCTGGGCCCCTCCTGAAGAGCTCTGGCAGATTTTGGAGCCTCTAGTTTCCAAGGGAGACAGGACTCCTCCCCACAGCCTCCCTCCCAGAAGACAGCAGTTTCTGCAACTTCTCATGAGCTTCCTTCCCTCCCATCTGCAGACTCCTTAGCACCGCTCCTCGTTCGGTGTCACGGCGAAGCCTCTTAATGCCTTTATCGGTCTGTTTCGTTATAAACATTTCAAGAATCGTCCAGAGTGCCAAGAACTGAGCTTAGAGTTTGATGAACACACATTCATGTAAATGATATATGGGTACTCTGTTTACTGCATTGCCAGCCCTGCAGAAGGAATAATTACATACATCTGAGATGACGACGTTGAACTCTGTAACGGGCCATTTAACTAACTTTCGCTTTATGAACATCCTTTCTAACGTAATGTGAAAGCTAGTTTGGGGATGGTGTCTTTATCCGTCCCCTACAGGTACAGATGGGATCGCCGAGACCCAGCGGCTTTTGCAACCCGATTGAGAAGTCGGGTATATTATGGTTTAGATTAACCAACTGTGTCCAGATTTGGGTTTAAGGAACATCTCTGGTGCTGGAGAGATGACTCAGCAGTTAAGAACGCTGACTGTTTGCTTTTCCAGAGGTCCTGAGTTCAAATCCTAGCAACCATATGGTGGATCACAGCCATCTGATGCCCTTTTCTGATTTGTCTGAAGACAGCTACAGTGTACTTAAACATAATAATGAAAAAAAAAAAACTTAAAAAAAAAAAAAAAAGAACATCTCTGAAGCCGAAGGCCTTTAAGTTTCAGGAAACATTTCTCTCTTTCTCAGTCTCAGGTTGAGACATGATCTCAACTGGCTTCAAACTTGTGATACTTTGGCCTCAACATGCCAGAGTATCACTCAAGGCATGAGCTACCATGCCTAGCACGATGTTTTCCTTAGGATAGCTGTGTTTTCTGTGTGTTTGGTTCATAGTTCTAGGCTTGAAGGCAAGCTGGCGTCGGGACCCTGTAGCTTCAATGCGGTGGGTCTGGGTACAGTGTTCAGATGAGTGCTCCTGGCAGAAGACAGGCCATTTGACCAGTTCAATGACCGGAACTGAGCTGATACCTAAATAGTCTTTATTTTCTCTTGCAATGGCTATGTCTCCAAGCTCCTGTCTGGGCACTTTCAGGACTTTCCCCAAACTTACACAGTTAGAGAAAGCACTCCTAAGTCGCCACCGATGCCATTTTCCAGTAGATTTACCACGGTCTTGAAAGTGGCTGTGTACCATCACTTGGGCGGGAGACAGTGATTCTATTTGTCCCTTCTGTTGTCCCAGTTGGACACTGCTTCCCCAGCCACCAGACCCGGCTAACCTAGGGGCTTTTATGGAATGACTGCCGTTCAGAGTCTGGAAAAGATTTTGAAAAAAAAAAAAAAGCCCCATTTCCCTCTTTATAGCTCCTGGAAAACGGTCAGCGTTGAACAGGGCAATAGGGCAGACACACAGGTACTTTTCTAAAAGTAAGGGGGAAATGGGGCCATCTCTTGAAAGCCATGATGGTGACATGTCTGTATTTTAATGGATTGCAGAGGATGTTCTGTGTGGAGTAGGGATGGAGAGAGAATGGGAGGAGAGAAGGGGAGAACTAGAAGGAAGAGGAGCAGATGGCAGCTGTAAGTACTTCAAGCACAGATAAGCTAAACATCATTTAATTTATGTAAGACAGTTGTGTGGAGCCTCATCGGGCTTTTAAACGGTGGCTACGAGATTTACAAGGACATGATCAGTGGTAATATTAGCAGGACAGATAAACTGTAGGAAATTCTAGATGTGGGAGTTTTAAAGAATGTTTTGCTTTCATTTAGCAATTAAAATTTGGAGTGGTGACAGTGAAGACCCTCTCCTCCAGCACAGACTTTTCTCATATTATGTCCCATATTATCAAATAACAGAGCATTCCGTGTTCTGCTTTTCATCCTCACTGCATTCTTTATTTACTTACGCTAAGACAATATTTACTTCCCTGAAGTTCAAGTTTAGTGGGATGCTGTATTTTATATGACCACCCTTCCTTCAGAGTTAGAACTTAGTGGAAGATGAATGCTCTAAAACCTAAGGCTGGAGTAGCAGTTGTGTGGGCTGGACAGCTCTGCCCTGTGGCTGGAAGGCGTTGCCACATTGTCTTCAGAGTACAAGTGTGTGTGAGAAAGGACAGGAGAATGAGAGTTCCCTAAGACCCTAGAGCTGTGATTCTCACCCTAAGTCCAATCTCTAATGCTGCAATCCTCATTTTGTGGTGACCCCCCCCCAATCATAAAGATAGTGTTATTGCTACTTCATAACTGTGATGTTGCTACTGTCAGAAATCGTAATATCTGCGTTTTCTGATGGTCGTAGGCAACCCCGATGAAAACGTTGTTTGATCCCCAGAAGGGGTTGTGACCCATACATAGGTCGACAAGGATCTCTGAGAGGTGATGGAAGAGAAAAGCTGAAGGATCCCAAGGAAAATGAGGCCTTTCAGAGAGTCTGCACAGATGAGATGGCAGAGGGAACCGAGAAAGGAGAGCCTTCCGGAGTTTTAAGCCACTGATGGCTTTTACAGATTAAGCCTTCTCCCTGGTGCACTTAGAATTAAGCATAGCTCAGGTGACTTCTCAGGCAGCATCCTCCAGGGTGGTTCCGGCTGGGCTGCCCCCCCCCATAGGCACAGTGGATGTTCTCATCACTTAGGACACAACTCACCCGTTCCCTTCCCTCCCCATTCCCTTTCTGTGGGCTTATTCATTCAGAGTGTGCCCCAGTCGCGGAACTCGGTTGCCTTGGCCCCGGAGAGGAGGCCACACAGAGCTAGGCATTGTTGATCCAGATCTGGGACCACCCGGGTGGGAGCAGTGGAAACACAACCTAGTAACACAGAGGCCTCATGACTGACAGCAGCTTCGGGTCAAGTGCCCTGCAGGCTGCCCGGAAAGAGGCCCTGTGTTGGGGAGGGGAGACCCATCGAGGTCTTCCCTACAAAACTCCCCTCCAGGGGGAAACAAACCTTCCTCCAATCTTCCTTCAGACTCGGCAAACAGTAGTGCTACAGTCCCCCCCCCCCCCCCCCCCTTAGCAAGGACTCCTGTGCCTTATGGGAGTGACAGGTTGAATACAGGAAAAGGAAAACAAGGGCCTTCACTTCTGAGGGCCTAGAAACTTTAAAATAATAATGTTAGAAAGAGAGAGAAAACAAATGACAAAACCAAACAACAAGGAACAACCGAAACAAACAACCAACAAAGCTTAGTAACGGTAGAAAATGTTAGCCTGAAATTTTTTTTTCATAATTCTGTTTGTGCACAAATTTGTGACCACCCATGTAGGGAATCTTTCCCTATTTCCTTCTCATTCTGCTTAGACTGGGACTGAGACTTCCTGTTCCTCAGCACAATGGCCCTGTCCAGTCTCACAGGGACCAGCTTCTTAAGATGGCTCTATGGCCTTGACAGACTGACTCCACCTGAGGCTGCAGAGTAAAGAGAAATTGGTTAAGGAGCAAGTACTTTCTAATGATGGGGTGATTCTCTATGCTTCCCGGAATGCTTTTCAACGTCTAGAATATTCCACAGGCTTGCAGATACTGATTTCTTCTTGATAACCAGGTTTTGTTCTCTCAGGTTTGAGCCATCTCCTCCTATTCCCATGTAGAATATCATCTATGTTTTAGAAAAAGATTCAAATTTATAAAAAAAAACTTCCTAATATCCTATAGAGAAACTGGTGAAAATTAAGAAAAATGCAAATGTGCTAGACTATATAATATCAAGCAGAAATCATTCTGCTGAAGTCTTCCCAAGGATGGCTCTGGCACCACAGGCTCCATTTAGGAAACTTTTCTGAGAGCAATTTGCAAATTCATTTGGAATAATAAAAAACCCAGGATAGCAAAAACCATTCTCAACAATAAAGAAACTTCCCGGGGAATCACCATCCCTGACCTTAAGCTATATTACAGATCAATTGTGATAAAATCTGCATGGTATTGGTACAGAGACAGGCAGGTAGATCAATGGACTAGAATTGAAGACCCAGAAATGAACCCACACACCTATGGTCATTTGATCTTTGACAAAGGACCTAAAAACATTCAATGGAAAAAGGACAGCTTCTTCAACAAATGGTGCTGGTTCAACAGCCAGTCAGCATGCAGAAGAATGCAGACCGATCCCTTCTTATTTCCTTGTACAAAGCTCAAGTGCAAGGGGATCAAAGACCTCCACATAAAATGAAGTACACTGAAACTATTAGAAGAGAAAGTGGGGAAGAGCTTAGAACACATAGGCACAGGGGAAAATTCCTGAACAGAATACCAATGGCTTATGCTCTAAGATCAAGAATTGACAAATGGGACCTCATGAATTTGCAAAGTTTCTGTAAGGTTAAGGACACTGTCAAGAAGACAAAATGTCAGTCAACAGATTGGGAAAGGATCTTTACCAATCCTACATCTGATAGAGGGCTAGTATTCAATATATACAAAGAACTCAAGAAGTTAGACTCTAGAGAATCAAATAATCCTATTAAAAAATGGGGTGCAGAGCTAGACAAAGAATTCTCAACTGAAGAATATCGAATGGCTGAGAAGCACCTAAAGAAATGTTCAACATTCCTAGTCATCAGGGAAATGCAAATCAAAACAACCCTGAGATTCCACCTCACACCAGTCAGAATGACTAAGATAAAAAACTCAGGTGACAGCAGATGATGGTGAGGATTCAGAGAAAGAGGAATAGTTCTCCACTGTTGGTGGGGTTGTAAGCTGGTACAACCACTCTGGAAATCAGTCTGGTGATTCCTCAGAAAATTGGTCAAATTGGTCATAGCTGTACCACTCCTGGGCATATACCCAAAAGAAGCTCCTGCATCTAACAAGGACACATGTTCCACCATGTTCATAGCAGCCTTAATTATAATAGCCAGAAGCAGGAAAGAACCCAGGTGTCCTTCAACAGAGGAATGGATACAGAGATTGTGGTACATATACACAATGGAGTACTATTCAACTATCAAAAATAATGACTTCATGAAATTTCTAGACAAATGGATGGAACTTGAAGCTATCATCCTGAGTTAGGTAACCCAGTCACAAAAGAACATTCATGGTATGTACTCATTTATAAGTGGATACTAGCCAAAAAGTTCGGAATACCCAAGAAACCATCCACAGAACTTAGGAAGTTCAAAGAGAAGAAAGGCAAGAAAGAGGATGCCTCAGTCTTTCTTAGAAGGAAGAACAAAATGTTCATGGAAAAAATAAAGGAACAAATAGAGGAGCAGGGATTGGAGAAAGAATCATTCAGGGACTCAATCATGGGGGGATGGGGGGTTGGGGGTATCCACCCCATATGTAGCAACTAAACCCAAGCACTATTGCTGATGCCAAGTAGTGCTTACTGGTAGGAACCTGATATGGATGCCTCCTCAGAGGCTCTGTCAGAACTATACTGACACAGAGAATGCTTGCAGCTAACCAGCAGACTGAACAGGAGAACCCCAATGAAGGAGCTAGAGAACGGACTGAAGGAGCTGAAAGGGTCTACATCCCCATGGGAAGAACAAAATTAGCAACTATCTAAACCCACCACAGCTCCCAGGGACTAAAACACCAACCAACGAGTTCACATGGAGAGACCCATGGCCCGAGGTGCATATGCAGCACAGGATAGCATTTCTTGACATCAGTGGGAGGAGAGGCCTTTGGCCCAGTGAAGGCTCATTTTCCCAGTGTAGGGGAATGCCAAGGTGCTGAGGTGGGAGGGAGTGGTTGGGAGAGGGAGCACCTTCATGGAGGCAATGGGAAGGGGAAGGGGGATGGGACTGTGGGAAGGGGATAACATCTGAAATGTAAATGCAGAGAATATCCATTAAAAAAAATTGGACGGAAGGGGGGGGGGAAGGAAACTTTTCTGTAGGTGACTGCCCCGTGCTGGTAGCCAGAGAGATTAAAGGATGTACAGCTGAAACTTCAAGCTGTAGGCTTTGTGATATTGCTCACCAACTCTTTATTAAGAGGCTTGAAGAATAGTCTTCCATAAGTGGTTATTAGTAACCAGGGCTGCTTTTGAAATGCCTTTGGGGATCTAATCCTGTTCTTTTTCTAAACGGCAGTGGTAATCACAGAGATAAATCTATTTAATTTGAAGGTCAGGCAGGAAATCATTTTATTTGAAAGAGTCCTATGGTACAGTCCTGCTTTTCTAATACCAACACAGAAATGGTTCCTTTTATTTGAGAAATCAGAATCTGACGTGCGCAACCAAGTGTAAGTGTCATAGCCCCACGAGTCCCTCATCTCGAGTCCTCTTTTTGGCCTCCTGTTTTAGGAGAATGAGTGTGTCATTACTTATTGCCTCATAGCTGATTCCCACAGCCAATTCTGCCAAGATTTTACTGTCCAGAGAGCCATCTTTTTCTAGCTCTCCTTGAACTCACCATTCCCACCAATGGGGAAGAGAATAACAACACTGTACAGATACATTAATGTAAAACTATTCTTTCTTTATTGAAAATACATCCACAAAGTGATGTTTCCCAGCCCACCGTGGGTACGCAGAGCCTGTAATGGGCTGGCGAAAGGATCACCCTAGAGGATCTGTTTTCGTAAGAGACGGTTAGTATAAAAAATATCACACTGGGTGAACAGCATTAATTCGACATGATTAAGTTTGTTCTACAAGTGTCCCCAAATGACTGCCACGCAGATTAACCTCTGTCGTGTATTTCCCAAACAGAGCCTGCCATTAAATGATCACTTCACCGTAGCCTAGTGTTAACCTTTATATGCACGTCATGCTCAGAATCTCTAGGAAAAATGTCTCTAACTGTAGACTGTAGATACGATTCTAGATCTTCAATCTGTTAGCATAATTATGTGTATTCACCACCTTCGGTCAGAAAGCCTCACACAGCTGGTGCTGTCAGATGGCTCGACTGGATATTTCTAAGGGAGTAAAAAATAATCTCTTTTTAACCTGGGAGTTGCCTTGCCTGAAAGTAATTCCCCTGCTGTCTTTTCTCCCATCCTCCCCGATCTGATTTTCATGCGGATCTATCTGCATTTGGGGAGGGTTAGGAACACAAGCAAACTCCACCCCAGATGAGAGTTTTGAATTTGTCAAGAGACGTCTCTATACAAAGAAGTATATGGTTTTGTCATCCTAAGAACTTCTGGTTAAAATAGCAAAAACTAACCAATCAACCGGAAAACAACATTTTTTTTCCCCCAGAAATGAGACCATCTACCCTGCTTATGGACCTGTCTCAGAGATAGCGTTTGTTGGATCGTGAAATAAGAAGTGGTGTTATATGTTGTTTCTGTGGGAACTGATTGGGAACTGAAGACAAAGTGTTTCTTTAAAAAACAAACAAACAGCCTTTTCTGATCTTAAAAAGAATCCTCCCTTTGTAATGTTGGCCATACTCTATTCTTTCTCTGCCCTTTAGTGTTCTATAGTAAGACCTTGAACACATTTGACAGTTGCTAGTCTTCTCTATATTTCCTAAACTTCTAATTGGTGGTGGGAGGCTTTCTTCCCTGGGGTTTGGGAAGAGTACCTAAGAAAGGAGTGCTTCTAATATTGGAAAACAAAAGAAAATAAAACAGAACAACAGGCCAAGGGGATGGCCTTCCACCTGTCTACTTATATAAACCAACATTCTGGACCCAGGATCTAGTGAGCCACACACAGCCTGCCCCTAGAGAGAAATGCCCACGCTCATTAGGTGTCCTGTCTGAGATCCTCATGGGATCCTTCCTGATGTTGCAGAAGGCTGGGCTAGAGAGGTTTATGGTATCTAGAGTCACTCATTTTCTGCATGAGAACACTGAGGCCAAGTGATAAGACAAGGCTCACTCAGGACCATTTGGGAGCCTCACGCTCTGTTCCTCACAGCTGTGCATGAAAAGTCAGGACAGAAGATGCTTGTAAAGTCAGGACAGGAGTCCGAAGGAAGGGGAAGCCTCTCAGCTACCCAAGGGTAACTGATAATTGCTCATCAAATTGTTACGTTTTAAGACTAAAACTCAATGGTGTTCTGAAGGGATATTTTACATTTCGAAAGCTGATTTTTAAAACACTTTTGTAGCCTATCGTTTGCTTAATGCTTTTACTTATAAAACAATCACACTGGATGGTTTGCCATCTAAATTTGCAATATCGAAACTGTGTTTGATTGTAGTCACTTATTGGTAAGAAACGATTTAAAAAATTCAAATGTGGGCTAGAACCAATACATTTTGGCTGCTGCAGAGCCCTCCTTTGCTTTTGGACATTTTCCAATCCTATCAGAGTAGGGAGGAAAGAGGAGCTCACTGGGAGAGTGAGCTCAGGGAGATGGATTCATTGTAGCATAGTGTCCAACACCTGGTGCTTAAGAAAGCACTTCTGAGTCAGTCTACATCTTGGTTTCACTATCTGCCACGGGTTTCTCTGGTTCATTGTCCTGGGCAATCAGCTGATACGGCTTTTTCATTTCGTTCTCCTCAATCACAGAGTTCCCCATTTCAACATCTCGGTTCTTCAGTTCATGTCGGGACAAATGCTCAACAATCCCAGCTCCGAGGGAGTCACCCAGCACATTGGTGGTGGTTCGGAGGCGGTCCCTGCAGGTGAAGCAGGAAGGAAGGAAAAGAGAGGGTCACGTGAAAACCACCAGATCTCGGCTGCTTGAATTGGCTGGAGAAGGCTTTAGAAGTATCTTTCAAGCTCTGGGTAGTATACTCCTCCGATGGAACAATTTCATACTTGGACACACAACACCTACAACTAATCACAAGTAGGTGATTAGTTTCCAGCTATTTAGTCTGGCTATAAACAGAGAATTGACTTTCTCTCTCTCTCTCTCTCTCTCTCTCTCTCTCTCTCTCTCTCTCTCTCTCTGTGTGTGTGTGTGTGTGTGTGTGTGCATGTATGTGAGAGAAAGAAAGAGAGAGAGAGAGTAATATGTTGTCCATTTCAATCAGTTTTAGTATAAAAATAAAATCTTGAGAGTAGAAGCTTCTCCCAAAGTACTTTTCTTGTTTGTGTTTTTGTTGAGACACATTTTTATTTAGCCCAGGCTGCCTTTGAACTCCTTATGTGTCTGAAGAGGATAGCCTTGAACTTCCCAGGTGCTCAGTAACAGGATTGAACAATCCCCCCTCCTCCCTCTCCTGTGGTGCTGGGAAAGGAACCCAGAGCTTCATGACCTTAGGCAAATGCTGTAGCAACTGAGCTATATCCCCAGCCCCAATGCATTTGCACCAATTGATGCCTGGCGCCAGACCACAGGCTAAGTTCTGATCTGAATTTGGTCCCTAGAGTATCAGCAGGAGGCAGAGAACATGGGCATTTCAACTTTTAGGGAGGTGTAAACTAGGGTGCTTAGGGAGGCCGACTACTGTTACAGAGAGCTGATCTAGGGAACCTGAATGAGCTCAGTCCCCTAGCCATAGTGCACAGCCGTAGGGGCTCTTCCTAGCTCTGGTGATGTCATCCAACATGGCCTCCGGCATCCAAGGTGTTCTCAGAGGTCCTCTTTTTGAGTATCCCTTAAACATTTCCCCCCCCCCAGTAGAAGGAAATTTATGAAAGACAAGGGACAGGCAATGTCCCCGGAAGGGTGAGGAAAGGCGGCTTGAAGACCGGTCCTACATTGGTGGGGTCTGAGGATGTGGAGGGTACATTTCTTAGGATTTTCCTCAGAGCCACAAAGCAATTTCTTTTGATAATAAGAGCTCGCTTCTCACTGTCTGCACAGATATCCCTTCCCTCATGGGTCTCAGACATAAACATCTGCCCCGCATTATCTCACTGTGGGAAGCACAGGAGGAAGGGCCTGAGCTGGCACGTGGGGTCTGCAGCTCCAGCTGCTGAGAGGATGTGTTGCGCAACCCAGAGAGAGCCGGGCTGATTTATGTCAGCTTTGCAGACAGCGAGTGGCTTTATGGAGTGGGAGGGAGACCAGCCAGATGTGCCCCGCCCGCTGACTGAGAGAGGAGGGAGTTTGCTTGACGTGTTAGGCTGGGACTCTAGGTGAGGACTGGGGTCCGGTGATGAGGATGGTTCCCTCAAATACTCACAGAAACCAGTCCACTGCAATGATGAGTGTGATGTCATCCGTGGGCAGGCCCACAGAGGTCAGCACGATGACCATGGTGACCAGACCGGCCTGAGGAATCCCAGCTGCCCCGATGCTTGCGGCCGTGGCGGTGATACTGTTGACAGGGGACCAAAACCGAAAAGTTTACTTACAAGTGTCTCCTAGTGGAACCTTGCAAGACTCCTGTTCCCGTGTTTGAGTGGATGGCCTGCCTTAGAAGAATGGAAATAAATACATACACAAACAATTCCCCCAGTTAATGGTCAGACTAATTTAATTAAATCATGCACATGGTGAGCATGCTTTGCCTCGTTTGATTGTCACAATGCTGTGGTAGCCCACAGAGAAGTGGGCTTTATTCTGTGACCGGTTTTTAAGTGAAGAAACTGGTGGATACATTCTTTTGTATGTCCTCAAAATCATTTTGTATGCTATAAAGAGCAATAGAAGAGGGAGGGTGACTCTGGGGTAGAGCATTTGCTTAACACTCGTGAGGCCCTGGGTTCACCCCAGCACCACAATGGAACTGAGCTCTAAAGGGCCATAGATTTATAGTGACAACTTATTTCTAATAATTGCCTTATTCAAGAGGCTGAATTTCTATGATTGATGTGGCCACAAAATTAAATTTATTAATTCAAATGAGGAATGATTTATGAACAAAAACCCTGTAATGTTATAATTGTGTGTGGGGGGTGTGGGGTCAGAATGGATCCGGTTTGCATGTATGCTAAGTGTCTAAGACTTATTGATAAGGTGATGTGAGAATGTGAACATGTTTCCTCAGGAATAATAAAGTATTGGCAAGACTATAGCAATATTAATAAAGCAGTGAGTCTGTGGGTAAAACACTAATGATTCTTCATAGTCCTCCTCATGCTATACAGCATTAGAATGGCTAGTTGGTATGGCCACTTGGGATGGGAACTACACTTCCCAGCCTCCTCAGGGACACAGAATAAATTCTGACACATGAAACACAGATGGACGTGATTAGCCAACCTCTGACTTCCCCTCTTCCCATTGTCAAAAATTTGGCCATGTTGAAAAGCTGCCATAGATCCCCTAGGTGAAGGGGATACCTAGAAACTTTGCATCTGCAGCCTCTGTCCCTTACATTGTAGAATACCAACCAGCTTTTTAGGCTTTAGGTCTTGTTTTAGGGCACTGATACCATTATCAATATTAGCTCACAAGCAGCTGAACCTCTGTCTTAACTCAGGGCTCTTCAGCCAGTATGTCAAGATGCATGTGAGAATAGTTGTATTGTACCAAGACATTGTTTTCCAACCTCTGGTGTGGTTAGCGTGGGCTTCCTGATCCCCAGTCGGCCTGGTCTTGGTAACCTAATCTCAATGTTTGCTAATGTTTACTACAGCTATTGCCCTTCTAAATGGTATATATGCATACGAAAACCATTTCTAAATAAATATCAGCAATATATGGGGTGAGTGACAGAGATTAAAAGAGCACAAAACATACTTTAGGGTATGAAATCGAGATTCGATCTTTATCCGAGGAACAAGAAAACTGTAAAGGACGTTGGGGAGGGGCAGTTAGGGGAAGTCTGAAGGTAGCAGGTATTCTGGAAGTACTTTTGGGATTCTGTTACTGTGGGTACAGAAGAAGAGGAATGCTAGGTGGTGTAAGTGAAATATGACAGGAATATAAAGGAAAGAAGAAATGAAAAGAGGAAGGGGAAGGGAGGAGGAGAGATGGAGAGAGAAGGAAGAGACAGAGGAAGAGAAGGAGGGAGCGAGAGAGGGATAGCAAAAAATGATAGAATGTTAATTTCTAGATCTCAGTAGAGGATATTGTAATATTGTTTTAACATTTCTAAGGATAAGGCAACTTTCCTAATAAAGAGCTGCAAAAACAAAAGTCTGGCTTCTAATATTGTTAATATTAGCCGAACCAAGCCCACAGCAACGAAAAGCACAGACAGTCTGAACTCGGAGTCTTAAAGCCTCCTGTTCACTGGCTTGGTCTTTCTGGCTCATTGTGCCTGTTCCAGTGGTAAGAAAGGGCAAGGGGTGAGGTCTGCAGGCACACAGGGGCTGACTCTGCAGATCACGAGGAAAGTTACTAGGAGTGAAAGCTGATAGGAATGCCATACAGAATAAAACTAGGAGGCTTGAGAAAGCTCAGAAGGGAAAATCACTCTTCATTGGACATCTTAAGTGCTGGTTAAATGATTCTCTGTAATCTCAGCCTTGTATGCTCTGTTGTTATTCACCTTATACTGCCTAAAAATTAACCTAAGAGAAAAGTCTTCAAGTGTATTTTTACTTTTCAGTATTGCCTATACACATAGCCTAATGTTTTCAAAATTGCAATATAACAGCGTGTTTAAAATGGAATTATCTGTACCATATTTTTTTAGATATGTATTTTTTTTAAACAAGCTAGATGTATTTCTAAGTTCTGATTTGATAAACCAGTCAAGGAGCATGTGTATGGTGTATGGTTAATTACTAAAAAGAAGTGCTTATACATCCTGGCGTTGGGAAAGGTCTTTGGGAATCGATCGTGGACAATGGTTATCTACAGACAGATTTAGAGTGATATGTTAACAGGTAAATCATACTTTTCAAGTACACGCTTCTGTATTATTTGAACGACTATTCACACCTGAAGATAACCGCTCCCTCCAACTCCAACCTCCTGCGTATGTGTGATCTCTTTCCCAATCAATGTCTTCACCCAGCGGCTTCCGCTCATGTGTTAAAACCGTTCTGAGGAAAATGACGACTAGAAACCTCCCCTTGTACCTTATTGTTATAATCTGTCCAAAGTTCAGGTCAAAGTTGTTGACTTGGGCGATGAAAATGGCGGCCAAAGCCTCATAGAGAGCGGTCCCATCCATGTTAATGGTGGCCCCCACGGGAAGCACGAATCTGGTGATGCGTTTGTCCACACCATTGTTCTCTTCCAGGCACTTGAAAGTGATGGGCAGGGTAGCAGAACTGAGGGCAACAGAACAAGGCGTGTCAGCTGAGTGTCCCCCAGGAGTTCTGTATTTTTGTCTTGGCTCTAGCACAGACAGTTCCTTCCCCTCTCATGTCCTGACTAGTTCAGCATTGTCTAAAGTGCCTGGAGGTTCAGGGTAGTTTGATGCCCTCGCAGGGGTACTTGGGCACTCGTCTGTGCCTGGATTCCTCCGAGGCATTACTTGGGATGATTTCCATACCCGTAGATGCCCGCCCCACATCGTTTTCTCCCTTTTTTTCCTCAGGCAGACGTCGATGGAAGACAGGAAGCCCGAGGGTAGGAAAGTGCTCTTCCCCTTCCCTTTGCCCTTAAAGGGATTTACAGACAGCTTTTTCCGGGTTCCAAGGAGATATGATCAATATCAGAGGTGAAAAGGCCAATTCAATATTCCTGACATTTGTAACAAAAAATGCCTCCGCTTACTCGCAACCCTAGGCTCAGATCCCAGGTAAAGGTTTAGACACACTTCCTTAGAGGAATAAAGCCGCGTGTATACACACATACCTTGACGAGGTCCCAAGGGCTGTGATGAGCGCTTGCAGCAACCCTCCAATGAAAACCCAGGGGTTCTTCCGGGTTACCAGGAAGTAGAGGAGAGGCAGGACGATGACGGCATGAATGAGGAGGCCAACAATGACTGTCACTGTATACATGGCAAGCTGCCCCCCAATTACACCCATGTCTTCCATCTCAACAATCTTCCCAGCGATCAAGAAGAGGATGCCCAGAGGTGCATACCTACGGCAGAGCAACACATGCTCAGTTGTGAGTTTGGTTTTCTATAAGTTGTACGTCAATTACCAAGTAGGAGAGAAAAAAAGAATAAAACAAAATCAAAAGGGCAAGACAGGGTATAGGTTTGTGTTAAAGCAATGTATGATTAGACCGGTGAGAAATAGGTGGGGAAGGTCTAGGAGTGGAAGAGGAGGCAGGAGGCAGAGATTGGAGGGAAGAGACTCTGGGAGGAACGAAGATGGAGGTGGATATGTATGTCTCTCTCGGTGCATCTCTTCAGAAATAAGGTTGTTATGAATGCTTTATAAGAGATGGAATTATACAAGATCATTTGACTTATCTAGGTTGGAAAATTATATTATACCTATTGGAATAGAGTATGTTCTTTGATGTGACTACTCAATTGAGTTCAAAGGGTGTAGTGGCAGAATGCATAAAGCCTGCCACAGAGTTGGGATGTGTGTCTAAGGCTTGGTGACCACATGCTGGGGTGCTTGTATCCACCCGGGTCAGAAGCAGCAGGGGCGGTAGAGTGAACCACACCAGAGTTCACAGAAGCGCCCTGGAGCACCAAGTGGTGTTGGTGGAGTGAGACCTCGGGGGCCAATAGAGGTTAAGCCGTCTTTTAATATTTACTGCAACACAGGGGATTTCCAAGCAAAGACCTGTAGAAACTACAGATGTCATTCTTTTCTATTTAAAATACAAAGTCCCCAGATAGCTCTAAATCAGGTCTTCCTTTTACTCTGAATTGCTCTAGGACACCCCCATCCCATCCCCACTGGCCTTAGACCATAGGAAGGAGAAACACTTTGGGCCTCATCCCCGTTTTCCTAGGCATAGCTAGATGCCTGTTTGGGTCTTCAGATGCCTTGTAATTCCCATGTTCTCTTGACTCCTGCTAAGTATCTGATACAAGCCACTGTACCAATACCACACTTTTTAGAACATTTCCCACACCACAGCCTGCTTCCCACGCTAAAGCAGGCAACATGCTATGGCATGTCACACCACGTGATGTCAGTGTGCTAGATGTACAGTTAATGCTCTTTCTCTAGGGCAGTGATTCTCGACCCGTGGGTTGGGACCCCTTTAGGTACCGAACAGCCGGTTCACGGGGATCACTTAAGACTCAAAAAGCAACGACAAAATAATTTTATGGTTGGGGGTCACCACAACATGAGAAACTGTGTTAAAGGGTTGTGGCATTAGGCAGGTTGAGAACCCGTGCTGAAGGGCCGGTTTTATTGCTTTCTTCCATAAGCTATGTTTCTCTTAAAATGTTACCCATTAATTTTCTTCGAGTAACCTTTTATGCTTAAGTAAATTTCCTTTCACAGGAAATTTTATGTTACTATGTAAACTAAATACTAGTACCGCTTGCCATAAATAGAAGACCATAAAAATAAACCCAGAGCTATTAAAATTAATAAAGTGTGTGGATGTACGACTCCAGTCAGGTTATAGGCATTTGAATTAAGTAATTATCCACAGGCTGTTACTCACCGTCTCTGCAAGAATGGGCAACTGACCCCAAGATGACTCACACCGAACTAACCCTAATTGTTCAGCTCCCTTTGTGTGATGTGTGCGCTGAGCTACAACCAGACACACTGCCAAAGACAGAAGCCAATCGCCTTTGAGGGGAAGGGGCTGCTGGGAAGTGCGGGGGACCTGCTGCAGCTTGAGAAACACAACGCTTCTTTCAGAGGCCCTTTAAAGAATGCAGGGCAGGAAATCACAGAAGTACCTGCTCTCAGAAATGTCATAATTCAGTGTTGAGTGGGTAGCAAATGTATAGCTAGAACTCCATGTGAGGTTCATTCAGTGGCCTTGAATGGGCTCCTTTCATAGCAGAGGTGAAAGGTGGAAGGATTTTAATAATATGAAGATAAATGTCCACTTTCAGCCCGGCCAGGATTTCAAAGGAGATTTCCAGTTGAAGGTTCCTGTGGGGACCACATTCTGACCTGTCTTTGTGCCAAGTTCATATTCGTCTTGTGCAGACTCCCAAAGAGGTGGATTTCTATGGGCTTTGTGGGCATTCGAGACAAAGGATATTTTTAATCATGTTGGAGAGTGGACGCTTTTCTTGGTGAATGATGCCTTCCTGCCCCGGGTACCAAGAAGGACCCTAGATATTAGACATGAAGGATGAAGGAAAAGCAGCTCCCACACTAGGCCCATGGCAAACAAGGCTCTTTCTCTCTCCCTGCCTGGAAGAGCTTATTTTATAAAGTGGACGCAGCACCCTTCCCCCCTCACGCTTGGATTTAGTCTTTTCTTTTGTCTCCTGCTCTGAATCTTACTAATGGAAGTTGGGTTACAAGTTTCGGCTTAGCAGTACTTCCTCTGCATCCTCCTGGATGCTGTTACAGCTCCGACACATACACTCCTTCTTATGGTTCAAACAGAATGGAGAACTCACCCCCCCACACGCCAATGAGCTGGGGCTTGTGTTTGCTTTTTCTCCTACCGGGAGTGTTCTTCTGTATGATGGGATGTGCCCAGTCATTCTGATCTGAACAGAAAGAGTCACCCAAGCCTTTCCGTACCCCCCAAGGCAGATGGCACGCCTTCTACCTCTTTTTTCACCACACTTCTCAGGAATTCATATATGTATATATTTGTTTGTTTATTCTTTGTTTATTTCCTCTAGAAGCATATGAGATGTAGAGTACCATCTACTCTCCCTGCGGTAGCTAGTGCGCTTGGTACTCTATTCTAAACACTGAATAGAAACTCAGGAACTGTGTGAAGAAACAACCAAGCACATGTAAGAGGGTGAATGGGGTATGGGAGTCAAACCTTTTCAAAACAAAGACGGAAATGTAGGTTTAGGGCCTCCGCAGAGCCAGAACCACACGGGCTTTCTTGTGGCTGGCTTCCAAGATGGATCACTGTGAGTATCCATCTTGGTGACATCTTTCTCAGAACAGACCAGACGTGGAATGCAATAAACCTCTCTGTACACAGCCAGAAAGCACACAGAAATACATACCACATTATCACCGCTACCAATCTCATGATGGCTTCGTTAAGAGAATCAAAGAAATCTCTCAGCGCTTGCCCCTGCTCCTTCATGTTTCCGATCACAAAACCAAAGCACATGGAGAAGACAACTAGACCCAGGGCGTTAACCCCATTCACAGATCCAGGAACTGGCACCATCTCTTCCCGGATCCGGGTCAGCGTCTCCATGGCCTCTGACACGTTGTTGATCACGGCGCCCAGAAGTGTTTCGTTGGACTGGATGGGCACTTTGAAGCTTCTCTTCTCATAGCTGGTTTTAAACTTAAAAATAAGAAGCAGAAATAGGAATTCAGTGGTTGCTATACTGTCTTGCTGTCCAAATTTTCTATCATGATAATATGTTATTTTGTATTCAAAGGACAGCGTTGTAGATAATGTCTGTATATCTACCCACCCATGTATGGCCTATCTGATTTGTACCAAATTCCTGTTTCTCATCACTGACACACACATTGAAATACATGTGAATCATAACACACACACACACACACACACACACACAAGTACATAACAAATTACAATAAAGAGGAGATATCTGGCTAAAGGTGTTAGACTCAATATATACTTGCACCTCTGCTTTCTTCTTCTTCTTTTTTTTTTTTAAGATTTATTTATTTTTATTTATATAATTACACTGTAGCTGTCTTCAGACACACCAGAAGAGGGCATCAGATCCCATTACAGATGGTTGTGAGCCACCATGTGGTTGCTGGGATTTGAACTCAGGACCTCTGGAAGAGCAGTCAGTGCTCTTAACCCCCGAGCCATCTCTCCAGCTCCTCTGCTTTCTTTGGAAACCTTAGTAGAATAATTCTAATGAGATTGGCCCAAAGGGTTCCAAACTCAAATACCCTTGAGCCCTCTTGCCTTCTATGGTCATCACGCAGTGGGCTCATACGCAAAAATAACCTACCATCTTTCTTCCCACAGCTACGTAACAGGATGGTGACTGACTTTACCTCACAGGGTTGTGGCAAGGACCACCAGGGACATCATTATGTAAAATGTAAAGTATAACACTAATGTGGACTAATGGTATTCAGTGACAATGGCCTTCGGGATTAGACCTGGTTGGAAACTTCAGAGGGAGGGAGTGAAGATCCTCAAGTGCCCAGTCTTCAAGAGAGTCCTGACGTAATAAATACCAATCCTTAATGTCCTCCCTGCTGAGGATAACCTGCTTGCTCCAAGCCACTTCTCTCCTAAGCGAACCCATGGCCTAGCACCCCCTACCCCACAGCTCCTGCATAGATGTTCCAGTCAGCAGGTGCTGAGAGCTTGCAGTGGATAAAATGAAGTCTATCCCCCTCTGAGCTCCAGAAAAGTGAAATTCCCACCCTGGCCTTGATAGCGTTGGTCGGGAAGCCTCACTGAGGAATGGTGTATGAAGGCTGACTGGGTTTAGGCATGGCCACACACCGAGCGCTTGGCTATTTTTGTACCAAGAAGTGTGCAGGAGACTTTCTGGCCCATTGGAAAACCACTGTCTCCAAACAAGCACGTGGTCAGCCGTCACTACCGTGGATTGTTGGTAATTTTAAAAACACATAAAATTCCAGTACAGACAGCTCCAGTCTCTTCACTCTTGGATATTTGTGGAGTCTGTGGGTTCTCTGGGGGGTGCATTTTCAAGCCTGGTCATTTTCTCCTAAGCCTCCTACTCTTTGCCTTTGCACGTAGTTTAGAGCCCACTCAGAAACTGCAACCGTATTATAGATCTCGGGGCAACACGTCTGCTTCCCCCCATGGGACCGCCAATGCACACAGACTAAAGGCAAGTCTGTGAAGTTCAGCTCTTTTCTCATCTGACAGATCTAGAAATCAGAATTATTCTTTATCTCACCCAGTGCCTGCTAATGAGCAGACAGACCCCTACGCTGGGCTGCTTTGCTGGATTGAAAGGGATGTGTTATTTATTGTTATTGTAGTGCTTGAATAATAGATTTTTTTCACCTGCCTGAGCATTTTTGACTTTTGTGGTCCTGGGAACTAAACTTAGGGTCTTTCATGCACTCTCTAAGCACTCTACACCTAGACTGTATCCACATCTCCCTCTGTATTTTATATATGAATATAGAATATTTTTATATATAATATATACAACTCAAATGCTGTTTTATTTAAATATTATAAAATATATTTTTATTCAAGTTTTATTATTTTATTTAAATTATTAGTTTAATTTTTAAAATTAATTAAATTAAACATATCTAACTAAAATTGTATTGCATTTATTTGTCTTGTGGGGGTAGGGATACATGCTAAGGTGCCCATATGGGGGTCCGAGAGCAATTTGGGAGAATTTTTTCTCCCCTTCTAACAAGTGGGGTCCAGGGATTGACTTCAAGTTATCAAGCGTAGTGACAAGTGCCTTTACCAGCTAAGCCATTTTACCTGCCCTTTGATTTATACTTTGAGACAATATCTCATTAAATGACCAAGGGTACACTTGAACTCACTCTGTAGCCCAGGCTAGCCCTGGGATTGTTATCATCTTTCCCTCCATTGGCTTTTTGTCTCTTCCCCCCACTCCCTTTCTTTTTTAAAGAAAAGAGTGTGTCTGAACCATTCAATCTGCTTGTGCATTTGTAAAAGATAGCGTGTGTGTGTGTGTGTGTGTGTGTGTGTGTGTGTGTGTGTATGTGTGTGAACACACACATTTGTAGATGTTGTCTGATATATGTAAAACCCAGTGCCCAATGAGGTCAGGGTTCATTTTTATTTTGTGTGTCCCAAGCCGAAAGGTCAGGTGATTTGATACCACATGGAGGAGGAGTGTTTGGGAAGGAGAATTTAATCTGCTGTATGTTTCCCTTTCATAGCTTGGGCAGCAAAGCTTTACTAGTCAAGGTGGTTAGAATGAACTGTTTCCCAGTGCTAGAAGATATCTGTGTTCACCATGTAGAGAGCCAAGAGCTGCTTAGATGTGAGGCAGAAGGGGCTGAACCCTACCATAGCCTCTGGGTGGAGTCTCTGGGTTGCTTTCTGGGAAACAGTGTGGAGTGGTAGGAAGAGGTTAGAACAACCAGGTCTGAATTTGGGGTCTGCTATTCACTACTTGTGAGAACTTGTGTTCAATACGTAATCCCCTGTTCTCATAAGTGAGCAGCCTCGTGGACGAAATGAAGACAGTAATACTCGTCATGTCCATGTGAGGACTAAATATAACACGGGTACTTGGCACACAGTCAGCCGTTCACAAATGATGATGCCATCCCTTTCTGACATGGCCCTTCTTTAGAATCCCTAAGGCTCTTCATAGACTTTTAATAAGTAGGTCAATGATTATTTTTAAATCAAATCCAGAAATAGAATAGTCTAACTTTAAAGCAAGTTGTTAATGTATTTATTTACATTTAAATTTGCTTACATGGGAACACAAGGAGGGGAAGAGAGGGCCTCCCAATTAATCCTCTTTAAAATACATAGACCCAGTGTACTGTTGTGTGCAAGATGAATGTGCTTGGCAGCTAGGCCCCCTTTAACACAAGTGAAGGGCCATTGCCGCCAAAGTTCCCCAGGTAATCCCAGCGCTTTGCATGTGGTTGGCCAAGGAGGTATGTTTTACTGTAGAGAAATGAGAAAGCAAGAGAAGAGTGTCCTCCTGGCTTGCTACAGTCAAGAGGAATTGACATTTTATTATTTTTTAATTGTGTATGTGTGTGCGTGCATGTGTATGCATGTGAATGCAGGTGCCTAAAGAAGCCAGAGGTGTTAGAATTATTGTAGCTGAAGTTCCTGGGGGTTGTGAGCCACTAGGCACAGGTGCTGGGGACCTGGCTGGGGTCCTCTGGGTGAGCTGACAGTGCCCTTTATGACTGAGCCATCTTTCTAATCCCCCAGGAAGAATATAAAAGGTAACTTGGAAGTGGGTGAGTATTTACCTGTTTGAAGCAGGCTTCCACCAGATTGGGAGGGAACATGTTCCTACAAAGACAACAGCAGTCATTTGCAAAACTCCCCCAACAGTAACATTGTTCCTTAAATCCAGATTCCCTGTGTCTAAGGTAAGGAATGCACTGAATCCAGTAGCAAATGGCAAAAAAGAAATGGTGACTTGAGGCTGGGTACATAGTGGCTCCTAGGTATGGCCCATGCAGCTCATAGATTTCCAAGGAAGCTGACAGCTTAGAGAGCAGTGAGAAAAACAACAAAAACAACAAAGGCCATGTACATATTCACAGCACCCTGGTTCAGTCGGACTGACAGCTCTTCCTCTCCTTGTAGTTGGACCGCCTACACTGAGGCCTGTTTCCCAAAGCTGCAGCTCTTTCTGTGCTTCATTAACACTTCCTTTCTGTGTCCCTTCACAGACAGGGGTGATGACAAAACAGACTTGTCTCATTCTACGTTGGAGCCCCCCCCTCCCCAGACTCTGTTTAAAGACAGGGTCTTGCTAGGTAGCCTGGCTGAGGCAGACCTCAAACCCGTGACTCTCCTGCCGCGGTCACCCAGTGCTGAGATTACAGTTTGTAGCGCATGCTGACTTTCGAAGTTCCTTTTGAAGCTGTAGTGTGCTTTTTGCTAGGAGCTGACTGATTCGAGGGAGTGTATGGAGAGAAAGGAAAGTGCCAGGCTCAAACTTGGGCTCCGTTAATGATCATCAACCCCATTGCAAGTGTTAGATAAGACTCAGTTGTAATCATTGTCTAGTTGTTTATAAAACACAGCTGAAGGGCATCCTTCAGTGTTTCACTACGACTCTGCCAAATACTTCCTCTGCAAATGGTATAAAAGAAGGAGCATTAGTCAGGAGTGGTCAGGTGAACCACTGAAGTTCCTGCTGAGCTGTGCTGTTTGGGACGGACAGCGGTACTGACTACTGATTTTAAGTTGGGCGTCTAAGGAAGGAACAGGTCACACCTTGGTAAAAACTTTACAGAGTGAGACTTGGGAAAAGAGCATTAAGAATTATCCGGTGATTCCAGGGTGAAGTGCTCAGTGATGAGAACTTAGTGCCAAGGGTTTTGAGCCCTATAGCCGGGTTCTTCAGACCTTCTTCATCTCACATCATTTATGTGGGATCAGAAGTCATAGGCTCAATATTAACTTCTGCTCGAAGAAAGGAGACTTCTATCTGAAGCCTCACAAGGCTGGTTCTGGCCAAACCCTCTTTGAGACTTTGGTTGGCTTCACAAAATTTAAGAGGGATCGGGCAGTCAGAGTAGACACCCCAGGGGTGGTTTTCAAGGACATACCTGATTAAATCCAGGAAGGCATCCGCCGCAGTCACCTGCACGATTTTACCTTCTCTGTACATGTTTTCCTTTGTGCCCTTTCCGGGATGGATGATGATGACAATGATTATGCCAATCACCACAGCAATGATGGTGGTAGTCATGTAATAGACTACGGCTCGCATCCCCATCTTCCCGGATGCCTTACTATCTAGGGCCGCCATTCCTGGGGAAGGCAAACAGAAGGGTTTCAGGGAGTCAGTCCAAGGGGTTCTCGGGTGGAAGACTGTGGGAACTGGTATTTCCTCCTACCCTCACTTTCCTCGTCCCTCCCAGAAATACCCACTATGAGAAATCGTCAATAACTATGTGATCACCCATGTTTACTCCAGGAGCTAATTTCATGTGGGTAAGTAACACCAGCTTCCCAAAAGCTTGAGGTGCAATTGACTTCTTCCCAATTATTATTAGTTGGGAAACCTACTGTATGTGTAGCGGTGTGTGTGTGTGTGTGTGTGTGTGTGTGTGTGTGTGTCTGTGTGTGTGTGGGTGTGAATATGTATATAGAATTTCTAAAACTGATTTCCATCAGGATAGGCTAAGTTTACCTTGTGAAGAATTATTATTTTAGATGTGCTTTGTGTAGTCTTCTGGGTGTCTCTTCTATAACGTTTGTTGTTTTCATCACAAGCACTGGCCAGTCTGTCTTTAGTTTGTACTTCAGGCAGACATTTGGGTCCTAAAAGCTAAAGTGCTTCTGTTGCTTCTTTGCTGTTTTATCTCATCTCATTTAATAAAGTTGAAATGATGATTTTTGTGGAGTCCTCCTCACTTTTGTACCCTGTCTTCTTCTTTCCTGCCCCGCAGTCTGCCCCATGACAGGTTAAAAATGGTTCTCCTTGTTTTCAAGACATATTCAGAGTCTACTTAAGGTAAACTCTAAGTGTTAATCAAGGTGAAAAAGGATGTTTGGTTTTTAAGGGCTCCCAACGGTGTAGGCTAATGGGATATACTTCAGGGTTTGTTGGTCCATAAGACAATGGGAAAGAAATCCTCTGCAGAGTAACTCAGCTATAATAATATGGCCTCTCCTGTTTGATCAGCTGTTTCTCCTTGTCCTTCCTTTATCCTTTTCAAGTTTATTATAATACTGCAACCTAATTACTATATAATCTAATCAAACTTTTATTTACTGCTTTCCAAGACTTATTTTTACTTATGTGCATATGTGCATGTGTGCATACGTATGAATATAAATGCTCACAGAGTCCAGAAGAGGGCATCCGATTCCTAGGGCCTGGGTTTACAGGCAGTTGGAAGCTGCTTAGTGTGGGTGGTAGGAATTAAACACGGATCAGAACGTACTCTTAAGAGCTGACCCATCTGTCCAGCCCTACGACTAAGTTGTGTCTTTATAAATGTACTAAAAGATAATAGTATATTTCTTTTTTTAAATGATTAATTTATTTTTATTTTATATGCATACATGTATAGCTGCATGTATGTCTGTGTTGAGGGTGTTGAAATCCTGGAGCCAGAGTTCCAAACTGAGCTGCTGGGAGTTGAACCTGGGTCCTTTGGAAGAGCAGCCAGTCCTCTTAACTACTGAGCTCTCTCTCCAGACCCATTAATGACAGATATCAGTGTCCACATTTATACAAACACATTTAGAATATGTATTGAAAAAAGTATTCATGATTGTTAAAATTACGGCTTACAACTTATAATTCTAATAATATTCTACGGGCATCATTTATAATTTTCACAAGCACTTAATAGCACCTAAAGTCTAAGATTTTAGTGACTAGCAAGTAGGAATAGACTGGGGGCTCAAACTTAGACCGTATGTAACTAGGTTTGGTAAACATGTTGCCCTGAGACAACCAACAGCAGCTCTCACAGATGAGGAGGCTGGCTGGCTTTGTTTAGTGCATGAACTTGACACCTTATCTTTGAAACCCAGGGTTAAAGATCCATTTACTGAGATGGCACCACTCAGACAGAGCTTCAATCCGTTACGATTGGGCTAATCCGTTCTCAGTGGAAGTGGTCATCCTCACTGTCACTCCCGGGTCTGATTCATGCACCAAAATATCTTTACTCGGCTGTAATTTCGATGATATCTCTGTCTCAGCCTTCTGGCTCTTTCCCTGTCTGCAATAGTTGCTATCTGGGCTAGGAGGTACCAGGCGGCCGGATTTTCTTGGGGGGGGGGGGAAGGGTTTCTTTTCCTTTGCCTCCTACCCTGCAGCTCTTCTCTGATGCTTCTGCCCATGACTGTCAACCTATAACTATTTAGAGAGAACACTGGTGGTCAAGACAGCAACGGGGTCCAAAGTTGCGAACAGAAGAGGAGGATTCCACACCCTTCCCCCACCCTGGCCAGAGAGACAGGAATCTTATCATCATGGGCACAGCAAAGGGATAGAAACTTCAGGAAATGATTTATAGGGTTGTTTTTTTTTAATGTTTTGAATGAAAACCAACATAAAAGTATCATTTTGTACTTTCTGAAATAATCAAGACAACCATCTGAAGGCATTGTCTTAGCAGAGAACACAAAATGAGCCCCGCCCATCAGAGGAGAGGACTCGGCCCCTTCTGCATACTGGCCCTTTAGTTCTGGAAGAAAATAAACTGCTATTGTTTCAACCAAGGAAGATGCTCCCACGAACCAATTCTCCAGGGAAGTCCTTCTCCTAAGGACAGTGTGATGTGCTCCACTGGGCCACTTACTCACTTTTACCCCTGCCACACTCCAGCTTGTAAAGCTGAAGACCCCATCAAGAACAAGGCCACATGCTGTTGCCAGGGAAACAGTAAGGAGAGGTATACAAGTAGTTCCCCTCACAACTGCCTTGAAACCAGTGGGGGCCCCAGAAGCGATAGACAGGAGAATTCTAGAAGACAAAGCCTTGAGTGGACAGAAATTGTTCTTCCTGTCCCACTCCTGAACTCTGTAACCATCCTCTCTCCCCAACGTGATGAAATATGAGAGAGCAAGTCCTACAGCGGAGACTAAACACACGTAAAGAGAGTCTGTGGCAAGGTTAAGGCACTAAATCACTTTGTAGAAGGGGGGGGGGGCTTTGGTGGGAATGTCCCAAATGTTTAGAGAGGGAAAGTCTGCATAGATCTTTGTCATTTAGTTTAAAATATAAGGGAGGGGGGCATCGAGGTGGTGGGGAGATGGGAGTCACTTGGGCATAGGGGTGCTTTTAGCTTAACATGTCTGAAAACACATTCCAGAGAGAGCTGTTAAGACAGTGAGCTCAATGATTTCTTTTTGCTCCTTGACATTGAAAACATCTTTATTAGGAAAAAGCCCCCCCCATCAGAATCCTGGAATCGAAAGAAATCCTCTGTTGTGTTCTTGTTAGAACCTCAGCTCTTCTAGCTACAGCAATATGCCCGTACATTTTGTATACTTTGAATTAACCTTTAAGTTCATTCACAGGCTCATTCATAAAGTCCTAATGGTTTCTATTCATTTAACTCCATGGCATGCCAGAATGCAGATATCACTGATACTGTGTTTTAGGTAAAGAAACAAGAAGGCAGAGAAGGAAGTAACTTGCCTTGTGCTTTGCAGCTAATAAACTTCAATGGCAAGATCAAAACCATTCTTCTGAAAGAATGTCTTCCTGCTTCACATCCTTTTGGGAATTGCCCACATTGATGCCCGCTTGTTACCCATGTTGATTCTCTCTAGCCTTCATGTGTTGAGATAAGATACAGTCCTTAGCTTGAGGAGGACCCTACTATAGTGATGTCATTATAGAAAGCCTCTGTTCTCCTACATGCCTTAGATCTATCCAAGGGTCAAGCTGAGTACTCCCAGTCACTGGAAGAAATAGTTAGAAAGGTAATCTAATTGCAAACCTCCATCCACTCCTGGAAAAGTGGCCCAGAGCAGGCAGGCGCACTGTACTGGAGGGTGGAAGATGATTGATCTTTCCAGCTGTGAGCAGACTTTGCTTCTGAAAAATCTATTTATCAATAAGCAATAATTATGCAAGTAATTATTTCTGAAAACCTTTAATATATTTAAGAGTTAAGTACTGGGCTGGAGAGATGGCTCAGTGGTCAAGAGCACTGATTGCTCTTGCCAAGGTCCTGAATTCAATTCCCAGGAACCACATGGTGGCTCACAACCATCTGTAATGGGATCTGATGCCCTCTCTTCTGGTGTGTCTGAAAACAGTGACAGTGTACTCAGATACAATAACAAATAAATAAAATCTTTAAAATAAATAGTTAAGCACTGAACAGAGATGACAGGATGGGGTTCTAGAATACCAAAGATTTAAAAATTGCTACAAACAACTGTGTGTCTGAGGTGGTAGTCACCTGAAGACATGAAGCAATCTTCTCTAAACAAATAGAGAATAACTGTTTTACTTCTGAGGATTGTCTTTTGGTATTCAGTTTGTCACAATGGATATGCACCAAAATCCATGAGATATTTTAGAGTGGGGAGAGAGGGAGCATTTCCTGCACATACTACGTGGAACTCTGAATTGAAAATTAAAATTTTTTTGATATGATGCTCTCTATGACTTGAATAAATAAAATATGTCTTCAGCCAAGTTTTAAAGGGGAACATAAATAACTCCAGGCTCCCAAGGTTCTGTCATTTTCATGGATTCCATTCTCCCATCTGCTAAGAAATGTATGCCTTTCAGAAGAGCGTGTTTTAGTCTGTTTCCCCTCACAGTTCCTGTCTCTGGTTTTGGAACAAGAACTCCAAAGCAACCCTCTGTTTTGAATTGTCTTTCCATGTATCCCCATGATATTGTACTGTTCTACCAAGGACCCTGGACCAGGCCCAAGGGGGATAGAAAAGGGTGATGGCAGATGCTGATTCAAGACGATGGCTGGCTGTGCTTTAGTTCTGAGTATCTTAGATGTGCTCCTTCTGCACAATGCACTCTCAGATGCTCATCTAATGAAAGCCGCCTGTTTCCAGCCCTCCTAGAATTTCAAGATGGGCAAACTTACAGCACAGATCTCAAGAACAAACATGTACCGTATTCATTGGAGTACAAGGTTATGTGATTTCTAAAGATAGGAAAATTAAACTCTAAGAATACAGTTTATTTCATATTTCTATTGTGGATAGGTGTGGTACATTGAACAGCTAAGTATTGGGCAAACAGACACTTACAAAGGGGTTGGGACCAGGGGGCCAAAAGCTTATAGAGAAAGGGCAGTAGGTGGAGGGGGTGAACACCAAGCAAGTCATTTTAAATCCTCGACTACAATTATGCAAACATCTTTCGTATTATACTCTTTTCTTCTGGCCCTTTATAGATTAATGATTGTAAAGAAAATGCCAAGTTCTATGATTCTATTTACCTTCCAGCAGGCAGGTTTCAAATTAATGGTAAAGAATGTGTGTTGTCGTACTGAGACTGGTAGTGTACAGTCTAGCTGATGGGGGTTAGGTGGGGGCTCAGGAATGCAAGTTCAAGGTCAGCCTGGGCATCTCAAAGTGGAAAGTCTAAGGCAGGCCGGGGCTGCAGTGGGCAGCGTCTGTATATTTCTGTCTTAGTTCCTCTGCTTGCTGATATATTCCATTCTTTCAGGTGGGCACACAGGGTTTCTATTCCTGCACAAACATCATGACCAAGAAGCAAGTTGGGGAGGAAAGGGTGTATTCAGCTTACACTTCTACATTGCTGTTCATCACCAAAGGAAGTCAGGACTGGAACTCAAGCAGGTCAGGAAGCAGGAGCTGATGCAGAGGCCATGGAAGGATGTTACTTACTGACTTGCTTCCCCTGGCTTGCTCAGCTTGCTTTCTTATTGAACCTAGGTCTAGCAGCCCAGGGATGGCACCACCCACAATGGGTTGGGCCCTCCCACCCTTGTTCACTAATTGAGAAAATGCCTTACAGCTGGATCTCATAGAGGCATTTCCTCAAGGGAGGCTCCTTTCTCTGTGATAACTCTAGCATGTGTCCAGTTGACACAAAACCAGGCAGGGCACATGGGTAATTGCTATTGTTCTATCTTTCAAGACTTTGACAGAAGAGTGACCAAATTAACAAGCAAACAACATAAGTATACAAAGGTGAGTTCTAAAGAAAAGGCACTTCTCAGGTTGTGAAGTCAATTTAGTGGGTCTTGACATTTAAAAAAAAATCAACTAACAAGAAACTAGCACAGAAAATACTAGAATATATCACATGTGGTAAAGATGAGCAATAGTTGCTGGAGTTGTCTTCAGCTTCCCAGCCATAAATATGGATGTGGCAGCCACAGTGTAGGATGAGTTTGTCATCCAGGTTCAGATTTACAAGCACTAATTATGCTCTTACTCAGCTGACAGCAGGGGGTGCCTGTGACTCTGGCGTGTTCCAGGGACCTAAGAACTAGCTTGTTTTCATAAAAAGAGACCAAGGAATAGGGTGTTGGTTTCCAGTGTCTGGTCAACTCATCTGACCAGAAATCTTATAGACATTATGATAAGGGAAAGATCCTCAGAAAGCTTTACGTCATGGAATTTTCTGGAAAGAAGGTAATGTCTTCTGTGTGTGATGTATGCATGTATGTGTGCATTTTACATTTATTTTCTGTTTCACCAAGAACGAAACCCTCCAAATAAAAACTAACTTTAAAACAAAGTAACCAAGCACCATTTGATTATATTTAAGGGCCACCCCATGAGATAGAATCTATACCTGAGAACATTAAAGTAGCCAAGAACCAGAGAGGGGATAGGTCATAGGAGAACACTTACCACTATTCAGCTAGAGAAGTGTAGCAACAAGATGATTCCTGACAACACATTGCTACACGGTAAATCAGTGCTTGACCAGCCGTCATCGGAAAAGCTTCTTCGTGCAGTAGATGTGAATTAACAGAGACTCAGAGCTAGACAATGTGCAGAGATGTCTTTGGAACCCTCAGCCCTTCCCCTCGGGGTTCAGGGATTGATGTGAAAGAGAAAGCAGAAGGATCTTGGGACCCAGAGGTGAAGGATGAGCCCAGTGAAACCGTATCTTCCAGTCACAGCAGGACTAGTAATGTACACACAGATCCACAGAGACCGCCACAGCATGCAATAGACCTGCCCCTGTTCAAACTAGACGATCCCAGCACAGAAGTACAAATAAAGCCCAGTGCTTAACCGTGAAACCATCTGCAGTGCTACCTGGGAAAATCAGTTTTGTTAAGTGGAGTGTCACTAGATTGCCAGCTGCACTCCAGGACAGGCCTCATGCCCAGGAGTAAACGGCCAACATAGAATGGATCCTGTTGTCAGCTTCTAAAGTGCATTCTGGGGATCCAAATTTGGATACTCATCGTGGTTGCCCCAATCTCTGTCTCTCTCCCTCTTCTCTCTCCCTGGGACAGGGTCTCACTGTGTAGCTATAGCTAACCCACAACATCCATACCATGGAGCCCAAGTTGACTTGCAGTCCTGACAACCTTCTCCCAGCCTCCTGAAACTGTTGGCTTTGAGCCATCCATGAAAGTTAGCTCATCTCCACAAAGGCTGACAAAGACTTTGAAGCTTTCTCTGCCAGTCCCATTACAAGTATTTTCATGTCAGCCAAAATTTCCCTCCTAATGATGGCTGATCATATCGAAGAAACTGCCACTTTGCTATTCTGGAATGCCTTTTAGCTCTGCAAGGTAATATACTTGAAGGTAATAGGCAAATGGTACTTTTTGTTGCTTTGTGACGGCATATAATCTGTAGGGAAAATAGATTGTTTTTTAAATTTGCTCCTAAAAACTTGTTAACACATCTTTGAGTTCCAGCGTTCCCTAGAAAAATGAAGTGCAGAAAAGTAAATGAGAAACACTTCTTTTTGAAAGATTGGTCAATGAAAACATCAGTGCGGGCAATATTACTAGTGGCAGAAAAAAGCCAAATCACTTTTCTCCTCAGCCTTCGAGGACTAAGCACACAGTCCTTTTGCTTTTTCTCCCTCTAAGCTGTGATGGGATTGTTTGGTTTTGTTTCTTAACTTATATAGCGAGTAGCAGGGAGGGGAAACCAAGGCCCACCATTGCTACCTCTTATAAGAGCCGAAGTGCCTGTTGGCTTAACCTTAGGTTGGAAGTACCTTCTCTTAGCTATTCAGGCAGTGAGAACACGGAGAGCCCAAACTACCCCTCTCTCTGCTCTGGTCCTTATCCAGCCCTGAGATTCTGGTGATGCTGTTTACTCTGGAGCCTACTCCAGGGACTTCCTGTCACTCTTAGCAAGGTCACCGGAAATGGTCGCAGGGGGCAACTCTGAAAGTCTCCTCTCAGAGGATCCCAGCTGCGGGTGCGAGACCCCCTGCGAGGTGATTTAGATACCCATTTACCCTTCACATTAGCCCATCCTTTGCTCACAGTATTGGAATGTACCACACAATATGCTTTTTTGAAGAGGAACCAGAGAGTAATTCATCTTCTTTATGTGTGCTAAGCAGAGCAAAGGGAGAGGCGAGTGGACCCGCGACAGGCAGGGGAATAGTGATTAGTAACAGCTGACAGCCTCAGACCAAGACCCTTTCTTTGGTTACCTCACTGTAACAGGCCAGCACAAAGGGATCACTGTCTTCCTGCCAAGATTTAGAAAACCCAGGGCCATGAAAAATAGAAGGAAAAAGACAAGTGTGTGTTGGGTAGAGGGGACAGTAGGGTGACCAGAGACTCTTGATCGTACCTGTAGAAAATAACCCTCTGTCTAGTGGGAAGACGTGCCTTCCCCTGCAGGGTAGGGCATCCAGTGGTACCACCAGGAACCCTAATAGTGGGAAAGTAGGTGAATTCACTAATAGAAAGAGCCTGCGGAGCCAGTCAATAGTTTGGGGTTAATGAGAGGAAGTTCTTTGAGGGCCAGAGCCCCAGCTGAGGGCCTCCCCTTGTCTTTTCCCCCTCCCAAATCACAGCTAGCAACCAACCACTGGATGAGTAGTTTGCAATTTCCCTCTTTACAGTTGGGTTGTGTTTCCTGCTATGGAATAAGTCTTCCTGCATGCTTTTCTTATGAAGATGACCACGACACCGTGTCTCCTAACTGCCAGAGTGCTGAATGGCCACTACCAGAGTCTACAACTGGGCTCTACTTTATCCGGTTAAACCTAAGGATGTCTGTAGTGGAGCGCAGAACATGTCAGACATCCAGGGGGTGCCTTTTCTTCCCATGCAAGGCTTGTCCCTTACAGAAGGAACTTCAATAAAAGCCCCAGAGAAATTGAAAGCATCCATAGATGCTGAAAACTAGTTTAACCTGGCCCAGCTCCTAGAAGAACAGCTGAGGCAGGATAAAGGGCAGGCCCAATACAGTGTACACCTTCTAGGGTCAAAAGGCATGCCAAGATCCTGGAACCAGAACCAATCCTGGAATGGGTCTGAGGTTCAAGTTCATAGCCCAAGCATGAGATTAGGAATTGTTAAAAGATGCATTTTTTTTTAATGCCATCAGAATAAACCTTGCTCACCTATTTCCTGTTAAGTTTCAAATCCAGGACAAGCAGCTGAGGTTTCCTACTTAACATATCAAGGCGGACCTGGTCTCCAGGTTCTCCCAGCAGCCCTCAGTCCCAACCTGTTACAGGGTACAGCAAGCATAGCATACCCTGCCCTCTACCCTGAACTCTCCAGCCTAGGGACTCGGTTGCCCTCCACCTAAAGGCTCTTCCTAATATAATCTGGACATTTTGGTTACTTGCCCTCTTTTTGTACCTTTGGCCTCCTGGTTGCTGTATTTGATTCTCCTCTCTCCTTTCCCTTCCCAATCTCCCCATTTGAATGGTTATATCCAGATGTGGAGTGGTCTCCTACAGATGTGTCTGCCTCTGGCTACGCTCCCCCACTTACCTACAATAAACTTCCTCTTCCACCCATACCTAGGAGCAGTCACGGCCTTTCCTCTCCTCTTTACTTCGATTTTTTTTGTTCATCTGATTTCAAGCCCTGGGTGAGAGGACACTGAGCCGGTGAGGTGAGACAGATCATTAATAAGGTGGGGAAAGAAGCTGCTGACGAGGACTCTAGAATCAAATTCCATAGATAGGAAAGCCAAGTCTTCAGGAGTCTCCCTGCTTGGGAGCATGAGCACCGTAAGCAGCCTATGCCTGTGTGGGACCACTGTGAGCATAGCCAGCATCAGTACCAGAGCCACAGCCTGCGTGGGACCACTGTGAGCATAGCCAGCATCAGTACCAGAGCCACAGCCTGTGTGGGATTACTGTGAGCATACCCAGCATCAGTACCAGAGCCACAGCCTGCGTGGGACCACTGTGAGCATACCCAGCATCAGTACCAGAGTCACAGCCTGCATGGGACCACTGTGAGCATAGCCAGCATCAGTACCAGAGTCACAGCCTGTGTGGGATTACTGTGAGCATACCCAGCATCAGTACCAGAGCCACAGCCTGCGTGGGACCACTGTGAGCATACCCAGCATCAGTACCAGAGCTATGGCCTTGGTGACCTCAGGCAAAGCAGCCTCAAACCTGCCTCAAAGGGTGTCTCTTCTGCCAAACAACCACTACCTCATGGGTCCTGGAGAACTGTTTCCTGCACACCTGATCTACAGTTATGATGAACTCCAGATGTTGTAGTCATGGCTGCCGATGGATTACTATGGAATTCTCCTAGCAGCACCCACGGCCATTGCCTAGAACAAGTAGAGACTGAGGGATGCTGGGAGAACCTGGAGGCCAAGTCCACTTTGATGTGTCCGCTTCCTTGTGTCCTTGGCTTGAATGTTAACATCTCCTAAATTAAATGTGAATCTCATTTACTCTATAAAAGAATATATTATAAGCTAAATTCAAGTCCACTTTCCGATTAGTTGGAATGTGCCAAACTCAGTCTTTGGGGATGGAATTAGGGCTGGGGAAGGGAGGAAAAAAAGAGTGTGTGGAGAAAAGAGAGTTGACCCAGTGACAGGAAGAGAGAAAAGAGAAAACAAAACAAAACCCAGACTGTGAATCTGAAAGGCAGAAGAACAAGAAGCATAGAGGAGAAAAGTTCAGTGGGAGCCTTTATCTTGGTGTTACTTCTTGGCTGTGGCCAATACAACTGCCTTTTGGTTCTGATTAGCTTTCTCAGCATTTAAAAGCTCAATCAATTGTTCTTGTCTAATCTACAAAGGAATCGACACACCCAGGGACTCAGAGATTATATTTTCCCAGTTACCTTAGCCAAACAATAAAGCAATATCACTCACGGTGTGAAACAGGCCTCGGGTCTGGAACCAGTCAGCCTTTCCCATCTCTGTCTTTGCTGTGATATGACAGTTTTCCCCCTAGTAACAGGAAAAGCTGTGGTTTTGCCCTAGGCCCAAGGGCAACACTGGAGTGACATTTCCTGATAAGTTCTTCAAGCAGAGGCCAACACTTTCACAACTTCATGCTTTCCAGAGAGGGGAGTTAGTTCTGTTAAGGCTGCTTGAGTTCTGTAGCAGTCTGTCTGTCCACTGCTTTCCCATTTGAAAGGCTTCACAGGGGGTGGTTAGGATTCCTAAAAAACTTTCCAAAGAAAATTGGACAGTTTCTTACATTAAACTACATTTGTTACCAGGGATCCTAGGATTGATCCAAGATCACTACATAATTCTGGCTGTCCTGAACTCACTATGTAGTGCAGGCTGGCTTTAAACATGCCCTGATAAACTACATTAATTAATTACCAATAGACCAGATATCTAGAAGTGTGTACAGAAAAAAAGACATAGAAGTGACATTTGGCGATAATGTATGGGGCTGGTTGGTATCAAAAATTAGCTCAGAGTGTAGGAATAGGGTGGATGTTTAAGTAGCCACAGGAAATGCATTGGAGATACTGTTGTTAAGAAGGAATTTGCGAGGTAAAGAGAAACAAGATTGAAACATGAGCTTTAAATGAGTGAGCCAGGGCTGTGGCTGACCCATTACAATAATGAAATTAGTTCAAGTGGCCAAGTTCTATCAATAACACCTTTCTCCTTCTAGGATGATGCTCACTGTTGGAAGAATGCTCTCACTTATGAATGCGTTAAGTCATCACAAAGCACCAACTCCCCAGCTCTGAGATAGTACTTCACCTAGGCAGTTTTGATTAGAAACAAAACAACACCAAGCCAGTGCTTAGGAACACCTGAAACCCTTTGAGACACATTTTTGACCTGGAGTAAATCTGACCCATGTCCGCCATGCAAATGTGGCCATCTTTGCTCTTGACCAAACACCCTTCTCTAAGGGAGGTTGCATGTCACTACTTCCCAAGGCTCATTGACTGCAAAGCCTCCCCTCCCCTTGCCCCCCAGCCAGTGTCCTCAGACTCTGTCCTAAGCTTTTCACAGGTCATTTCCCACTCATGCTTACCCCGCTCTTCCAGCCAACCTAGGCTGCTCAGTATTCCTCAGCGATGCCTTGGGTTTTCCTGTCTCTGCATCTTTGCTTCCAAGGCTTCCTCATTTCCTGTACAAATCCTACAGCCACCAAATTCCCACAGCACATTCTTTGTGCTCCTGGCTTTCCTAGCCTGCTTTGTTTTACAGTCATGTGCCTACCTGTCTGGCTCTCCCTTTATATTTCCAAGTTAGAGACCAGCAACGGCTCTTCCCAGCATGACTGCCTGCACTAGTTAGCACATCGGCGGCTCGAAACAGGAGCCCCATAAATGTATCTTGGACTGGATTCAACATCCTCTTAATAGCTACTCTGCTTTGTCAAAAGTCCCCACTGAATGCGTTTGGGATCCAGCGTGTTACTCCCAACTCAGTGTGACCACCGCAGAGTAGAGTGAACTATTAATATTTCTACTAAGGACGCACACAGCTATATTTCTCCCTTTGTAGCCATCGCTTCCTACTGTTGGTTCGGATTAAGCTTTTAGTCCCAGGAGCTGCTGCCAAGCTCGGTGGCTCCCATCCTGTAATTGCGCAACTGCCTTTTGAATCTAAAAGTAGAAGTGTACATCCCTTGCCTGCTGTACTCTGTCTCCTTGGTCTCCGTCCAGCGCTGCAGCCTATTGAAGCAGATTTCATTGTGAGTGCAGGCATTTGCTGTGAAAACCATCTTTTGGGGGAGGGGCCTATGCCATCTGAGACACCAGCAAAGGCTTCCCATGTCCCTGGGTTGCTGATAAAATAAGGAACAGGATGAGTTTTTTGTTTTTCGGTTTTTACATGGGATGGTTCCAGGCTACCATAAAACTTTAAATATTCGAGATAGAAACACCCAGTTGTGTTAAAATCTACATTGCTGTCTTTTGATATTGCTTATTTCTTTGTTAGGGACAGGGTCTCACTATGTAGTCCTGACTGTCCTGAACTCATCATGTACCCTAGGCTAGCCTTAACTGTGCCCCGGTCTTTCTGTGTCTACCTCCTGAGTTGTTGGAATTACACAGGAGCCACACTGCATCTGGTGACGTCACTTTGTATCCAACCCTGCCTTACTGATAAAGGTAACAGGGAAGGTTCTGCATGTTTCCAAATAGCCAAAACACATTTTATCAGGAATCTCACAACCCAAAATCACCGTGGTAAAGGAGCATGTTTTAAAAGATAGAAACAATTCTCATAGTATAAAAGCTATTACGAGATATTTTTGGGGGTGCTGGGAGAAGTTAAGGTTGAGCTTATAACTCTAGGAAACAACTTCTGTAAAAGTATCTTAGTGTATATGCTAAGTATTTGAGTTTAGTAACTGCTGACCTTTGGGCCAGATTACCTGTAATGCCAGTTACCAATCAGAATAAACCTGCAGCCAGAAAACCATTTTCCCAGATTAATGGGGACATTTGAGTGATCTGTGGGGATTTGAATGGTCTGACTGACAGTAACAAGTGGTTCAACATCGGCATCTTCAGCTGCAAGCAACATATCACATAATTATCGAGAGTTATCAATGGCCAGGCTGGTTCTACTTTAAGTAAACCACACAGTGTAGCCTTTAACTTGCCTTAAACTTTTATTTTATTTTATATTCAACTTTATTGTGGGCGCTGGTGATAGACCTCAGAGCCGAGAACAAGTTGGAGCAAGCGGTACCCAGTCACATTCCTAATATCACTCTCACTTTAATGCAAGGGGGACTGAGTTACAGAGACCATAAACCCACAGGGACTCCACAAACACCCCTGGAAACCAAGTCTATCATCAGAAAGCCAAAATTAGCCATCTACAACTGGGTCTAAGCTAGAGTCGAGGCCCTCCTGGTTTGGCAAGTGGTACCAATGACCCCGAAAGGCTCACTGGTATAAAAAGCGACACTATTTGTTACTGGTACAGCCAGGACTGAATGAAAGCTTCATGTCCTTTGCTAACACAAGTCAGCTTAAGGCTGTTCTTAAGGGTACTAAAGTGAAATTCGTTACATTAACAGCAACAACAACAACCCCCCCACCCCTGCCCTTGCAAAGTCATGTGCTTCCTTGACAAACTCCTTCCCATGCCCCCTATTACTTTCTCTTCTTTCTCTTCTTTCTTTCCTTTTTTTTTTTTTAAAAAAAAACTTCTAATGTCCTGTAAGCAGCATCCACAAAGCTGGGACGAGCAGGACTCCGGAGCATGTCAACTGAAAGCATTGGAGAAACAAACATGCGGTACCTCTGAAATTGGCCAGTGATGGCCAGTGGGGATGCCAGGAGGACCTGGGCCCTGGCTAAAGAAATGGTGCTCTCTCGGCTGATTCTGCATGTCTGCATGAAAAGATTTGACATTTTCCACCAAGAAAAGCAAAAAGAGGTTTGGAGTTTATGTTCATGGTGCTAAAACAGAATCTAAGAATATTGCGTCTCACCAACACTAGCCCAGACTCAGGTAAGAAAAGGAGGCTTGTAGTCTAGTGTGGTGATACATGATTGGACAGTGGAGAGAAAGGTGGGGGAAAGGCTAGAAAAATGGAAGAGGAGGAGAGAGAAGAGAAGAGAAGATTCTGGAAGGAACAGAGATGGAGGCAGATGTGTATGTTTCTCTTGGCGTGTCTCTAGTTTGAGGAGGTTGTTATTATTCCTAAGGGTTTCTATGGGTCTTTTTATCTCATATAGAAGGGCAGTTAGAGCTCTGTCCATTGGATGTAAGCTTATTGTGTAGAGGGTTTGTGGATTGAGAATGTAATATATAAACCTGCTTGATAAGCTACCGGGCTATGGAGTCATGTTTGTACCAGGCAATGGAGGAAAGGAACACACTGGGCGGTTACATCCACCCGGGACAGAGGCAGCAAAGGGGACGGTAGAGTGAACCGCGCCAGAGTACGTAGAGGAGGTGTAAGGCCGCCAAGTTAGAGATGCCAGCAGTGCCAGATGGCCCCATGTGGGAGCCGGCAGAGCGCGGGATAAAAGGTTGAACCATCTTTTTAATATTTACTGCAACAGTCTAGGTCTCCATCAAGTCGCCCCAAGCTTGGAGTCTTTCCATCACACTCACTAGTACTCCGATTTCCACCACACAAAAGAGCTCCTGATGTGAAAATGGCTCCTACAGGCAGCCATGGCTGGGTCTAGTATAGAACTAGATTCTGGTAGCCCTTAAGTTTATCTTCTTAAAAATCAAGCAAAGTTACCAAAAATAAGCCACGGTGGCCTGTGCATCCTCGGCACCTCTCTTTGGGCCCCAGTGCAACGTTTCCGATGCCAACGTCTTGTCGCAGATGAGGGAGGTGAAGGGGCTGGAGGCCAAGGATAGCAGCCCCCTGCCTCCCCTCATCATCATCTTGCCAGAGGAGTTGGATATTGAATGAATGAATAGCCTCAGCCCCGCGGTTGCTGCTGGGCGAAACTCGGAGCACAAACTCAGTACGGGATAGAAAGGAACGGAGCAAGAATGTACACACTGTCGCTGTAGCAACTGTTTACTACGGCATGCTCAGTGAAAGCCCGGAGCTATGTAAGGCTGGGCAGAGAAGTAAAGGAAATGCTGTAGGTCATGGCGCCGAGAGGCATGTCAATCGTTCATGGGAAGTTGCAGAACTTTGTAAACTGTCTCTTGGATGCTGTGGGTAATCTTTCAAAAGAGCATTAATGCCAAGTATTTTAAATTGGGGGGGCGGGTGGAAGAAAGATCAATGGGGTGTTAATGAATGAAGACTCAGATCATAGACAGTCCCAAGTCTTGGTTTGAGGCATCAGAACTTTCTCACTGGCACAGACAACCTACACTGTGTTGTCTGTGTACCTGGCCAATCTGGGGTGTGCTTCTCAGCAGCCCCAAGAGAGGCCTCAGCGTGGCCAATCTGGGGTGTGCTTCTCAGCAGCCCCAAGAGAGGCCTCAGGGTCCCTCCGGAGCAGATTCTGAGTCTTCTGAGGTTAAGTGGATGAAGGAGAAGACATTAACATTTTCCATACTCTTAGCTAAGCCTCCTTGGCTCATCAGAGATGCATGGATACGTTTACTGCATGCTAGCTGTAGGGGCAATAGACAGAAAGCAACCAACACAGTGCGTGTACTCTTGAAGCAGTCCAGGCAGATCTGTCTCACTGGATGTGAGGCTGAGAAAGGCTTCTCATGTGGCAGGAGAGGAGAGGAGACCCAGAGGAGGGGACTTGGAGCTAATACGGTCTAAGTTAGTTTTGTGGCAACACTCCTGGGGTCAGCTGGGGAAGCTCACCTCAAGAGAAGGCGTGTTAAATCCCTTAAATGTGCCAAGTCAGATCAGTTCCCGTTTGTTTACAGACAGACTTGACTGGAAGTCAAGGATTCAGCTGTGGTCTTGTCAGAACCAAGACTAGGTTAGAACTAGTGTGAAGAGAAACAACAGTTAAATAGGTTTTGTTTTTGTTTTTACGCACGGACATGGAAACACAGGAAGATCCCAAAGGCTGTTGAAATATTAAATATGAGATATGAAATAACCCAACTTTGGGGGGTTAGCATCTCTCACAACTCCTAGCATTTGTTTACCTCTAGTAAGAGCCATCTCCTAGGGGAAAGGCATGAATGGGAAGCCGCAGAGGTGTGTGCTGCTGGGAGAAGCTGCCCCCTCCTGCAGACATATTTACAAAAGGACGTGTTAGGGGATACCGTTCTTGAGCGTGCATGGTCATTCAGGATCAAGAAGTCTGGGGAAACTTGAGGAGGCCATCTTAGAAAATGAACCGAGAGCCAAATGAGATTTCAACCTGCGTTCTCACCCAGCTTTTTCAAGCTGTTCCCCTTGCTCTTCCAGCAGAGGCGCTGTGGTTTTCTGCCATTTAACCCAGACCCTTTCCCAGCGCTCAGGGCAGCCATATTGATTTCTTCGGGGTAAAGTTTGGAGGTCTTAACTTTATTCTGGGGTCGGGAAAAGGAGTGTGCATGTGCTCTCCCGTTCTACAGTGACTCGGGAAGAAGCCCTGCTTGCTACAGCAATGCCACCGAGCTAGATCGCGTTACTTCCTTTTTCACTGAACATTCAGGCCCAGTTCTTGCTCTGTGGGGAACTATGGGAATTCTCTAGAGGCCCACAGAAGATGTGAATCTAGTGCTTTGTGTCTGTAACAGAATACCTGTTACTGATGCACGAGATGAAAAGAGCACGCTAATCACACGCAGTTCTATTTTTAAGCGATTGTGCTCAGTTCTGGGAGAGGGAGAGCTGACCTCTCCCCTGAAACTTACTGAGAGCTGGCTACTCTGTTGTGCTGTAAATGTAGCTCCCAGACTTTGAGGACTGGTAGTCTTAGGTACTGAGGGTGACCAAATGGTGGTGGTGGTGATGGGGGAAGCATGTAAAAGTGTGTGTGTGTGTGTGTGTGTGTGTGTGTGTATTGTGTGTGCATGCGTGCCCGCTCTGGTTGGAGCTGCAATGCCAAATTTTTATCATTCTTCACATCCAGAAATGCCTGTCAGAGAGGCAAACTAACTGGCAGGCAGAAAACTTGCATGTCATGCCGAGTGTTTTCACGGCAGGCTGACACACTCATGTGTCCTAGGGCGGATTACATGCCGTGGCTTTAAGCAGACATTCCACCAACATTAACCAAAAGACTGAGTCGCTGAATCTTTCCAGGAAAGCACGACAGAGCTCTCTGCCTGTTGGAAGAGTGAGAGGAAGAGAGCGAGGAAGGGAGAGAGCGAGGAAGGGAGGGTTGAAGGAAGGGAATTCAGCTGCAAAATTGGCAGTAGATTATAAAATCTCTCAAGTTAAGTCTCTCTCTCTCTCTCTCTCTCTCTCTCTCTCTCTCTCTCTCTGTCTGTCTGTCTCTCTCTCTCTCTCCCTCCTGGTCTAATAGTTCTCAAGGAAGCAGTACCAGACCTGGGAACATTAATACCTTCTCCCACTCCTCCCAAAAGCACCTCTGTAAAACTGCAGTGTAGAATAGAATGCTTTCGAAAGTGAAAGTGGGGATATTCACACAGTGCCACAAAAGAAATTAAGACTGTTAAGAATCTCAAATAACTGCTGGTGGCAGTCCTTAGGGATGGGATTGTTGAACACAGTGGTTTTTGCATTTAGGTCACAGTTGGCTAGAAGAGGGCAGACAAACTGTGGGACCACCTAACTACAACTCAAAAGTGGGAGGGGATCCTGGAGACAGTGACTTACCGGGTAAGACCTGAGAGTGAGGAGGGATGTCAGGTGAAGAAGCTGAGAAGGGTTCAGGTAGGCACATTGGCAAGAGTGCAGGGTGTGGCTGGATACAAGGGAACTGAGATGGAAAGACCAGACAGGACCCATACCGAAGGCATTTGGAAGTGTGGACTTTATTCCAAAAGCAATGTAGGGAGGAAGCGCAGAGCTGAGCTTTGGAAAGATCATTCTGACTTCATGTAACAGAAAAAGTCAACAGGAAAAGAGGCAGACTCTGGAGAGGGCTGGGAGAAGATCAGGCAGACCAGAAAGAAGGTCACTGTAGATGAAGATCAATATGGTGCTTTCTGGACAAGAGTGCAGGAGGAGGCTACAGTCAGAAGCCAACAAAGGAGGTAGTCTCAGCCAACATGGCCAATGGAGGAGAAACTCAACAATGGACCAACTTTTTGCCTTAACCCTGAGTTTCTTTATTACCTCTGGTAACAACAACTTCTCTTTCTTTTCTTCCTCTTCTTCTTCTTCTTCTTCTTCTTCTTCTTCTTCTTCTTCTTCTTCTTCTTCTTCTTCTTCTTCTTCTTCTTCTTCTTCTTCATCTTCTTCTTCTTCTTCTTCCTTCTTTTAAACAAACTTTTCTATAGTTCTCTTTTCTTTAAAAATCTAAAATAGGTGATTTCTATATGTTTATATTCTTTTTAAAAACATGTGTGTGTGTGTGTGTGTGTGTGTGAGAGAGAGAGAGAGAGAGAGAGAGAGAGAGAGAGAGAGAGAGAGAGAGAGACTGGGAAAGGTGGCTCATGCCTTAAATCCAGGCACTCAGGAGGCAGAGGTAACTGTGAGTCTGAGGCCAGCCTGGTCTACATAGTAGTAGGTTTCAGACTAGTTAGAACCACACAGTGAGACCCTGTTTAATAAATACCAATGCAATAAATACCTGAGACTTCTAAAGGAAGAGATGTTCTAAAGCTCATCATTCTCTGAGAACTCTACTTGGAGAAACAGATCTCATTCAAGTGCCGAGAAGAAGAAATGTGCATGGGAATGTTAGAGTAACTTTCAGAGTCTTTAAGCCCTAAGTTTGCATATTTTGTCCTGATGCTTCCACATTAACAGTCAGAACAGAGGGAGTGGTAACTGAGGAAAGGAAGGGTGGTCTGCTCTCTCCTGTCAGTGTCTGGGGATTGGCACATCTTTGAGATGCACTGGTCTGGACTTTCCTTTAGGGCATTTTCTCAAAGTGGACTATACCCTGTCCTTTCAACATTGCTGGGGCTTGTTTTAGAACAGATCTGTTGGAATGAAGAAGCTCTTGAAGAAGACAGATGAACCTTTCTGTAAGCTGGCAACGACTTACAGAAAGGCTGGAGCCCCTGCCTTTCATGCTCCTTTTAATCCCAAATGCCTCTATCACAAAGCACTGGGTGTAGATCACCATGCCCAGTGTTATGCTATACTGGGGATCAATCCCAGAGCTCTGTGCTTACAAGTACTGTGTCACCACTGAGCTACTTCCCAAGCCTCACCCCCAAACCCGGGAGATGGTGAAACTTAAGGAATTCAAAGTATAAGTGTCTGGAAGAACAAAATACTAGTCCCCGAATCTCTCTCTCTACGTGCTTGGTCTTCAAAGAAGGGAACCCATAAAAATCCAAACAGTCACCTTAATGCTAGTTGGTGCCTCCACCAAATGAAACATTTAAGTGGTCATGTGAGGCTTTTCTAACTCTGGTGCTGCAGGCAAATGTTGATGATTTAAAAGATAGGGTTCCAAAGCCTTCTCCCAATCAACATTGGCATGAAAGGGAAGCCACAGAGTTACCTCGATAAACTGGGATGTAGGAAACAGCCACAGGTGATAATTGTGGTCCCAGTGCCTTTTCTCAAAACACAACTGTAGTTATGACATGAAACGAACCTCTGAAGTCTGGATTCTCATTAAGGAAATGTCCTTCAGTTGGATAACAATCTCCCCTTTTCTGGAGAGAAAAATCATCATCGTTGAAAAAGTTACTGACTCTCCCTCCCCCCCCCCTCTCCCTCCCTCCCTCCCTCCCTCCCTCCCTCCCTTCCTTCCTTCCTTCCTTTATTTCTCCTTGCTTGGTTTTTAAAAATGGCTTGGTTTCATTCATGCTGGTTTTGAACTCCTGACCCTCTTGCCGCTCTCCTCTATGCCCCAGGATTACAGGCATGGCCGCCACACCAGGCTCTGTCTTAAGTCTACAGTGGGTAGTGAGTCAGAACCCACTTGCCAATGAAGATTTTCCATTCACGGATGCATTTGTGCTCCTGCCTCTTTCTTTTGGTCAATGTTTTGAGTGATTTTCAGATGCCAAAGGAAATATTCCCCTTACTGAACAGTGCATCTGAATTTGAGTATATCTTGATAGAATGTCAAAAGTAAAAACATTTGTTTGGAAGAATCGAGGATACTTTGCTCTAGTGAAATTCATGGCAGCTAATGTTGCCCTTTGTACATAGAAAATCAGCAATTTATTTCATTTAATTTCTCTTAAGAGGTTGGATCGTGACTGGTATGTGACTGAAATTGGAAACTGGTCAAAAGTGAGTGTTTGCTGAGAACTTGCAGGACCCAGAGGGTATTTCAAGAGGAAAATGATCGAATGTTGACTCTTATTTGAAATGGGGAGGGGAGAGAGAGAGAGAGAGAGAGAGAGAGAGAGAGAGAGAGAGAGAGAGAGAGAGAGAGAACAGTTTCCAATAGAGTAAAGGAAAACAAACGAAAACGTATTTCACAATAGATAATGTTCCCTAGCCCCTGGGTTTTACTAGAACAGAGAGACAGGAGGAGGTTGACTAATGACAAGAGGGCTTTGGAATGGAGATCAGTTCAAGCAGAAACATTCTGTGGAATCAATTCTACCCCTCAATAGCACAATTAATGTGGGGAGTACAGTGTGCTTTTAAGTTCCTGCCAGTCCCTCTGCCTTTCTCATGCCAACCACATGGTTCCCCACTAAGGCAGGGGTAAGCTTGCACCTGCAAGCTTGAACACACTCTCTCTTTCCCCCTCAGAAGTAACTCTTTCAATATTATTTTTAGGCACTGTTGAGCTAGAAAAATTTCAAGGACTTAGGAGAGACGTGGAATTTCCTCCTCTAAAAACCATAAAGTGACACTGTGATGTATTTCTCCCTGTTGCACCAGGAAGCCAGAGGCATCCTAAAGAGTTTTTTACAGTCTTGCTGGGTGCCCAGCCATGGGTGCAAGTGGCAGGACCAGGCTGACTGCAAAGCTCAAAGCAAAGCCACTCCTGCCTTCCTGTGTCTTGTACTTGGAGAGGCAACCGGTGCCGAGCCGGGGAAAGCAAAGCGCAGGGTGGAAGAGCCCGCACACACCACAGCAGGCAGACAGGGTGAAACAATGTCTAACATTCAGATTTCAGAAAAGCTTGAGATAGTCTCTCTCCCTCTCTCTCTCTCCCTCCTACCCTCTGAGGGTTTGTATTTTATTATGCCCCTGTGTGGATTTCAACACAGAAAAGAAAATCCGCAGAAGCAAAATAAACAGAGGAAACCAATTGTTAGTGAAAAACAGACATCCCTTGTTATCACAGAAAGCATGCAAAATACAGTCAGTGTTCTTAACATCCCAGTACATCCTTGGTGTCATTAATTACACCAGTGGAGGGTTTAAGGGTGACACTGTGGTCCTCCTAGACATCAGCTTTGGAAGACTCAACCATCTTTCATTTTTCCTTACCAGCAGTGCTCTGTTTCTGTAAAGTTGCTTGCACTTCAGTTTTACTAGGGACTCTTCTGGGTTTTCTCGAGTGAGTTTAGTAGAATGCCCTAGAATCTACACATGCGTCATAGTCAAGCTTCCATATCTATGAATTTCATACCTGTGGATTCATTTGGGAAACACTTTCATTTGTCCTGAAGGTGTACAAGCTTTTATAAAAGTTTCCATGCCTTAACGGTATTTAAATATTAAGTTCATCACAGGTATTATAATCATATTATATTATATTATATTATAATATGATGGGGAAGAGCATATAGGTTACATGCAAACACTACAGCATCTTGTTACCAACTAAAGTCAATACTGAAGAGGCAGGCTAGAAAAGGAGAAGGGAGAGGAAGGACCTTCTCACTCCAGAGTCTGGTTGAAGCTTCTTGGTAGCTGAGAATCAAGATTTCTAACATAATTCATGGCATATGATTAAGGGCTCTTCTCCCTTCCAGATAATCTACATTTTCCAAGGAATCTTATCAGAAACCTCACCATGTGTATATGCATGTGTGTGTGTGTGTGTGTGTGTGTGTGTGTGTGTGTGTGTGTGTGTGTGTGGTCTCAACACCTTTGTTCAACCCTAGTGGCTCCTAGTTTTACCATATCAAATCTTCTTGTAAGATTATAATCCTATTCAAGGTACTTCTAGAGCCACCCTAAATCTTACTGAGAGAGAGAGAGAGAGAGAGAGAGAGAGAGAGAAAGTGGACAAATATCTTAGGGGTTAAGAGCATCTTGCTCTTGCAGAGGACCCGAGTTTGGTTCCCAGTGCCCACACCACATGTCACAGTTTCAGGTGATCTCATACCTTCTTCTCACCTCTGTGGGCATCACGCACAGACATGGGGTACCTACAACTAATCAAAAATGCAGAGCTGTGGAGCCCAGTCCCAATCTACAAAGAAACTCTCAAACCAAAGGCTAGGGATCATTTTATAAGAGGCGGGGAGGGAAAATCGTCAGAGCCAGAAGATCAGAAAATTGCTGTGAGATTCTGTCTCCTAGTAATGTCAGAAGCCACGCCCATAAAATCTCACCAACATGACGGCCTAAGCACGACCTGACCAAAGTAACGGACGGAGGAAAGCCCATGAGGCCTCAACCCTACACAAAGAACTACAGGCAACTTGGGGATGCTGATGGCAGGAAAGATAGTCTTTCCTCAGGGGAAGAGTACACTAACTGGCTATCCAAAACCAATGGTCAACCCCTAAAGCACAGACAAGTAGCATCATGCAGACAGAGCAGGTTGTAGTTATGTGTTTAGAAATATACATTTCTATACATATATGCTCTCGACAAGCAACTAATGAAAAAGGAGCCCTGAATTTGAAAGGCAGCCAGGAGGGGTATATGAGAGGCCAGAGGAAAATGATGTGATTATATTATAACCTCAAAAATAGAATAAATAATTTAAAAGGGAAGATGCCTGTTATTGATACCCGCTCTTCACGCACATGCACAAATAATAGCAAGTACATGTGCATGCATACACTCATGTATATACACACGCATACACATGCACATAGGGTTTTGGAGGTTATGCAAGACAAACAGTATAAAATGTGGATTTTAAGTGTTATTTGTGCTTTTGAAAGAGAAAGATGATCTTTTCTGGCAGACTCTTAAAAACAGACCTGCAGAAAACAAGTGCGTCCTTTCTGGATTGAAAACAACACGCTTCAGGTTTAAGATCTCAGAAACAGGAGCTTACAGGGTATCAATTCAATCTATTTTCAAAGGTCCACGCAGCTTGTAGCAACACAGTCCTTCTGTGAGGTGGTCTGTACCTGGACACCAGGCAGCCTGTGAAATCCACTTCATACCAATGGGGTCTGGGTCAGCTCTCTGGTCTTAGTATCCACATTCCTCAGAGGCAACTCCTGTATGTATAACCCAGTGGGCTTTCTGCTTTGTGCCTTTCCCCACTACTCTGACCCCAACCACCTCCTTAGGTCAGTTACAGGGCAGCTGGAGAATGTCTTACCTAGGAGACAGCTGGCTGATCACTGCCTCTGACACTTGTCCTAGATAACTCAAGTATTTGAATGACTCATCTCAGAAAGCAAAACCAGACACGGGGAGACCGTCTAACTCAAAAGTCGCAAGTGAAGAGCTTTGAAAGCTTTTCCAAATTATGAAAACGAAATAAAACGCAGAAACAGTAATGGCAGGATAAATTGTAGTAGGCTATATTGATAGGCTAGTGTCGAGCATTTAGAATATCCTTGGAGTTTTGTTCAGCCACAAAATTAAAATCATCAGGTGCAATGGTGCTTGCCTTTAACCCCAGGACTTGGGAGGCAAAAACAGTCTGATGTCTGTGAGCACTGAGACCAGCCTTCCCCACAAAGTAAGTTCCAAGCTAGTTGGGATCACATAGTGAGCTGTTGTCAGAAAGCAAGCAAGCCTGAGGGGGAAAAATGAAGAATCAAAGACAGACACCATGCATTTTCTCATTTGTGGGTCACAAATTGCCAATAGGTATTCCCCCCACACCAGACACACACACCCTTCACACAGAGTAATTGCTATGTAATCTAGTGTATTCAGTTTTTGAAGGGTAATTTTAACACAGAAAGAAGTGACTACAGTTCAGTAACAGAGTGGCAACATGAATAAAAGAGGACCAGGAATCCGACTGGATGTACTTCCGATGACGATCTCCAATGGCCAACACAGAAAGTTCATAGGTAGCTATATCATGAGGATATCTGCAAGTCTGTGGGAGTCAATGCCAATATGGGGGGTAAGGGGAGAATAGGGCAGTATGGTCAAAGAACATGATAGATTGGCATAAAAGCATGTTTATGAAATCCCTTACCACATACAATAAATATGTTAATGAAGCTTATATTTAAATTATACCAACCTTTACATTTTTTATTTTTGAAATTAAATGTAGGTACATCATTTTCCCTTTCCTCCTTACCCTTCCCCTATATGTTCTTTCTCAAATTCATGGCTTTTTCTTTAATTGTTGCATGCTTGTGCATGCGCGAGCACAAACACACACACACACACACACACACACACACACACACACACACACACACACACTTCTAGATAAATAAATGCAAAGTGCCCAGTCTGTAAAATGTGACTTGCATATGATTTCCGGTCTGACTACTTGGCACTGAATGACCAATTAGAGGGGCATTTCCCTGAGGAAGGTCATTTTTCCTTCTCTCAGCATTCTCTAGTTGCCCATGGTTCTTTGTCTAGGGTCAGAGTTTTTAAATTTTAATTGTATAAAGTCATATAACACAATTATCCTCCTTGGCCTTTTAAAAGCACACAGATCAGTAAAGTTAAGTTTATTCAAACTGTTGTGTTACATGCATCATTTTAAAATTAACTTCATTTGTAATAACTGTACATAAAGAAGTAAACACATACTGTATTCTAATATAAAAATACACATTGACAAATTTAGAATCTATATTTTATGGAGTTCTGCAAAGTGTACATGTCTAGGTTTCAGCTAAAACACAAAACACATAAGAGCAAGAGTCTGCCTGGGCTTTAGATGAACAATATATACTTTAAATCACATGTCACTGTTTCGGTAAATATTAAAAGAGTGGTAACCTTTTATCCTGTGCTAGTGCCGCCACCATCAGGGCCACATGGCACTGTGGGGTATCTTTATCTCAGCAGCTCCAAGTTGCTGCCAAGTGCCCTCAGACCCAAGCAGTCCGAGAGTCGTTCTAGCATCCCACTTTGTCACGCTGGTCTCTAGAGTCATAATTTATCTCTGGTTAGTGTATCTCCCGACAGCTCTTTACTAGCCATAAACTCTCTGGTTCCAGCTACCCAGCAAAATCAGGGCTTTAGAAGTCCAGCATGGGCTGGCCTATCATGGTTCCCCGCTACAGACTCTGCTCACACTCCCAACAACCGCGCCCTGGGAGTTAAGGTATAAACTCCCAACTATCCTGTGAAATCATGACTCAATAAACTAATTTTTTTCAATCGGGTTTATATGTTAAATTCTCAATCCACAATAAACTCACAACCAGTTGGTAAAGATATAAACCTCCCACCTAGATAAGATAAATTGACCTATAGAAATTCATCCCTTAAAAAATATACATAACTATGTAGGGCCAACTAAGACCACTCGTATCTGGGTCACCCTACTCTGTCTCCATCTTGATTCTCCTTTCCTAACCCTTCTCTACCGCCTTACAAAAACTTTGTCCCCTTTTTACTGTCCAACTATGCATGGCCTTGACCTAACTTGTGCCAGCCCTCACCTGCATCTTGGACAAATTATATGCATAATAATTGCTGTTATTATTTAGTGTATAGAGGGTTTTAAAAGTCTAATTTTAGCATACAAAGGACATACAGTTCAATACTACACAGACGGGATCTGAATCGGGATTCCTCCAAGAGAGTTAACAGACTACGGTACGCGAAAAGACATTCAGTGTCGTCATCTGAAAAATCCCAGTTAAATCTCAGGAAGATAGCATTTTGTACTGGCTTTGATAAAAATGTATATGCCAACAAAATAATAGTCCCTAACAAGTATTGGCAAGAAAGTGGCAAAGACAGACTTGTTCTACTTTGGGTGGTTAAAACAGTGCATCTGTTTAATAACTACTCTGATTTATTTTTTAAGGCAAAGGAAAGGCACTGTAAAGCACAGAGATTCTATTTGTAGATACCTAGGAGAAAATGATATGCCTATAAATATTCATAGCAGCCTTATTCATAATAGCTAAAGCTAAATAATGCCAAACAAAAATGAGAAGAATTGAAATGTCCACTGATGAACTGAAAACTCAGTGCGGTTTGTCCATCAATGAACTATCAACCATCTATAAAAAGGACCAAAAAGGTGATGTGTGAGGAAAACATGATGAGCCTTGCAAACATGCTAACATGAAAGAACCACAAAGGAGCATGAACTGCAGGTACAACCACACTCTTAGACCTGTGGACAAGTGAATTATGAACATCCATTACTGTGTGCCTGACATTGAGGCAAATGGAGGAATTTGGGGATGCTGGCAAAGGAGTACAGAATTTCTTTCTGAGGTGATGAAAATCGCTCTAAAATTGATAGTCATTATGACTGTGCAACTTCATAAACATAGTAAAGCCCACTGCACTGTAGACTTTTACTTGTAAGTGTCAATACATTGTAGCAAATTCTAACAACCCTAAAAAAATACGTGCAATTAAAAATACCTAAGGCTGTTTGTACTAAGACTCATATAAATGAAGTAACTTGTCTTTCAACTGTGAATTAAGTTTCTATCATTTAAGGAATAGGGCAAAATCATATAGTTGACAATTTGGGCAACAAAATATGTTCTGACAATTAGACGGTTTGACACACTTTGATACATCACATCTGTCATGTAAAGAAGATGTGTTCACTGGATGGATGGATGGATAGATGGATGGATGGATAGATGGAGCACTTCCCAAGCATCTGATCTCATTCCCTGAGGTCAGATGATTATTTAATGGTAAATTATATAGTAGCTGCAAGGTATATCCCTACAGAAACCCTGTACCCCATAAGGCATATGTAGATTTTTTTCAGCTAAAATAAAATAGCCCTCAGTGCCCATTTTAGAGGAGGGAAAAATAATAGATTAAAGGTAGTAGATCAAATTGTTTCAATATTGGGATTTTTTTCACCACAACATTGTCATTTCTCCATTTTTCTAGTTTTTTTTTTTTTTTTCTGAATACTAACAGAAAGGAACTCAGCAGCTCTGAAGCATCATATACCTATGTAGTATTGGAAAATCTGAAATTGTTAATCATACTTAGATTTAATAACTTTACATTCATGGAAAATAAATCTTGACTTCATAGGAGTTATGAGTTCCCATGGTAAATATTTTTGCATATAGAATTCAATATATAAAGGTTGGTTTTTTGTTTGTTTGTTTGTTTGTTTTGAGGCAGGTTTTCTCTGTATAACCTTGGCTATCCTGGAAGTCCTAGAACCTGTTCTGAAGACTAGGCTGGCTTTGAACTCATAGAGATCCACCTGCCTCTACCTTTCAAATGTTAGGATTCAAGGTACATGCTATCACCTCCTGGTGATAATAAAATGGTATGAACATTTTAATTGTTTTTACAACAATATTATGCATTTTATATTGCTTAGGTACTGCTACATTAAAGTCTGTCTTGTTTTTTTTAGGGAGGTGGAGCTCAAATCAAAGGAATGAATATGATAGTTAAACACTGGGTCCCAAGACATGACTGAAATTCTAGTCCCAAGTAAAAAGGAGCCAAGAGAGAAATATAATATAGGAGCTGCTGCTGCCTCCAATTTTTTTTTCATAAATTCTCAGTGTGGGGTGTAGGAATGCTGACACTAGGGGTTTGTTTTCTATATTGATGACTATGTTTCAATTTGGAAATTTCTGCAGTATATTCTAAGTTATCCTTAAGATAACGACAAACCAGCTTGTGGCACACCCTTAAAACAATGTGTTCAAACTGCAGTTCAACTAGAAACCATCCAACATTAGCAAATTCAGGTTATCTGTTTTTTTTTTTTTAAATCAATCATTTCAAACATACAAGGTATTTGAACAATTAAACAACATCCCTTCAATTATCTGCACTATGCTTTCCAAAACTAAGCCTAGCGCATTTGCTTTGATGTCCTTAACACATTTCCCTAACTTCCGTAGCTACTACTCCGGAGAGGAGATCCTTGCTCTCAGGTGGAGTCAGCAGGGGCAATTTTGTGCCAGGCCTGAAGGCTAAGCTAGCTCTCAGAGGAGTCAAGGGACTACAGTGGGGCTGTGGAAGAAGTTGTGTCAAAAGGCAAAGCACCCGAGGAGGAAGGATGAAGTGTAGAACATCGAAAGAGGAAGTGGTCAGGGAAGCAGTGCACCACAGAGCTGGCACCGTGGCTCGTGAAGTCTGTCAAGGGTCCCATTCGCCTTGCCAAGAAGTCATTCATTAGGCAATGCAGAGAACAGGCCAGGCAAATGTTCGCTACTCTCCTGAAGCCTTTGTAAGAACAGGAGGCAATGGTGTTGCAGTTAACTATGAAACACAACTTGCTAGAGCAAAGATGGGGGAAAGCCAGGGATGGCTTCCTGGAAGAGGGAGCAACTGAACTAATTAGGGATGTAGTTAAATGGCAACACTGGAGACCCTAGGTCTGGAAACCAGAGGACAATTCTACAGAAACTATAAGTGGTAACTGACAACCCTAAGTACACAGCAGAACCACCTTGAGGACTAACTATTAAGTAAACATCAATTTTTGGGGTCCCTTTCTGACCGGGTAATTGAAGGACTCTTATGGGAAGAGTGATCTGGGGCTGAGTGCAGCCTCCAGAGGGTATGGTGAATTTGAATGGGGCAGTGAGTCTTCTCAGATCGTGAGCTCTGGATGTCAGAGGGCCTAAGACAGTTATGGTGGTTAGCTTCCATAGACAACTTGATATAACCAAGAATCATCCGGTGAGAGGGCTTCAGTGAGGGACTGTGTACATCGTGTTGACATGAGGACATGTCTGTGGAGGATTGTCTTGACTGTTGTAATTGTTATAGGAAGCACTGGGCCTCCTTCACAATGTTGCCAACAAGGGTTATTCTGCCGGTCCGTTACCCTCCATATCCCAACTGTGAATTAACCTCCATAAACCAGACTAAGAATTCTTGGGGGACAGGGCCTTTGCTTTCTTCACTTAGGATATCCTTAGGTCCTGGCAATAAAATACCTGACATATCCAGAGCCTTAATAACTGCTTACTGAGTGAAGTTGTGGCACTGGAAAGATGCAGTTCTGTGACAGCCAGATTTCGATGACCACCCCTAAAATCCTGCTCATGAACATTGGTCTCATTTCCATGATATCTGATGCAAGTTGCCCGGTTCCTTGGATGGGCTCTTCTTACTGTACCCTAGGACTGCTTCGTTCAGGTAGTAATGCTTCAGCCTTCTCTCCCACATTTGTGAACAGCTTCTAGGAGACGTCATAGGAACCCCCTGGAGGCTCCAGATGAAGTGTCTTCATGGACGACTCCTAGGTCTCCATGAGTTGGATGTTAAGGTAGAGGCTGAGTTTTCCCCAAGTGCTGCTAGTTGTAGTCAGTCCCAATGGAATCCAAGGTGCCCTCCATGGGCTGAGTTTCTCAGGGAAGACTGAGAAGTTGTATAACCAAACGATAATATTTGGAGTTATGCAGCTGTGATCAAGGAAATGGGATCTCTTGCTGCAGGGCAGAAACCAATCGCCCCCAGTGGTGAGTGAGGAATTCTCTTTGGCTCCATGCTGTTTCTGGATTAACTTTCCGGGTTATTTAATTTATTTTAATGGGAGAGTGGTGGATGCAAGAACCATAGACAAAGGAGGCTTGTGGAAGCCACAGCCGTAATTACAAGCCCACGAGCTTGAGTTCTCTGTTCTCGCTGTTGTGTTTCCATATGTGCAGTGGGTGGACAGCCCTTGCTGTCACTGCTCTTGCTGTCAACAGCTACTGCTAGTTGAACACATTCCAGGGGCCAGGCAACATGCAACCCTCACACGGAGCCCACAACATGCACCCCACTATCTATGTTACTAAAAATGAGAGCGAAGCCTAAACATACCCCTCCCTTTAGAGTGGGGCCATCTATCCCAACTAACGGAAATGAGTAAATGGCTTGCCTTGAGTTCTTGTCCATAAATGCCCAGAGTATTCAAATTGGCCTTAGATACATGCCAGATACTTGGCAGACCAATACTTCAAAATATTAAATTTCCCTTAGCTGACCTTGGCTCTCACTTTTTGCAGGCGCTCCACATGTGTTTCAAAAGCCCAAGAATTAAGAGTTGCCTTGCCCAGGTTTTTGTTCTTGATTACTTGTGTTAAATGACAAAAGTTTAGTTTGCATTGGTTGTGAACTATCATGGTTCTGAAGCCGGAGCGCCACACTCTGAGGCCAAATGTCTACTTCATTCATATTCATTGTTTTCTCAGCTAGAAGAACCCTTTGCTGGCAATTCTGGCTTGTTGGCTTTGTACATAATCGATTCTTTCCTCCCACAGAATTCACTGGTCTACACATTTGAAAGGAAAATGTCTAAGTAATATTTGACCAAAGAGAGCCTGTCACATGGGGAAGGGGACCACAAGGCAAGTGGGTATTTTGTTTTTTCTGGTTCTTTAAGTTATTGCTTCTTTTATTTTGGGTACAAAGAGAACCATTAGTTTTACAAGGACAAGTGAGTTCCAAGGATCTCCTGTTCCTGGAAATGTCTGGGCAGAAGCTGGACAATCATTTGGAAGGGAAACTGTATGCAAGGGTGAGCATCAGTATTTCCCAATGAGAGGTAAATATAGGGTTCTGGAGGAAGAGAAACACTTTCCTCTTTTATAGGAAATCAGACAGAGAGTGAGAAATTCCCTTTTCAGTCTTTGGGTTAGGGGAAAGAGAAAGCCCTCAGGGTTAGGGTATACTGAACATCTTGTGGACACTGCTAATTATATCTCTTTTCCTCCTTAATATGACGGGGGAGGGGTCTCAGGCAGCAATGTTGATTCAGGATGAGGCAACATTATAATTTATTGTCTCTTTCACAAGATAAAGGATGGGGGCTTTCCATTCTTAGTAGCGATTTGAAGCAATGTAAAAATTGTGTTAACTTGAAAAAATGTTTGCGGGGAATACGAGTGACATCTTTGCTGGTAAACTCTAGAGTAGTTGACGTCAGGTGGGAGACGCCTCAAGTGAAGAAAATCAGATTTGGAATCATGTTCTAAAAAGTGAACCAACGGGAGGGGGAGGGTGGATATGAGCTGCATACACATTGTATACAGACATGAAGTTGCCAAAAAAAGAAAAAAAAAAAAAAAAAAAAAAAGAATTAAACTGCCTCTTCCTTTTGTGGCTTGGAGAGTACCAGTGAAATTGGTTCTCTGAGGATTTGCTCATGTACACTCTTCTGTGAGTCAAGGAATTTTGGGAGCCTCTCTCCATCTAAGTAGACATACACAATAGACCCATGTACATCAACTTAGGGACTTTCTCTTTGTATTCAGGCACCTCCACTGCCTAGCTGACTTTCTGACATAGAATAAAACTGTGAGTGAATGGGTGAATGAATGAATGTAACAAGATGAACTTCATCTATTTTGTGATCTAACCTCTGGTATGCCCCAACACAGGCTTCAAACTGCTGCTCTCATAAATGTGCCTCATACACCTCTCTCATCTCTGTCACTTATACTACACCCCATGAGAGACTGTCTGTCAAAAGCTTTATTCTTACAGAAAACTGGGGCTGATGGCAAAGCTTTCCTATGCCGACTGGTTTGCTCAAAGATGCACACTTCAGATGAAAACACAAGAAAGCACCAATTAAAAAGAAAGAGATTCAGGAGTAAGGCTAGCTATGTCCACTCAATATAACCAGACATGGCATTTAATTACTATCCTGTGCATTGAATCAGGTTAAACCGGCCAAACCAACTCATATTTCTGGCATGAAATATCTAGTTTGGCTGCTTATCCTGACCAAACCAATAGGAAATGGTGCCAAAGCCTTGTTTTATTGTGTGGGGGTGTTGGCATAGACCCATTCTTCTTGTCTGAGAAAAGAAAGAAAGAAGAAAAGGTACTTGAGTACAAATGTAGCCACTGGGCTTTCTCCCAGATTCTCCCTGGAGCTTCTGGAACTAATACACACCAGGGATGTTTGGGAAGGCTGGATTTCAACTCAGGACAAGAATGTGCCTCACAGAGCTTTAATGCCTCAGCTCACAAACACGAGTGTTTCAAGTACAAAAATTTGACTCAGAGCTTTTTATGTTGGTCTGGGATGTAGCTCAGTGGGAGGAGAGAATGTTTGCCAGTCATGTACACGTTGTGTGACTAGAACACAACAAACGAAGAAACTAATGTTAAGAAATAAAACATGACGTAGTGCCGCTCTGTGTTACGTATATTCTCTTGAATCTTTGACAACTAAATGCAATCATGATTTTATTCAACTTAATTTCTATCTAGCAGACCCCTCCCCCGAAAAACTTTTGAACTTGAGAGAAGGTTTGAAGCATTTTCCCATAGGAGAACTTCTTGTATGGCTGTGTGACCTCTGATTTCTTACTATGATGCTCTTGTCCGATATGTAACAGAACAGCTGGGACCACACTCAGAAGATAGAGGGGAAAGCCTTCCCAATCACTGTTTGTTTAACAGTAATGAACATGGCGTCCAGTAGCCAGTTCCACAGGAGGTGAACTGTGTTCGATTTAGGATGACCAGTGGGTAAGTCAGGTAACATAAAATCCAGTAGAAGCCTGATAGAGGTCCAGAACCAGCGGGGCGTTTCTCAAAAGCAGTAGAACTGACAACCAAGCCTGTGTTTTGACACTGTACTTCAAGGGTTGACTGAACCAGGGGATGTCCTTTGGTTGGCCGCACTGTCCCTCTTTTGTGAATTGTATCAAAACTGAAAACTTGGGAAGATCTCTTCAAACCTTAGATAAGTAAATTCTCTTGAACACTATGACAGCTCGTTGAAGCTGATTCATTTTATATTTCTCAAGTCTCAACGGCCTCCTTGTCCCACTCTCAGCCACATTATTCTGCGGTGCAGTCACAACCTACTTAGTCATCTCACTTAGCCCGGCTCTCTCTCCGGTTGCAGAAAAATAGTTCCCTGTATCCATGACTATGAAAGTAGGGAAACATGAGGTAGCCTGGGAGAGCATCTTCGTGTGGACACAGTCACACACTTGATGACTGCAGGATTGAGCATTGATTTCTTTTTCATTCTCGAACAATGGAACCTTACTTTGTCACCTCCCAGGGCAACACATTTCCCCAGTAACATTTCCCAGGACACCCAGGGACCCTCTATGGGCTCCGTGTAATTTGCAAATATTTCCTCTCTATATTCCCACTTTTTAAAAATGTTTTGTATTTTAAAACCACAAAGGAAAGTCTCACTGAATCAATCAGTCATTTTAATTGATCATAAGTATCTGAATTACTGTGTAGCTTGGGGATTAATCCCTGGAGACAAACACTGTAAAACCATCTTTGGTTCAGTTGAACTCTGCCTCCCCCCCCCCCCCGCCCATTCCTTGACCCAGTCCCCGAAGTTTGACCAAAAGTTTTTTTTTTTTTTTTTTTTTTTAAACCACTGAAAGGGATCAGATCAGGGGAATTTTTTTTTTTGTCTGAAAAATTATCCAACCAAAGCACTTGTTTTTTTTTTAAATAAAGTTGGTTATTAAGTATCTAAAACACAAGGAAATTCTACTTCAGGGGAGAGGTCAACTAAAGCTGTTTCTAAACTGAAACAATGTTTTTCTTCTGTGACAGGACGAGGGGTTTCTGGGTGTGTCCCACCCAAAAGGTTTTTAGCACACTTGTGGGAAAGCAGAAGCAGGGGTTCCTCTAGAGAACTGATAGCAGACAGGAATCTGTGTTCAGAAGAGCGTACCCTCAGCCCAGAAGTTAGCTGCTACTGATGACGTGGAGGAATTCCCTGCTTCACTCAGAACAGTGTTGGATATGGGCTCTGACCTAAGTGATTTCTGCAAAGAGTTCCCCCTTAGAGGAAAAATAGTTAATAAAATGAAAATGTGTCCCATGCCAACGTTTAATAAAGTATCTGTAGTAAGAACTGTAGCTTCCATAGTTACTGCTAGTCAGCAACTGACCAGTCCAGTTTTGTAAATAGATACCCGAAGAGATGAGAGGGCTGGTTTATGGGTCATTTATCCTCCACTCTGAGCTTATAGACATGCAGTTACTTGTTTAAGGCCCTGGACAAGTGGAAGCCAGCTCAGATCTGCAAGGCACCAAGGAGCACCCTGAAGGTTTCTGTGCATGTAATGGCTAGCCCTCTAAGGCATGTGGTAGTCAGAATGTTGCCCTCTGACCTTTTAGTTGCTCTGTGAAGTTTTTGTTACACAGAAAGCTTGAAAGATTCCTTCTTTGAAAACCCCTGGAAAGAGGGAGAGAGATGCAGCTTGCATAGAGGTTCCCAAGGACACTGACCACAGGTAGAAAAAGAGGCCAGGGTCAAAGTACCTGAGGTCTGGGACTTTAACTACAAACCCCAAAACCATCCTGTTGGGGAGATGTTTATGAAAATTCTCCAAGTCAGAGATGTGTAGTGAGGAAAGAGAAGAGTGGGCGGGAAGGAATGGATGGTAACAATTTTTTCCCCCTGCAACTTCTTGCCCTTTTTATATTCGTCAACCATTCAGCTAATGACTCTTAAACCTGTCCCCGTGCAGAAGTAAGCTGTGGCCTCACTGTCACAGCAAAGAGATCGTACCCTGTGAAGCTTCCACTGGTTAGAAATCAAAGTGTCTGTGGATAGAGTAGCCAATGGGGATATATCCCACTCCACCCCCATTCTCCCACCAGTATAAAAGGGAATGGGGGCGGACGGGGAAACTGGAGAAGGAAATGAAATCATGCAGGTACACCAGGAGGAGATAAGTGTTGGTGGCAGCGGAGTTGGTGAGTGTGTTGTGGCATTACCTCTTGATGAGGCTTCCAAGAAGTCTCCCGCTCATGTCCTGGTGGCTCTGAGAACAAGCATTCTTGCATCAATAGCTAATAGGCTGTCCAACCAGATGTTATCTGGGTGGGATAAGAGGGTGAGAAAACAGACCTGTTGTACGCTGTTGTCAACTACATCACTATGGTCAGAGAGAGGCTGTTTGTGTGGTGTTTAGCAGGGCACCTCGTTCACGGTGAGGCAGACCAGATTACGTGGCTGTTTAAATCCATTTCCTCTTGTGATTGGTAAAAATACGAGAGTTCATAATCATTCATGCATTAGTAAAGCCTCCTTTCCGTCATCTCCAGGAGACATTTTCTTACATTTTTTTTTCAAGAACAGAGCATGCATCCAGCTGAAACCTAAAGCATTGGCCTTTCTAAGCATTCTTTTGCCATAAGCACACTTAAATGGAAAGAAAGAAAAAGAAAACACACAGCAAAAATCTGTCTATGACAGGTACCTGTGACGAGACTGGAGATGATCAGGGGTAAGACCAACATCTGTAGCATCCGCATCAGAAGCTCTCCAGGAAATGAGAAGTACTTGACCTCCCGGTAGCTCATTTTATATGGTCGGAGGGCAAATCCAAGGATTGTACCTGAAGGGACAGAAAAGAAAGAGAGAGAGAAGGGAAAAATGAGTCTTTTAAAACTAAGGCAACAGCCTCTGGAAGAAAATGAGCAAGTATCTGGCCGGTGGTTATTCAAGTTTGACAAGAGTAATTTATTTAAGCAGCAAATATTTATACAGCACTGGGAGCAAGGGATGTATCTGTCTTTGCAGCCATTATGTGGAAGGGTTTGTGGAGTCCAGGACTTCCAGTAGCATTTGCAGAAAAAAAAAGGCTATCTGGGCTGAGTAAATGAAAAATGTCTTTGTCTAACTTGAATGCAGTGGGACCCGTTTTGACCCGACTTGGTGTAGGGAGGAAGACTAAAGTATAATCTGGAGACAAATCAAAGGGTCCTGCGCAAGATAAAATGGGAAGAAAAGGCCACAGGAGAAAGTTCGAGAAGAACAGATGATAGAATTGTATAACCACTTATAAGACACAATTAAACTTTCCTTTCTAATTAAAAACAAACCAACACCCTGATGCTCACACTGTAACTCTGTTTCAGCATCTCCCCTTTGTACACACCATACCTTCTCTCTCACAGCCCCTGATGCTCACACTGTTACTCTGTTTCAACATCTCCCCTTTGTGCTCACCATACCTTCTCTCTCACAGCCCCTGATGCTCACACTGTTACTCTGTTTCAACATCTCCCCTTTGTGCTCACCATACCTTCTCTCTCACAGCATGCTCTTGACACTGCCTTGACAACTATATTGCACAAGAGGAGCAAAAACTTCCCCCCCAAAGTTTCTTCTTGAGAATTCTATGAGGGGTGGGTAAAGAGAAAGGAAAGTAATTCTCGTTTTAGCTTTCCTTCAGTCTAGAAACTTTGAAATGCTTTTTCAGAATAATAAATTCATACACAAACTAGATGAGGCATGACACCTGCTGACATCCAGAAGTTAATATGATTATCAAATGCATTCATTCCCTCTCCTCTTTCTCCACCTTCCTTTCTTTGCCCAAGGGAATTTAGTCATTTGGATATTGCAAATATTTTCAAACATTTGCCTTGTGTTGAGATTTCACTTTTTAAGAAGTCAGAGTGAATTATAGAGAAAATAAAATACCTAATATTGAAGGATTTTTTTTTTTTTTTTTTTAAAGCCAGAGGTCAGGGGCGGGATAGGGGAGGAGTGAATTCAAGGTTTTCCTGAGAATGTAAGAAGTCCTTACGGAAACTAAACTTTCCCAACTTATTATGAAATGGCTCCTCTGTCTTAAGAAACGAAACACAAAGTTCATTTCAACCACCACTACAATTCCAATTTCAGTTCTTGGGTCCCGGCAACCACGGCCATCCATTCTCCAACTCTAGACGGTGAAGGTCTAATAAAAAAAACACCTCAATGTATGTGACTAGAAAATCCAGTTGACCCGGGTCTCAGGAAATGCAAGAGTAATACATAGGCAAGAGAGGAAAACAGATTTGGAAAATACAGACAGCTTGGAGCAGAAGCTGCCTGTGTTGGCCCTACCACTTAGATAAGGAGGAGATAAATGAATCTCACTGAGCTCTTACCGGAAGCCAGGCATTGTCAGTAGTTTTACTCCTGTTAGCAATGCAGATGCTGTCTCACAGTTTACAGGTGGAGAAACCTGATCACAGTGAATGTAACAATTGTCCAAAGTCAAGCATACCCAGGTGGCAGGGCTAGAACTTAAGGCCATGGCATTTCCACTCAGGTCTCATGCTTTCCCTCATGTCTAACCCTTCCTGTCTCTCATGATAAACCCTGTTAGCGGTCCATACTGAGTTTTATTTCCAGAATGTTCTGGCACATAATTTCATATATGGGTAGTGTACAATGACAAAGTCCTTTCCTTCTCCTAACTGCCTAGTGTATACTGAACAGTGCAAAAGAAAGACACCCAAGGAGACAGTGTCTCAGGAGGTTGTGTTCTATGAGTCTCCTTATAGCAGTGGACTAGTCCTGTTGGGCGGTGCAGCCTGGACAACAGCTCCTCTCCAGTGAGTCTCAGTTCTTTGTTACAGAGTTACAGGTTCAGTTCAGCACGTTCACATATATCACTTTCTTCACTGCCCATCTGCACCTCCAGCCCTGCTCTGGCCAGTTCCATTTCCCTCAGGTGTCACTGCCTTCTGACTTCTTTTATGTGGATTCCATTTCCCTCTCCTCTCACCTCCCACCTCTGAAGATCTTTTCCTTTCTCTCCTGCTTCCTCTTCTAGTTTCATGACCTCTAGACTCATTAAGCACACACACATACACACACACACCTCAGTTACACATATAAGAGAATAATATGGAATTGTCTTTCTGAATCTGGCTTATTGTACTTACACAAGTTCACTTTCATCCAATTTTCCTGAAAATATAATTTCATTATTCTTTATGGATGAATATAGTCCCATTGTATGTGTGTGTATTTATATTTTCTATATTTATCTGTTATTGATGGACATCTAGATTGGTTCCATTTCCATTTCCTGGCTATTGAGAATATTATAGCAACAAATATGAATGTACACTTATCTCTGTGATATGTGGCCTTATAAAAATTTTGTTGAAAAAAAATTCCCCTCCTCCTCTAGTGCTGGGGGTTTCACTGCGGCCTTGTGCACGCTAGGTATGCACCGTGACCTACAACCTTAGCCCTATAATCTCCATCTAAAAGCTCGTTCTTCCTGTGGGAGCATCAGAGGTGAGGCAGCATTCACTGTAAGGTAGTGGCTTCAGGGATGGTGCTGTGAGGAGTGAAGTTGGGTAGGATAGAAACACTGGGAATCAGATTTGTCCTGGATTAGGTTTTGTGCTTACTGTCCTTGTTTCACCGAGTGAGCCATTTCTACCCTTGGGAAAGAGAAGTTTATATTGGGGTAGGGCTATTTACTGAATCCTTATTATGTATTAATGGTAGTCTCCAGCCCTCATCCCAACTTTATTAGGCAGCTATGAACATGTCTATTTTAAAATCAATAAAATGATACTAAGAAGTCAGTTAACTTGCTTAAAAAGCCAGTAAGTAGCCTGGAAGTCTTGGAACACAGGCCAGGGCTTTTCCTACTATATGCTGGTAAGAGTCCCTACAGTGCAAATGCATCTTTGTAGCTTGGGTCTAAGGGTAGTTCAGAAAAAGTATTCCCCTGGTCCTCAGCATCTTTAAGTAGCATATTGCTCACAGCTTTCAGTCATGTTGGATTGCCCGGAGATGCCACACTAATCTGAGCTACTGTGGAACACTGATCTTTTCATCTTCTTTCCCTCATTTTTTTTTCTTTTTCTTTTTAAAGACCATATTGCTGGGTAGCTCAGATTAGTGTGGAACTCACTAAGTAAGCAAGTCTGGCCCTGAACTTGTGATTCTGTTGTTTCAGCCTCCCAAGTGCTAACTAAGGTCATAGACTTGTGCTACCATGTTTACCTTAGCAAATCCTTCTCTTAAGGAATAGTTTAAGTAACTACATGATTTTATTTAAATAAAATAGACTGTCTTAACCATGGTATGTACTCACTTATAAGTGGATATTAGCTGTAAAGGACAACTATGTTACAATCCACAGACCCATAGAAGCCAAGTAGCATCTCTGGGATGAGCTAGAAACCTACTGCAATGCAGACTCTCAGGAATCTATAAGGGTGCCTGTGGCTAAGATTCCATACAATGGGGCACAAGGAGTCCAAACCAGCCATCTCTTATATGCTTCAAGACTTCTAGTGGAGGGATCAGGACACCAACCCAGCCACAAAAACTTTGACTTACAATTTATCCTGCCTACACAATGTGCTAGGGTAAAGGGACCACAGAAATTGTGGGAGTGGTCAACCAATGATTGGTCCCTGGTTCAGCTTGAGAACCATGCCATGAGAGGGAACCTGCTCCTGACACTGCCTGGAGGGCCAGGACCCAGAGACCGGACAGCCCAGAGACCTAGAGTAAAGCCAAACACGAATAGCCAAAATTTCCTAATGATACTCTGCTATACTCAGAGTTGGTGCCTAGCCCAGTTGTCATCAGACAGGCTCCATCTAGTAACTGATGGAAACAGATGCAGAGATTCACAGCCAGACATTGGAGGGAGCCGGGGGAATCCTGCGTTAGAGGAGGAAGGCTACGAAGAGGACCTGGTACAGGACCTGCTGCATGCTGCCTCAATCTCTGTGAGTTCCTATTTGCCTTGACTCAGACGGCCTCATTCTCCTGGTGTCCTCCATCCCCTCTGACTCTTACACTGGGAGATGATGTCTCGCAGACATGTTGCCTCAAAGATACTGTTGAAGCCTGGACTGTTAGAATACACACCAGAAAGGACGAGAGCCGCTGAGCTGAGCAGGCAGATCAACTGCCAACACCTCACAGCTGGTAAACAGTGGCACTTTGGTGGGATTAGAGAGGGTGAAGCTGTCTGCCTAAGACCCCCAGTGAGCAGCTGAAGGGGCCATGGTACCCGAGCTGTCCACAGCTCCCCCTCTCACTGTCTACTTGGCTTTTCCACATCACACTGCTGGTTTAAGGAGCCAACATCGTCACGCTATGTTTGACCACTTGTTAGTTGTCTTGCAAAGCAGAACCCTTGTGAGTAAACTAATTCTCACAAGTCCTAGTGTGCTCACGTGGCAGAAAGGTACTAAGATGGCTTTGCTTAAGGAAGCCCCCCCCGCCATGCTCACAGTGCAGTGGGAAACAACGGCATTTTCTTCAGTTTTCTGCTCCTAGCCAGTTCCAGTTGTAGGCTGGCTGCTATCCTATCAGAACCAGATCATACGGAAATGCTTGGAATAGGAAAACTGCCTTTTTCTTTTCTCTTCTTTCTTTCCTTTTTTTTCTCTTTCCTTCCTTCCTTCCTTCTTTCCTTCGTTTCTTTCTTTCTCTCATGAGCAGTAAGACTTTCTGTTTCCTGATTATTTTTATCCCAGCAATGAAAAGGAAGAAAAAAAATACACTTCTCTGAAAACTAGTGTGATGCACAGATTTCTGAGTGGCCTCATCATCCCAAAGCAAGGTGAAGTCTTCTGATGAGCTGAGCTGGCTTCCTTTGGTCCAGCAGCTGAGCTCCTGAGAAACCGATGTCCGTCAGTGGAACTTAGACACTGCCTGATGGTTCCAGAGCCAACGTGAAGCTTTAAGGTGGCCACTAGAATGTCAGTGCAAAGGACACGTCTTTATTGTTGGCAAGTCTACAAAGATGACCACAGAAGTCAGAATTACTCTGTCAGAGCCAAAATATGCTTATCCAAATTTGTAGTTTGGTGACATAGAAACATGAATTGTGTTCACACTTAGTCTGCCATCTTCCACCAGCTTTAAGTGTGACATCTGAAAGCTAGGAAATGTCATAACTAAGATTATCTTTGGTGGTAAAGATCCACTGTGTGGTTGGATCCTAAGAACGGTGGTTAATTTTTGCTTAAAGACTAATTCTTGCTCATGAAAATGAAATAGGGATTCCAGCAGGCATTCAGCATTTCCCCACAGAGTGCACATAAGCACTTTCTGGGAAGACTAATAGCCAATCGTTTTCTAAACCAAGACAAAATGGGCTTATTTTTTAAAGATAAATACACACAAGAAGTTAAAAAGTGTTAAGAACTTGCTAATGTGTCAACTAACAAAATCATGGAAAACACCGAAAAAGAAGGAGGATGAGACTCAGTTGGTCAGGACCAAGTCACTGCATTTAGCTTCTGGTGAATGCTGGCATTTGGAATAGCAGCATCTTGCTAAATGTTATTACCCATAAACCCTTGCATTAAATGGATTGGCAGACGAAAGCCTTCTAGGGTCATTCCTCACAATGCCATATGCTTCAAGGAACACACTAGATAAAACAGGTAGAGCTAGAATACCCAAAGGAAATCTGCTTTGCTTTGTTCTGTTGCTTAGAAACAAGACTCAAGTCCTGGGCAGTTACGTATTGTGGTTGGCCAGGGTCTCTCGAACCTGCAGCTGCCTATGGGCCTGCTTACTACGTACACTGCTTCTATCGTGTAGGAGCATTCACAGAGAATACTCTACAAATGGTGATACTCGACTGATAGTGAATGAATGAGGCTGAGATGCTAGGCCCAGCTCTGCCTTTACCTTCCTCCCTGATGCTGGACATGCCCTTAACCTCCTATGCTTTGATAGATATTTAAATATTTAAAAATATGTAAACTAATATATATACATTCACATACATACATACATGTATGTCTCTCTATCAGATCTATCTATCTATCTATCTATCTATCTATCTATCTATCTATCTATCTAAATAAAGGCTTTAGCTATGCATACTCCTCTTTCCTTGGACTGCTATAGTAAGTAGCCTTTCAGCTGGTTTTCCTGCTTCTACTTGGCTTCTCGATAACACGATGCCCAGAGGGACCCTTAACATTTAAAGTTATCATTGATACCTCCCTCTGGTGGCATCAGGCCTGGCATATGGAGGGCTCTACAGCACCAGGAAGTCACTGTCAGCATTTGTCTGTCTTAGCTCCACCCCACAGTTACATGGCAACAGCCAAGTGAGTCGAACCCACTGTAGGAAGGGCTGCTTGCCCCTCCACCCTGTTACTCTTGCCTTCTTGCTCCTGCTCTGTTCTCTTCCCCTTCTTTCCCTCTCTTCCCATTCCTCCACCATGTGCTCATGGTCAGCCTCTACTTCTCTTCTCTGTCCTCTCTCTCTCTCTCTCTCTCTCTCTCTCTCTCTCTCTCTCTCTCTCTCTCTCTCTCTCTGCCTTTCTCTGTCTCTACTACCCTCTCAACTCCCTTCCCCATGCCCTAAACAAACTGAAGTACTCCCTTCCCCCATACCTCACCACACATCAACAAAAATATTCCTGCTCCCCTTGTCTTTTTATAAACACAATAGTCACCACCCACTCCTCCCCCCCTCGCTTCTGCTTCTACCTTTGCCCCTCTACTCCTCCGCCACCCTCTGCATTGTTTTCCCATCACTTTGAACTGATTCCACTGTTTGCTCTTTGTGAAGAAGTTTAGAGGGAAATTATGGGATGGAGGAAGAGAGAAGACTTCCTCATTCTGGAGTCTGGCTAAAGCCTCTATGAATCAAGTTCAGAATTGAGAATTCCAACACAATTAGCATTTACTGAAGACCCCCTCTCCTTTCCCTAGGCTGCAAATTTATAATCTGTTAGAAAACTCATCACAAATTCTATTTACAGAAAGAAACATGCTCTAAATCCTTTGTGCAAATTCTATGGCTCCTGGCTTTACTCCATCAGGTTATAGTCCTGTTCAAGCCACCTTTGGAGCAGTCTATGATCTCATTCAAACAGGGGAGAGGAAGAGGTTCTTAGGAAACCTTTGAGGTGTAACTTGAAAAGCCATCAAAACAGAATGGCTAATGCTAAACCTTGTGAGCGCCGCACTCCCTTAAGAAGTTTGTATCTGCTGGGCATTGCATTTCATCACACACATTTCAGCGCAGGAGGCAGAGGCAAGCAGATCTCTGTGAGTTCGAGGCCAGCCTGGTCTATAGAGTGTATTCCAGAACAGCCAGGGCCACACAGAGAAACCCTGTCTCAACAAACAAACAAACAAACAAACAAGTTCATATCCACACTTGAGGAGGTCTTATTCTTTCTCTGAACACCTCCATTTAGAGCTTACATGTCTACATTAAAATGGCATTAATATAATGTAAAATGTATTTTATACAGACTTCTTTGAGAAGCTTGCCCCGTGCTACAGTGCACTCTGTTCTTTCCCTGACAACTTTCTATTTTAAACAAGCTCCAGCTCTTCTCCGTGTTACCTCATCCCCTCCAAGGCCTGAATCTTGGATTTAACCTGAGTTGGGGTCCTCCAAAATTAGGTGAACTCTTCAGGTTTTACTGGTGACTGGTCTTCCATCTTCCTGCTGTTGATGATGCTGGGCTTCTCTGCCTCCAACTCACTATACTCAGAGAGTCACAGGTTGCACTTCCTTTAAAGTTAACTTATATGTCTCCTTCACGAAGCCCATCCCAACTTTGCTTCTCCTGAGCCAGCTTCATTAGCTCCAGAAGCTCTCATCTCTCCCCTCTCAGTATATCAGATTTATTAGTTCCCCCACTCTCTCCCTCCCTTCCCCCTCCTCACCCCGAAAAACTTACACTTTTTAAGATGAGCATCTCTGTTAGTTCTGTTCACAGACATATATTAAGTCCCGAAAACAACTCTTGTTCCATAATAGATGTTTAATGTATTGTTGAACGAATGACTGAATGAAGAACAGCACTGATTTTCTCTTGGCTGACCATGTGGAACACGCTTCCTGAAGGTAGGAATCTCTTGAGTCTGTGTTATCAGTAAATCTTATTTCCTGTTACACTCTGTGAGCACACACTACCGCAAGGAGCAGCTCTTCTGTTTAAAACAGTGTGATTTCTCCCTGCGCTGTGCAACTGGATCCTGAACAAATTATAAACTCTTTTATGTTTGAGTTTCTAGATTCCCAATTCTTGTGCACCATAGGCTGATAGGGTTGCTCTAGAACCCCAGTTCCCTTGCATAGCAGGTTTTTAGGATTGCTCTAGAACCTCAATTCTCTTGCATGGTAGGCTTTTAGGCCAGTAGAGAGCAAGTGTAGCTCTGTGGAAAGATTGTGAATTCAGTGATGTTTGGGGCCTGAACGACCAGCAAGTTAGGCTATAAGATAGTTTATGCAAATGATTTAATCCCCATAAGAAATCCACAGGACTTGTTTTTTTCCTTGATGAGTAGGTGTGGTAAGTCATTTGTGTTATAGTGGGCAATGTTACAAAACAAGCTTTCAAATGCCTTCCCTGGAAGTCTTCAAATCATACAATCTCACCAGATTCTTTTTTTTAACCTCCAATATGGGAGTACACTGGAATAGGTGATATCTAAGCTCCTTTTGATCTTTAAGATTCTCAGCTAAACACTTGGAGTTTAAAAGAATCATGCAAGCCCAAACATTATATAAATATCTAAATATTTTACTTGAATTCAGCTTATTTTTCCTAATGAATTCTAAGCTCTCCCATAATGTAAAAAAACGCTTTGCCAATTTGACTGTGACAGCTTATTTTCTATTTTTTTATTTTACATGCACAGGTACTGCACGCATGCATGTGTACCACTTGAATGTCTGGTGCCCACGGAGGACAGAAGTCAGCATAAAATCTCCTGGAACTGGAGGCACAGATGGTCATGAACTGCCTTGTGGGTGGGTGCTGGGAACTGAACCAGGTCCTCTGGAAGAGCAGTCTGGGTTCTTATTAACCACGGAGGCATCTCTCCCGTCCTCTGTTCTAGTTTTCTAGCAATAAATGATCATTTGATGGGTTGAGTAAATATTTCTATTTCAGGATTTGTCTTTCAATTTGGAGAAGTCATAAGCCAAACTCAGCCAGTCTGGGCGAACCAGGTGGGTGTAACTTTTCATTAGCTTGTTTTTACAAGTAGGTCAAAGGCATAATGGCTGATTTACCTGACCAAGAGTTCTGCTGGGCTCTTATCCCCAGCCTTTTGTTTCCGATTCAGACTTTCCAGGTAAGAAGCTACTTTGTGTTGGAGACAACCTTTCAGCTCTCTCCCATACCCCTCTGAGATTCCAGGTCTGGCCTGGGTTATCTTTTGTCCTTTGGTATTTCCTGTTGCTGAGGTGCGAAATACCTGTTCCCACTTTGCTTCACCCTTATTACTCAGAGGAACCAGCTCAGGGTGACAGATAGATGACCAGAGTGCAGACACCAGTGTGCCTGGGGGAACCTTAGTTTTGAGAAAAGCCAGGCGCTCTCTGTTCCTTAAAGCTTACTAACAACACTGTGTGAGGCTGGGGTGTAGCCCTCTGTGAATGGAAGCACATGTTTACTCTGGGTTTGAGTCCCAGCACCACCCCCGCACCCCCTCTCCCCTATAAAACCCTGTGTAAAATGAATATTTAATTTGCAAATAATCAGAAGGGTCTTTTACACATCCAACATATTGTTCAAAACAAAACAACTTCAAAAGATAATTTTTACTCTAAAGAGCACAGCCAACATCATTAGAGTCTGCTAACTTCCTGTCTTGAAAAAGATATGACAATGAGCGAGTGGAGACCCAGAATGAGGTATGAGCAGACTTTTCCAATTCCCCTTTGTACCATTCATGACCGTGTCCTAGGCTTGCACGATCAGCGAGCCATTTCTACCTGCTTCCTTTCCTTCCGAGTCTCCGTTCACTTACATACATGTCTCTGTGTAACACAAATATCTCGGCTTACTCCTATTTCTGAATTTTATCTTCTTCTCTGACACTCAGTAAGGCCCTCTTGTATTCAGATTCTCAGGCTATTGGTACAAGGAGTCTGGGGCCTGTTCATGGACTGGAGGCCTCATCTAGGACCAGGGCGGGCCTGGGAGGCAGTGGCTCTCAGTATTTTGAGTCTGATCCCCAGTGGCTTCTTATTTCTAAAGCCCTTGTTGCACAACACGTGAGCTTCTAAACTGCTAAACTGAAGGAGAAAGTTGGAAGCGGAAGGATTAAAACCCAAAACCCTGTCCCATCCCTTTTGGTCTGAGTGAAGGTCATAGATGGTAAGGGATAAGAAAGTGCTTTAAAAGTTCAGTGACTCATGCAAACAGCAGCTTTGGACATCTCATCTGAAGTAAATCCAAACTTTGGAAGGAGACAGAATACCAGAATTTGCTCAATTCTAGCTCCCAAATTGTGTTTCTTCACAAAAATTTCTTTAGTTTCCTTAACTTACCTGGCCAAGAGACACACACACAGCCAAAGCTCAATCATTCTTAAGTCTGGCAGTGAGAGCAGCAAAAAAACTTAAAGCAACAGTTCAGAGAAGCAAATTCCTATAACCTCTATGGAACTGAAATTCTGCACCAACTTCATTTCTAAGGTCATAACACACAGATCTATTTTACCAGCATGACATAATAATATCATATTTATCCAATACAATGGTATCCACCACACTGCTTTTATAAGTGACATATAAAAGCTAAAACAACCCAAATGCTCACCAACTATGGATTCTTAAATAAATTATGGTACCTACAGATGCTGCATTTAGGAGGTAATGAAGAACTTCTGTGTGTCAACGAGAAATAACATCCAAGATACAGGGGAAAATAGAAAGGCAGAAAGCAACGTTTTCATACCATGCTATTATGTGTACAGAGGGGAGGACACCCCAGAATTACAAAGGAATAATTACATTCTGATTTTTGTGTTCACTAAATAAAAACATGCCAATAATGGCTAAGCCACTGAACCTCTCAACTTAAAATAAAAAAAAAAAGTCTTACTAAATTTGTTTTTACATTAGCTTTTCATTTCTTGTAAGCAGTTGCTTTTTCATTCTGAGTTGGTTTCTTTTAAATTCCACTTTAAACTGCTTCAATGAAGAGATTCCTTCATCTGAACAGAAAAGGGAAAGCCTACAGCTACCCTTGGGAGTGGAGCACTCTGACCAACAACTGTATCTTTCCTGGCGACCAGGAGCTGAATCTAGAACTCTGAATTTAATTGTCGTTGTTGTCGTTGTTGGTGAATGTGCTGCTTCAATCACTTCACCCTTAGAATCGAGGTACCCCACACCCCAACTGAAAACACAGTACCTCATGCAGCAAAGGTGGGATGCTCTCTACTACCCAGTGCCCTATGAGAAGCACTGTGGCTGTGGAACTTACAACATAGTAGGAGTTTTACTCAATGAAGTAGTAGGAGGGTTTTTTTTTTTTTTTTTTTTTTTTTTTTTTGACAGTATTGTTTCGTTTTTCTTAAACTTAAAATGAAAACCTAGGAAAACAAAGATGAATCTACAAGAGAAAGTCAACTTAGGTCTCAGGCCTTCTCTTAGGTCTCAGGCTGTCTCGTGATAGACTCTTAATAGAGTTATATCCTGCTGCCTTTGTTCTCACATTCATCAGTGAGCTGAATAAATTAAACCAGCAAGCTGGTCAATCACAGGATCCCTGGAGTTTTTCCCTCTTGCAGTGATGAAGGGTTTGAGAGATACAAGGTGAACAACTCTGGTGAACTCACTCCTTTCTGAGTGAGGAGGGCAGGAACGGCCCATCTCTACCCTCATGAGGGATACTCGAGCCTCTTCTTACAAAGACCTCTCATTACCGAAGCCCTGATGACCTTTCTCTCAGAATGGCAGCTCCTGTCCTTTCTGGAAAGGGCAGAAGTTGGTGCCCTGGAAGCCTAAGCAGGAAAACCTAAGAAGCCTCTTGGGGAAAGGCAAATGGAGTTGCTTCTCTGGAGACTAAGAACTCAACCTTAAAATTCGAAACTTGATTGTGCGTCTCAATTTGTTGTTCCTGATTTTACTTTCAGTTCTTTGATACAATACACAGGAAAAGGGGGCGTGGCTCCCTCTCTGCCTCCACCTGTCCATGGTGTACCGTCTCATCCAAACCTCATTTGTTCTTTTACCTTCCCTTTTAACATCAAAAATCAAGAGGTTTCTTGAGCTTCTCTCTCTCTCTCTCTCTCTCTCTCTCTCTCTCTCTCTCTCTCTCTCTCCCATTTTTTAAATATGTGAATGGTTCTTTACAATATTTAATTTTTTTCAGAACTTCAAGAGCTGAACATTAAATTTTACAGTATGTAGCTTTCTAGCCTCAAAGAAAGAAAGGCATTTTTTGCTGTATAAATCTACCAAGGGACTCCATGCACTTCCTTGACCCAAGCAACCATGTTTGAAGAGCATAGCTTTTGATTGGTCTTAGAGCTGGGACTACTCTTGGCCTAGGGAATCAGCTATGGGCAGTTTTTATTGCCCTGAACCTTGACATAAAACTCTTTTTTTAAAAAAAAAAGAATCTTATTTATTTATTTAATGTATATGAGTACACTGTCACTATCCTCAGACACACCAGAGTCTCTGTCTTCAGACACACCAGAAGAAGGCATCGGATCTCATTACAGATGGTTGTGAGCCACCATGTGGTTGCTGGGAATTGAACTCAGGACCTCTGGGAGAGCAGCTAGTGCTCGGAACTGCTGAGTCATCTCCCCAGCCCAGCATAAAACTCTTAATGCTCAGACTTAATGAGCATAATGGCTCAGCTTGGTGCCCTGAGATGCTTTGTACGTTTCCTCATCTCCTGGCAGTAACCCAGCATCCCGGCTGCCAGATCAAATACCTGATGACCGACAGCACCCTACCCCACTATAAACATAGAGTACTCTTACACTGGAATGTAGTATCTGAAAAGATGGTGCCTAAACTCTGCTTGTCTCCCCCGCACAACGTGGACTCATTATAGTCTTGTTTGTACAAGTACAAAATCAAAGACTCCCCATGTTCCATCCCTGATCCTTGACAGAAGAGCAAAAATGGTTTTTGCAGTGTGCTCCCCCTATGTCCTTGAACCCTGAATAGAGAACACCCACCATCAGACACATAGCCAGATACACGAAGATCTTTTAAGAGTCACGAGAACAGAAGGCTATTTTTTTTTTTTTTTTTTTTTTTGGTTTGGAGAAACTGGCTCAAAGGAGTAGATCATCAGGCCCAGGGAAAGGGTCCTGCTGTGGTGGTCAGTGTAGCCATAAAAATAAACACCGTTCCATATATCCTGATAATTTAGAGAAAGGTAACGTGTGCTTCAAACATTGTAACACAGAGATCAGAAGCAGACATTAGTTCCAGTGTAAGTGGTGAGGAGTTATGAGCTTCGCATTCAATCATCAATTGACTAGAGTGTGCAGAGAGCAGGGGCTGTAATGAGGACTTTGAGGTGCTCAATGCTTCTGAGCTACATTGCAGATAGCCATCGGGCCAGGAGGTGGGTGGACTGGCTGTGGCTTACACGGCTGCACAGAACACACACTTCATAAACTGTAAACTCGTGAAAATGGAAGGTATTATTACTATATTATTACTATAGGCAATTGTTCTGAATGATTTGATCAACCATTTGAAAGAAAAATTAGAAATGCCTTGTTTGTATTTCTCTGTCTGAATCTGCCACAGAGAAAACATAGCAAATAAAACCCAGTGATAATCTAAGAACATCAAGTCTTCAATCGGCTTCTAAACAACCTGACTGGCTCTCTTGGGAAGCAGTCACATTCCTCTCCCTCATCTCCCAACTCTAAGGAGCTGGAGACACAAACATACTGGAGAAAAGTAAGAGAGTGGAGAGATAGAGATAGAGAGAGAGAGAGAGAGAGAGAGAGAGAGAGAGAGAGGGAGGGAGGGAGGGAGGGAGGGAGGGAGGGAGAGAGAGCAAGGGAGGGAGAGAGGGGGGTCTTCTATAGACTTCAAGTAGCATGAACAAAAACCCAAACTCCTGAGTATTACATTTAACAAAATACTGTTCCCGTAACTCCCCACTCTCCTGAGACTCATCCTGTCTGGTCCTGAGTACTCTGTGCTCTGATACTGGCTGCCTGGGGATTCTCCCTGCTCAAGAGGCCATGGAAGAAAGGGTCAGATAATGATTGGATCACTTTCTGGCTTTTATTTCTGCTCTCAAAGCCCTTCACAACTATCAGGTCTCTTCCTACAACTCCCTTGGTGTTCTTCTCCAGCTAAAGAAACAGGAGCTCCACCTCTTGAGCCTAAATCAGGTTAAGTATCTTCTCTCATTCCCACACTTAATTCTCCCAAATCCCTGGATCTGGCTTTTCCTAGCCCACACACACACACCACCAGAACACTGTGTGACATGGGTCTCTCCACGGCAACAAGCAAGCAGACCATAGGCCTTTGCATTACTACGAATGCACTTTGGCTTCATGGCTTGTGTGAAGGCAGAATGTGGACAAAGAAGCAGGCAGAGAGTTTTTATATGGAACGGAACAGAGGCTTGAGTCAAGAAACTGCTCCATAAACCTAGGTTGTCTGATTTCAGAAGCCAGAGCTCTGATCCTCTTTGCTCTGCACAGGACCACCCGTGCAGAGATAGTAGCTCCCTGGAACACTTTACATGTGTGCCAGATGTCTGCCCCTGTCAGCCCTGATAACCTTTCTGAGGGTCTGCTTCTGAGTGTGTGTGTGTGTGTACATGTGTGTGTATGCCGGGGGGGGGGGGACGGGGACGGGGGTGGGGTGAAGGCACTCTGTCTTTACTCCCAATCCTTATGCTATTTCTCCAGGGCAAGGAGATGACTTCCTTCTCTCTCAGGTCCTACTGTTCAGCCTGTGTGGAGATGCCAGGGGCTTCAGGAGGCAGAGGGACATCAGCACGGGTGTCAGACTGTGCCCACTCTATGACTCAAGCAGGTGACCGGTGTGGCCTCAGCCCTCCAGCTGATAGTAAATCATACCACATCCCCGTGGCTTAATCTATTTGGCTAACACAGTCAACTGAAGCCATGCAAGTGTCTGAGGCACGGAATATGTGATGGTGACTCTGAAAGACAGCTGCTTTCATGAAGGGCCGAGCTTATGCAGGATGATAGCCTGATATACTGCTTCCTCCCATAATCCTCTACAGTGTGCTAGCAACACCCTCTGAGTGTTGAACAGTGAACCCTGCCCACTGTCTAGTCACAGCAGGTGCATTCAGTCTGACTCAAGGGGATTCCAAACAGCTCATTCAGAATTGGAACACACTCTGATTCTTGGATCTTTCCCTTGTATGCTGACCCATGCATTGAACCACGTGGTCATATAAGAACTGGACCACCATCCTCTTTCATTTAATTATCTTGTCTCACGAATGTCCTTTCTAATGATCTCAGTCCTTCTTCTCAATTCTCACATGGAAGGCTCAGCACAGGCCTTTAGGGAAGGGGCAGAAAGACAGGTGAGCAAGGATAGGACTGCGATGCTGAGTGTGAACACCAGTAAGAACCAGTATGAAGCTATAACTAGAGTGAGATGGGTATGTCCGTGTGTGCGTGTGTGTCCATGAATGTGTGTGTGTGTGTGTGTGTGTGTGTGTGTGTGATGGGCTCTCCTCACTCTGATTCCTGGGTTCAAGTGATTCTTCGTCTCTAGAATCCTGAATGCCATGTGTCACTATGTCTGCCCAGAATCCTCCTCAATACGCACCAACACTGAAAAAGTGTCTGTGCCTTCGTTTCCTCACCTGCAAAACAAGAATAATAGAGGCGCTTCCCCTCTCTGGGTTGTCATGAGGTTGAAGCAAAGTTAATAGGGAAGAGTGTGAGGCACCCAGCACAAGAGGTGGCTGATACTGTTAGCTGACTGTAACTGTGATGAAGGACGAGGAAACTAACCCTCAGAGAGATGAAATACTTTGGGATTACACAGATACAGAAAACTACGACTAATGTAGGAGTACAGGTATAGCCTTTATCAAAAGCCCAGATTCTCACTTATTAATATGGTATATTTAGGGCTCCCCCTATGAGAAAATAGAGACCTCTGGGGTACCTGCAGACAGAAAGAGTATCTACTATAACAAAGTGTGTATGTTATCTTATTTTAAAGGTTGGGGTTTCAAACTTCTTTATTACAGCCTTTGGCTGTTGTATATTTCTTTTTCATCTTGCTCTTTATCCATCTCTCCCCACTAAACCTCCTGAGAGCAGAGAAACTCACTGCAAAGTACAGGGACAAACATACAACCTTCAGTAACTGTTAAATTGGTGAATAGCATTGAGTTGTTGTATAAGTATTTTAACTTATATTAATAGACAGAAGGTAATAGTTGATAGTATACAAATGAGATAGAAAATTCAAACTATACAGAAACGTAACCGGAGCAAAGTAATACCCCTAATTCTTCAGATACCCATCTCCTATCGTAAAGGGCATCCACAATGTCAGCTTCTTTCAAACTTAGGTACAGGCTACACACATGCCAACTTGCCTTGTGTGTGTATAATCAGCCAGACCATCAGTAAGAGAGTAAGATTCCTATCCCTTGCTGTTGATCTCATGACCCCTATTCCTGGTTCTCTTGTTGAAAAAACAGATTCTCTTTGACAGGGACACTTTCTGTCTCTTCAACAAGACAAAAAAAAACTTCCCCTTTCTTTTAGCAAGATGTGACATCACTCTAACTTTATCAACTGGAGTTAGGAATGAGAAAATGGTTTCTAGACGAGGGGAGACAGAGAGCCCTCTTAGCGCTTAGTCCTTTTTATCAAATGTTTGTATAACCAGGGAGGCACACACTGTCTGAGGCTCTCCTCACAAACTCTTCCAAGGGGACTTGGAACTTGCTGTTGTCTTCTATCTTGCTGCCAACTTTCAACAGTTATATGAGGTTTTTGTCACAGCACAACGCAGTCACACCTTGCCAGCGCTTAGAAATGGCACCCGACTACGCATTTGTCCCTGTAGAGGACGTGATGCTGAAATCAATACAATTCTCTGCTTTATTCTGGACTCATGGAGTCATGTATCTCTTTCCCTAGTCCACAGTACTCTTGTCTAGTTTTCATTTCCACATTAAATGTATATTCATCTTATTTAAAAAAAAAAAAAAAAGAAGACAGAGCAAAATGAATCAGACAAAACCGTTAAGCACCTTTCCCTGAGAGCTGACCATGCCTAAGAATTTGGAAAACTTTTATCTATGATTCACAATCACATTTTCGGAAAATGATTTCTTCTTCTTTACTTGGTAGCATCTGTCTCCTTCCCCCATTTATGTTCCTATAAAGAACAGGCATCCAGACTTGTTCCTCCCTCATTGTTTTGTTAAGGGCTAACGTAGTAGACATGGATTCCAATGACAAGTGGAGCCTTTGTTTCGGCTGGCCCCTCACTGGAAGACATACCAATAGATAACAAAAGACATCTTCCTTTTCTCTAAATCTGTTTGCTTATGAGTTGTCCGTTTGCTATTCAGGACCTTGGGTATAAGCTCTGTGGTCTTTCCGACTGTCAATGAGCTCTTTTTGTGTCTCTTTGTGTTTCCTCTTCTTGCAGCTTCTAACTCCTCAGTTTCCATTAGTAAAGCCAACCATGGGGGCATCCGGCCAACTTATCGACTCTGGCTCTGCCAACTTTGAGTGCCATTCTCACAAATCTGAGGAAAGGCCCCACTGGGCTAGGAAGTGAGAGAGTTAGAGAAAATAGCCCCTCAATCCCTGGTGTTTTCTTCTTGTGAGGAGTGATGATGTTTCTCCATATTTAGCAACTTCCTTCTCAATTAATCCAACTTCCCTCCCCATGCTCTCTTTTCATGGAAATATTCCTGTCTTACAGAATGAGCCCTTTTGGTGTTTGGAACACCATTTTTGAATAGCTGATTCTGTGTCTCTTTTACAAATATACTGAGCTCCATGCAACCAGTATTAATGCAAAGCAAGTGGATATGTATATTAAATGGGTGTGAGGAATGAGATCTAATTGTAGAAGAACCGTCATTCTTTTCCTTGAGTGTAACTGTCCGACAAATGGTAGTGTGCTAATGCTGTAGAGCTGCTGTTGACTTGCTGGTCTCCACACCACAGGACACTCCCTGTCTTTGCATTTCTCATACAAGTCAGTAGTCAACAGGGCCAGGGCAAGATGGCTCTTCTGTTAGGAGAATGGCGTTTGGCACCAGACTGACGGTGCTTCTCTTCTCCGGCATAGTGACTTTGGGCAAGCTGCTTGGTCTGTTTGTGAGCAGTTCCATCCATAAAATGAGGGAGTCTGTAGTAGCATGCCCCCCATCATAAGTGAGCACACAACACCCTCGGAGCAGGTAGTTGGACCAGTTCTGTGTAAATACTGTGCTGTGCTACCCCTCGGCTTGACAACAACCGTGATTCAGGGCATAAAATGAAGTAAGAACAAGGTAATTTGCATTGACTCCCAAGAAAACAGAAAACACCATTAAAACTCTTTTTCCTGAAATGGATTCAAGGTGGGGAACCTACTGGAGAAAGCTATTATTTTCTCTAGCTTAGTCAGGACATGTCACCTTTGAGTTTTTCTACAATGAATCGGAAACAATTACTAAGAAGGGCCAAAGGTGTTAAAATGGGGTAAATCTAAAGTCTATGACACATTTTTTTTTCTCTCCTGCTGTATTTCTCTTTGTCATTCATAAAGTCAAGTTCCTTGACAAAGTTCTATCTATATGTTATGCAAGTTTCTTAAATTTTTATGAAGTCATTAATTCTTTAAAATTTATGGATATCTTGGAGTCATTAAAATTTTACATGAATGCCTTTTGGCGGCAAGTTGGTAGGAATTTATTTTAGAACTTATTATTACTTTATATGTTTCCAGTCTCAGGATGTCTACACTGGTTGGATCAAAAATTCCAGATACTTAGGGTTTCTTTGTTTTTTTTTTTATCCATATTTTAAGATCTGTGTTGTGAAGTAGTAAACTAAGATTTCAAATAGCCGTAAAACCAAGCAAACAAAGGTTTTATTAATATAGATTGCTGTCAACCGTGCTAAATTAGTAAGAGACTGAAATATTTTAGAAATGACGTAGCTGGCTATGAACTGCTCCATGAGGCCATGAATGAAAGAGAACTGTGTTTGCAACCTCCCAGTTTACCTTCCCCAGGCACTGCATGGGAGCGTCCAAACACAGGACAGATTTGACTTCCATTTTTAAGCACCAACACTCAGTTTCAAGCCTCACGAACTAAGGATATAATTATTATTAGAGGCCCACGATCCATCTTGAGCCTCTTGTATAAATCAATGTTTAGTAGCAGTGGCATTGGATAATGATAACATTTGGCCAAGTCTTCTTTCTCTTCTGCACATAATCAAGGGATGTGCATGATGCTTACCAACAATTCTTTCTGACCGTCATGTGTTTAGCATGTGTGCTCCCAACCAATGGGTTTTTGTTTGTTTGTTTTTGTTTTCTGGAGAGGGAGGAGAAAAACCCAAAACAAACAGAAGGAAAATCCAACTTCTTTTCAAATGCAGAGGAGATTCTGAACTATCAGTTTGAAATACCTACAACCAGTCTATCTGATAACACTACCCTGCATTCAAATGTCCCACTGAAACAGGATACAGGCTTTTGTAATTTTGGCTTTGGTCCAAGGACTCACCCACAATGACAGCGGTGACAGTGAGCAGCACAAAGGCATTCCGAAACAGGTAACTCTTAACATCCTCCTTCGTGATGTTCTGGACTTTCTTCTTGGCCAGAAGCGTCCGCTTGCGTACCCCTTGCTGGAATCTCTCCATCCTGCCCCCGATCCTGGGCTCTTCTCTGTTGCTTTTAGTCATCTTTTATCTTTCCGGGAACGTTTCACGTCCTTGCACTTCAGTCTTGAACTTATCCCCAGAAAGCGGAAATCTCCTCTTTGGTGTCAGAGAGGACAACTAGAGCGGAATAGAAAGGAAAAAAGTTACAGCCTCCTGGGCTGAACAGCTGGCACCGGCGCACAGGATGGCAGACAAGGGCGCCAGAATCAGAGAATTAGAAGACCCCGAAGAGCTACGGAATCACGCTACATTGTGTATTTTACTGCACTACGTGTACAAAATAAACATACAGTTAGAATAGAAGAGAAAAGGTTGTGTTCCAGTTCCAGCTTGCTCTTTCTCCTCAGTGAGTAAGGGGTCCTTTTAGAGTTGGATGAGAGCAAGCACCGACATTCCCGCTCTGTTCTCAGAGCCTAGCCAAGTGCCTTGCACAACTCACACTCATTAAGTGCCCGGTTGAACTAAACAGACAGAAAATTCCATTTGAGAACTCGAGTCTTGTGGAAGACATATAACTACGTCAAAAAAAAAAAAAAAATAAGGGAAGGGAATCATTGAGTTACTGACATGTAGCAATTGGCATATATAGTGTGAGTCTCTGGATTATTTATTTATTTATTTATTTATTTATTTATTTATTTATTTATTTATTTATTTATTTATTTCACTGGGAAAGAAACATGAGCAAAGTAACTTTTAAGTACAGCCATAGAAAGAACGCAAGTGCCCAGGTGACGGTAGAAGCAGCTTTTACAGGGACACCTTTTCGGTGGAGTTAGCACACTGCCCTGGGCACATCTATAGATGATCGAAAATCACAAACCATTTTCCTATCGTTATAAGTAGGAGCATAAAGCAATTTGTGCTCATGGCAAACCCGCGAAGCACTCGAGTCTTCTGAGGAAACCTTCACTGCTGTCTCCGTATTTTGAAATTTGGGATTTTTTTTTTTTTTTTTTTTTTTTTGGAACAGAGGAAGAGAGAATCCAGCTTTCATTCCAAACATTACAGCGTGCGGTTTCTGGTTTCTTTAAAGTGCTCTTAGGTTATTCAAATACAAAACGCCTAAACCATTTTCCTTGCTGGAAGTCGTGGGCTTCCTCCTGCCGCGGTGCAGGAATCCTAATCCCTAGTCTTTGGCTACGATCAGCCGCGCCTGTGGACGTGTGTATCTGGCAGGGTCGGAGCCAGCGTGTGCGTGTGTGGGGGAGGTAGCTGCAACTCGCAGGCTTCCAGTAAATCTAAGGGTGCAAAAAATATATATAAAGACTTAATAGTTTTGACTTTTAAATAAAATTGCAGCTGAGGTGATTGATATCATCAAAACCTGCAAAGTATTTAGTACTTTAAACTAGATTAAAAGCTTAAAGAGGAGAGTATAAGAGAGGAGAGTCCAGATTTTTTTTTTCACTAATAATTCTGATGTCCTTAACCCGTCAGTGCCCCTTCAAGTACACCAGTTCAATCTTGATTTTATTCTAGATCTCGAACCTCCGTCTACCCCCTACCTCCAACCTGGAACGACTGAATTTCAAACTCAGAGAGGACTGGGCTTGCACTAGTTAGCACACGCTGGCTGCTCTCGGTCCTAACAGGACCTTACCTACCAATATGGCTAGCTTTACTCCGGCGCTCAGCAAACAGAAAAGTGGGACGCGAAACAGAGCCCCGCGGGCTACCGGAGGCTGCGCTTACCTTTTCTGACTCTGTGATGGGTGGAAGACACCCCAGGCTACGTCGAGGTGAATTCCCCAGCAGGTAGCTCGGAGTAACAGCTCAGCGAGCGGCGGGGCAGGCTGGCCCTGACAACATGCATGTGCTCTGAAACCGCCACTTACTATCAGGGAACTTAAGAAAAGAGGCGGAGCCTGTGCTGGGGAAAGGGGGAGTGAGGAAACGAAAACAGCAGCAGGAGGAGGGGGGAGCCCGAGCTCCCCGGAATATTGATTAATTTTGGCACAACAGGAGCATGTTCTATGGCTTTGTTTTGCTCCTCAGACCACGTTCACGCTTTGTTAGTTCACTTTCATTCGAAATGCAAAACCAGGACCTGGAAGAATCGAAAACCAGAGCGCGCACACACATGGACGCTGGAAGTCCGGATTAGAACGTGTGGAAGACTTCTCCAAGGCCACGTTTAATTACCTCACTTTATTTCAGGTTTCCTCCCCCTTCAGGAGGGTGTTCTTTTGCCTGCTCATACAACTGTTGTAGCACCCCACCCCTTTAGCACTGGGGACATAACAAATTTCTTGGAAGGATCCTGAATACAATTAAGTATAGAGGAGAAGGCTTACTGCCTCCACTCAACTTGTATAAAGTTACTCAAAACACAAGGTGAGACATGCCCCTGTTCTACAGTTTAAAACCCCAATAAAAGAACTCTGATTGGGCTCTGGCTGCCTGCTCTGCGAAAAGCAAAAGGTAAGAAACACAAAAAGATCAGGACGGCTGCCGAACGTCAGGATTTCCAAAGGCAAGTTGCTGTTCGGTTGCTTCTGTTTAAAGGATGTTCGACGTCTCCATCCCCGTTTTCAGGAATTAGAAAAGTTCTCTTGGTTTTGAGACTATATCTGGTATTTTCTTGGCCATTTTTCTTTTTTTGTTTTCTTGATCTCTCTCTCTCTCTCTCTCTCTCTCTCTCTCTCTCTCTCTCTCTCTCTCTCTCATTTTCTGTTCTTTCTGGCGCTTGTGTGTGTGTGTGTGTGTGGTTGGTTGGTTTGTTTTTGGGTTTTCAAGACAGGGTTTCTCTGTGTAGCCCTGGTTGTCCTGAAACTCACTCTGCAAACCACGCTGGCCTCAAACTCAAAAGTCCACCTGCCCCTGCCTCCCAAGTATGGTGTGTGTCACTGCACCCAGCTTTGTCATTTTTCTTAAAAGGAAAACGGACTGCACAAAGAGACAGCCTATGAATAAAAAATGAATTGTTGAGAGTGACTTACCCCTCCCTCCTCACATTTAAAAACTTGTGGAGGTGAGAGGAAAAAATGGCTCACCAGAAGCTGGTTCACCAGGATCCCCACACCAAGTCCACTCAGTTTCTGTGTCTGTCATCCAACATTAAAATATGTATTTTTGCTCCTCCTTAGCAAATCCAGGGAGCTATGTAAAAAAAAAAGTTCCCTGCCAACCTTAATTGTTCATGTATGTGCTTTGGAGCACCTACTGGTTGGAAAGCTATGGTTGGTTGTACGAGTGCTTGACCTGTCAAATTAGCAGCAATTCTAACAGCTTCCTAACATAATACCACTCTAATAACTTAATGGAAATCTTCGGTCTCTTGTCAGCCTCGGTCTTGGTGATCTTTTCTTTCCCTGGTCCCTCAGTTCCCTTTTCCCTTAACATCTGCATTCCGTTGCTTCACACTTAATTGGCCTGTGCCCTTCATGCTAAGATCATGTCAAGTCTGGGCTTCTCAACTAAAGGATAAGTTCTTTGAGGGCCAGAGTCTGTCTCCTGTCTGATAAACAGCGAGCATTAAGCAAGCCTTAAGACTGGCTGATGTGGTCTAAGGGGTCCCATCCCTTAATTACCACTTCCTGTGATAAGTCAAGGCCTCTGTTACCTGTTGCTACCTTGGATGCACAGACACTGTCATCTAAACCTGAGTCACGCTTTTGTCACCTCTATACTACTTCTGCATATGATTTACATTTCAAGGAAATTGGGAAGAAAAACAGGACACTTTTAAGTGGCATCTCAGTAGCATTTAAATCAATAACATACCCTTTCTGCTTCACCTTGCCCATCTTCCAAATCCAGAAAGAAAAAAAAAAAAAAAAATCCGAGGAGAGCCTGCCTGGTTCCCCCCACCCCCACTCCTTAAAATTCCTAAAGCTTAACTAAAACTATTTTACTATTTCAATTTGTGCAAAAGGCACAGGAGTCTGGTGTTCATGGAGAAAGGAAGTAATTCTCCCTTGAAAATTTTGTTGGTTGTAATAAAACCTAATGAGAAAATGAGAGGCAAGGAGTCTCAATTCAGAGTTTATATGAACTGCAAGGTCTGGGGTTGGGCCAAATACTGGGAATGACTTCTTCTGCTTGTACTTAAAAAACAAAACAACAAACTATAGCAGTAACATACTGGGCAACCTGATTTGTTCTGGGTTCTCCTCCCACGGACTCCTCTACTTTATAAACTTTGAAATGATTGCCCTCCGCTTCTTCTTAGGAGCGCCAAAGAAACGAAAGATCAAAACCAGTATGAACCGAATGTTGTGTTACATTTCAAGTATTTGGGTACTGGACACAGAGCGCTGGAGGCATTAGCTCCGGAGTGTGTGGCAGAGGCTGGTCCTTTTTGAGAAGAAGTGGCTAACTTTTTTTCTTTTGAGCATGCAAAGACAACCTGTGGTTTAGGTAAACTCTCTTTCTCCTGGGAAAACAGGACAGCCGAAACAACAAAGCAAACCATGGGAAAGTGAGCCCCACCCCCACCCGGCTGCCTATCCGGCAGCAGGAATAACCATGACCGGAAGTACTAAGACATCTACACGACTGTCAGACTGTAGAGCCGACAGTCTAACTTTAGAGGAACGGGAAAGACCCTACTTACCCCCAGTGGGTAACTGTAGACCAGATAGGGAGAGCAGGAAAAGAGGCGTGGCTGAGGGTAGATGGTCTTTTATTTTGCTGGATACATACACACATACTCCAGAAATATCCGTAGTGAACCCTCCGGATTGTTGTGTTTTTAATGACTGGATTTTATTTTAAAATCATACGAGGACTGAGAAACGCAACTGTTAACTGTGGAGGTGAATAGGTTTATAGTGTTTGTTGGTTTATGTGTTCAGTCAACCAGCACGAAGCAATCACTGTGACTCAAAATGTTGCTTTCATTCATAGCCACACATCCATAAACATTATGCAGCAGACCAGAGAGTGTGATGGGAATTCCGCGGGGAGCCCTATTAGCCCGTTTGCTAATGAGATAGAGAACGAGACAAGGGAGGGAGCTGCGTGGATTCCTGCTAGATGTGCAGTCACGGGGCCCCCACTGGCGGACGTGATGTGCAGCAGCGGCACTGTGGGTAAGATGGGGATTCTTTCTGGAGAAGAGGCAAGAGTGTCCCAAAGCAGGACAATAGCCCAGAGCTGAAGGACTAGACTGGGTACATAGTTCCAGGCTGCCCTACACCATAGAATGAGACCTACTCTGAACCCCATTCTCTGAAAAAAAGAACTTGAACTAAACTTTTACGTAGTAGGACCCATGAGAAACAAGCACAGGGGTAGTTTTGATTTTTAGATAGGACGCAAAGCCTTTGAAGAGAAACCCTTGAGCTCAGAAGCTGAAAAGAGAAATGTGACCAAAAGAAGGTCCACGGATCATGAAACCTGGTATTCTATTGAGGAATGAGGAAAGCTCACATCATGGCTTTGAAGACATCAGTAATGAGGAGTCATGGCCACTTGGTTGGGTAATTTCTCTCCGGGCCATTTGGCCTGCCTGCCTCACTCTTTCCTAATACAGCACGGGTCTCTGGGATAGTCTAAAGGTTTGATCTCTTATGGGCTTTAAGAATAGGTCAGAGCAAAGAAAGATCCCTCACATAAGGAAGAAAATGAAAAAGAGGAATCCCTTAAACAGATATCCAAATAGAGAGAAGCCATGCCCAATCACTTTGTAAATTACAAATTAACTAAGAATCGGACTTAATCAGGACTTTAAGAAAACCCAATGGATTTATTCCTTTCATATGAAAGCTAAAAGGGGTCTACTTTGTGGTACAGATTCCATCACTGCTGTTAATATTACTTATGTTATAAGGTGAATTTTCCCCAGTGACTTAACACAAGCAAGATTTCTATAGTACTGAAGCCTTGGTTTACCCGGAAAGAGCATGAGATAAAAAATGTCAACCATAACAGGGTGCCCTAGTTATGTTAGTTGTTTAAAAAGAAAACTGATTTATTTTACTTTTGTTTTGTGTGCATGTGGGGCTGTGGAGGCCAGAGGACATCAGATCCCCCGGACTTGGAGTTACAGGCAGTTGTGAGCCACCTGATGTGGGTGTTGGCAACCCACCTCTGACCCTCGGAAGGAATAGCAGATGCTCTTAACCACTGAGCCATTCATTCCTCCGGCCTTTCTATTAGTATTTTTTATGTACACCATTTGTGTTGCTCTGCATGAAAATGGTCCCGCTCAGAGAGAGAGACACTATTAGGAGGTTTGGCCTTGTTGGGAAAAGTTTGCCACTTTGAGGTTTTTGATGCTCAAGCCAGGCCCAGTGGCTGTTTCTTCCTGCTGCCTGCTGATCCAGTTGTAAAACTCTTGGTTCCTTCTCCATCATTATGTTTCTCTGTGCACCACCATGTTTCCCACCCTTAGTATCATGGACTACACCTCTGAACCTGGATGGCTGTCTCAGTTAAATGTTTTCCTTTCTAAGAGGTGCTGTGGTCATGGCTTCTCGCCACAGCAATAAAACCCCAAGACAACATCAAATTTGATCTTCATGATAATACTTTGGGATATTTTCTGTTAATGCTAGTCCTGCGGGTCCAGATGTTGAAACAAAGATTTGTAGAGATGAAGCAATTTCGCCAGGATTATGGTGTAAGGAGGGGTTCTGCCTGGATAGTTCTTGAAAATTCAATTTCTAATCTTTTTCATCTCCAAGAAGTCTACAGTAGTCTTTATTAAAGAATGGGTAGGAAAGAAAGTAAGGAAAATGAAAGTGAAGACCCTTCACCTGTGTTTCCTTCAGGCAAGCCAACTCTAAGCCCCTCCCACCCCATCCCCCACCCCCAGGCCCAGCAGGGTAGCTGTTCTTCCCTTGGGCATGAATTTCTAACTCCTCACTCATTACTCTCTTCACTGTGCTTTAGTTCCCCCCCCCCCCCTCAGTCCTGTGATTCTAACCTTGGAATCTCATCAGTAAACATTGGAAAAAGGTGGGGCTGAAGAGATGGCTCAGGAGTTAAGAGCACTGACTGCTCTTTCAGAGGTACTGAGTTTAGTTCCCAGCAACCACATGGTGGCTCACAAGATAGAACCTGATGCCTTCTTCTGGCGTGTCTAAAGACAGCGACAGTGTGCTCATACATAAAAATAGGTAAATAAATCTTTAAAAAAGGTCACCATATAAAACACACTCAAGCAGTCTGCTCTAGCTGAGTGGACGGCGTGCTTGGCTCAAGCCTCCCTCTTTTAACTCCTTCTCTTTCTGCCAAGTATCCCCTAGTCTGTGCCTAGTCTGTGGGTTGATTATTCACATCAGTTTGGAAACAGAGAGGAACAAGGAAGTCAGATCAACAAAAGCCACAAGTTCAGGTTTAGAATTCCGGTCCCTGGACTCTTGGTCCCGATATGTTTTCAACGACATAACTGCAGGCTCCCTTTTCCAATTTTGAGTGTCAGCCATAAAGTTAGATTCAACTAGATTATTTGTTTCAAATCCCCTTTACAATTCTAAATCGCATCATGTTAATAATAGGTTTGCCATCCCCTCTTTGGTCTGTTTATTTAGGGACACACATTTTTATACATACTCAATGATTAGTAGCTTCTCATTAGGTTCCTCAGCCCCAAATTAAACACAAGCGTAATACAGTCACCCAAGGATGCTTACTGAAAAGCAAGGGTTTCATGAGGCACAGCGATGACATGAGCCTTTTATAACTGTTTGTGGGTATAGAATCATAATTACAGCAATCAAGATAGATACACATCTTTTGTAAGGGGAAAGAAAGTAATTATAATTTAAAAGCACACAGCTCAAAGTTGCCATCACAAAAACGACTATTATAGCAACTATTTTGCGTTTGGACATTTTTTTGGCAGGAGGTCTGAGCATTGTTTATTGTGAGTCAGAAACAGGCACTGAGAAAATATGCAAATTTTTAAGCAACAGAAAATGCAGCTTTGAGCTGAGCAAGCATGGGATGGTAGAAACTGTCTGGACCTCGATCAAAAATCAACCTTAATGGCTGAAAGAATTTTGGGTTGGATGCTGTTCCAGCAACCCGGGGTTAAGGTCAGAATAAAGTTAGTTTACGTGTTATAATATACATTTAGTATTTATGTTGTGCTTCTAAGCAAAGGTCCCATTCTGTGAGATGGGTGTTAAACTGAAAGATTAGGGAAGAAATGATGTTGTGGATTTGTTAGTTACATAAGGGAAATACTGCCTTCAGGAGACAATTCACTTCTGGGTTGTTGGAGACGTAAAGGAGATTCCTATCCGGCTGCCTCCCCGCCAAGGAGAGATAATACGTTTCTGAAGTAAAATTAATGCAGATGACTAGTCACTTATGCAATATGAGAAATAAGTAGAAATAAAACAGATCAGTTTGAGAGACTGATCATGTTTGGTGGCCTTGTGACCCAGTTAAATCCCAGGATAATGGTTAGAAACAAAACGAAACAAACAAACAAACAAACAAACAAACAAATTTAGTTTCCTCAAAGTCAACCAAGTGGATGGCAACACCAAGAACAGAATCTAAGTTTGGTAGCTCAGTGTTAATCATTTTTCAGAAAAACATATTGTCCTCTGATCCCAGTTGCACTCTGTGGATGTCTGACATCATAGGATGTCCCGATGAGGCAGGAATTTTCCAGTAATGCTATGAAGTTACAGGGCCCATTGATAGCTACCGGTCACTTGGAACTTGAATTGAGCTAGTAACTGAGATATTCCTTTTATATATAGAACACACATTGGGTCTGGAAGCCCAGTCTTCCCTCAAACGCACGGTGTCTCATTAACACCCACTTATATCGATTTTATATTTAATAATACTATTTTATTGTGCTGGATTGAACAGAGTATGTCACCCTTCCCTCTCCATCCATTGCTGGAGCAGCAGCTGCCAAGAGATGTGCAGTCTCCTGATAATTCCTGCTAAAGCAAGAGCCCAGAAAAGCATTTCAGCACACCATTCACACCTACAGGAGGGACTTGAAACAGAAGTGCAATGCCTGATCTCCACCCATCCTAAAAAACAAAGTTCTGGTTGTGAGAGGACACAAAGGGGTCAGCAGGCTAGCAAAGCAGTCCAGGTCCCCAGGAAGAAAAAAAAAAAGCCCTTTACATTTAATGAGAACAGCAGGAAAGGGTTAATGGCACAGCTATCCATGTGTGCATTCACCTTGGCAAGGTGGCTGTCACCAGAAAGGTAGGAAAAAGCAATGGAGAGCCAAGCCTGCCAAGTAGGAAAAGAAAAAAGAAAGCCACTGTATGGAAGACATTGAAATGATTCAGGAATAGAAGGATCTTAGACACAGCTTTTCACTGAGAACAGGTTGAATTTAAAAAAAAAAAAAAAGAATGTATGTTGAGATTAATCTCACATTTCCTTTGCTTCTGTTGAAACAACTAGTAGACATTTTAAGCTACACGAGAGACTCACATTCTACTTCTTTTTGGTAGTACACCTCCAAAATGATTGCTCCTTACAGAGCCATGTTAGATGGAGTTGGCAGGACTAGGGAAATTTCCTCTCTAGACCAATTTATTTAAAATAGATTAGCTCATAGTAAGACTGTTTAGGTTTCTGCACAGAGGTTTAATGTTAAGAATATTATGATAACTATAGAATTATCAGCCACTCATTAAGTCTCTGCTGTGCCAGGCGCTGTGTCCCGGTCCTTTATATCTGCCTCATTTGCTTGTCACAACGATCTTATTGTTAGCAAAGTTCTATTATCCTCACTTCAGCAATGAAGGAACTTGGATTCCTCGAGTCAGCAACCACTGAGGTCCGAAACTGGTTGAACGCGCAGCTGGGACGTACCCCAAGCCTCTGAAAGCCCAGGAGCATTGGAGCCTCACGATTTTACTCCATTGAGATAACATCTCCAGGGAAATTACTGTCCTCAGAGTTCTGAAAACCCCTAAGACATTTGAAAGCAGTAGATGGAAGATTCGATGTCCAGGGCTCAAAACACTTGCAGTCCTCAAGGACCTTAAAACACAGCAGGGAAAACAGGCAGAAGGAGTTGAAGGCAGAGGAAGAGATGATGGTCAAAATTGACCAGTAAGTCCCTTGGGGCACTACTGCACAAGAGGGGGATATAGGTAAGAACAGCACTGCCCATTTCAAAAGCCCAGAAGAAAGAAGTTTGAAAGTTTTTACCATAAAGGAACAATCCATGATCGAGTATAGCTGACCCAATTTAAACGATAATGTAGCTGACCCAATTTAAACGTTATAGGATGTAGATACATATCGCACGACACCTACTTAGCATGCACAACACTCTGTATTTTCATAAACAAGTTGATGAAGTACAAATTAGTTTATTAAAATAAAATTACCCAAGCAAGTAGCAGACAGATTAATTCTTGTCACAGAGGGGGAATAAAGGTTTTATAGAAAAGGCAGCATGTTGGATGGAATCAAAAGATAGAAAAAAATTTTCATAGTCAGGAAAGTCAGCAAGAAAAGGTAGTTCTGATGGGGGAAGTGTCAGGAGCAAAGATACTGTGGAAAGGGAGGCCAGAAGAAAGCCTATAAGGTGCTCTGTTTGCATATCAAGAAAGGGTATGTGACCTGTGGAATGGAGTGGGGGAGGAGAGAGAAAGATAGACACACACACACACACACACACACACACACACAGAGAGAGAGAGAGAGAGAGAGAGAGAGAGAGAGAGAGAGAGAATACTATGTATGAGATTACAAGGTGCAAAGTAAAAAAGAAACAGACAGAGCAACTATACTTAATTTTCCTAGGAAGCACTTGTAGCATTAGGAGGTCATGGTAGGCTTGCCTTGAAGCACACTGTAGAAAGCCTTATGGCTCAGCAGTTAAGAGCACTCTTTGCTCTTCCACAAGTCCTGAGTTCAGTTCCCAGCAACCACATGGTAGCTCACAACCATCTCTAATGGGATCTGATACCCTCTCTGGTGTGTCTGAAAACAACAGTGTACTCACATAAATAAATACATAAAATCTTAAAGAAAGAAAGAAAGCTTTAGTTTTTGCTCAGCATTTGCTACAAGAGCAGCCACTGTCCAAGAGCTGTCCAACCTCCAGGAGGAACAAAGGAACAGTGTCTGATGGCAAATGGGGATTCTTCAGTCCTGAACACCAGGATCTCCTGTCTTCCAGCCCTTTCTGTCCAGGCTTTGGCCAGACAGAGCAGAGCCTCGGCCTTTTTGTTTTGTTTTGTTTTCCTGTTCTATTAGAAGAAGCCCGTCTTAAGAATGATACTTAAAGAACAGTGAGCGGCAGCGATGGCTGAAGAGATTGCCAACGCTCAAGTGGTCCAGCCCAGTGGTGACAGGATCCCCGCCAATATCATCTTCGAGGATGACCGGTGTCTTGCTTTTCATGACATTTCCCCTCAAGCACCAACACACTGACTGGTGATTACCGAAGAAGCACATACCCCAGATTTCTGCAGCAGATGATGATGATGATGAAAGCCTTCTAGGACATTAATGATTATTGGCAAGAAATGTGCTGCAGACCTGGGCCTGAGGCGCGGGTATCGGATGGTGGTGAACGAAGGTGCAGATGGGGGACAGTCTGTCTGTCATATTTACCTCCACATCCTTGGGGGTTGGCAGATGAACTGGGCCCCTGGTTAAGCAGGTTAGGGATAAGTGTCCTTCTCTAAGTAGTTGGCAAGCTCTGGTAAGTTAAAAGGCACACATAGTTTTGCTTGTGTATGGAGAAATAGAAGAGATCATTTAAAAAATTCTGTGCCTAATAAAAGACACTGTTGCAAAAAAAAAAAAAAGATTTATCAAGGAGTAAGAATCACTAACTTTCAGACTCAGGCAGAAAAGACGCCGCCGCCTAGAACAATAACTTTTGTCATCTGCGATGAATTTGAAATGAGTTTGCCCCTCATGTCCTGGACACACAAACACAGTCTCCTCTTTTAGAGAGATGACTGCTTGGACTTGTGTCTTTCCCTAGAGTCTGTTTGGATTTAAAGCTCTTTCTTCTATCTGGTTTCAGATACCTCTAGGGCTCTTCCTCCTGCTTCTTTCTCTAAATGGTTAAAAGTAGTATCAGTGCGGTGGTCCTAGGATGGAGGATGGAAAGAAGGCCTGCAGAAGGTACCTTCCTATTGCTTTTATCCAGGCAAATTCCACTTCTTCCAGAACTCACGTTAACAAGAAACCGCTCACTGAGAGGCATAGTGGTGCCAGCACTTGGGAGGCCGAGGCAAGAGGATTGTCACAAATTCAAGGCCAACCTGGCCTGCTTAGCAAGGGTCAAGTTTGCAAAAGACCTGCTGCCATTTCCAAAATCTAAAAACAACAATAAAAACCACAAATAAACAAAACTCCAAGCAAACAATCACAAAAGTCAATCCTGCAGATCTGGAGCTGCCATAAACATTTCATGTAGCCACTAGGAACAGAAAAGAAAACAAACCCCGTCTCATCTTCAGACTCTCAGCGTGTGGCACTCTGGCTGGACAGAACTCATTGCCTCTGTGTCAGACAATGGATATAAAGAAGAATCTAACAGTGAAGTTGAGGTTTTGAAGTGAACAGAAGCAGAGAGCTTGGGCTTCGAGCATCCCTGTTTCCGGTTCTCTCGTGTCTCCAGATAGAAATGTTCAGGTGGCAATGGCATTCTAGAGAGAAGAGGCTTGGTATTCTACATCTGGGACTTGTCACTCACATGGAATTTGAAGCTCTGCATAGACATGCCAAGAAAGTATGAGAATGTCTGGCATCTGAGATGGCTCATAAATGGAACGGAAAGAACGGGAAGTGAAAGGGAGTTATTTGAACACTGCTTGTGCAAGTTTACCAGGAAACCACAAGCACTGGTGTAGCACCTGGTCCGGTCTCTGGTCTTCCGCTTCACCTTTGTTGCCAAAGTTTCTTAAGCATTTATTGACTCTGAAAACCTGGTATCAAAGGATTTCTGGCCTGAGCAACTGGAGAAATCTAGTTTTTCTGATTTGGGAGGGGTTGTGGGGGAGGCATAGCAGGTTATGCAGGGTGTGGTCAGGACGTTTAAACGTGACAATCAAACAGGGAAGTTGGGTAGAACGTAGAAGAAAGCATTCAGGAGTAGGGCTGGACTAGAGATTAGATTTAAGTTTATCTGCATATCCATAGAGGTTTAATGGGATGCAAATGTTGCCAAAGAACAGATAACCGGAGGCTGGGTACTCACCTGGGTCCACAGAGGGGAAAGATACCTAGGCAGTGAAGACTTAGTGCTTAAAATGCCAGTTATATTAACTGTAAAAGAACGGAAAGTGCCAAAGAGTGTCAGACGCTTCCTGAGCTCAGAACAAGCAGAGAGTGCTGGGCTTGGTTTCAGACACACATGTAGTTAATTTGATACCTCTCCAGGATTTTAGAAACACACCTGATAAGAATGTAATCACACCACCCAAAACCTTAGAATTGTTTTCTCAAAGCACTGGTTGGAGATATTGTGTTCATTTACAGTGTTGCCCTTTGTTTAGGATCTTTGGTCATGTGACTTGATGTTTGAGGAACTGCCAAGTTAAAGCCCTGGTGTCCTGTGCTTGAGAGATAAGTCAACGCCTAGGGGGTTTTGTGTCTTTACCTAACTTTAAGCAACTTGATTGATAAGCTGATTGCAGTTTGCAATTTGCCAGTCCTGGTTTTTCTACATTTATGTTAAGATCTTTCCCTGGGACATTAGTATCACAAGAAGCCTTCCAAACATGTAGTACTAGAACATGTGGGTCTGTGAACTTGGTTGGGAAAGGCATTGCAAGTTTATTTCTGAACCTTTTAATAAGATCCAGCATATTCCTTCCCCGGTGGATGGAGGAAGCATATCACATCAGTTTCTGGACCTTGTCACCGACTGAAAACCACAGCTATCTCCAAATTATCTTTCATTTATTCCAGGTATTTCCAAGGTCTTTCAGGCTCACCATGGCTTCAGAGCACTTGTTAGACTGGGTGCCGTCTCTATTTATTGGGTTACAACATAGCGTTGGGCTGGAGAGATGGCACCATGCTTAAGAGTACTTGTAGCTCTTCCAGGGAACCTAAGCTTGGTTCCTAGCATTTCTACCAAGTGACTCACAAACAGCTTTAATTCCAACTGTAGGGTATCTGATGCTTCCGTCTTTCTGAGACACCCACGTGCTCGCACTCGTGTGTGTGTGTGTGTGTGTGTGTGTGTGTGTGTGTGTGTGTAAGCACATAATTAAAAATTAAATTTAAAAGGTACAAAATGCACCTCTGTATTTGAAGGAGAATGGGTCCCTCTGTGCTCTTTTGGGTTTGGTTTTATGCTAATATGCATTTTATTATGACGAGAGAAGGGATTTTATTGGTTTTGATGGGGCAATGCAGCAGACAGGCTGAGGGCCTTGCTGACTATAAACTTATATTCTTCATGCATCTGAAGGTGTCTCATTGGCATTGGTAAGGCACAAACAATACTATCAAAAACATTGGCTTGATTGATCGGATTCTTTTTTCTTGTCAGAAAATTTTGGTTTGCTAGATGGCAAATCTTTCATTCTTTCTTGTTTCTCTGTAGCTTCCAGGTTTTGATTATTTCTTGGCAAGGCTTTCTCCATTCAGAAGTTATAAAAGCATACCGAACTTGCCAATATTTTCTTTCAATTTTTTTGCTTGTTTATTTATTTATTTATTTTTGAGACAGTTTCTTTATGTAGCCCTGGCTGTCTTGGAACTCCGTAGATGTGGCTGGCCAGGAGAGATCTGCCTGCTTCTGCCTCCTGAGAGCTGGAATTGAAGGCTCCTTGCCACCACCACCCATCTTATTTATGCTTTCTAAAACACTCTTTCCTATTTTGCTTTGGCTTTGTACACCAGGCTGGCCTTGTATTTGAGGTAATCCTTCAGCCTCTGTTTCCAAGGTGGAGTATTAGTTATTGGTCTAGCTTCTTCCAACATTTTGCTGTTGTTTGTTTGTTTGTATTTAGAGACAGGGTGTCTCTGTGAAGTCTGGCTGTCCTGGAACGCACTCTGTAGATCAGGTTGGCCTTGAATTTACAAAGATCCTCCTTCCTCTGCCTCCCAAGTGCTAGGATGAAAGGCATGCACCATTACTACTCTGTGTCTTTCAATATTTTTTGTTTGTTTCCTAAAATGATAGCAAAATGTTTCATTGACTGATCTTTTCCTAGCTCACCCTATGTTGTTTTTAAAGGCATCTTTAGAGTATGCACAGTTAACATGGATGGCCAGGTAAGTCTTAATGTTATATAGACACGTACAACCATCAGTATGATAAATATCGTAAGTCATTTATATTTTTATGTTTGTTGGATATATTTGTGTGATTCAAGATTCAATGACACATTGTTATGTATTGAAGTCTGTATTGCTTCACATCTAATCTCAGCTCTCACTTTCTAATTCCCTCTCCAGAAGCAATGCATGTCATTTTTTTCTTTTGTATTTTAGCACAGGCATTTTATACATGAAAAAAGGGAACATATATATATATATCACAAATATTATATTATATATCATATATATTTATATTTACACATTTTTTCATATTCTATTAATATTTGAATATTATTTCATCTCCATATTTGAAAATATTCTGAAATATTTTCTAAATAAGTATTTATTGAGATTGTATCAGGTGTGAAACACTTCTCTCACCTTTGGTATATCAGTGAACAGCACACAGGAGAACTGCTTACCATATGTCATATGCTATCATTAAGTAATCTACTCCTGAGGTGATCTGAATAAAAATGGCTCTCATAGGTCCCTAGGGAGTGGCACTATTAGGAGGTGTGGGCTTGGGGTAGGTATGGCTTTGTCAGAGGAAGTGTATCACTGGGGAGGGGCTTCCAGATGCTCAGTCTAGAATAGTGGCTCACTGTCTCTTCCTACTGCCTTTGGATCCAGATGTAGAAATCTCAGCACTATGTCTGCCGGCACACAGCCATGTTTCACACCATGACAGTAATAGACTAAACCTCTGAGCTGTAAGCCAGCTCTTTACAAGACTTGCTGTAGTCATTGTGTGTTTTTACAGCAATAGAAACCCCAAGACAGCTCCCTAATAAGACATTCAGACGATTCCAGTCTTTTTCTATTATGGGAACTGCTGTAGACAATCCTAGATGCTTACATTGTTCTGGATGCATGTGAACACATTGACAGGAAGCAGTTCTAGTAGGGAAATTTTGTGGTCAAAAGATGTGTGCACATGGAAAGTTTGACTGATGTAGTCCAATCATTCTCAGTAGAAGTTATTGATTTATACTCCTAAAATAATGTATTGATACTGCTGTTTTCTCTGTGAGTTATCTTGGTAGGTTTAGTTTTATTTACTTATCTCCCTGATGAAGGACACTAAGCAGTGTATAATACCTTTAGAAGCTATTCTACGCTGTATCTTGTTTTAAAATTATTTTTAACAATTTATGTATGTATACAATTGTAGTGATTGCCTATCTCGCCAGCAAGAAAGACGTGCCACAACAGGATCCTTCTACAGGCGTTTATTGCGGGTTTGATTGCAGTTGTGAAAGACCCCGAGCCCAGAAATCAACCCTCCTTATATATGCTTAGGAGGAATGTGTCACTACCTGATTGGTGCATTCTGTGTGCCCTAATTAGCATACTTGGGACTAGGGAGTGAGTCAGCATGAGTCAGCAAAACAGACATATGTGCATGCACACTTAGGTTGCTTATCTCAAAACTGGCCAACCTCCCTTTGGGCTGGGCGCCATCTTGTAATGGTGAATGCTGTGGCTTCCCACATACAATATGTTGCAGTCTACTTACCCTCTCTTTCCCTTCTCTTTCCTTGAGACACTCTTTGCAGATGGTCCCTTCCTTGCTTAGTATGTATGCACGTGTGTGTGCACATGTATCTCATTGCCTTTAATTAGGGTTGTTTATATGAGCCTGAGTGGGAATCTATTTACTGGAGCAGTGGTCAAGGCACTGAAGTAAATGATGCTCTTCACAACCAGTAGCTGTCAATAGCTTCTTAGGGAAAGGTGAGCTTCTCATGCTCCTCCCCCATCCATGACAGAAGTCTTCTGCAAGCCTTGTGTACATAGTCACAGCAGCTATGTGCTCAGAATCACAACAGCTGTATCATATGCAGAACACAGAATCTCAGAGCACCTCTCCTCATCCTCTGACTTTAAATTTTTCCCCTCTCTTTTCTGTGACTATGGTGGTTTGATTGAGAATGGCCCCTGTACCGACCGGTTTTGTGTCAACTTGACACAGGCTGGAGTTATCACAGAGAAAGGAGCCTCAGTTGAGGAAATGTCTCTATGAGATCCAGCTGTAAGGCATTTTCTCAACTAGTGATCAAGGGGAGGGCCCAGCCCATTGTGGGTGGTGCCAACCCTGGGCTGGTAGACCTGGGTTCTCTAAGAAAGCAGGCTGAGCAAGCCAGGGGAAGCAAGCCAGTAAGTGACATCTCTCCATGGCCTCTGCATCAGCTCCTGCTTCCTGACCTGCTTGAGTTCCAGTCCTGACTTCCTCTGGTGATGAACAGCAATATGGAAGTGTAAGCTGAATAAACCCTTTCCTTCCCAACTTGCTTCTTGGTCATAATGTTTGTGCAGAAATAGAAACCCTGACTAAGACAGCTCCCATAGGCTTATGTGTTTGAATACTTCGTTTCTAGCTGGTGGAATTGTTTGGGACGGGTTAGGAGGTGTGGCTTTGTGGGAGGAGTTATATTCCTGGGAGGCAGGCTTTGAGGTTTCAGAAGCCCAGGTCATTTCCAGTTAGCTTTCTTTCTGTTCCATGCGTCTGGGTCAGACATAAGCTCTCAGCTACTGCTTCAGCGCCAGTTGTCACGCTGACCATGGACTCACCCTCTGAATCTGCATGTCCCCATTCACTGCTTTTTTTTCTATACATTTCCTTGGCCATAGTGTTTTGTTACAGCAATGGAAAAGTAACCAAGATAATGATAGTCTCTGGTCCTGGCAGAGGTGATACAGATGTGTCCTTGATGTAGGGGCTTTAGGATTCAGTCCTCAACAGTCACCTGTTCTCAGCCTTTGATCAGCTGAAAATTCCTTTATTCATTCTCCCCCACCACAGAAAGAAACCTTGACCAAGACAGAGAGCAGCGTTGTTCTGTGGTTGTAGCCTATGTGGATATTGGGAGGAAGTTTGGTTACGTGTTAAGTTTGTGAAGCATCAGTAGTAGATTCTCCCCAGCCATAAGATTTGAACCAGGTCCATAATACCAGGCATGAATTCCCTCCTGTGGAATGGGCCTCCCGTCCAATCAGAAAGCAGTTAGTCACAACATCTCCCTCAATATCCGTGATACTACTGCACTGGTGGGCAGTTCACTGCTGGGAAGACTGTTGGTAGCTTTTCCCACTGGCAGCATGCATAGTGCCTTCCGACTCCGTGAACACTTGTCTGTGACGTGTCTTCTGTGTGTTTATCTATTGAGTTTTTGTCGTTAGTTTTAGAAGCTTCATGTAATAAGGAATGTTTGTATTCCATCTGTGATTTGCTCCTACTGTGTATTCAACTCGCCAGTTGATTTTATTGTGATGTTTCTGTGCATTTTGCTATTTTTGGTTTTCATTTTTGTGTTGGTGAAATGATCAATTTTTACCTTTATAATTTCTGAGAATTTTTACGGTTCTCTGAAAACCTTTTCCAGTCCTTTATAAAAAGTCAATGATTTTTCTCTCTGAATGTTAGTACTTATATTTTTTTAAGTTAATTGTTTATAACAACTGGGATTATCTTGCCATAAAAATAAAGTATGAATATAATGATGGCTTATCTAATATGATTTAATCAACAGGCTTCCTTCACCTTTTCTACTGATTTACATGCCATGTTTATAATTAGTATATTTCTACAATATTTAGGTCTGTTCATGGACTTTCTAAACTAACCCGCTGGCTGTTTGCATTTTCACTGTATGCATACTAGTAGTTTTATAGCTTTATAATGTAAAGACCTTACTGTTCTGTTCTTCACAACTGTCTGGGCTATTTTTGCATCATCATCATGATCATGATCATCATCATTATTATTATTATTATTACTTTTTAATGTGAACATATAGACTAGAAAGATGGCTCATTGGGGAAAAGCATTTGCTTTGCAATAATGGGGATTACAGTTTGGATTCCAGAACCAACATAATAAGTGGGACATTCCCATAAACATCTGTAACCCCTGCTGTAAGTGGACAGAAACAGGATGATACTGGGATTTGCTGGCTTCCAACTGAGAGGAGAAAATGCGCATCCCAGGTACAGGATGAGACCCTTCCTCAAAGGAATATGTGGAGAGTGATAGAAGGTGACCCCCTGTGGCATCCATATGTGCACACAGACATATATACCAGCACACACATATGCATATATGCTCACATAAGCTTGCAAATACATTTCAAAAGTAAGTTTGTGTTTATAATGTACATAGATGATATATTCTATTATTTGGCAAGGATTCCCAAGGTTGCTTAATAGACACACAGTCATCTGTTTACATTGTTTTTCTTTCCTGCAGAGATTTACAAATAATGATTGTCATCGTAGACATTGAATGCTTAGTTTTCTCTAAGAGTTTGACACTTCTGCCGGTCCATGTCTCAAAATAGCATCATTGGTCTTTTTTTGGAATCCAGTCTATGATCTGACTGAGTGATACTGTGCTGGTCACACAGTGCCACCTTCATCATCGTAAAGTTACCCATGAGATTGTAAATATGGACCCTGGGTCTGAAAAGGAAAAAAAAAAACAAGAAAGAAAGGAAGGAAAGAAGGAAGGAAGGAAAGAAGGAAGGAAGGAAAGAAGGAAAGAAAGAAAAAAGACCTAATGTTCGCTGTAAGTTGGTGAACCTGAAACTAAAATTATTCAGGAGTTGTCACCCAACATCTGCCCACTCCTCACTTCTCCCATGGGACTTGGCTGTGTCCAAACTGACCAGCACAGCTGGATTTCTCCTGAGACATTCATTCCTCTGGGTGGTCAATCCTTCTTACCTCTGAATCTTATCTTAAAAACATAGCCCTACGGAGCCCCAGACATTTTCCTCCCATTTGTGTCCTGTGACAGATAATAACTGTGAGCTGATCTTAACGGTATATTAGCAGGAGGTTGAAGAAGAAAAAGAATAGATTTATTTTGATTTTACTGATAAAAAAAAGATAAACTTTGTTGCTTAACTTGCTGAAGAGTTACATCAATTTTTTAAAATGGTCTTTCTCTGTGTGTTTGTTTTTAAAATTTTCGGTTTCAAAAAATCATTCTCTAAATGCGACCAAGTTCAAGTGCTCTCAGTGAAACAGCCTGTTAGTGCTCCTCACCGCTGCTGTGTTTTATTTGGGGAGGTCCTTGGAACTTAATTAGAAAGAAAGTTGGCTCCATTTTCTTCTTTTTGTCTCCCTACTTGAAGAAAGAAAGCCTGGCTGTTTGACGACCCCTTTAAAAAAAAAAAATTCTTCAGCTTCCTCTTGATTTGTGTTTGCAGCTCGGTTTTCCCAGGGGAAGGCTGAAGGCAACCCTAAAACAGTTCAGGCAGACTGCTCTATCCCCTTTCTATCTCAGGGCTCTAGATAAGAGCCCTAAGGATAGGAATTCATTCATTGCTCACAGCAGGACACCAGTACTTTATAATAACCTCTTCCACAGCCCAAGGGCCTTAGAACTATTCATTTGTACCAGAACCCTTAACACAAAGGAAGACTTTGAAAGTCCCTGGACCCCACATCCCTGCTGAGAGCCCAGGCTGCATGACCCAGCACAGCAGTCATCAAAAAGCCCCCTAATTTTATTTCCATCTCTGGTTTCTGGGCCACAGTCTTCTGCTTGAACAAGGGGAAGTACAGCTGTGTAAATAAACACAGATACCAGGTTTCGTTCTTGCCTCAGTTACTGCTTGCTGACTCCCTGCTGATTGTGTTTCGGATGGACAGAGACACAGACAGTGAGTACACACATAGACGATATTCTCTGACCATAAATGTGTCGGTTGTTAAGCAACTAGGAGAGTATTCTGCATGAAATAGGGCTACCGCCCTGCTGGAGAGAGAGAAGGAATTTCACCATGCTGAAGTTAGGAACCCAAAAGAGAACCAAACAATTTTTCTACTGTAAGACCAACCAAGCATCTATTCAGTGAATGGCCATTGAGCATTCTAGAACTCCCAGAGTTTGGGAAGATGTTTCACAAGCTTAAGCACGCTATGTCTATTTTGGCTATGGCACAAAACAAAGATACAGGAAGTCATTAACAGTTTAGCCTCTAAATCTATTTGACAGTAATCTTACTGCTTTACTTACTAGCTGTGTGGTCTTGGGCAAGTTGCAAAGCCTTTCTATTTCTTCTTGTTTAGTATTCTTTTTTCCCCGTGATGTCATTATGAGGATTAAATGACATGTTGTGCAGTGTCTATTCAATAATAAGCCCTCAACATGAAGGTTATTATATTCAGTTAGGGTATAACTAAGTTGCTGCATCAGAGAGAGCCAAAGGCCGGTAGATAGTAAGTACCATGGTGTTGTGCAGATAGAGGTTCAGAGCTCTACTGGCTTTTCTATGCATCACATAGCTTCCACCTCTCAGACCAAGGTGGTTTCTTCAGCCCTTACTGTACCTGAGCTATCAAGAAAGGGAATCAATCAGAGGAGGACATGTTTGATCTATTTAATGGTATGACCTACAAGTAACACAATACCATTTCTGGTTACAGCTCATTTGCTGGATATAACAGGACCAAGCTACATTATCTCCAGCTGGCCACAGACTATCTCTTATCATGTAAAACTCCTAACATGGTAAGAGGAACTTGTAATCTTAGTCCTGGGGAAGCAGAGACAGGCAGATTCCCAGGCCTTGCTGGCTACTTGGTGAGATCCAGGCCAGTGAGAAGCCTTTTTTTGAAAAATACACGGATGGATGGATAGATGGATAGATAGATAGATAGATAGATAGATAGATAGATAGATAGATAGACAGACAGACAGATAGATGATGGAGAATATTTGAAGAATAATGATACAGAAGGTTGTTCTTTGGCCTCCACATGGGTGACTTATGATATGATAGCTGTTCATCGCTTCTAATCAATTAATACAATTAATACGCAGCCTAGGTGGAGACTGGGCAGTTAGACTTTAGACTTTGTTTCTGGCTTTCCTTGAAATTTGGTTTGGTTATACAACAAGCTTTAAAAAACATTACTAGCTGCATGCTTTGAATTACATACCATGCACAGTGATCGTTCGTCTTTATACCCCCGTTTCCTCCCCCAGCTCTCCCCAGATTCACCTCACCTCCCACCATCACCCATGTAAAAAGAAAAAAGAATCCACCAATGTGTGCCGCTCATACTTTCAAAGGCGTAAGGCTTGGGTACAACAAGTGTATGGAGGCCACATTCTTAAAGAAGACTGACTCCCCTTCTTCCTTACGACACTAGCTGTCAATAGCTCTTCTGTTAGGCTCAAGCCCTTCCCACTCCAAGGTGGAATGTTGAGTACTTTGATCTTTTGCAGGTCTTACACAGACCACCACAGTGGCTGTGGTGTTGAGTCGAGTGGTCCTGTCATATCCGAGAGACACTGCTTTGCTCCAGTTTTCCCCAACATCTGTCCCTTACAATCTGTCTGCACCTTCTCTGATGGTCCCTGATCCTTGAAGCAGGGTGTGGATGTTGATGTGACTGGAAACTCACTCCACTAACACTTTTTTCCCCGTGTTTTGATCAGTTACGGATGGTCCTCTACTGACCATTGTCCACTGCACAGAGAAACTTCGCTCATGAATGTGGGGTAGCACTCATCTCCGTGGACAGGAATGTGGATTAAGACGGCAGCGGGATGCCATGTCTGTTTAGTAGAACAACAGTGGTAAGTTCACCCCTGGGGCCTGTTCACTCCACAACCATGGATTCTTGGATGGATTTACAATAGCACATGCGTTTCCTCGGTGGAGTGAATGTTAAATCTGACCAGAAGGCAGTCTGTCACCTCTGTAGTATTAATGGGACAGTTATTCCCAGGAGTACACGTCTCTGTGCAATTCACTATTGCAGTTCACAGCTGAGCATGACTCCTGACGACTTCTGCCCCCAAAGCCTACTTAGCACCTTTCAGTAGCATGGAAGCTGACCAGCAAGGAAAAAACCTCCTGTGGTGCCTATACACATCTAAATTTTACTCAGATGTAAGGGAAAATAAAATTATAAATTTTGCAGGTAAACAGATGGAGCTGGAAAACATTACTCTCAATGAAATAGCCCAGAGTTAGAGAAACAAACATCACATGTTCTCACATGTGTATCTTAAAATTTGTGGGATTAGCCTGGAATGTCTATAAACTATAAGAAACTAGAAAGGAACCATTGATGAGAAGGAAGAAAAAAAGTATGAATACACTGTAGCTGTCTTACAACACACCAGAAGAGCTATCAGATCCCATTACAGATGGTTGTGAGCCACCATGTGGTTGCTGAGAATTGAACTTAGGACCTCTGGAAATGTACTCAGTGCTCTTAACCACTGAGCCATTCCTCCAGCCACTGAAAGGCTTTTTTGTTTTAAAGAGAAAAGAGGGCATCATAGTTCTCTCTTTCATCTTTCTGACGTGGGACTGGAAGACGCACTCAAAGGCTAGAACCATAGGTTCCACCTTAGGCCAGGAGGAATGTAGAAGACAGAAGCTGATGATGAAGATAAACAAAAAGAGGAAAGCCAGCATTTCTGGTGACAGAGTTCAGTTGCCAGGCAGCCCAGGAATATCTCTTTCTAGTATATTTTCCATGAGAGGACATGAACTTTTAACTTCTTTTAGGCCAGACTTTCCTGATGAGATGTATAAAGAGAACCAGACCTTACCGAGATGGCCAATACTGAGAACCAAAAGTCCTGTGAGGAGCAAAACTCAAGACTCAAGCATGGTTGTTGGCTTCTGTAATTTATCTTCAGCTTGATGGGACTGAGAATCACCATAGAAACACACACTTCTGGATGTTACCAGAAAGGTTTAGTTGATGAAGAAGATAAACCATGAATGTGGGCTAGGAGCTCAGACTGAACAAAAGCAAAAGGTGGGATGTTTCTGTTTCCTGGCTGCAGATTTAATGTTTGACTATCTGTCTCATGTTCCTACAACCATACTTTCTACCATGATGGACTGTGTCCATCAAACTGTGAGCCACAGTGAGCTTTCCCTTCCCCCTTCCTTCCTTCCTTCCTTCCTTCCTTCCTTCCTTCCTTCCTTCCTTCCTTCCTTCCTTCCTTTCTCCCTTCCTTCCTCCTTACTCCCTCCCTCCCTCCCTCCCTGCCTCCCTCCCTCTTTCTCTCAACCCAGTTTCCTTTGCTGTGAATCTCAGTGACACAGTAAGTGATGCTGGAGGGGCCGTGGGGTGTGGGTGACTTCTCAAGGCGTGAGCTTGGGAGACAGGCTGCATTTCCTCCCTGAGTCACACACTTGCTGTGTCGTTTCATATGGTTTCGGTTTTTTTTATGGGATAAACCTAGATAAAGATACAGAGATGCTTCCTTTACTTGGTATTTGGGGTTGTTAGGGATATTTAGTTTGTGGGGGCTGATTTCAATATACTTTAAAGAAAAATAAGCTGGGAAGCCAGGTGGTCAGACCTGGAACCCACGAGGTAGAAGGAGAGAGCAGGTTACCCTCTGTCCTCCACACGTTCCATGATATAAATGTGCTCCCCAATGTAATAAAAATAAACAAGTAGAGAAGACTACCATCATATATGATTTTATTACACTTATTCATGATACAAAACTCATTTGGGCTAAGCATATTTGATCTCTCTTAAGCTTCTTTGGAAAGTGTTTTTAAGCACTTTGTTGCTCCCCCCCACTTTAAAAAAATTTTTTACTTAGATTTGATACAGAGATCCTTACTCCTCCTTCCAAATAAAAATGGGAGGGGCCACCTGTAAACCCTGTAGGCTTGTGTTCATTAGAGAATCCTCACTAGAGAAATGCATCTGAGCACTGACAGCTTATTATCTCACTGGGTCGGCATCATCCGGTGGGGGATCAGTTGGAAGAGACTGAGGACTGAGGACTGTGTCCTGAAAGGTGCAGGGCTGTGTGGGATTCAGGCAGAGGAAGAAGGAGCAGCCAAGGAGAATGAAAAGAAAGCAGCCTTGTAGAAGCTTGTACAAGAGTTGTGAGGATGGAGCTGTGTCCTATGCTTAGATGTGTGCCGGTGACAGTGTTTGTTGCTCTACCTGTGAGTGCCTGTGTGTACATGCCTGTGTGTACATGCCTGTGTGTACATGCCTATGTGTACATACCTGTGTGTACATGCCTGTGTATACATGCCTGTGTATACATACCTGTGTGTACATGTCTGTGTGTACATACCTGTGTGTACATGTCTGTGTGTACACGCCTATGTGTACATGCCTGTGTGTACATGCCTGTGTGTACATGTCTGTGTGTACATACCTATGTGTACATTCCTGTGTGTACATGCCTATGTGTACATGCCTGTGTGCACATGCCTGTGTGTACATGCCTGTGTGTACATGCCTGTGTGTACATACCTGTGTGTACATGCCTCTGTGTACATGCCTGTGTGTACATACCTGTGTGTACATGCCTGTGTGTACATGCCTGTGTGTACATGCCTGTGTGTACATGCCTGTGTACATACCTGTGTGTGCATACCTGTGTGTGCATGCCTGTGTGTACATGCCTGTGTGTACATGCCTGTGTGTACATACCTGTGTGTACATGCCTGTGTGTACATGCCTGTGTATACATACCTATGTGTACATACCTGTGTGTACATACCTGTGTATACATGCCTGTGTGTACATACCTGTGTGTACATGCCTGTGTGTACATGCCTGTGTGTACATGCCTGTGTGTACATGCCTGTGTGTGCATGCCTGTGTGTACATGCCTGTGTGTACATACCTGTGTGTACATGCCTGTGTGTGCATGCCTGTGTGTACATGCCTGTGTGTGCATGCCTGTGCGTGCATGCCTGTGTGTACATGCCTGTGTGTACATGCCCCTGTGTACATGCCCGTGTGTACATTCCTGTGTGTACATACCTGTGTGTACATGCCCATGTGTACATGCCTGTGTGTACATGCCCATGTGTACATGCCTGTGTGTACATGCCTGTGTGTTTGCCTGTGTGTACACGCCTATGTGTACATACCTGTGTGTACACGCCTGTGTGTACATGCCTGTGTGTACATGCCTGTGTGTACATGCCTGTGTGTACACGCCTATGTGTACATACCTGTGTGTACATGCCTGTGTGTACATGTCTGTGTGTACATGCCTATGTGTACATGCTTATGTGTACATGCCTGTGTGTACATGCCTGTGTGTACATGCCTGTGTGTACATGCCTGTGTGTACATGCCTGTGTGTACATGCCTGTGTGTGCATGCCTGTGTGTACATACCTATGTGTACATTTCTGTGTGTACATGCCTGTGTGTATATATCTGTGTGTACATGCCTGTGTGTACATGCCTGTGTGCACATGCCTGTGTGTACATGCCCTTGGAAAGAAACCATAATGGGAAGCAGGGACTATTTCTAAAGAAAAAAAATGCAACAGGGTCCCAGTGAGCAAGCAAATGGAGTGGTGGGAGATGGTGAAGCTGGGTGAAGTCAAACCAGATTCATTTCAGAGCGCTGACTTTCTCCTTGTCCTCCCAACTTCAGAGCATTCTGGGAAAATTCCAGACAGAGTGGACCAGGAGAAGGAAGTGAGCAAGGGATCCCCCGTGTTCAACTCTGACCTTCTTGACTCTTTCCACAGAATGCTGTGAAACTGTGTAAAATTCCCAATGTAGAGTCTCAAGGTCTGAGGTTGGGTGGACGTTTCTTTATTTCTGAGGGAAATTATAGCTCTGCATAGAGGCTTCAGCATTTCCACTCAAAATCTTTCTGGGGAAGTTTTTGGAGAAGTGGCTGTATTGCTCGAGGCCAGCAGTTTGCTGCTTTTACTTTGGGTCAGAAAGTGGGAAACTCCTTACTGGGAAAGGCAGGACTTGTGCCAGGCCTTGGAGGGGTGGCTTAGAGGAGGTGAACGTGTAGGAAGCTGCTAGCTCAGCTTCCTTCACCTCCCCACTTTTCTAATGTAGTCACTGGTGTGGCTTCAATGTCTTCCCAAATCTAGTTTTTGTCTTAGCTATTTTCTTATTGCTGTACCAAAATGCCAGAGAGGAATACATATAAAGAAAGAAGACTTCATTGTGGCTTCCAGTTTCAGGAATTCATTCTATGGCAGGGAGGGCGTGACATCAGACAAGAGAGGTTAGAAAAGTGAACGGGAAGAGGAGTTGGGCATACAAGTTCAAGGTGGCACTGAAGAGATAACTCTGTAGGTGACATGCTTGCTGAGATCTAAAGCCTGAAGACCTAAATTCAACCCCTGGAAGTCAGGCAAATGTGGAAGGAAAGATTTGACCACACAGAACTCTTCTCTGGCTTTTACAGGCAGGATATGGGCCACGCTCACATACCATACAGACACAATAGTTAAAATAAAATGGAGAAAATCGAAGATCTTCAAGGTCAGCTCTTTGTGACCTTCTTTCACCAGCCAGATGGTTCTACTTCCTAAAGGTGCCATGACCTACACAGACAGCACCACCAGCCCGGGACCAAGTGTTCTAGCACACGAGCCTGTGGGGGGACAGTTTATATCAAACTACAAGAGTCACCAACTTTGTGTTAATGGATTTAGAAGTCAGGCCTTTGGGAGGTAATTAAGATTAGACAGGGTAGATTGACAGTATGGCTTGATGAGAAAAGGAGTTCTTCAGAGTCACAGAACTTATGGAATATCTCTATACATTAAAGGAATTTATTCTAACAACTTACAGTCTGCAGTCCATCTAACCCAACAATGGGCAGCTGTGAATGGAAAGTCCAAGAATCTAGTAGTTGCTCAGTCCCATGAGGCTAATTGTCTCAGCTGTCTTCTGTATAAGCTGGAATCCTGAAGAAGTAGGTTCCGACAGATACATGGGCAAGTAAGTATAAGTAGTCGAAGAAGAGTGAGTCTCCCTTCTTCCAATGTCCTTAAATAGGCCCAGATTAAATGTGTGCACCTCCATGTCTGGATTTGGAACTTGCTGTGTCCCAGGCTGGCCTTGAACTCAGAGACCTGCTTGCCTTAGTCTCCTAGGATTAAAGGTGTGTACTACCTTCCCTGGGCCTAAGTTTCTCATGACCACTCTGCCTCAAGATCTCCATGTCAAGATCCCAGAAGCCTGAGTCTTCCAGCCTCAAGATCTAGATCAAAGGTGAGCCCTCCATTTCTAGATTGTAGTTCATTCCAAATGTAGTCAGGTTGACAACTGGAATAGCCATCATGGTGAGAGACTGGAGTTGGCATGTTTGCTCTGTCTTGTCATGTGACACCCTCTACCATGCTGTGGTGTGGCGAGAAGACCCTCACCAGCTGCCATGCAGTATTGGATTTCCCAGGCTCTGGAACTATGAGCTGAACAAACCCCTATTCTCTACAAATGACTCAGCCTTTTGTATTCAGTGACAGCCAAAAATGGACTAAGACAAGCTTCTTTCCCTTTTAGAATTCTGGTAGGGTAAGACAAATAGCTTTTTAAAAAGCTTTAGTTGTGTCTTTAAATGCACAAACCAACAAAAGAAGCAAGCAAAAATAAGATTATTTGTCCATCACAGAATTCTGAAAAATATTGAATATTCTTAGAAAAACAAAAGCTATGCCTATTTCTAGTATCTATGAACACATATCTTAAATTGGTATTGTCTTTGAGTAGAACAGATAGTTGGAATAATAACTAATTTTTAAAACTTAACATTATAATATAAGCATTTCCCTAGAGTTCCTATTTTTCCTTTTATTTGTATTATTTGGGTGAGTTTCTCAGCTTCTCTTGGCTTCACTGTTCTCATATGTAGAATGGGGGTATGGTAATAGCTCCTTCTCTATGTCTATCAGGACTACGATAATATATACTTACATACACAGAGAGATATAGAACCCAAATATAGTGATTAGTATATGGTAAGGATTCATTAAATGTTGGTTAATATTTTTGATTTCATTATTTTGTCATCAAAATACAATTTTAATGAGCTTTCCAATAGCTGTTATGTACAATCTATGCTGTTGTATAACCATACTGTAATTTGCTTACATGCTTTCATGATTTTAGTAATCTACATTGGATGGAAATGTCACTAAAGACCCTAGCAGTGAAAACCGTTCATAATAAAACTGCTATCAGGTGAAGCTACAGTCCAAGTGGAGCCAACTGCCGAGAGGAGAGAAAAAAACAGGGTACAGTTTAAATGTTCTCATTCATCTCAGCCAGTGTTTCCCTAGTTCCCTGGATCCTGAAGAGGGTAACAGTTTGAGGATCCTGGCTTAATTGAAAAAAGGAGACATTTTGGAAGATTTAAAAATCTTCAATCTATCTCAATTTCTCAGAAGGGTAAGAATCCTCAAATTAGGGCTGGAGAGACTGCTCAGTAGTTAAGAGCACTGTCTGCTCTTCCAAAGTTTCTGAGTTCAATTCCCAGCAACCACATGATGGCTCACAACCATCTGTAATGGGATCTGACACTCTCTTCTGGTGTGTCTGAAGACAGCTACAGTGTACTCATATACATAAAAT